>NC_141826.1:18762500-19417500 GCF_982586985.1 Callionymus lyra
TCATATTTATTATGAGCTTTTTTGGGACACACAAAAACAATTTACATTAGGAATAAACATAAACACGAAATTTTGTTAACAATAAATAATTAGGAATTGGGATATCCTAACCAGGAATTGGGATATTGAGGAATTAATGTCTGAGGCTCGATACAAATGCTAAAAAGGGATAGGTTAATCCTAAATTCTGAAGTTGGGAATTTGCACAATATTTATCAGGACGTTAAAGCCGTAGAGTCTGGAAGTATTTGGATGGTTTTGAAGTTTCTTTTTAGACGAAGAAAATTAAGCTCCGCTCATGACCGTTTCGACTTAAAATGAAAACAATTCCCAACCCTAAGTCGATATGAGTTTTGAGTAGAAAATGAAATTTAAACATGTTTTCCGTGAGTGTGAGGAGGACCCGGGGCTGACCCAGGACATGCTGGAGCTGGAGGAAAATTTGAAAAACAGATTACAATCGGGAGAAACCTTGAGTAGAACCAAACTGACGATTGTATATTTTGGTACGAAATATACATAAAGATAAAACAACAAGAATCAAAACCAAAACACAAGATAAAAATGTTGATTTGATTTGAGAAGGTTTTGTTAATTTTTACTTTAAACTTTAATGTTAATTCAGACTTAAAACAAATTCTAAGGAATTAATTAAATACAAAAATGAAAATACAGGTAAAATAATGAGTTGATTTCTACGATAGAACTTTGGTTTTTCATGCTCGTGAAAGTGCTGAGTCATCAATCAGCAGCTAAGTGAAGCTAATCAATCGTCCGAAGTGAAAATCCGACCCAGCGTGAGGCGAACCTCTCCAGCGCCGGCGAACCAACATTAGCCGCGACCTCGTCAGCACGTGTTCGCCCCGGGATGGCGTTTGACCTCTGAGGACGGAGGGAAGAGAGAGGAACGCAAACAAAATAGGAGGCACCCCCCCCCCCGCACCCCCTCATATCTCATCTCTATTAACATGTTTACGGGCGACCCCGGGGATCCTCGTAAAACTTTACGCAGCGGTTTCACTCAGAGTTCTCTTGAAAAGAAGGAAAGAGTTGGTTTACGGTTCGCCTTCACGATTTTACGGCTTGTTTTACTTTAACTTCGAATGATCCTGGTTCCAATTAGTGCGGTCGGCGTGGGCGGAGCCGGGGCCCCAAACAACAACAACAGGAGAGACGGAGGGCGAGGCCGGAGGACACGTCCAGGTCAGGAGCGAAGGGATGGAGGAGCGAAGGGATGGAGGAGCGAGGCGGCGGCGAAGGGAAAGACGATCCGCGGGAATGAAAAACTCCCGACAGAGGTAAAGTGGATGTTTGGCTCGGAGATGCTGCAGATTTGTGGGCGCAGGAGCCGAGCGGGGGCCAAACAGGAGTTCCGAACCATATTTATTAGGAAAACAAGGTCCGTATTTATAGTCCACGGCTTTACTGCAACGAGGTGCATTCTGGGAATATATCCAGAACCAAGTCTCCGCAATTTTGTTCACAATAAATTTACTTAGAATACATTCAAAGCTACGATCACTAAGAATAGCAAACTTTTTTCTTTTTTTTTTTCAAATTCTACATATTTTCCCTTTTCAACAGATGACTTCTCCTCAAACTAACATCATGGTAACTTTATTAACTTCTTAAATAAGTATATAAGTATATTTTTATTCAAGTTTTTTCACCCACCACTTTTTTCTGGTTCAAAGTATTTTATAAACATGTTTTCTTTTTAATTTAATGTAATGTAATGTATGTTTTGTTAATTTTAATTGAATTATATTTTGTTTTGTTTTGTTTAATTTAATTTAATTTAATTTAATTTAATTTAATTTAATTTTGTTTTGTTTTGTTTTGTTTTGTTTTGTTTAATTTAATTTAATTTAATTTAATTTAATTTAATTTTGTTTTGTTTTGTTTTGTTTTGTTTTGTTTTGTTTTGTCTGTTTTGTTTTGTTTTGTTTTGTTTTGTTTAATTTAATTTAATTTAATTTAATTTAATTTAATTTAATTTAGTTTCATTTCATTTCCTGACATAAACATTTGTATTTCATGGTAATTTATTGTTATGGGTACGTCATTATGCTGTCATTTTACTATTTCTGTGAGAATTTTTATTCTTAACAAAAACATCTTCGTTTTTTTTTCATCTCAAATTCTATGTTACGGATAAAATGTGTCAAAAGTATATTAATTGTTACTTTTTATATTGTTCTACAATCTCATTATCTTTTCTGATCATACATGTATTTTCAGGAAATTTCCGTTTTTTCGCTGTGATTGTTTTTTGGTCACAATTTTATGATTTCTTGGGGGCAAAATTCTTTTCCCTTTTTCACTCGACTCAATTGTTTTCAGCGTAATTATTTCCCAAGTTTTGGTCATTTTTGTTGAGTGAGTTTTTCTCCGGGAATATTTTACCCTTCTGTGTTTTCTTTCCATACTTTCCTTTTCGATTGTTAACAATTCCAAGACAATATTCACCTTATTTAATGGTTACTTTCATTAATTCTGATCTTTCCTTATATTTTTTTCTAAATAAAAATATCATCAGAGTTTCAAATCTTTCGTCCTTTTTTGTCTTCTTTCGACGGTTGAACTTCTACCTCCGAGTTTATCATGGTCATATCTTTAGCTTGTCTGTCAGGCGAGTGAAGTTACTGCAGCATCTCCACTCTTGGCTCAAGAGCTTCAGTTTCCAGATCACTTTGTTAAGACTTTCTAGCTCCGTTCACGAGTTAAATTCCAAACACTTAGTAGATTTTTTAAAATTGGAGTTAGTTTTTGAAAGGAACTGACAAGAGCTTGAGGTGAAGGTCCAGTCCAGGGTGTCCTCCCTGGGCTCAATCTCCCCTCTGACCCCGACATACTGGGACATGCACACGACCTGTTAAACCGGTATTAAAGCCATTGTTGCTCCAGAACCTTCTGAGGACGAGGAACCTTCAACAATCTGAGCAGAAACGAAGCAGCAAAAGCGGCGTCAGCAGTGGAGAGAAAACCTTGAGAGCGAAAAACAAAAGACCCGGCGTTATTATTTCCCGATACGTCTTCCATCTCCGGGCGACGAGAGCGCCGGGACGTAATTATATCCCCTCGGCGGGCCGTCGGCCTGCATTAGCGTCTCCTCTAGTTCACCGGCTGCGACAGAGACAAATGAGAGCGTTTTTCCAGAAGATCGTTCTCATCCGTTACTGCCAGTTCCACGTGATAGATCGCCGGCGCCGCAGCGGGCCAATAGATCAGCGCGTAAAAGAGAGTCGAAAACCCCGGCGGAGCGACGCTTCACAGATCATCGGACCCCCTAACGCCCGCTCGGGCGGAGAGTCACGTCCCGTTAGTCGTTCCTTCGGTTCGGCTGAACGTTGTGACGCTCGGAGAGTTGGAGGGACGACGACTAAATCAAGAGTCGACTTCTCAGAAGCGACGAACGACATCAGAGTAATGTTCACCAGGAGAGATAGAGGAGGTGGAGATGAACTTTTATCTCAGTGTTGTCTGTTATGTCTTCTTTCTTTTCAATGTTGACTCTAGATCATGTTGTTCTACGTCGTCACGTGATCGTCAAGGAGCTCGGTGCTCGTTCGGTAATGTCTGCTGGCAACAGTTTTATAAATTGAATTTAAAAGACTACAAATTATAAAATATTTCAATTAGATATTTTATTTTTGAATGGTTAGAATGGTTACAATATTCTAATCAATGTATAAAAAAAATATTTGGAAAACATTCGATTTCTTTTAATTGAATTATTCAATTAACATGAATTAAAAAAACGATGATATAACATTTCAACATCTTTGAATTCAACCATTTAATTTTTTTTCCATAGATGGTCCACTTATCTTTGACCGCTCCCAAAAATGTTTCTCTTTTAAACAACCTTACCTTACCTTAACTTTTTTTGAATTGTCATTGGACTTTTTGTTGTTTTTCTTTGACCTATGTTCTTTGTCTTTATCTTTAGACTTAGATTGTGTCATCTTCTTCTTCCTCTTTATGTTCTTCTTCTTATTTTATTTTTTATGTATTATTTTTTATTGTTTATGAAAAATTGCTGGCTATTGGTAAAAAACAATTTCCCGAAGGAGACCTCCTGAGGGATCAATAAAGTTTTACCTTACCTTACCTTACCTTACTTTTCTGGTTGACCATTTTCTTATAGTGTTATTATGTGTTCATTTTATTTTCATCTTTAAGTAAGTCAGAAAGTCCTGATTTTCTTCATTTTTTATTTTGTTTTTTATTTTTACTTTTCTTAATTATTATTTTTTTACCCAACAAAATGTCGCATACATTGCTGATTTTTTTTTTTTTTACAATATATTGTATTCCAAATTTAATTTAATATTTTTGTTGATGGTTTTTGTGTAAAAAAAACCCAAAAACCATGGGTATCTTTAGGTTGCGGAGACACAGCAGACAAAGTCTGAGCTGCTTCCTAGAGCCCTGGGTTGAAGAAATCCATTAAATTTCAATTTATTAATTAATGGTCTCAGTGTAGATTTTTCTTTGGGCTTTGGTTAAAACAACAAGTAGGACGACAACAATAACAATAGCAACACGTACAAACCAACATCTTCAGGGCAGTAACAATAACAGGACATGGTATTCATCGCAATATTGCCAATTTCCAAGTACATAAAACTTCAATCTTTCTGTGTCATCCCTAGATCTGCTCTGGATACTTCTTCTACAACTAAGTCATCCTTTTAAAATAAGGCCATGAGGTTCCATATCATCCACATACTTAAAAAAACAATATTATTTTCTGTTTGTTATAGATCAAAACAGACTTATACTATGATTTAACGTGACATTTTTTTTAAATTGACAGTACTTATATCTGTTGTGATTTGTTGGTTTGTTTTTTGTACAATAGATTTTATGGATCTATTAACTGTGTAAATTCCAGTTTCAGTCAAACAGATATTGCAGTTCTAAGTGACGGGGAACATTTAAAAATGGCTCTTTAAAACGTTGCTGACCCTTGGTTTAGACAAGACCAACGTCGAGGATCTTCCATCACTTGCTGTCGCCGGACAGTAGTGGCTTCAGATCTCGACTGAAATCCCATATCAACAAGTCCCGTACTCTTTGGTGTATCGATTAAAAAGTAGTTTTTTTGTTTGTCTCTGCTACAATGTCAAATGTTCACTAAAATATCGTAACACTTCAACTGTGGTTTTCTGGGTTGACCTTGGACCTCCATAGGGTCAAGAAACACCCATTACTTTTTTATGGTTGTTTTTACAGTCAATTATTGTTGAACGATCAAGTAGTTTTTTTCTGCCAAAGTATTTTATTTTCCCTTCAGTTGACTCGATGGCCTTCAATTTGTGGACGAGTAATTGAAACTCTTTAAGACAATTTAACTTGTAACGACCTTGGACAACAGTTGACTAAACAAAGTGATGTTCTTAGTCTTTCCTTGTAAATCTCTCGTACAGTCTCAGGTCAACATCGGCTCCTCTGATTGGCTACTGTATTCCTGCAGGGGTTTGGGGGTGTCAGCGGATTGGGGGTGCCCTCGGTTCCTGACAAGACTCCAGGGATCCTCCTGGGGGAGGTCAAGGTCACGGAACAGGATGAGCCGAAAGAAGGGCGAGCAACTCTGAGGAGGAAAGTGTCAGGAGCTCATTTTTCCTCTGGAGTCTGCGGAGGTGTGGGAACCGAGGCGGCCATGATGACAGATCATGTGACATCAGTGATGTCACACCATTGTTCACCATGATGGATGCTCCAGAGTAGTGACCCCACTGGACCCGGTTTCCTCCGAAGAGTTTGATGTATGAAAGTGTGAAAAACATTTGGGGACTTTTTGGACAAAGTGTCTGTCAGACCCTAAAACTCAAGTCAACTACAGATCAAACCATGACCTTAAAGACCGGAGTAAACTTTGTTATTCCTTAAAGACCGGAGTAAACTTTGTTATTCCTTAAAGACCGGAGTAAACTTTGTTATTCCTTAAAGACCGGAGTAGACTTTGTTATTCCTTAAAGACCGGAGTAAACTTTGTTATTCCTTAAAGACCGGAGTAGACTTTGTTATTCCTTAAAGACTGGAGTAAACTTTGTTATTCCTTAAAGGCCAGAGTAAACTTTGTTATTCCTTAAAGACCGGAGTAAACTTTGTTATTCCTTAAAGACCGGAGTAGACTTTGTTATTTCTTAAAGACCGGAGTAAACTTTGTTAGACCTTAAAGACCGGAGTAAACTTTGTAAGACCTTAAAGAACGGGACCTTAAAGACTGGAGTAAACTTTGTTAGACCTTAAAGATCGGAGTAAACTTTGTTAGACCTTTAAGACCGGAGTAAACTTTGTTATTCCTTAAAGACCGGAGTAAATTTTGTTATTCCTTGAAGACCGGAGTAAACTTTATTATTCCCTAAAGACCGGAGTAAACTTTATTATTCCCTAAAGACCGGAGTAAACTTTGTTAGACCTTAAAGACCGGAGTAAACTTTGTTATTCCTTAAAGACCAGAGTAAACTTTATTATTCACTAAAGACCAGAGTAAACTTTGTTATTCCTTAAAGACTGGAGAAAACTTTGTTATTTCTTAAAGACCGGAGTAAACTTTGTTAGACCTTAAAGACCAGAGTAAACTTTTTTATTCCTTAAAGACCAGAGTAAACTTTTTTATTCCTTAAAGAACGGAGTAAACTTTGTTAGACCTTAAAGAATGGGACCTTAAATACCAGAGTAAACTTTGTAAGACCTTAAAGAACGGGACCTTAAAGACTGGAGTAAACTTTGTTAGACCTCAAAGAACCAAGTTTACTTTGTTAGACCTTAAAGACCGGAGTAAACTTTGTTAGACCTTAAAGATCGGAGTAAACTTTGTTAGACTTTTAAGACCAGAGTAAACTTTGTTATTCCTTAAAGACCGGAGTAAACTTTATTAGACCTTAATGACCGGAGTAAATTTTGTTATTCCTTAAAGACCGGAGTAAACTTTGTTATTCCTTAAAGACCGGAGTAAACTTTATTGTTCCCTAAAGACCGGAGTAAACTTTGTTAGACCTTAAAGACCGGAGTAAACTTTGTTATTCCTTAAAGACCGGAGTAAACTTTGTTATTCCTTAAAGACCGGAGTAAACTTTATTGTTCCCTAAAGACCGGAGTAAACTTTGTTATTCCTTAAAGACCGGAGTAAACTTTGTTAAACCTTAAAGGCCGGAGTAAACTTTGTTAAACCTTAAAGACCGGAGTAAACTTTGTTAGAACCTTAAAGACCGGAGTGAACTTTATTATTCCTTAAAGACCGGAGTAAACTTTGTTATTCTTTAAAGACCGGAGTAAACTTTGTTATTCCTTAAAGACCGGAGTAAACTTTGTTATTCCTTAAAGACCGGAGTAAACTTTATTATTCCCTAAAGACCGGAGTAAACTTTGTTATTCCTTGAAGACCGGAGTAAACTTTGTTATTCCTTAAAGACCGGAGTAAACTTTGTTATTCCTTGAAGACCGGAGTAAACTTTATTATTCCCTAAAGACCAGAGTAAACTTTGTTATTCCTTAAAGACCGGAGTAAACTTTGTTATTCCTTAAAGACCGGAGTAAACTTTATTGTTCCCTAAAGACCGGAGTAAACTTTGTTAGACCTTAAAGACCGGAGTAAACTTTGTTATTCCTTAAAGACCGGAGTAAACTTTATTGTTCCCTAAAGACCGGAGTAAACTTTGTTATTCCTTAAAGACCGGAGTAAACTTTGTTATTCCTTAAAGACCGGAGTAAACTTTGTTATTCCTTAAAGACCGGAGTAAACTTTGTTAGACCTTAAAGACCGGAGTAAACTTTGTTATTCCTTAAAGACCGGAGTAAACTTTATTGTTCCCTAAAGACCGGAGTAAACTTTGTTATTCCTTAAAGACCGGAGTAAACTTTGTTATTCCTTAAAGACCGGAGTAAACTTTGTTATTCCTTAAAGACCGGAGTAAACTTTGTTATTTCTTAAAGACCGGAGTAAACTTTGTTATTCCTTAAAGACCAGAGTAAACTTTGTTAGACCTTAAAGACCGGAGTAAACTTTGTTATTCCTTAAAGACCGGAGTAAACTTTGTTATTCCTTAAAGACCAGAGTAAACTTTGTTATTTCTTAAAGACCGGAGTAAACTTTGTTATTCTTTAAAGACCAGAGTAAACTTTGTTATTCCTTAAAGACCTGAGTAAACTTTGTTATTCCTTAAAGACCGGAGTAAACTTTGTTATTCCTTAAAGACCGGAGTAAACTTTGTTATTCCTTAAAGACCGGAGTAAACTTTGTTATTCCTTAAAGACCGGAGTAAACTTTGTTATTCCTTAAAGACCGGAGTAAACTTTGTTATTCCTTAAAGACCAGAGTAAACTTTGTTAGACCTTAAAGACCGCAGTAAACTTTGTTATTCCTTAAAGACCAGAGTAAACTTTGTTATTTCTTAAAGACCGGAGTAAACTTTGTTATTCCTTAAAGACCAGAGTAAACTTTGTTAGACCTTAAAGACCGGAGTAAACTTTGTTATTCCTTAAAGACCGGAGTAAACTTTGTTATTCCTTAAAGACCAGAGTAAACTTTGTTATTTCTTAAAGACCGGAGTAAACTTTGTTATTCTTTAAAGACCAGAGTAAACTTTGTTATTCCTTAAAGACCTGAGTAAACTTTGTTATTCCTTAAAGACCGGAGTAAACTTTGTTATTCCTTAAAGACCGGAGTAAACTTTGTTATTCCTTAAAGACCGGAGTAAACTTTGTTATTCCTTAAAGACCGGAGTAAACTTTGTTATTCCTTAAAGACCGGAGTAAACTTTGTTATTCCTTAAAGACCAGAGTAAACTTTGTTATTCCTTAAAGACCGCAGTAAACTTTGTTATTCCTTAAAGACCGGAGTAAACTTTGTTAGACCTTAAAGACCAGAGTAAACTTTGTTATTCCTTAAAGACCGGAGTAAACTTTGTTAGACCTTAAAGACCAGAGTAAACTTTGTTATTCCTTAAAGACCGGAGTAAAGTTTGTTATTTCTTAAAGACCGGAGTAAACTTTATTATTCCCTAAAGACCGGAGTAAACTTTGTTAGACCTTAAAGACCGGAGTAAACTTTGTTATTCCTTAAAGACCGGAGTAAACTTTGTTATTCCTTAAAGACCGGAGTAAACTTTGCTATTCCACAAAGATCGGAGTGAACTTTGTTAAATCTTAAAGACCGGAGTAAACTTTTGTATTCCTTAAAGACTTTTTATCTTCCTTTTCTTTCCTGTCACTTATTAGAAAATGATCGATGCATGAAAGGAAGTGATGCGGTCGTTGCCATAGTAACAGTGTGTTTTTGAGTTGAAATATTCCTGAAGCCGTGAGTTCCTTCTTGACGTCCAGACAGAAACATGGTCGTTACCTACGCTCCTCGTGATTGGTCGGAGGAGCAGGAAGTGGCTCCCACACGAGCAGGAAGGCGAGCGCGAGGACAAGACGAGGAGGACGTCTCTCTCTCTGCTCTGGTCGTCCTCAGGTTCCTCCTGAGATGAGCAGCAGGGAAGTAAATCTCAGATTCATCCCGGGATCACGGACGTCAACGCCACCAGGTCCGTGCAGTAAACTATCCTTAAGAAGCAGAAATGAGGTTTTTCCATCTGGAGGTCACCAAGTGTTCGTCCAAGATCCCTTCAACGACAACTGTTTGTTGGTTCCACCTCCAGATGAGTCTGGTTCTTAACATCAGTTGATGTCTATCTTGGATTTCAAGTCATTCAACACAACTTTCTTCACTGCTTTTCTAACATAAAATAACAGTTTTCAAACCATTTAAATTAATTACAATCATTATCTGTGCCACATTTGGAAGCAATTAATTATCCAGATAAAAAAACCCCCGTCAATCAAATCAGAAAAGAAAAAAGAAAAGCAAAAGAGTGAACGTAACCAAGGTCAAAAATCTAAATAAAAAACATAAAGAGGTTAATTTAGAAATTCATTAAAAATTGTGCATTAACCTGCTTCACTCACTCGTTAATATAAATAAACAAAATGAAAAACGTTTAAAAATACTAAAGGTTGAAGGAAATAATTGGAAATTAAATTGTGTTATTATTTTTAATTCCAAATATTTTTGAGCTCCCCTGTTGGGTTGAAATTAAATTTAAAACTATAACAAAAACATAATGTTCTAGTGACCTATTGAAACTAAAATATGAAATGCTTGCACAAAACATTATCATAAGTCGTAAAACAGCTTACAATAAAATGAATAATTAAGATTGTCATTGAAAAGCTCTTCTTGTTTTAATTGCTTGGTTACATCAGAAGAATACTTTGAACTTTGGTTACCATGGCAACCGGACTAAGTGAAGAAAATAAACATCAGAACAAATGTAAACATATGATGTTTGTAAATTACACAAAATAATCAAATATGATCAAATTCACACAAACACACACCTGGTCGGGGGGTAAAAATGTGTGTGTGTGTATGTGGGGGGGGGGGGGGGGGGGTCACCCCTGAAGCTATCACACGTCAACTGTCTACTGTGTGTGTGTGTGTGTGTGTGTGTGTATGTGTGTGTGTGTAGGTGTGTGTGTGTACCAGAGGGATCAGCAAACTCAATAACTTCGAGCTGTCACTGTGAACCCCCTCCTCTATCCCCCCCCCCACACAGCCCCCCTCTCCAGCACCACCCTTGCCCCGGTCCCCGAAAAAACAGAAGCATCCGGCTGTCACCGCCCGAAACAAGATGTCGTGTCACGGCGGGAAGATTACACAATAACGAGGCCCACTTGAGATTCGGGCTAATGAGAAAATCAAAACACAATTTAATTCTTGTCAGCGACGTCTTTGAATTACCTCTCCTCCACGCCCTCGCTCTAAAAATAGCCGCCGGCGTTCCGAAGGGCCCCGGAACCTTCCTGCGCGAGCGATGGCGGCGCTGGAGTTCAAGGAGGGATTCGAACCTCACACTTTTCTCAGAGGGGATGAGAGAGAGGATGTTGTTCAGAGGACTGTGTCTGACAGGGAGACGACCTGAACTGACTTATTATCATTTAATTCTGTTTATTTTTCTACTCCCATGTTCATTTTTGTTAATAATATTATATTATTATTGACAATAATCAACATTTATTTTTTAATCACACAAACCAACATACAGTAATGACAAAATAGTCATAATAACAACAGTAATATATACAGTACTATTAGCAACAACTTGAATATTAAATTAAACAATTTCCCAAAGGAGACCTCCTGAGGGATCAATAAAGTTTTACCTTACCTTACCTTAACTTAATACAAAAATGAAAAACTACATTAAAAAAAACTGAAATGTTTAGCAATTTGGAATACATTTTGAATAAACCCATATTATTGTTACTGAAAACTACACGTTTTATTTAAATTGTATACTTGTTTAGTCATTGTATTTTATTTGAGCTAAAATAATTCCATAAAAGAACTTGAAAATGAATTCAAATGACTTAAGGTTTAATTTGGGATTTTTTTTACATTTTGTCTTTTTATATGTCTTCATTATTTAGTTAGCAAGATGCTAACAGGAAAAGTGACTAGAAACTTAAAAATGGTTGAAGATTAACTCATACCTCGTCTGATACAGCATTTTTAGCTTCAACCATTGACATAATTTTGTTTATTTTAAATATTTAGTTCAAATACATTTTAATAACCATTTTTATTTATTTAAATGTATTACAAAATGTTATATACATTAACTAGTTAGCAAGATGCTAAGAGAAAAAGTGACTAAAAACTTCAAAAAGGTTGACAATTAACTCAGTGTACGTACTCTCAGTTTTAGGTTTTGTCACGAACAAATAGTAAATAAAATAATAAACACTTTGGTTTGTTTGTCCACATAAGTTGATACAAGTTACTTAAAAATAACTCTGATAAGCCCTCAAGCTTGAACCTTTGACATCATTTTTATTTTACTTTAATTGTGCTAAAATCATAGCAAAATAGTTCAGTTTAAATGAATTGTAATTACTTTTATTTGAATTGATTGAAATACTGATTTTAAATGTTTTCATTAATTAGTTAGCAAGATGCTAATAGCTAAAGTGGCTAATAACTTAAATTAACTAATTTTGAATATTCTCACCTTTACGTTTTGTTATGTATTAGTTGTTATTAAAATAAATGAATATTATATTTGTTTGTCGACATCAGACTGAAAAAATAAACGCAGGATTTTTATTTTCCATGTTTTCAAACAGGCATATGTGGAGACGCCCTCGCCTCCGCCCCTCTCTCGCCCCCCTCCCTCCCCCTCTCTCTCTCGCCCAACACCCCCAATTTCCAGTCTTGATGTCATGCTGGTAATTAACTGGCAAAGCTCGAGCTACAGCGTGTCATGGCGGCGCCGCGTCACCGTTCCCGAACAACCTGCGAGCATATGGCGCCGAGCGTTCCGCCTCCCTAATGACCCCCGAGAGTCGCTCGCCGCCGCCGAGGCGCCTGGGAAACCGAATTTGCCGGCGAGCGGGCGTCCATGTCGCGTCGTGCCACGGAGAAGCTGTCCGTTCGTTCTGCCAACGTATGCGGCTTTATTGGGTTCCCCGGCGCTCGGAGGGTCCAATCAGGGAAGTCTGGGGTCTTTAATTAGAATCCTTCTCCGGGCTGGAGCGCTGCCTTGCTCAAGGACAAGGATGCGGCATCTGTCGGCAGCCGTGGAACCACAGAGGCTGTCGAGGGACTTTAAGAAGTCTCAAATCTGATCCTGCTTTTTTTTTTCCCTTTTGACTGAAAGGTTTAATTCTTAACCCTTGTGTTATCTCAGGGTCAGGGTGACCCGAGGAAGCAACGGGTCAACTTGACCCTGAGATAACAAAAGGGTTTAAAACTCTTCTGTCAATATTTTTTATCATGTTTCATTAAATAATTTCAATTAGGGGAAAAACAGACCCAATTGGGCCTAACCATAACTTAGCATAGCATAGCATTAGCAATTAGCATTAGCTATATGAATCATTGTAAGCAACAGTTTTATGACAAGAAATGAAAACACACTTGTTTGCCAACAATTAAAAATGTTATTTTATCAAGTTTAAAGTCTTTCTTTAAATAGTTTCAGTTCGATAAAAAAAAGAAATACAAAATGAATTAGGCTAACCAGGAACTAGCTTAGCATTAGGAATTAGCATGAGCTATATTTAGCATTGAAAGCAAGATGTTGCAAATGTCCAACAGGGAGACGACCTGATGGCGTTAAAACATTTGTATGATTGACGAATAATAATATTAATTATATTAATATTATATATATATATTTATATTATATGCATAATTATATTTTTTGAAATTATTATTTCACTGACTATTAAGCCGAAAGAAGTGAAGTCAAATCAAGTCTTCTCACAATTTTTTTTATTTTTTATTTTCCCAAGTTTTTAATACAAAATTAATTGAGTCCAACTTAGCTTAGCATTACCAATTACAATTAGCTATATTTAGCATCGATACATACTTTAAAGTTGCTGACTGAACGACCAGGATGTTGTTATGACATTTGTTGATTGTTATTATTATTATTATTTATTTAAAATTAAGCCAGAAGAATTGACAGTCAAATCTTCTTGCTTAATGATGTCTTATGACAATTTATACTTTTATTGCAAAATATTAAGGCTAAAGATAAATTATAACAGGATTAGCATTAGCTTTATTTAGCATTGTTAGCAACAATTTTACCGTGGTCTAGAAAAGCGCTCTATAAATATAAATGACTTACTTATTTTATTACTTATATTACAAGAAATAAAAACATGTTTGTGTTTTTGTCATGATTGAAGTCGTTAAAAAATAATTTCGGTAAAAAAAAAATACAACTGAGGCTAACCAGAAATAGGCTTAGCATTAGCAATTTGCATAAGCTATATTTAGCATCGTAAGCAACAGTTATTATATTACAAGAATAACATTTTTTTTGTTCGTTTTTGTCATGTCTTAATTCTTTAATAAATAATTTCACTTAGAGAAAAAAAATCTAAGGCTAGCCAGAAACTAGCCTAGCATTAGCAATTAACCTTAGCTATGTTTTGCATTGTAAGCAACAGTAATATAACAAG
This sequence comes from Callionymus lyra, assembly GCF_982586985.1. Lineage (NCBI taxonomy): Eukaryota > Metazoa > Chordata > Actinopteri > Syngnathiformes > Callionymidae > Callionymus > Callionymus lyra. Next base: position 18,776,535 of record NC_141826.1, read on the forward strand.
AAATAAAAACATGTTTTGGTTTTTGTCATGTTTGAAGTTTTAAATGAATAATTTCACTTAGAAAAAAAAACACTTGAGGCTAACCAGAAATTAGCCTAGCATTAGCATTAGCTATACTAAGTAAGTAAGCAACAGTTATATTACAATAATAAAAAAAACATGTTTTGTTTTGTCATGTCTGAAGTCTTAAATAATTTCACTAAGAGAAAACAACTGAGGCTAACCAGAAATTAGCCTAGCATTAGCAATTAGCATTAGCTATATTTAGCATTGTAAGCAACAGTAATATAACAAGAAGTAGAAACACACAAACACACTCCAGGGCTAATGATGTTGCACTAAATGATGTTTCCCGCCTGATTTCCTCCTTCTCCATCCTTCCCCACACTGGGCATCGACCGGCGCTCTCCACGTGACCGGACCTTCTCCACCATCAGACTCGTCTCCAAACCGGGTCACCGGACTTGTGATCCTTCCTGTCGTTTACATCTCCTCGCCGCCGCTCAGGGCAGCCGAGCGGCAAACGTCATTTCCACCTCTTTTCGTGCTCCGTCGCTCTTCCTCGTCGCCGCCATATGGCTCACGGACACGCTCGCCATTTTTCAGATAACTTCTCAAGCGAGAGGACGTGACGACCACGTAACCCCCAGCATGCCTCGGAGCACTGTCACCAGCAGAGCCGGCTCTTCCATTAGGAAAACTAAGCTGAGTCAGGAGAGACTTTTTTCTTTTTTTTCCTGGGGTCAACTTTTTCCATTTATATCAATAATTTTTTTTACTTTGAAATCTATTTCTTTTCTATTTTCTTTTCACACATATATTTCCTTTTTTAAAAACCTTTATGTTCTTTCAACGTCAATGTTTTTTTATATCCTCACTGTCCTCTTGAAGATTTTTTTAATGGGGATTTATCATTATTTTTATTTTTTCCTTCTTTTTACCTACTTTCAATTTCAACTGTTTCCTTTTTGTTGCGTGACCCTTTTATATCTTTTTTTCCCTATCAGTTTTTCTTTATCTGTCTTTTTTCTATAACTAATCTCCCCAAAAAACATTTCTTATTTTGCGCTATAGCTCCACATCTTTTTTATGATTATTTTTAATATTTTCAATACATTCTTTTTTTCTTTGGACAAAAACACAAAATTCTTCTTTCATATTCTTAGTTTTTTTTTACTATCCTATGTTTTGCTATTATTATTATTATTTTTTTTTACTTTTAAATAATCTTTAAAACTCTATTTTTCTTTCGAAAACTTTTTTTTGCCATCCGTCATTTCTTCATTGATTTCACCAAACAAACCTTTCTTTCCGCGGCAGCCATCTTTCTTTTTTTTAATTCTTGTAAACGAAACCATGTCAATTTATTGCTACGATTATATTACAGTCTTTTGAATGGCTATTTTGTTTTTATTTTGTAAACTGCCTTTTTTAAAAATTGTATTACACTTTTTTAATTAAAACATTTTTCCCACCTTAAAGTCCTTCAAGTTGTCATAATTTGTTACAGAGATTTTTTTTTTTTTTATTAATCCGACCATGGAAATCAATTTTACGTGGCCCTTAGCTTAGCTCAAAGTTGAAGTTGGCTCTGAATCACGGTTTGCTAGCATCGTGACACATACACACCCATTGAAAGCTTTTTACAGAGATAATAAACATATTTTTATGGAGATAAAAATGTCAAAAACGAATCAGAAAATTTGAAAGAAAAATGAAAGAAAACAGGAACAAAAACACGGTTAAAAAGTTTAGTAAATATGTAGTTATTTTCATTCATTTATTTTTTTCTGCAGCCATTTTAAAAAAGCGCCTCTTCTTCTTTTGATCTCCGCACAGATCTAGTCATCACTCTGGGCTCGGACACGCCGGACTCCCTCGTCCACGGATGAAGTCGTGACGCGTCGACAACAGGTGCTCCGAGGAACCAGAACGCTTCCCACGTGTGTGTTTCCAGCGAAGAAAAATGTGGAATCGCGTTGATTAAAACGCAGGAGATAAAGTTGTCATGAGGCGGGACAAGCGTGGAGCATACATCACTTACAAAATGGCCGACTCCCAGACGCCCGCATGAGTTTCACATTATCGTTGGTGTCGTGGGACGCCATCGCTGTCGTGCAGCGATTTCACAGCGAAACAGGCGTGCACGAGAAACCATGAGCTCTGCCAAAAACGGCGGATTATCCACGCTTCCAGAGTTTCATCCCCCGGCATTTCTTGAATAGCTGCGAACCTCCAGAACCCTCCGAGGCCCGGCGAGCGCTTCCTCCGTTGACGGGCCGGCGCTGGTCGGGCGTGACGACGGTCGGGTGACAGCGGATGACGGATGACGGTGGAGAGGAGGAGCGACGCCAGCGATGTGATTATGAAGATGAGCTGTTTGTTGGGGAGATCCTGAAGCACAACACAAGCTGCTGCTCTCTCCATCACACACACCGACACACACTGACACACACACTGACACACACACTGACACACACACACACTCCTCGCAGGCATCATCGACTTGACACAGTAATTACAGCACATACTGATTCCAGTGATGGATGAACTCCCAGTCTGGGATCTTCTCTGAGATGAACAGAACGTCAACGATCTTCTTCTCCTCCTCCTCCACTCTTTCATTTCATCCACTCAACCAAGGTGAAGACCAACAGAGTAACTCATCGTTGTTGATTATCTTCCTCCCGTCACGTCGAGGGGGCAGCAGTTGAAGTCAAGACGTCCAGATGTTCTTCTCTCCAGGATCCTCCTCCGTTTCTTTTCATGTGGAGATTCCCCCCATTTTCTATAGTCAAGGTTAATCTTCTCAAAAATAGAAGATAGTATCGATTTTAATCTTTTTTATTACATTTATTTATTATTAATAATATTTCTATATTTTTTTATTTTAATATTTCAATCTATCTTATCTTTCTTATCTTATCTTATCTATCAGATCACATTTTTGTTAGCTTTTTTGTTTTCTATGTAAATATTTATGTTACATCTCATTTTTATATGATTAATTATTTCTCTCTAGTTTTTCCTTTTTTTTCTCCATAAGAATTCAATAAAAACATAAAAAAAATAATATTTGTTCACAGAAAACGTGTGATATTACAGTTTTGTTTTTTAATATTGTTGGGAATACATTTGATTAAATCATATTTTTATTGATATTTTTGTTTTCTGTGCAAATATTTCTTTAACATGCTAGTTAATAAAAATTTGCGATATTATATACATATTTTTTTCATGAAAGAATATGTTAAAAATATTTTTAAATGATCCATTTGTTTACAGAAAAATGTGTGATATTAAAAATCTATTTCTTTCATTTTATTATTGTTTCAATATATTTATTTGAAATATTTTCATTTCAAGATTATCCCACATTTTTTTTACTTAATGTTTTTTATTTTACTTTTCTTATCCAATTATGAATTTAATTTAATGAATTTAAGGTCCATCAATTAATTTTTTTAATTATATGTTTTTTTGTTAAGTTAATATTCTTTGCAAAAACGTTCCTCATAAGGAAACATAAATATATAATTTTGATTATTTTTATTCCTTTTAAAAATATATTTTTTCAAATTTTATTTTTATATTTAGATTTTTATCCTTCATATGTTTTCTATTTTATTTTGAAACCTTGTGTCCTCACTACAGTAATAAAAGTGTTTTTTTTACACTAAACAAAACCTTTTTTGTCCCAACTCGTGTGTTGCTAGCTTTAGCATCATTAGCTTCCACCGTAACGGTGTTGTGTGTGAGGTTGTGTAGTCGGGTGTGTTCGGCATCACAGCTTGTGCGTCGTAAGAACGACGGCTTGTCGCCGGAGGCTCCTGTTCCGGGCGCGTCCGGGGAAGAATCCACGCCGACTCGTCAAAAATCCTGTCACATCAGACCTGGAGTCGAGGTCGTCGACGACCTTCTGACGCCCCCTGATGTCTTTTTCATTAGTCGCTGCAGGGGGGCTGGGGGGGGTCCAGGAGGTGACTGATCCGGTCCACTGCTCAGGTGGAAATGCAAAGATGAGAACATGATCATCAGCTGCTGGCGAGTCGTGGCGAACACTGGCGAGAACCAACGATCACCAGATATTTGAAGATCTGGTTTAATTCGAGAATCTTCATCAAATAGTAACGTAGGCACAGCTAGCAACATGCTAATTAGCACACACCCTAACCAGGAGTTCCGGGACATTCATTAGCTGCCTCCTGGCTCAGCTCTTTTTTAACACCATTGTCAAGTTCAAAAGAACTCATGAGTTAAAACTAAAAGAATATTAGTCCATAAATGTTTGAAATAAATCCAGCTCACATCTTGAAAATGTCATCAAATCAAAACATTTATCTACTTACAAAATAAAAGCTTTTATTTCACATAGAGAAGACAATTGCTAATTAATTTTATTTTAATTACAATTTTGTTTTTAATTTACTTTAATGTCATTTGATGTTTGTCAACATTAGTGCATCTTTAGTTTCTTTCTGTCAGATTTTACTCACTTTCCTTTTTAAAAGAAATGTATATTATTTGTTTTTTTACACACAACATAAAAAAATGATTTAGTTAAATTTTCATTTAAATACACAAAAAATATATACGTAAATATTCGTTTACTTCTTTTAAATAATGATGTTAGTAACACAGTTTTCAGTCAATTAAAAATAAAATAATAACAATAATAATATGGTGGTGAGCATCAACTCTTTTTAATGATTGTTAAAAAAAATTTCTTTCAAAGTGTTTTCTTTTGTGGAACAAAGTTTGTAACTTTTCTGCTTCTTCTCAGATACAACTGTCCATATAATGGTCTTTTTTTTTTCTTTCAGCGGGTTTTACAATTCAACATTTACGTTTTTTTTGTGTTGTGCATTAATATTTTAGTGTTTTGCGTACTTAAAAAAACGCAAAAAAAAAATCCATATACATTTCTGTATTTATCTTTATTTTATTCTATGAAATATTTCTGCTCTACACAAGGAACGACGACGCACGACTTCTTGTTTTACTAGGAGGAGCTGAAAAGATCCAACTGAACAGGAAGTGACGCTAGCTTGACGGTAGTAGACGAGACATCAACAGAATCGTGTTGGATTATAAAACAATCTTCAAGACGAGTCAGCATTAACTCTACGACTCAACAGAGCGACTCATCAACTTGAGTCTCTGTAATGATCCACTGAAGAATTTTCTGCAGGATCCTCCAAAATAAAGCAGAGGTTTAAAAATCACTCGCGGCTCGTTAAGCGGCTCACTTCCTGTCTGCCGGGGCCGGACAGGATGTGAGCCGAGACGTGAACGTGGTCGGCCTTGAGTCTCACCACACTTTGGTGTTTAAGAGCTGGTGGGGGGGTCGTAGCCGGAGCTGCCCCTCCTGCTTCCTGTTCGCATGGCTTCTGGACCCGGCGGGCACCGGGGACTCGTCCCGTCTGGAAGAACGTCCAGAAGAGCCGCGTAAAAACCCCTGGTTGACGTCAGCGGCGTGTAAAGTGCTCCGTGAAAAGCAGGTGAAAACGAATTGACGGCTCTTCCCGACGACATGACTCAGCGCTTCTGTTTATGTAGGAAGTAGGTTCAGGACCTGCTTCCTGTGAGGCCCCACGGCGTGGAACCCTCCACCCCTGCAGTCCAGCCCAGACACGAAGAAAGTGTTTTCAAAAGATGATCCACAACAAATGTCATCACATCAATCAAAATAAAAGCTTTGATTTCACAACCACTCGTCTTAAAATTACACCTTGTTTCCTTTTTGTTTTTATCCTGTTATTTTCCTAATTACATTTTTTATTTAATGAATTAATACATTTAATATATCTTGGATAAACCACATTTATTTCTTCCTGCAACAATTAGTTTTCTCCACAAGGTTTTTATTATTTCCTGCAGCGACGTGTTTTTTTATCCTTATACTCATTTTCTTTTAAGTTTTTGATTTTCTTATTATTAACTTTATCTTATTTATCTTTGTCAACCCTTTTATGTAATTCCTGGTCGCTATGTCATCATTCATCAAAATATAAATCTGATTTCAAAATAAAAGCCAATATTGCACACACACCTTAATATTCTTAATAAAATCGTTTTTTAAAGTTTAATTTAATACATATATTTAATATTACTTTAAATTAAGTAAAACACGTGTTACCTTCTTCCAGTGATATTTTTTCCCCCTTTTTTAATTTATATTTTCGTATTTTTTTTGGTAAAGAAGTATATTTCTATTGTGTTAACCCATTTATTCTTTTAAATTGTACTTTTTTAAATTCATTTTTGTCCTTGTAAACCCTTTTAACATTATTTCATTCATTCTGATATTTAAAAGAACAACATGTTTTCGTAAATAAATATTTTAAGCATCATTTTTTAACAGGCGATTGTTGTGTTGACTTAGCTTGTTACTTGTATAGTTATAAGCTATGCTAACCGCTAACCATCATAGCCTCTCTATAACATTAAATTGAAATGTTTTTAAATGACTTTAAAATGTTTATTTTATCATGTTATCTGCTCATCACTTGTCAACCACAACAATAGTGTTAAAAGTCTTAGTAAAGACTTAGTAAATTAGCATGCTAACAGTTAGCATGCAACAACTAGATCAACAACAACAACAAGAGTCTGCTAACAGTTAGCATGCAACAACTAAATCAACAACAACAACAAGAGTCTGCTAACAGTTAGCTCGCGAAGCAAAGGAACACGTTTGTGTAGCACAGGACGAGTGCGTGTTTGTGTAGTCGGTCGTCATGACTCACTGTTGTCGTCCCGAGACAGACGCGAGAACTTCCAGCGTTGACGGATTCATGGCGCGAGCGCGGCTCATCCAGACAGGAAGTGGAACTTCAAATAGATCACAACAATGGTCGCAGGATTTCACGTCCCGGGCACAAATAGACGCGTCTTAGCCGACGCTTGGATTTTCCCCTCGCGGTCGTGTGAAGGTGTGAGATAAGACGAGGAGACCCCTGGTCGCCGTGGCAACCACATCCTCAGACCTTTTTGTTTATGGCAGACGACATGATCGTTGTTGACGAAACGACTCAATAATTATTTTTTAATATTTATTTATTTCTTTTTTATTTGTATCGAAAACATTAAATTCATGATTGTGTATTTTATTAACCTTCTCCGTCTCTAGTCACTCATTTCCTCCCCCGAGGATTTAACCTCAATAAAGGATCATCATCCTTAAATTGGTGACCTCTGACCTCACAGCAGTGTAATCTGGTGTCGACACTCATGAATCTTAATAGAGTCGACGACTCGCTGGTGTTCCGGGGTGTAGTCCGGGGTCTGCACCTCTGAGGATGCTTGCACCAGAGGGGGGGGGGGGTCTCCTGTTGTGTTACAAAGTGAGAAATAATCATTCATTAACCCCTGAGACCCCGAGAGAGGTGAGGGGGGGGTCTTCAGGTCGGGTCCCTCGACGAGGTTCGTCCCCCAGCTGAGAGGAACACATAATTACCTTAAATGGATTAAGTGGTGGACCAGTGAGTGTGTGTGTGTGTGTGTGTGTGTGTGTGTGTGTGTGTGTGTGTGTGTGTGTCCACTTCATATTGCTCAAATATTAAATCTTGAAAATGAAAATGTTTGTTTAGAATCAGCTCCTCTTACATCACTATCTTTTTTACCATCTATTAGTTTAAATCTCATCAATGTCATGAAAACAGATTCAATTTAAAAACACTTCTATTTAGATTTTAAGGTTAGGAATATATATATATATATATATATATATATATATATATATATTTATTAAGTATATAGAACCTATATAAACTAGTATATATAAGCTCAGTATTTCATTTTTCCAGACAAATATATATTTTTTATTTTTGACCAATAAATTCAATCATTTGTATATATTTTCTCTCTGTATTGTTTACTAGACAAACTTGAACTTCAATGCTGATGTGTAGAATTGTTTGTGTGTGGTTTTTCAGTGTATATATATTTATTTTTGTTTGTGTACGTGCAATGTGTTTGTGAAAGTGTGACTCTTTGGTTTTTCTGAGTGTGTGTGCAATGCAGTGTTTGTGTGTGTGTTCATACGTGTGTGTGTGTAGGTGTATGTGTATGTGTGTGAGATTAAAAACATGTGTGTGTTTGTACATGTATGTTTATGTGTCCGTGTGTATGTGTGTAGGTGGTTGTGTGTGGCAAAGTTTGTGTGTTTGAGAGTGAAAGGACGTGTGTGATAGAGTTTGTGTCTTTGTACCTGCGTGTTTGTGTCTCTGTGTGAGTGTGTGTTAGTGTAGGTGGGTGTGTGTGGGGAAGTTTGTGAGTGTAAGAGTGAAAGGATGTGTGTGTGTGATAGAGGGCATGTGTGTCTTTTGTACGTGTGTGTTTGTGTCTATGTGTTTGTAGGTGGGTGTGTGTGGGGAAGTTTGTGTGTGTAAGAGTGAAAGGATGTGTGTGTGTGATAGAGGGCATGTGTGTCTTTTGTACGTGTGTGTTTGTGTCTATGTGTTTGTAGGTGGGTGTGTGTGGGGAAGTTTGTGTGTGTGAGAGTGAAAGGATGTGTGTGTGTGTGTGTGATAGGGTCTGGTGTGGCTTTGTACGTGTGTGTTTGTGTCTCTGTGTGTCTAGGTGGGTGTGTGTGTAAGTGGGTGTGTGTGTGGGGAAGTTTGTGTGTGTGAGAGTGAAAGGATGTGTGTGTGTGTGATAGAGTGCGTGTGTGTCTTTGTATGTGTGTTTGTGTCTCTGTGTGAGTGTGTAGGAAGAGTGTGTGTGAAATTAGGTGTGTGTGTGTTTGTCTCCAGCGATCAAACATGTCGTCCCTCAATAAGCTCCCTGAGGTTCAGAGTTTATTGTCACGGCGACGAGTCTGACAGAAGTTAATCAATCTGACAATTTGCTGCTGCACATCAACCTCCTGACACACACACACACACTCACACACACCCACACACACACACAAAGTAACAGCAGTACTTGGCAGCAGATAATATCCTCTTGTTATCTGTTCATCTGCAGATGAGTGAAACAAACACCAGGAAACAAGGAGACAATGATAAAGAAATGATGAGGAGCTTCATGATGGTTGAGATCTTCTGGATCATCATGACCTGGTTTCATGCTACAGTCCAGTCACGACGTCACCACAGCTCCGCCCACGTCCCACCGTCACCTGATCCACGGGCCGCCGGTCGCACTGACACCTCCTGATTCATGCCGTAATGATGACCCGCCGTCGTGCTGAGGTCAGCACAGCTGTCTCTCAGCGGGCCGGGAGCAGAGCGAGGTCGCCTCCCGAGCCGAAGCTAACGCGGTTAGCGACGAGGCGGCCGGAGACTCGAGGAGGTCTCAAGGACGACCATCAGGCGAGGAGACAGGAGAGTGGATCGGACAGCGACCTTGAAGGAGGACTGACACCGTTCTGGGTCTTCATGGTGACACGTCAGTGGACCGGACTCGCTCGAGTCGATCAACTACACACACACACACACACGCACACACACACACACACACACACACACACACACGCACACACACACACACACACACCTGTTATTCTAGTTTCATGCTGATGTCGAGGAGGGAGATCAGAGTGATGTCAGAGATGAATGTGGTGAAGAAGAGAGTGCAGATAGGGGCGACACGATCAGCTGCTGGTTGGACAGACTAATGTCCTGCTTGACCTTGGAACACCTCAGTCTTCTCCTGAGACGATACATGGATTTGAGAACCAGTCACGCAAGTATTTACGAAGTCATGAAGCAAATATTTCAGAGAAGAAAAAATCCTATTTTTTGTTCGTCTATAGACTTTGTGTGTGTATTGGCAAGAATCTGGCGATACAATTAATATCGCGATACACGAGCAATGATATGATACGTAGTGATACTGTAGTAACAAGTATATATGTGTAGTATTGTCGAGTAGTTGACTCTGGTGTTGCAGAATTTACAGACCAAATGATTCTTGACGAAGTCGTAACTGCTTTCATTTGTTTTGAAACCAGAATATGTCCAAACAACAGCTTTAAAAGCTGCTGGAGCCGACTGTATCCTCTCGTCCTCAGTCATCGCTGGGATCCGACGGGATTTAATTGTAACTTTAGCTGCGGAGGACGTAACGACTGCTGCCATCTATTGGCCAAAAGTTAAAAATTCATGTAAAAATGAACAACTGCACGTTCATTATACATTTAAATATATATATGAAGTATTTATCAAGTCAACAGGAAATTTGTTGGAGTATTCACAAATAAATAAATATTTATTTAATCCATTGTATCATTGGATGACAACATTTAGAATATGTAAGTTTTTACATGTAATTGATTGAAATCTAAATGGAAAATGTAAATATAAAAATAACTTAAACATCATTTATGAAGTTAATGCTACCGAGCATTATGGGTAATCAGAAATAAATACAAGTCAGTTATATTGTCATAGCTTTAAATAAAAAGTTGCGAGTTGAACGCCGCATCTGCTGGTTTTCAGTCGTTGACAAGAAAAGAAAATGGCGGAGGCAGACAGGAAGTGACATCACAAAGTGACGGAAGGAAGGAGGTTACAGACAAAGGGAAGGTTTCGGACGACGTTGATGTCGACGAAAGAACTCCATGGACGAACCACAGCCTCGACTTCGTTGCACAGGAAGTGAGTAGGTTCACTTCCTGTCGACCCAAGTAGAAAAAAAGAGGTTTTAAGCATCAAACTCGGCTCCATCACGGTCTGCGGGCGAGAAGCTGTAATTTCCCAGCAGTGTTATCAGTCCCAGTGTGAGTTCTGCTCGTCTTCACTCAGCGGAGGAACCAGATACCGGCCGCCGGTGACTCATCCTCCTCCAGAGTCCTGCGGAACCTGAAACTTTAATCCCCGCTGGATCTCAGAATCCGGGGAGTTGCAGATTCCACGTCGTTTGCGTTAATCTCCGGAATTCTCGCCACGTCGCCGAGGGTCCGGCTCGCTTTTCCACGCCGACACAGGCCCCGGGGAGGGGGGAGGGCCCCGTGGCGACACCGAGGCCCCCGGGCCCCCGGACTGGACTTTCACCCGCTGGGCTGTAAATAATCGTGTAACCAGACGGGCCGAGCACGCGGGTGATTAACGTCAGCGAGAAGATCTTTCAATTTTCACTTATCACGACTGCCAGTGTCGGGATTCACCCGCTGGAGTTTCAGGATCAACAAACACTTTTAGCCCAGAGAAGTGAGGGAAACAAGCGTCTTTCAAAATAAAAGCATGAGATTATGGAAAGAGAAAAAAAACAAACAAATTATAACTCAAAGAATATCTACAAACGTAGAAAATGATCATAAACGAAAAGTTACATAATTACATAATCATAATTTCTGAGCAGTATTAAGCATTTTTAATTTATTTTATTAATTCAAATTAAAGTTTTAAGGGTGATCCTCATAACACAACAACATTTCCTGCAGTTTATTTAATAAATAATACAAGTTTTTAAATAGATTTTTTTTACTACCTCCGCCCTACTTACTTCTGTACTTAAGTGTTTATTTTCTTATACCAAATGTTTATTGTTGTTTATATATTTATCATTATTATGAATGTCATACAATAATGTACTATTATTTTGTTTATTTTACGGTATTATCTTGGTTTTATTAGTATTTTATTATCATTATTTGATTTACTTAATACAGTTTATATTATTATTATTTGGATTATTTTAATGATGTGCTCTAATATAATGTGTATTCATGTTTTACTTTTTACTTTTTAAATTTCCCCAATGTAATACTTTCATTTAAAAAAAACTATTTATCATTAATTAATTAAAGATATACGACTTATATTTTATTACAGACAAGTAAATTTTGTACACAAGAAAAATGTTTCTAAGATTTTTAAACGTGTTTTTATACTTTATAAATGACAAATATGAAAGTAAAAATGTTATTTTTTTGACTAATTTGCTTCAGTAAAAGGTACATTATTATTTTAAAGTTTTCAATTATTTATTTTAAAGTTATTAATCACAAAAAAAAGCTCAAATAAAGTCGACTCTTGTGTTTAAATGAACACAACAAGGTGTCGTGGATGATCATTTGTAAGTTTCTGGACGGCGAGGTGACGAGGTCCAGTAAAAACAAGTCCAAACATCACCAGCAGCCGCCCGTGTGCCGTTAAACAGGGATTTACGGTCTCTCAGCTCATGAAAGAAGTCAGTGTTGGAGCTTTTATTGCTGTAAATTTTGGTCGTTCTCGCCTCGGGCTCAGAGTTCAAGCTCGCCGCTTTGAAGTCGACGCTGAGCAACAAATTCATATCTGTGATATAAATCCCTGTTTGTCCGAGCGCAGGAGATAAATTGTTAATAAATCTTTTGCAGAAAAAATAAAAAACGTGGTCGAAGGAAATTCAATCTGCCGCGTGGAAACGCTGCATCAAGGTAATTCAAGACAACGCGGCAGCTGTACGGACCGTCGCTCCCAAATACCAGAACTTTTTTTTCACTTCTGAGAGAGTTCTGGTGCCACTTGTGGAGCTGATCACAGGAGGAACCCTCGGACTGCTGGACGGAGGAACATTTATGAAGTCGGGGGGGATAAGGCGGCGTGGTGGTCTCTCTGAGGAGTCACTTTGTTAAAGATAAGTTCCAGGGATGTTCGGCTTTGGCTCAACTTTGAGTCTCTCCTGGACGACTGAGCCTCTTCTCAGACTGAGATGATTTGATAAAAACTGAGCAATTCAATGTGTTTAAGTAAGAAAAGACTGTATCAAAGTATCTTCATGTTTGTCTTAGATGACATGAAAGTGTACACACAAGTTTACAAACTCTAAAAGAAGTGTACAAACTATAAAACAAGTGTACAAACTCTAAAACAAGTGTACAAACTTTAAAACAAGTGTACACACTTTAAAACAAGTGTACACACTTTAAAACAATTGCACAAACTTTAAAACAAGTGTACACACTTTAAAACAAGTGTACACACTTTAAAACAATTGCACAAACTTTAAAACAAGTGTACACACTTTAAAACAAGTGTACACACTTTAAAACAAGTGTACAAACTGTAAAACAAGTGTACACACTTTAAAACAAGTGTACAAACTTTAAAACAAGTGTACACACTTTAAAACAAGTGTACACACTTTAAAACATTTTTTATTTTTCATGAAAAATTGCTGTATTTTCTGTGGCTATTGGAAAAAAACAATTTCCCGAAAGAGACCTCCTCAGGGATCAATAAAGTTTTACTTTACCTTTTACCTTACCTTAAAACAAGTGTACAAACTCCAAAACAAGTATACAAACTCTAAAACAAGTGTGCAAACTCCAAAACAAGTATACAAACTTTAAAACAAGTGTACAAACTCCAAAACAAGTGTACAAACTTTAAAATAAGTGTACAAACTCTAAAAGAAGTGTGCAAACTCCAAAACAAGTGTACACACTTTTAAACAAGTGTACAAACTCCAAAACAACTGTACAAACTCAAACTCCAAAACAACTGTACACACTTTCAAACAAGTGTACAAACTCCAAAACAAGTGTACAAACTCAAAAACTTAAACATTTTGTTGTACAAACTACAAAATAGGTGTACAAACTTTAAAACAAGTGTAAAAACACCAAAACAAGTGTACACACTCTATCTTGTTCTTTCTCTTTATGTTCTTGTTCTTATTTTATTTTGATTTATTTTTTATTTTTCATGAAAAATTGCCGTATTTTCTGTGGCTATTGGAAAAAAACAATTTCCCGAAAGAGACCTCCTCAGGGATCAATAAAGTTTTACCTTACCTTTTACCTTACCTTAAAACAAGTGTACAAACTCCAAAACAAGTATACAAACTCTAAAACAAGTGTGCAAACTCCAAAACAAGTATAAAAACTTTAAAACAAGTGTACAAACTCCAAAAAAAGTGTACAAACTTTAAAATAAGTGTACAAACTCTAAAAGAAGTGTGCAAACTCCAAAACAAGTGTACACACTTTCAAACAAGTGTACAAACTTTAAAATAAGTGTACAAACTCTAAAAGAAGTGTGCAAACTCCAAAACAAGTGTACAAACTTTCAAACAAGTGTACAAACTCTAAAACAAGTGTACAAAAATGTAAATAAATGTACAAACTCAGAAACAAATTTACAAATTCTGGCAAAAACAAAATGTACAATTTTTATGCATTGGAACTCTGTTTCAGGAACTTGGAATTTTTTGTGGCACTACTGGGCCACCGTATGGAAGAAATGTATTGACACCTGTCAATCACACTACAGGTGTTGGTGGAAGAGTGAAGGATGCTGTCGTTAGAGCCAGAGATGTGACATCATCAGTGAAAACGATGACATCACACGTACAGGTCATGTATGTTGATGACCTCACTGTAGCATCACGGCGCGTCGAGCCACACTCTTCAATCACGGCGAGCGAAGACGGACCGTCGGCCGTAAACACCGAGCAGCGGGAAAAGCGAAGCCACTTTTCAAACGGCAGATAAACGAGCGGATCAGTCGTTGCCGGGAACTCGAAACCCGACGTGACCGCGAGGAACGTTCAGGCTACGAAGACGAATCACAAACCAGCCCAGGATTCCAACTTCAATCCGGTTGATTTGAATTTGTCGGAGACGTCTGGGGCCGCGGCAGGTCAGGAAGGAGAAGAACATCTGCTCCAGATTACGGCGCTCAGGCCTCCAAAAAACCTTTTTCGGCGAGAGCGTCTCCCGTCGATGACAGACACGTCGAGATTCCACATATGTTGAAATGTAGAGAGAGTTACGCCGTCGCTTTGATACCAACATGATTTATAGGCACTCGACGAAAAGTGGGACGACGTGAAGAGACACTCGTGGTTCTGGTGTGTTGACCCGCCGAGCTCTGCAGGCCTGCTGGGCCGACGACAAACACACAAATATGTTTGTATAGATTTAAAGATTTTGACAAGGGAGTATGTTTGGAGGTAAAAAATTATAATTTAATTTAAAAAAATCTATTAAAAAATCAAAAATAATTAGGTTTCATTTAAAGGAAATTTGATTTATTAAAGAAGTGTTTTTAATTGAATAAAAGTTGCTTCAATAAAATGAAAACCGTGTTTCAATTGTAGAAAAAGTTGTTGTTTTTTAATTAAAAATGTAATTTTATTTAAGTGCACTTTTGAATTAGAATTTGTTTTATTTGAAGCAACTTTTTTTGATTGAATAAAAATGAATAATTATGATAATAGATAATAATAATAATTATAAATAACATAATTATGTGAATGAAAATACTAATCATGAAGAAAAAACAACACAAAAAAAGAAAAATATTTCATATTTCATTATATAGTTTAAAATCAGATTTAAAAAAAAAGGTAAATTAA
This sequence comes from Callionymus lyra, assembly GCF_982586985.1. Lineage (NCBI taxonomy): Eukaryota > Metazoa > Chordata > Actinopteri > Syngnathiformes > Callionymidae > Callionymus > Callionymus lyra. The sequence goes on from NC_141826.1 coordinate 18,791,823, forward strand.
GAAAAATATACAAAAACAAAAAAGGGAAATCAAAACAATCAAGATTAAAGTGAAAAAAGATTTTTTGGGTTAAAAAATGGAAGATAAAGACATCCGAAAAAAACAGTGAAAAAGAACGCACTTTTTCAAATCTTGACCATTAAAAATAAGATGGAAATACAGTAAGAAAATAATACAAAAACAAAAAAGGGAAATTAAAACAATAAACATTAAAGTGAAAAAACAGAGTAAAACAAAAAAAAAATCATATATATTTGGTGTTTAAAAATGTAAAACAGCAAATAAAAACTGCAAAGAAACATAAAGAAAAATAATCATAATCATTGGACAAGAAATAAAAGCTATATAATTGTTGTGTAATGTTTCACTTATGACATAAACTGTAACGACTCTGTTGGACTTAAAGTTAAAACTGCATATTTAGTCTTTAATATTCATCAATAACTTGATTTGGATCATCGTCTGACAACTTTGGAAGATGGTGGCCCAAGATTCGGACCAATCCAGAACCACTGATCAACGGAGGAGGTGTTCCCGGGTCGAGAGATAATTCTATCCCGGCACTGATCCCGGGACTCTGGCTTGATGGTAGATAAACAGATGTGATCCGCGACACCTCTCAAGTTGGACTCGGCGCTGATGCGACTAACTCGATTAGTGGGATCTGGACGTCCCGTAATTAGGATCGGTGGGGATGAGCGAACTTGTCGCCGTGAATTAATAACGTATCGTGTTCCTCGTGGTCATCAGAGCCCGCCAATGCTAACGGCTCCGGCTGAAACCCGCATTCTCCGGCTCGCCGTCAGTCAGGGTCGTAACGACCCCCGTCCTTCAGGGGCGCCGCGGCGTGTAAACGAGCTCTTTAGCTTCGCTCAGATCCACTAATGTGGTTTAGAAGGAATACATGAATATGTGACACGAACTGACTCACACATGACAATCCAGCGACTGAATCAGGTTTAGTTTGTGTTCTAATGACAACAGTTTAAAAACACACATCAAGTCAGTGTTAGAAACTCACACTAAAACACTCTTTTACCAACAAACACCTACTCCTGTGTTGTTCTCAGTATTATCTTGATCTTTAAAGTATGTACTTTTTTGAGTATTGTTTTGATTGTTTAAGCGCTTTGTGACCCTGGTCTGGAAAAGCGCTATATAAATAAATATTACTTACTTACTTACTTACTATAAACACAATACATTGAAATATTTCCTTGAAAAACGTTCCTTAAATATATATATATATATACATAAATATATAGTGGATTTTTCTTTTACTTTTTGGCCTTTGTTATGAAAAGTAGTTTTTAAAATAATATTATTTATACAATTTTTTTTTGTTATTGTACAATTAATTATATTTTTATATGAAAAATGTAAATAATTACAAACCAATAAAGATACTGCAAAGCTGCTGATAAAGACTTAAAATAAAATAAAGAACTAAACAAAAAAATACTATAATTACTAAGTAATTTTAAAGTATTATTTGATAAATAGTTTATAACACACAAGTTTTGGAATATTTAAATTAATTTAATAATTTGTATAAGCCATTTTTTCTTAATATGCTCTTTATTGTGAATATTTATTTTTTATTAATGTACTCAGTTTATGTATTATGGAACGAAGTAACATTTGATTTTTTTTACCTAGAATGTTTAACTTTTAAGTCAAATTTTTTGAATGTAAACACATTTTTTCTACACATTTGTCTTATTTTCTACCTGTATATTATTCTTAAATAGTTTTAAATGAAAAAAAAAGTATATATACATATACTGTATACATATCTTTATGTTTTATTTTCTATGTACCTGTTGCACTTAAGGATGTATTTATATTCATCAAGTTGGGGCTGAAGTCTAAAAACAAATCCAAATGTTTGTTTTACTGTTGTTGTCGTGAACATCTACCACCGTCCTTGAAGGCAGCGCGGCTGGCGTGCGAGTCGAAACCGGAGAACGCGCTTGTAAACGCGGCATGACGGCAGCAGGAATGTGGGTCCGGGCCGAGCCGGGGTCCGGTGTTCGGTCGCGGCTCGTGTCACTCTCTCGTTGATGGAATCGAGTCATGATGGATGTTCGACGACGACTGGAAAGATTCATCCGGCCCCGGTCCCTGACCCGAGTCCGGTTCATGGTTCTGGTGAAGGTCAAAGGTCCAGAACAAGCACTGGGATGACTTTTGTTATAAAAACTATTCCATACAAAACATTTTGACCACTCATGTGTCGGGTCCAGTGCAGTAGGATTTGGACCAAAACCAGGAACTTGGAGTTTGTTCTGGTGTTTGGGTTTCTAACAAGGTTAGCGTCTAGTCAAGTAAAGAAACAGGAAACGGGTTCAGTTTTCACTATTGGTGACCAACAACCTGAACCGGGCTTGTGTCAGTGGATCATGGACCCAACTGTTCAGCACATGTCCTCGCAAGGATTCTTAACTGATTTTGGTTCTTTCTTAGAGACGTCAGGCTGAACCCTGTTAGTACCAGACCTGGGGGGTGTCCCAAATCGCGCATTTCTGCACTTACACTTAATATTTTAGTGCACTTCTGCACGATTTCGGACATACCCCAATATTTTGAGTGCACAAGTGTGTCCCGATGAGCAGTGTGCGAAAATGTAGTGCGCAATGAGCACCCAAATCACCAGGGCATTCTGGGAAACTGGTGTCTCGTGTGTGAGTTTTTCAAAAAGTAAGTAAGTACCCCACTCATGTAGAGCTCTTTTCCAGACCAGGGTGAGATCTTATCAAAAACAAGGTGGTTTAGGGTTTAGTGAAGTGGTTTACAAAGCCGGTGGGTCACCAGGAGGGTCTAGAGGGGCCTCAGAAAATTGGAGAGAAGGGGAGAATATAATCTGAATAATAATATTATATAAAATAAACCAAAAAAGGCTTATTAATAAATGTCCTTTAACCTGCTTATCTTTGGATTCTCAAATTTCCGATTGCACCTAAACACACCATCTGTTGCGCATGTTACCAAGTAGCTTGTAGCTAGCTAGTTAGCATGAATAGGACATGTTTCTGACACGAAAAAGACCAAAAGAAAGGAACAACCGACCTGGAAAATTCTATCAAGTATTACTTTACAACCAAACAGAACTATTGCTTTGGTTGCCTAACTTGCTTAACAAATAATAGACATTGAAAAAGGGATGAGAAGTAAAGAAATACAATCTAAAAGTGGACGTTTCTTCATATATTTTGATGTCTTATGAAAAGCGGGGCCAGAGGCAATTGGTGTTTGGGGCCTGGAGAAGTTTGGGAACCCCTTGTTTCCTCTGTGAACTCCAGTTTCCTCCCACATTCCAAAAACCTTTGTGTGTTAATTGTTAATTCTCTATGACGTAGGTATGTGTGACCTGTCAAAAACTGTTGACGTGTTCATGCCATGTAGCTGGGATGGATTTTCCATAAACTAGACATCATAAAAACAGACAATTTTAGTAATTTTTTCAACATTTTTACAATATCAGCTGAAGTTTCATCTTCCTCTTTCCATAAGAAGTGAAGGAAACTTGTGGGAGGTTTACGGTTCTATTCCCTGCCACACTCGGGATCATAAAATGGTTGTGAAACGTTGCACCCCCTCAGTGACGCGCTCTCCCCGGGAGGTTGTTTGTTTACTCACAGCTCCGGATCATTAGCCCAGAAGTAATGACCGCTCTCTGATGACAGGCCCTGAAACCCGAACCTCCGGCGTGACATGCTCTGCCTGTCACTCTCCCTTGACCAACAACTGCAACCGGTCTATTTTTTGCCCGCTGGACCCGGCTAGCCTGGCGCCGGCCCCGGGTCCTGACGAGCTTGGACGGCTGACCTGGGCCAACGATGCCATGTGGCCCCTGAACCCTCCACATCCCTGACCGTGCCAAACGGGCCTTCGTTGAAAACACTGGGCAGACCTGTCAATGAACCCCCCACCCCACAATCTGTTAACCCCCTTTGACAGGACAACTGACAACTCTCTTTTCTCAAACTTTATCGTTCCTCTACCATGAACAACAAGACACTTTTCTGCCGCTCTTTAGCTGCATCTTACCTTCCTGCGACCAAACATGTGACCCAACGTCATCAAAAGAGGTCGGAGGATTCTCTTTCCATTCAATCACCTCCTAATCCCATTACAGCAATGCCCTTCTAATAGTTATCACCCACTTCAAATAGTAACAGATAATTTATTTCATTACCGGTATTTTTAGTAGAGTATGAATCACACTTAAAATCAATTTATTTTCTCCAAAATCGACAGAGTGCCTAATAAGCCTTATGTATAAATTCCAGTTGTAATTAATAACCTTAAACCAATTTAGTATTACTATTCTTTACGGGAGGCTCCATAGTAATACGGCAAATCCTGTATAATTACAATAAACATTAAGTAAGTAAGTAATTTATATTTATAGAGCGGTTTTCTAGACCACTCCTGTGTTGTTCTAGGTGTTATCTTGATCTTTTTAGTATATATATATTTTGATTGCATGAGTAAGATTGTTCTACTTTGTAACTTTTAACAATCTTTCATTAAAGCTCGTAAGTCATCGCTGTCAAAACGAACGTGTAGGCACATATAAACGGTGAGTACCTTCACAGAAAACTGCAATATTGTGTCGTCTGTTCTCATTTGAAGAGACTAATGGAAAAATACTGAGCCGAGAGTGTTAATGAATGTTCTTAAACCAGTTATTTCCATTGCTCGCACACTTCTCCAAGTTCACTGCTTCATATTACACTGTAAGACTTGCTTGCGCAGTGCTCAAATTTTGACAGGGTAGTACTGTCAAACCGAATACTGCAGCTAAAAGGAAATTGCTCAAAAGCTTCTTCTTCTACTACTTTTTTATGCTGAATGCAACCAGCCGCTGGAACACTATCACAGACAATCAAAAAAGTCATTTCAAGTTGCGTTTCATTGTGTTATTTTGTGGTAAAATTAATGTTTTGTTTTGATTTTTAATGCCACAGTCGCTCGGGTCGGGGTTCGCCGTCGCCATTTGAAATGTAGCGACGTAGCTCTAGACGTAGCATCATCCACGTCTCTAAGATGGTGGCTTTTGAGTGTGGAAAGTGTCCATCGATCCACATTTTCTGGCCGTTTGAGTGCACCAATTGTGTACTTACTTGTGTACTCCAACTATTGAATGTAAGTGCAGAAGTTTGTGATTAGGGACACACCACATGTTAATCTTATCTTGTGTTTTAAAACAATGTTTAACAGTAAATAATGCAATGTGTGAGAATCTCTCAAAAAGGGCCACCGACCTCTTTTATTTAGGAATAATAACTTTAAACACTTTATTTAAGACCATCTGTAAGTGATTCTAGTCCGTGCTTCTCTAGTTGTGAACTTTGTTGTTCTCTCTCAGATAATAGCTTACGATAGAGTATAAGTTGTAACCCAAACAGTTGTTACTTCAGAGTGAAAATAAGACAATCGATGAGAAGATTCTGTATTATACAGTTCACAGCCTTACGTCAGATTCCTCTCCTGACAGAGACCATTAAAGCGCCACATACAGGCCTGACTTGTGAACTACATTGTCGTCGGAGCTTTTTTTTCACAGCCTAAAGGTTCGCCAGTGAACTGGCGTCAACTTCGCCTCTTTGTTTTCAGCGATGACACCAGCCCATTAGGTAAATCCGAGTGGAACTTCAATTATCCGACACGTTCCAAAAAGCGGTGACGTCCCGCCGAGCCGAAGATTATCGAAGGCCACATGACTTGATCTACCCCAAATCTTAAGCAAACAGGCACATCAGGACAGCCGGGACTCAGGCGGGGCTTCGCTGGAAAAACACCGACTGTCCCTAAACGGCCTTCGGAGCTTCGCTGCCAACCGAGTGCAAAGTTCTTCAAAATCCTCGGGACTAGCGAAGGCTGGATCCAGTCGCTGAGTCAACAAAACTGGCAGTGACGACTCTCCACAACTTGGTTGGAAACTTGCTGGTCTAAATTTGGAGGATGGAGAGTTTGGGTGACTCGCAAGGAATGGAATGACTCGCGCAGCTAAACGACGACATGCCTCAGACGAGCGTCTTTCTTTTGAAAACGATCCCTGTCGTCAGTTGTTGAGGCGGACACAAGACCAGACGGCCGCGTCTGTGCATCCGAAACAGGAAACCCAGTGTTTTATTGTTGTTGTTTTTTTTTAATCAGGCGTCTTCGTCCTTAAGATACGAATCGGGTCGCGATCGACCGGTTCTTCCATTACGGCGTTGATTTACGAGCGAATCCATGTGATGCGAACAACGTCACAGATCGAAATACAAACCTTATTTGTGGCGAGAAAATGACAACAAACAATTTGTCCCGGTGATTTACTGGGACTAGATTTCGATGGCAGTCACCGAGCGAGGAACCCGACATGGGGCCGAGACGTCCAGCGTCGTATCTGTTTCCCCCCTCGGAGGTGTAGAGGTTACATCCTTGGTCTTGAAAGGCGGACACTAACATTTAAAAGGCCTGCAGGACTGAGGGGTCGTCGCCGGTGACCTCAGGATTGTATTCATTCCTTGTCGGTCTTGTGTGTGAAACATTTCTGTTGACACACTGCAATGTGGCGTTGATGAGTCAATCTAGCAGCTGAATGTGTCCTCCAGCGACTCGGAGCCCCCCGGCGATTTTTGGGGTTTTAAAAAAAACACCTCTTATCTCCACGGGAGAGGAAAGTCGGTTCCTAAAGTCATAAAAGGAACCGAGGGAGGAAAAACATTTAGCTTTTATTGCTTGTAGTGTCATCGTGTGAGGATGGTTTCACACTTACGATAGTAGATCATTTATCTTAAAAGCCCTACATCTGAACACACACCGGGATTTCAGAGGAGTGGTGGTTAAAGAGATGGTTCACCCAAAATTCAAACTTATTTATTTTCAGAGTAATCTGTTCCTTTTTTAGAGTTACAGACAAAAATGTATGTTTATTTAAATGTATTGACTAAGCGCCCAGAGACAAACTTCCTCCAAAAAGATGCTTAAAAACATCCAAATATCTCCATCCTGCTTGTATGTAATGTCTATCATGTATGTATGTATACGAGAAAAAAAATAATATATATTTTCACGCTTGTTTATGGGAGACATTTAAAAAATAACAAGCGCTATAAACTAGAGTACTAAGTATTAGTTATTATATATATTCATTTATTTTTTCTTTAGGCATCTTTTTAGAGGAAGGTTATCAACTGAGCTCCAGTCGCTACATTAAAATGAACAAAATATTTGTCTATAACTGCTCCTATTCCTTTGTCTATAAGGAACTAATTACTCTGAACACAATCCCAACTCTTCGTCGACATAGGGGTGGGTAGAAAATTAGTTAAGTTTTAATTTTTTGGCTGAACTATCACTTCAAGTCTATTTTTTATGCGTTTCTCCAATAGATGAAGGAAGTGACAAAACAATTATCTACAATTCAAGAAGAAAACAACTTAACTAAACGCACTTTAGTCAGTTTTAAGCCACATTAGCAAGAATGGCTAGCAAATACTGTATGTAACGGTAGTCAGGAAAAAAATGTCGTAATGGATCTGAAATAAACAGTAAAAAAAACGACAACATAGATTTCAGTGCTTCATTTTATTGTAAACTTATTAAAGCAGTACTATGTACGTTTTTTCACATATTTGTATTCAATTTCTTTGTATTTCATTTTTAATATTAACAACTCATATATTAAAAAATCTATTACAATAATTTTAACGACTCTTAACTACCTAACTTTTAGAAGACCCACCAGGAGAGACCTCAAAACTGCTTTGGTATTATGTCAGAGACAGTGTTTTCATATGAAGTACTGAGATTTTTGAAGTTACCAAGAATATTGAATGATAAACTGACACAAAACAAGATTGAGGATGTTACTAAATGCAATATGCTACTCTTGTTCGATTGAATTGTAGTTGCACTTTTCTGACACTGGGGGGAGCCAGAAACAATCTGTTCAATGTGACGTTTTGCTGCTTTAATTGATCGTATTGTAACATAAGAATTAATCAAGCTATTCATCTTATTAACTTGTTAATTTAGTCCCATCGAAAATGCTAGTACTGCTTGAAGAGTGCAACAACTCAATTAAGCAAGGACATCTACTGATGCTATATTATTATTATATTATTATTTTGAGTTGTCATGTCACTGTTATTACTCACAACGGTTATTACTTACGGTGGCAAAGAAAACATGACTATCGCCAAAATGGTTATTGGTTTCTTGTGACAAAACGACTGCCAACCATCTCAAATTAATTTTAAAAAGTAGTTTAATTTGCTGGGGGGTCTAAAGTAAGTGGTGGATCTGGAAGTCAGAATCACGTTTCTATCTTAAATAGAAGTACGAAAAACTGGGACTAGTGTGTCTGGTCCATCAGCTCCTTCTTACGGATTCTTCTTTCGGAATTATCTCTTTCTCATCTTCTCATCTGGGCTTATCTTGCTTATTTGAGTTCAAATTTAGTTGACACATTGAATCTCCCATAATGCATCGCAACTGTTTGTGTTAGAACCTCTACGGTGACTCTAGGAACAGCTGCTTTTGCGGTGTTTGGTGCGAACACACCGACTGAAATGAAACACAACACAGTCACTTGTAGACGACAAACACAATCGTAAGAACGATCTTGATCCCGACAACTTTAAGACTCCGTGTCCCCCTTGAACTCTCAGCAGCATGTGGTTCCCCCCGCGGACGACACTTGGACACACCAGCGGATCCCAAACTTTCAACCATGGTGGCTCGGGTCCAAAGGCTGCCTCGGATCAGAGGAACAGAAATAGTCTTGGACCACGTTCAGCTGGAGTATGAAACCCACACTCGGCCTTCTCAGGCTCATTGTATGCTCGGGTCGCTCTGCGGATATCGTTTACCCTCCCAAGCATCTTGTATCCCGCGCTTATTAGACAGCCTTAATAAGGACATCTGACAGCTGGACAAGTTGCTCTCCGACCACACTGATGGAGGTTTTAACATAGTGATGAGTCGGCAGCATCGGGAGGGCAGATTACAAGATTAAAACTGTTTCCATCGCAGCTTCCAGGCCAGGATTTATGGGAAGACATCAAGCGAGTCATAATAAACATTTGTCCTCAGTGTTGTTAGCGAAGAGCGTGCGAACCACAAACTTCTGATGAGGGTCCAGGAATGTCCACTAAGTAAAGAAGATGAAAATGTTTCAGCGACACCTGAATAACTGTATTGTCATTAGCATTTTATGCTAGTAAGGCTAGTATCACGCTAATTTACTAAAAATATCACCGCAAACAAATTAATACATTTCTTTATTACAAATTAAATTGATGTGTTAATGAGGTTTAGTGATATAGTGTCGTAATGTTCAGAGCTCAGTAGGTTTGGCAGTAAATCATGTTGTGAGCGTTTTATTGAATAAGTGATTTACAGACAAACATTTTGCAAAAAACAATAAACTGTTAATCAACGGTTTCTCAAATTCTCTGATAAATTCTTACTTTTAAATGCTTAAATATTTCTTTAAATATTCCAATAACATTTGTTTCTGCCAACTACTTCTTAATCCCAGGACAAATCAAAGCCTTTGGTCCAATTGTGGCCGAACAAATCCCTTTATTATTGGCTCAAAATTTTATTCACTACATTTTTTTCCATGTTATGTTATAAATACTTTTGTGTTTCCTTAGGTAGAAGTAAATGTTTCCTCACACTTAAATGTCTAATATGGTCTTTCATTTTATTCAGCCGATTCTAGTATTTGGGATGCAAAACAAATTCGACTTTATAATCCTTGTGTTATCCCAGGGTCAAGGTGACCCCAAAGGCCAGAAAACAAATTTGTTTGTGGTATCCCTTGTGTTATCTCAGGGTCAAGGTGACCCAGAAGACCCGAAAACAAATGTGTTTTTGGTATCCCTTTTTAAATCTCGTCTTAACACACACTTTTACTCTCTGGCTTTTAACACAACTCGAGATTCAGCTGTTTTTAGTGCATTTTACTTGTTTTATTTGATATTGTTTTGTCTTTGTGTGTTTTAACTGTGTTTTTTCTACCGCTTTCATGTCATTGTACGGCTATGTATTGAATGTTTTAAGGACAGTTTGTACCACACAAAAACTGGAATATTAACAATTTGTCAATCGGATCCTTTTCCAAGAATCTCTTCATTGGTCACGTTAAAGAAAAATTGAACAAGTTTTAGACAATCACGACGTCGTGTTGTGGTAAAAGTCATGAGTCTCTTTAAATGTATTATACGTAGTAGAAAATGCCCTGGTACTGGAATAGTAAGGTGGACCGGAGAGGTGATAGAAGATACAGGTAAAGATGGAAAGAAGAACATTCACGACTGACCACTGGTGACACGATGATCTTCTACTGATCTTCTCAGATGACCAGATGTGAAGCACAGACACACATGTGGTCGGCGTGTCCGTCAGAACATGTGGTCCATAAACGTCTAAATTAGCAGCTGAAGAGGGGTCACCGACGTCTGCGGGAAGAGCCTCCTCAGCAGGGGGTCCAGACTCCAGTTAAGGTTACGAAGCTGGTAAAGACCGCGGCGCACTCAGGCATCGACAGCTCTCCTGACGTTCCGGAATGTTTTTTTTCTCCCTGTGGAGAATTTTTCACCTGCGGCGGAATCTCACTTACTGTTCCGACATAAAGACCCTCAAACCGGAGCCCCCGCCGGTTTGTTTGTGCTGTCAGCGCCGCGCCGACGTTTTTTTCCTTCCAATAAGTGATTTGTTTACGAGAGTCGGCCGCGGCCTGCAGGGTTGTTTTTTTTTGTTTTTTTTCGAGGCTGACAGTTTGACACTTTGAAGGCAAAGGTGAATGGCAAGTGTGTCGCCATCAACAGCTCCGGCTTATTAGCTCGCCGTCTCTGACAGCAGATCCTCGGGGCTCGTAATGAGGGGACGAGGAGGACAGCTCGAGTTTAGGGAAGTCTGGGAGACCAGCGGGACGTCGAGGGATGCAAATCAAGTGTCAGGTGAAGCGACGGAGAGAGAGAAAAACTTACCGATCACACGTGGACTCGACGAACCCCTGAAAGTGACTTCAATGGTAAATTAAATTGTAAACGTTAGTAACATGTAAAACATAAAAGTTATAAAGTCATTGTAAATACAGACCTGATGCAAGTACTTGATCAATATATGTTTGTTATCAATCTTACACAAACCTTTTCCTTGAACTATTAACCTGGAAAGAAAAGTAATTTATGTTTTAAGGTAATTTACACTCCCACCAAAATTATTAATAATAATAAAAGTTTAACTAATGTAAGTAAGTAAGTCATTTTTATTTGTATAGCGCTTTTCTAGACCAAGGTCACAAAGCGCTTAAACAATCAAAACAATATTCAATAAAGTATATACTTTAAAGGTCAAGATAAAACTGATAACACAACAGGAGTTCCAGAAAATCAAGGAAAAGCCTGAACAAATAAAAACGTCTTAAGATGTTTCTTAAAGGAGTCAGTAGATCCATCAAGTGCAAAGAGAGAGGAAGATTGTGTAATAAAAAATGTGTTGATTTAAGTGTATCTTAAATAGAAGTTGGACTCTATTGTATCATCAGTGTCTGTTTGTACAAACACTGACATTAGAAAATGATCTTAAGCCCCGCCCACTGAAAACTCTTTGTTTTTCTGGAGATTAAATCTTGTTTACCATAACCACACCCACTCCGCTGTGATTGGTCAAACATCGACGTTTGTCGCCATGCGTCATCAATCGCTGATTCTCCACCTCAAAGGGACTTACTGTATAAACAAAGCGGGTCGTGATAACAGCTGGCCGCAGGAGGAGTGAAGACCAGGCTCTCGTAACCTCTCGTTCGCCCAGAGTTCAGGCGAACTTTATAAAGTAATACATTCAAAATATGGTCATGATGAGGGACTTACTGCATCTTGAAGAGGACGACTTTAACATTTGAAACATGTGGGTCAAGAGAGCAGTAGGTTCACATTAGTTGAACTTTAAACAATAGCCATCAAAATAAAAGAATAATTTTCTCCACAGAAACGACCTTTCTTCACTGCTAGTAGCAACAAGTCAACCTAGCTGCTTTCCCAGAGTAAAACTACCGTATTGTTTTCAGGCCTTAATTTCCTTGGAGACTAACTATTCTTAACGTCCATTTTTTTTACATTTGACGGTGTGACTCGTTTCATTTAAACAAGGCATGAGAGCCGACACGCACAGAAATCAAAATATCTCTACTTTAGCAATAAGAAACTGTAAAAATCACTGAAACAACAAGTTAACAAAACATTTTCCATGATTTAAGGATTTAAATCACCGCAAGTCTTAACCACTAGGCCACAAGAGATGTTAGCGTTGAACTGTAAAATAACCTAGAATTAAAATAAAATTATATTTTTCTTATTTTATGTTTTCTTATGTTTAACATTGACACTGTGCTATTAAATACGGATACAGTATCTGGAATAAAAAAAAATTGTGATATATCGTTATATCAATATTTTCTTACACCTCTAGTCACTAATATTACAGACTCCAGAGTCATTCTTTCTACCTGTTTAAGTGATCATCAAGTAAAGAAACATTACACTTGGATAATCGGAAACACAACATCTGTCAGATTCTGAAATAGTTGATAACCTTTCTCTCATTATTTCTGTTTTCCCAGGAAGGACGTGGCGATCCGCCAGAGAACTCTTCGCCGACGCCACAGTTGTTCTTGTCTTTAACGCTCGGACACTCAAGACAAAACTTGAGCCCGTTTGTTATCTGTTTCCTCGGCACAAGTTATTTATCCTGTCAGCAGAATGATAAACTCTCGGCGCGGGCCAACAGCTCCGCTCCGGCTTCGGCCAATATTCCTCGGAAGTTTCTGCTCCGACGGAGGAAGCTGCCGACAGCTGCCGAGGCGCTGCACGGAATTAAAAACAAGAACCGCTGTTGTGAGAGTTTTGATTAAAACTGTGGGGCTCACGGAGGAGTAAAAATAGTCGCTGCGTCTCGGAGGGGGGGGTCTGCCTCTGGTACTCACAAACGGTCTCTGTAAGTGGTCCCGCCATTAATCAGTGTTAGCTCGATGCTAACGGACGTCTTTATTGGAGGTCAGCGATGATGCAGGAGGTCAGAGAGACGCCATGAAGAGCGTCGGCGTCGGTCGAGCTGCGAGTTTTACCTTTTTCAACGCCGCTTAACGACCAACTGGGTTTAATGAATCTCCAGTTGGACGACGTCACGCGAGTTTACAGACGTCATAAAACAAGTCTTTGGAAACATCACTCAAATAAAAGTTATCGTGGCGCAGTTTAACTCTTTTTACTTGTTTTCTTTGGCAGCTTCGGTGAGTGTAACGCCTTCAGAGTTCATCTGATCTAGAAAAATAAAACGGCAAATGAAAGCTGGACTTTGTGTTCATATTACTGTCATTACGGTAGAACCATCCAAACAAAAAACAAACTCGCCTGCACTTAAGAATAAGGATTAACAATAACTTGGGAACGATTGTTGCGATTAAAACATTAATGAAAGAGTTAAAATAGACTATTAAATATTGAGGTAATCTTGTAATCTACTGATCATTTTATTAATAAACACATAATAAACACACAATAAAAAAATTAAGATAAAATCAATTTTACGTTGCAGAGTATATGAGAACTTAAAACATAAAACATTGAACAACCAAGTTGTTTCCTTATTAATATATTTGTTATTTTTCTTATTTAATTACAAAAAAGTTAGTGGCTTCAATAATATATACATTTTCAATTTAAAAAGGAGCTTAAATACAAAGAAATACAGTGTTTGGCCGAATTATTTAAGTATTTATTAAAAAAGTTCACTCAATCAAAAACAATATTTTCAAACTTTTCTTTTATTATTTGAGTAAAAAAGGGTCTGAAGTTGTGATTTGAACTTTTTTTATTTTGATTGAGCAAAATATTTTAGTAGTTTTTTTTTAAATTATTGAATAATAGAGAAACAATCTACCATCATTTTTTATATCAATATTTATCATATTTTTATTCACAAATAGATAACAACGCTTTTTATTAACATACGACATAATAAACCTACCTTTAATGTCTTTTTTAACATGTGAAAGTTTTATTTGAGTTGGAAGACTAGTCGTTCAGTTTTGTTTAACACATTTGAGTCAAAACCATCACAAATTAATACTAGTTTAGGAAAGTTTCAGGTTCTACCACCGTAGCTAAAAACACCTGACACTGACTTGTCAACAAGTCGACAATAAAAGTCCAGGAATGAAAGGGTTTCTTATACATCCAATAGTTTAAACCTGTCATCTCAGTTTGATTAGTCATGTCTGTCCATGTCATAAAGTCACAATGATGTTAAATAATGAACTTAAAGTTCAATTTATCTGAGGTCTAAGGTCAAATCACTCTCTCACACACATTTTCATGACAGGTCCACCAACATAAATTCAAGATAAAGCTTCTCCATAAAGCCGTGGTCATCGGAGGGTTAACTTTAACTGATGTTTAGTCGTGTGAACTCACAAAGACAGACTCTCGCTCTCGTCTCCTAAGCTCGCCATATAAAAAAAACGGTTTAGAGTTCCAGGCCCATTGATGTCCGACGTGTAACAGTTTCCACGTCTTTGCCAAACATTTGTCCTCGCCGTGCCGGGGTCCGCGGCGCGACCCCCGCTGCGAGCAACACGCCTCGTGTGCTGTTGCATTCAAGGTCCGGTTTCCCCGGCTCTCCCGGCCTGATCCGGCGTGAAGTGCTAAATTGGTTATTGCGTTTAAAAATGCCGCTACAAGACGGGAGGGTTAAAAAAAAAAAAAAAAGACGTGGGTCGCAGCTAGCTAGCATGACACCGCACACATGTCGGATGGACCGGATTCTCTTCCGCGCGTTCTCTAGTTGTTTGTTTGTTTCGCGTCAAGGTCAGTCGCCGTGGCAACCGGGTTGATTGACGGCACACCTGCTGAGGCCGCTTGGACGCCCAGCGGAGAGACAACAGAGGAGGACGAACCACGGAATCCTCGTAACGGTCGGCTATTCGAGAGATTTCATAAACATGTGGGCGGGGCTTGTAAACAGGAAGTACAGAGAGAAACCAGATCCTGCTTCAGTGACTCATAAAAACATTGTTATTACATCGTTGACATGACTCGAGTAGATCCCGAAACAAAGTATGACAAACAACATAATCATGAGATCGGGTTCTTGGTTAGCTCCCTGCTAGCATGTGGGAGTTGTGGGTTCAAATCCAACTGAGGTATTATCTCTTAAGCAAGGTCCTTTAATGATCCTGAGTTTGCTATGTGACTAGATTGTGCCATCTGGTTGAATTTAATATTTAAAATTCTGAAACTTTATGGAAATTTGTTAGGTTTTTATTTCAATTAATTTGATATTAAAAGGTTGATTTTTTCTTTTTTAAATGTTTGAATTTTAAAAAATACACATAGAGATTAATATAGCAATTTCACTAATTAAATAAATACAATATGGAAATGTTGGTATAATAGCGTCATCTTTTTATATTTAATTTAAAAGGCTATGAATTTTTAATTATTGAATTTAAAACTTTTTTTTTTAATCATTTCAAGTATAATATTTAACTCTGTGTAAAAAAAAATCTTTCGTTTTTTTTCAATTATTAATAAAGAACTTAACGTTTGAATATAATAATTATTGAATTCAATTATTCAATAAAAACGATACAAGCATAAAAACAATAAGACATTTAATGTTTTTATTATTAATAAAGATTCACTTTTTTAAAGTAATTTTTCATAAAAAGTTTATATTCTGTGCTGGCCCAGCATTCCTCTGGGCACTCCGGTTTCCTCCCACACATCATAATATACATAGTTTTGGCTTGATAATTCTAAATTGTCTAAAGGTGTGAAGAGTGGTTGATCTATTTGTGTGTAGGCTGATGATCTCCCCTGCCTGTTGCCCTATGTAGCTGGGACAGATGTTATGCAGAGCAAATTAGATGGAGGGATGGAATGAAAAGAATCAAGTTCATCGTCATAGTATCTGCAGCAATAACACTTCATAAACCTTCATCAAACACTCAAATTCCTCGGTTGACCAGGTTGCTCGGGGTCGTCGAGAGGTCACCGGGGGTTCGTCCGTCCCACCTGTCCGAATCCAAGCATGTCACACTTCCTCCACAAATATAGACTTGAGTGGAGGCTGAAGAGTGATTGTCCTTCTGAGCCGCGATGTTGGCACGACCGTCCAACACTTGTCCTCTTTATCCGCCTCCAACTATGACATGAATCGCAACCGTACACGCCCGTAAATACTGCACGCCGCGAGAGAGACGCCGCCGTCCCACGCCGAGGGGTTCAGGACCCTCGCCAAATACTTGCGTCTGATTCTTCACTCCACCTGGAGCAGAAGCGAGCAGAAGAGAGAGAAGGAAACTGAAGTTTGGTGGCGTTCTAAATAACAATCTGGATCCAGGAGCCTCTTAAAGGTTCTGTCACTGTATTTTTGCAGAGTGAACTTCGATTTCTTCTTCTTAACTGTGTGTTTGTGCAAGAAAGTTCAACACTGCTGTCCCATTTTGACTTCATTCCTATCCATATGATAAAAAAGAAATGAACGTATATAGATAGTAAAATGTAAAGCAATAATATAGTGTAAAAATAGCAACAAAGAGCTGCTTGGCAGAGGTCTGCACTCTCTAAGTGCTTTTCTAGCTTGTGATTTTACCAACTAAATTCCTGAAATAATACAGTATACTGCTTAACTTATTTTCTGGAAATAGCTACATATGATTATTGCTGGTGTTACACGTGTGTTTCTGGTCTTTGCAGTCTTTTTCTGGGGCGTCTTGAAAGTTTGTATTACCACAAAAGTCTTTTTGTGCTCATTTTAAACGAGTGTAACTCCTAGAAAGTTGATCTGATCCGGGGCTTATTGTCGAAAAACATCCAAAAACACAACAAACTCACCTGTACATCAGTCAGGAATTTAACCGCTGAATGGTTAAAACATTTCTGAGATTAGAAAACAAATCTTATTTCTATGAAAGAATATCAAAAATGTTAGTATTTTATAATCTCTTCTGACAGTTTTATTAATTGATCAAGTTATAATAATACAAATCCAATGTTCATGAGTTTAAGAGCAATAAAAACTAATCAAAAGTTCATGCAACATTGTACAAGTTATTTGTTTATTCAGGGAACATTTGTTTTACTAAATTAGAAAATAAATTAACTTTTTTTTTGTCAACAGTTGGTTTTAAATGGCAACTAATTTGATTTGATTCATAAAAAAAACTCTCTTTCCATTGAAATATTTACATTAGAAAATGATCTTAAGCCCCGCCCACTGAAAAATGCTTATTTTTTCTGGAGATTGAATCTTGTTTACCCTAACCACGCCCACGCTGCTGTGATTGGTCAAACATCAAGGTACTTCACCGAACTCCAACTCCAAGAGACTTGCTGTATAAACAAAGCGTTCGATTACAGCTGGCTGACATAAATCATTACGTCAGCCCTCAGCTCTCGTAACCTCTTGTTCGCCCAGATTTCAGACAAACTTTATAAAATTATAAGTTCAAAACATGGTCATGATGAGGGACTTACTGCATCTTGGAGAGAAAAACTTTAACATTTGACACATTTGAAACATGTCAGTGAGTCAGGAGACCTTACACTTTCATTATATTTTAATGTTTCACTGCGTAGTTTAGATTCATGGTGACCTCTTCTTCTGTTCTGGATCTTCTCCTGTTTGGTTTCTCTGTTCTCTTCAGTCCTCCTCGCCAAATTGGTAATAATGTTAGCGAAATGGTTCATTTTGTGGGTTCGCCATTAACGGATGTTGCGAATCCGAAAAGTTTGACCTTGATTTCCGTCATATTGGTTTCCCCTGGCCATCAAATATGGCCACGATCTGCCTCATATCCCGTTTTAAAAGCCTGTAAAGAACAGACCCTACACTAACAACATGTTGCGACAGGCCCGCTGTTGAGTGACGGCGTGACGGTGTCGCCGCGTTCTGATCTCCTGCCATCTGCTGACAGCTACCAACAGAGGCTGGCAAACGTCCACCGCTGCACTTCGGATTCTCACCGTCTATTTATACCACAGGTTGTTTTTTTTTCCCAAGCATTAACGAGCAACGAAAGAAGCGATGGATGAGAGAAAGAGAGCGAGAAGAACGTGGTGACTTCAACCTCACCGATGCATGCCCCCCCCCCTATTGTTGACCACCCTTCCTGTGGACCACCTTCAGTGGTTCACCGCTGTATCGCCACATTTTATTGCGACATCTGGCGCTACAGCGGCCGCCACCTGTCTGCCGACCCGGGGGGGGGCGGTCTCAGAAAGTGGGGTGCACGATACGACCATTTGTCAGCTGCATTAGTTGCAGCGCTCATGTGATGTGACAGAGTTAATCTCCGAGCTCTCCACTATCTCAGATTTCCCATTAAAGACGGACAGAACAAGCCGGCGCGGGGGCGAGAAGTTGTTCCTGCACACTGGAGATGTTAGCGTTGCTGGGACGTTCATGAAGATACGTTAGCGTCGTCGTGTCTCAATTAAAGCTGCGATGATTCTAATGAGCGACGTGAACATTGTTGGTGAGATTGTAGTGAAACAAGTTTCTTTTGGAGGTGAAAAGACACACGATGTTGTGTTCAGAGGCCTTTGTCGTGTGTATCGGCAAGAAACTGATCATACGTATCACGATACAGGGTCAGCAATACGATATAATGTGATACTGTAGGATATATGTGTAGTATTGTCGAGTACTTGACTCTGGTGTTGTAGAATTTACAGACCACATGACTCTTGACGAAGTCGTAACTGCTTTCATTTGATTAAAAACCAAAATATGTCCAAACATCTGCTTTAAAAGCTGCTGGAGTCGACTGTATCCTCTCGTCCTCAGTCATCGCTAGGAGAAAAAAACAACAACTATTTTATACACACTTTAGTGAACTTTAAACCATAAAAAACAATGGTAAAATAAATAAAATAGGTTTTTAAATCCAAAAATAAAACAAAAAATAATTATTAATATTTTTTTAACACCCATAGTCATGACCCAGCAGTTGAGAATTCATGATATATACTTTAAATACATTTATAATTAAATTCACAGACTTCAAATGAAAAAACAACCTCAGGACACTTATGATGCATTCAGGGACCAGAAAATATGATTTAAGAAGATTCTACCAACAATCTTGTGGCGTTAAAACCGCTACAATTGACAACATTAAATTACGATCCTGCTTTCCTGAGTAACATTTTTCTACATCATAAAGAGCTTTATTTGTGTTAACAAAAGTGTTAACATGACCTGAGCAGGAGAAAATGGCGACGTTTGTTTGCATCTGAACAAAAGATTAAGAGCAGCTGCGTTGATTGAGGATCAGGTGCAGCTGAGGTACACAGTTCCCGCCAAAAGAAGGTAGAAGTCAAACTGATTAGAGTATTTGAGGTTTTTACTGCTGCCATCTAGCGGCCAGAAGTTTAATTGCGACACAAAAATGAACAAAAGTTAAATATTTTGATGTTAATTGTGAATAAAAACTGAATCATTTTATTTCATACATGCTTGGTTGACCAAAAAAAACATGAAAAATAAATTGAACATGATATAATATGTGCCATTGAATATCGAACCAGGATCGTGAATAAAAATAAATATATATAGATATATTCGTGTATCCATGTTTTCTCACACCCCAAGTTTTCATTGCATTTTTTATGATGATGGATGGATGGATAAACATGAGAGCAACAGGACGGGGAGGACAAAACACTAGTGAAGAAAAAAATTAACTTGGGCTGTGTCCCGAATCGCGCACTTCTAGTGCACTGGTTTATAGTACACATTAAGATAGTGCACGTACTTGGCAAGTGCGCACATTTTCGACATGTAGTACCGTCTCAAATCAAACACTGTCGCTACACACTAGAGAATAGACTCGTTTCTTCTTCTACTACTTTTTAACGCTGATCACAGCCTGAAGTTGAAACATTATCGCCGACACTTGACAGCACTTTTCACCAATTTAAACAAGTTATTAAGTTGTGTTTCATTGTGTTATTATTGTTGTTGTGTTGTTTTGTGGTCAAATGAGTATTTTCTCAAAACATTTTCGCCGTCACTGCTCGGAAGACCCGTCGTCAGCTCCGTTGAGTGTCATCTACGTCACTAAGATGGCGGTCGTTGAGGGTGGAAAGTGTCCATCGATACAAACTACTTCTACTGATGCGCACTACATTTTCTCACACCGCTAATAGGGACACACTTGTGCACTCAAAATACTTAAGTGTAGGTGCAGAAGTGCGTGTTTTGGGACACAGCTGTTAAAGAAAAGATGGATTGACCCAAATAATACTCACGAAATAACAATGCAGGTAAAGTTAAATAAAATAAAAATAGTTTATTTAAAGACGTGAGACCATCTGAAAGACCCCAATTTGGGTCCCCCACATGCCACTGGTCTACTAGAGAGCGCCACACACAGGCCTGGCATGTGTACTTGACTTACTCTCACCTTCATGCTGCAGAATATTAAAAGTTGTTTAATAAACACATCAAAAAGAAAGAGGAGTGATGAGGCACAGTAGGGGGGGGTGTAACCCACTGGGGTCCACAGTGTAAAAGTGTGTGTTTGACAGGCCGGAGTAAAGAACAAACACTCTTCACTTCCTGTCGGGAAGTTGAAAGGCGCTCGGAGTGAGACGAGAGGTTCTCAGCGGGGGGTTAAAACAACCAGGAGCTGCAGTTCGTTCACACCCTCGGTGTTAATCACCTCCGAGCTCTGGACACGTCAACCGACCATCTCAGGACAACAGGAGGAAGCCAGTCTTTCAAAATAAGAGACATTTGCTTTCAAGCGACACATCAAAATCAACTCATTTGGTTATTTACCGTTTATCCTTAAGTCTCATGACTGATGGTCCGGAAGTTCAGAACCTTGGGTCGAGCTAAAGAAAAAACGGTCAGAACAGGAAGTACAAAAATAAAAGCAGGCAGGAAGTGAAATTGAGTCAACAGGGTTTTGGACTCACCTTAAGAATCAACTGAATTTCCTGTTCTAAAGTAGCAAGTCTAGAGGTAGTCCATGTCCTACATTATGGAGTCAAAGGAGTTACGAGGATCAGAGCAGGTTCTTGATTTCATTGAAACATGATTTTTTTTTATAAAACATAAATCTGTGGACCCCGGATGTTCTAATCCGCCTCAAACCTAAAACATGCCCGATGAAGTGAAACTGTTAGAGCTGTGATCACCACAAGCGTCCCTGGAGACGCAACACGTCCCGGGACTCATTGTTGCCGGCGGAGCAGCTGCCGGGGAGTGAGATATCACCCTTCAGAGACGTTTCCTCCCCGCGACCGTGACGAGAAGAACTCGAGACGCGTTTGTCCGACGCAATTTGATAAAGAGTCAGTGACAGTGAAATACCTCCATGAGAAACTCGCTGTCGTCTCGGTTTAGGCTCGTCCGGGGGATTCCTCAGCAGGGCAGGAACGGGATCTTCTTACGGCGTCTTAATGGTTTCTGATGTTCACCGCGTTCAAGGTCTTGTTGTGGAGCAGAAGAGTTCAGATCCAGAGGAGCTTGAATCACATGACATTTTATTTTCAGAATGATAATCGAAAGTGTCTTTGAACACGATGTTATCATCTGAAACACATACTACTGCTACGTTTGGAATAGAAAATGTCTCTAAATAATGGGATTAATATTCAAAATGCCGACTACTACCAAATTAAAAACATGAAATAGGATGTATTTTCTATATATTATCACATAATAGAAATAATAATAGCGATATTAATAAAAATAATGAAAAAACACGTGTTTAATTAAGTTTATTTGTAGTTTTAACAAGTCGTTTTGTGTATTTAAAAACGAAAACAGGATAAAAACACAACTTGATAGAAAAAAAAACATTAAATAATAATAATAATAAAAAAAAACACAATAGTGTAAATGGAATATTTCCATTGTTATTTAATGTCGAAATCTATTTAACATATCCAGACTTACTTAATAGGAAAATAAAAGTTAAATAGAGAAAAATTTAAAACATCAGGATTTAATTAAAAATAATCATTTATTAAATAGTACAAATAATAGCTTTTGGTTTTGATAATTTCTTCATATTTAATATTTTATAATTACAAATAATAATAATATAAAAGACTATAAAGAATATATACTTTATATAATTGATCATCAATAATCGATTCATAAATCTTGATTCGTCTCACATTGGGAACATTTAAGTAGTTTATAAGTATAAAATAATTCTAGAAATACTTTATATCAATCAAAAGGAATTGTTAAAAAGCAGCGAAAACATGGAAGTAATTAAATAATATTTGAACTTTACACAGATTAAGCGATGTCTGTAAAATAGTCATTTTTACTGACATCACCTAGAGATACAGATGTAAAAAGGAGAGCAATTACTGAAAGAGAAAGTTAGTGTAACCAAGAGTTCTTTCTTTTGAGAAGATAAAGTGGACATTTGTTTATTTTCTTTCGTCTCTCAACTTGTGCAGACGCTCAACAGCGAGATCGCTGTCCTGCACATAAATTTACCCCAACATTGTTCTTACAGAAGAGACACAGACTGTTACATTAGCGTAACCGAGTGTATTCATGTGGGAAACAACAAGGCTGGAACTTAGTCTATAGCTGTGCAGTGCGCACGTCTTCTTTACCTTTGTCATGTGGAACACATCCCCAACCACAACAAACCTGATCTACTTCCCTTTCAACCTCTTCAAAATAAAACAGCGGACATAAATAATAACACAATGGCGAGGGCCTAGAAGTCCGTTACAGTGGCATATATGCCGCATTCAGAATTACAAACACAGACATGCAGTTTCGCACGGGACTAGTATTATCACCCGACGTCTGTGTTTGGTGAATAACAGTCGGTATAACAGTGTGGCGGAATTATTACATCACAATTCACAGACATGGTGCATTCACACGGGATTAAAACTCAGACATTCTCCGTAATTATTACAAATTACCAGAGGTCCCCAGGTGATACTTATCCCTTGCAAATCGGACATAAGAAGGTGTTTGTTGTTTGTCGATTCGGTAAAGTTGAAAAGTTCACGGCGAGCGGTTCTGGTGGAAGTCGGTTCTGTCCTCTCCTTCACCTCCTCGGGCCTCGACTCGTCGTCGTTTCTCATCACCTCAGACTTCCTGTTGATCAAAGATCCGTCTGGAACTTTATCGCATCTCTGCTTATTGCATCTGTTCATCTCCTCTGATTTGATTGCGTGAGCACGTTTGGCCCGAGAAGCACCGGGCCCGGCGCTGCGCCGGGGAACCGACGGGGAGAGAATCCAGATCAATTTGTCAGTTGGTGTTTGAGCGACTCATTACTGGTGGTTCCATTAAGAACCCGCGTGGGCTCGGGTGACTGACGGCTGAGGACATTATGCAAAGATATGGGATCGAATCCCGGGCGCTGACCCGATCCACAAGTCATCCATCATGACGAATTTCATTCCCCGCGTTACTGCGGCCTCCTCGGATTCCATCAAGAGTTGGACTTTCTCGCCGCGCGGACGTAACCGGTCGTTATCATCAGCCGTTATTGTCTTTCTTTTGATTTGGCAGGAAGTGAGCGGACCGTCCAACGTCTGGACCGGGAGACCGCTTCCTGCCAGCGACCGGGCAAGATCAAATGCTGGAACACGCTTCTCCTGCCAAGCAATTAAAGAAAAAACATTCCAGCTCGGACGCGTTCCCGGGTTTTAAATGTCTCGACGGTTCCTCTTAAACAACGGTGGAGACAGTTTGGATTATTAACATGTGTGTCCACTCGCCGCGGCCGCGGGCCTCGCTCCGCTTTGATGAGAACTCTAATCAATTATCAGATTTGTCAGGAAACACATTCCACTCCAAAGTTGCTTTTTGTTTCACACAAAAATCATTTCCAACACGGCGTCATGATTTCGTGCGGCCAAATTACAGCTGACCTCTAATGTGGGTCGTGTTCCCGATAAATCACCGACTCTCTCGGCGCTTGCGTCAGCTTGATTCAATCAGAGTTCCTTTTCGACGAGGCTCTGGGAAACATTAGCGGCCGCCGCAGATTAATAGCCGATGATTAATTGCCGACGGTCGCCTCCTGATTCCATTTGAACCTGGATGTTGAGACGACCGAAACATTATGACCTGGTCCACCAAAAAGTCGGTTGAGATGGTGAAGTTGGGACCGAAGGCATCGACCACAGACGTTTTTCTGCAACTTCCATTGTACAAAGTAAAGTCTGAGTGTTCTTACATGTGCTTGTGGGTCTGGTACTCCGGTTTCCTCCCACATTCCAAAAACAAACAAAGGCGAATTGGTTAGGTTAGGTAGAACTTTATTGATCCCTCAGGAGGTCTCCTTCTACATTGCACACAGTTGTGTGCCTGCACTCTCTTCTTTACCGCCTTAATCTGAGTCCTGGACGAACCCAAACACTTTTCATTCCATCATCTTCCTCCCTCACAAACACCTGAGACTACCGTATTCTTTGGACCATAAGGCTCACCGGATTTAAAAGTAGGTCTTTGTTCTTCGTAGCATCCCACCGAGAGACTCCTGACTATGAAGCTTCGTAGCTTACCAAGCATTTGACCGATTTTTTAGAAGTGTGTTCCACATAAAATTGGTAGGAGTCCAGTTAGTATTTCATAAGGTGCACCAAATTGTAAGGCTTACTCTCGATTTTCTGAGAAAATTAAAGGATTTTAAGTGCGACTTATAGTACGAAAAATATGGTAGTTGAATATCTGACATGAAAAAACTATTCTCTGGTTGTCACTTGTCCAATTACTTGTCTGGACAATTGCAACAGTTTGGTTTCATGTCTCAACAAGAAGGATCTGTCTCGCCTGCAGTTGATTCAGAACTCTGCAGTGGAATTCTGACCCGCTCTAGTAGGAGAACTTACATTTCTCCGATCTTTAAAACTCTTCACTGGCTTCCAGTTTCTTTCAGGATCAACTTTAAAATTCTGGTTCTTACTTTCAGATCTATTCATGGTCAGACTCCTCCTTAAATCAGTGATCTGATCCAGCCTTACACCCCAGCTCGGGCTCTGAGGTCTGTGGATCAGAATCTACTGATGGTTCCTGAACACGGTTCAGGACCAGAGGAGAGAAATCCTTCCAGACTGTTGCTCCTAAGCTTTGGAACGATCTTCCTCTCTCTGTGTTTGATGATCAACTGACTCCTTCAAGAAACATCTCAAGACACTTTTATTTGTTCAAGCTATTCCTTGAGTTTATGGAACTCCTGTGTTGTTCTCTCTGTTATCTTGACCTTTTAAGTATATACTTTTTTTGAGTTTTGTTTTGATCATTTAAGTGCTTTGTGACCCTGGTCTGGAAAAGCGCTCTATAAATATAAATTACTTACTTACTGTGGACTAGACCATTTCAAGTTGCCATAAGGTTCCTGTCCTGTCGGTTCACCAACTCGTCCCTCCAGTCACTTTGTCCCAAATCTTTTTTTTTACCAAAATAACTTTTGTCAAGGTCATTTTTGAAGATTTACTTTATGTTCAGTATAGTTTGGGGCTACACATCGTTATGTTATTGAGTACCATACACGGCCCAACCTATTTGTATATATTTATTTTGATGTTGAATGTTGACTCATACTTGGATCAACATTGTATCTGTAAACGTCCAGATCGCCCTCGTCCTGGTCTCCGTCGTTTCTGTCGCCTCGGGACTTTACGAGGCGTTTATAAGACGACAAATGTGCGGCGGCGTGGACCAGATGTAATTATCACCATTACCATGTTTACATTCTTTACTTCTGCTCAGATCTCGCTTGTGAGCCTTTAAGTATTTGATACCTAACATCAGGCCGCGTTTACGACGGCCAGGCCTCGGGTGTCCAGGAAGTCCCCGAAAAACCCTTTCAGACGGAGCCACAGATCCACGTTGATGGATGGAATCCTTCTCGGCCAGTCGTCCCCCCTCCACGCAGACGGATCAAGGCTGTGAACTCACGCAGCGCTCCAGTCCGCCTTCATGCCTGTTGACTTCAGAAGGTTCTGATGTCACACAGAGGCGAGCTGCTGCTTTGATATGGCTCCTCGCAGATTTCACGCTCCCCGTGTTTCTCCGGGTCTGAGGCGCTCAGCTGGCAGGTACAGTAGAAATTGGAGTTTTATTGCCGCTGCCCACGGGGGGAATTCCAGCGGCTGCCCCTCTCCTGCCTGCTGGACGGCGGCGGACCCCTCTCTGCTTCCTTGATCCTCCGAGCTGTGTTTCTCACGCCATCTAATCTGAAAGCACGGCTCAAATCCTGCTAATCTGCCTGGAATACAAAAGGATTGGTGGTGGTGAGCGTTTACTCCTCCGGAGGTTGGTCGACACTTAATTGAGTCTGAGTGCCAAGAGGTGATGATATATGTCGGCGCTGAACCGTGAACTCAGAGACGTTAGTCTGGTTACTGACTCGTTGTCCTCATCGTGAGTCGTTCGGCCGGTGAACGAGTAAATGACTCGAGTCGTCTGTTGCTGCTTCACCACTAGACACCGACGTCTGATCCTGTTGATGATGGTAACGGAACTATCGATTGTTCTTACTCTCATCTATGGTCACCAACATTGTAATGTTGTAACTAACAAGATCGTGACTACAACGTGCCTAAATAGGTCGGTAGGGGAGGGAAGTAGGGAGGAAGGTAGGTAGATATGGAGGGGGGGAGGTAGGGAGGTAGGGAAGTAGGTAGGTAGGCAGGTAGGTAGGGAGGTAGGGAGGTATCGAGGTATGTATTGAGGTTGGTAGGTAGGTATGGAGGTATGGAGGAAGGTATTGAGGTTGGTAGGTAGGTAGGTAGGTAGGTAGGTATTGAGGTTGGTAGGTAGGTAGGTAGGTAGGTAGGTAGGTAGGTAGGTATTGAGGTTGGTAGGTAGGTAGTGAGGTATGGAGGAAGGTAGGTAGGTAAGTAGGAAGGTGGGGAGGTAGGTGGGTAGGTAGGTAGGTAGGTAGGTAGGTAGGTAGGTAGGTAGGTAGGTAGGTAGGTAGGTAGGTAGGTAGGTAGGTAGGTAGGTAGGGGAGGGAGGGTTGAGGGAGGGAGGGAGGGAGGGAGGGAGGTAGGTAGGTAGGTAGGTAGGTAGGTAGGTAGGTAGGTAGGTAGGTAGGTAGGTACAGTAGGTAGGTAGGTAGGTAGGTATTGAGGTAGGTAGGTAGGTAGGTAGGTAGGTAGGTAGGTAGGTAGGTAGGTAGGTAGGTAGGTATTGAGGTTGGTAGGTAGGTAGTGAGGTATGGAGGAAGGTAGGTAAGTAGGAAGGTAGGGAGGTATGGAGATAGGTATTGAGGTTGGTAGGTAGGTAGATAGGTAGGTAGGTAGGTGTGGAGGGAGGGAGGGGGGGAGGGAGGGAGGGAAGGAGGTAGGTAGGTAGGTAGGCAGGGAGGGAGGGAGGGAGGGAGGGAGGGAGGGAGGGAGGGAGGGAGGGAGGGAGGGAGGTAGGTACCCTTTGGAAAATCAGTGTCACAATCAGATGTCAGTTGAGGTGTCTCTGGCACCTTTTTATAAAGCCTCCTAGCCTACATGTACAACCGTGAGGAGACCTTGGGGGCAGACCCAGGACCTGGGAACAACCCCTAGTCCCAGAGGCTTTGTAGGGAGCAGAAAGTCTGAACCTCTGTACTCCAGCTGCCCTCACTCACAGCCCAACACCTCGGATAAGCACTAGAAGATGGACCAGTAAAATCCAGACCAGCCCCAGGCCCGTCCCACTGTGCGAGCCAACAACTTCTACCCCTCAGCAGGCTAACAGATCACTCCCATGTGTCTGCTGCAACGCTTCCTTTTAAGAGCCGTTCTCAACTGATTTGGGGGAAAATCATAAAGCAAAAGATAAATTTGTACGGCTGTCAAGACGGGCCGCGGCTGACAACGTGCTCCAGGAGTCCAGTGTGAACCTCGTAGTTTCACGCTGATTGGCTCGCGGCGGCGTATCACAACATCATTAATGCTATGGAAGGAAACGGCTGCGGCTTTGTACCAGAGACTCTTCTGACGTGAAGCAGCCCGTTTGATGTAATAAAGATGAATGTGGAGGGACGGACGATGAACATGTGTCCGGAAACAACTCACTGCCAAAGTTCTTTAACGACGTTCGCGAGTCGATAAATCTCAACTGTGACGTGACGCACGACGATCGGAGATGACGTCGCCTTCCGCGTACGTACGAGTGTTTTCAGCCACGTTTAAGCGACTGACAGAGGTGAAGAAGAGATCGCAGGCAGGGCGGAGATGACAGAAAAAGAGAGATTTGAAAGTGTGGGTCAGTAATGTTTGTTTAGTCAGTCAAGATATTGAGGTTCAGAGACTAGACCAGGGATCTGCAGAGCTAATAGTTTAAATATCAGAAAAACACGTTATTCTCATGAAATGTATTATTAAAAAAAATAAGTATTTATTTTAAGAAATCAAAACTATATTGAAAATGGAGGAAAAGGCACTTTTACATTTTTATTAAGCTAAAACACATAATGCTGTAAAATAAGTTTTTCTCTTTAGTCTCCAGAAATTCTATCATTATTATTATTATATTAATATATCTTGAAAGTATCTTGACATTCTGTTCTATGTTAATCTTTGTACCCTTTGTCTTTGTTATTTGTCATTGATCTATGTTCTTCATCTTTAAACTTAGATTGTATCATCTTGTTCTTTCTCTTTATTTCTCTTTGTTCTTGTTTTTATTTTTATGAATAATTGCTGTATTGCTGTGTCTAATCGGAAAAAAAAAAAAAAATCCCGAAGACCTCCTGAGGGATCAATAAAGTTCTACCTAACCTAACCTAACCTAAATTGAAGGTAAAAGACAAAACCAAAAGCGCAAAAAAAAGTGTATTTCATTTAAATATCAGGTGTTAGTTTAGTCATAAACAATCAACTACTCGTTCAAAAAGTAACATTTATTAAAGATAAATGTATTTTTCACTCACTCCCATGTCAATTTACAGTTTGAATTACATTCTTTTCAGAGTAATTTGTTCCTTTTTAGTGTTAAAGTTATAGATTTGATTTGATTTTTTCGTTTTTTTTAATGTAGCTACTGGAGCTCAGCTGTCTTCATCTTCGTCCAAAAAGACACTTAAAAACATCTAAATACCTCCATACTGCTCGTCTGTAACATCCATCTTGTATTAAAGCCACAAAAAGAGGAATTATCACGAAAAAAACGTAATTAAGTCTATTTTTTAAGCTGGTTTGTAGCTGAATTTACCAGGCTAACAAGTTCCAAGTGTATTGAAACACACTCCTTTAATATTTTTCCTGAAAAATTCCTGAAATTTGCTCTTTCTTAACTGCCGGACCCACATCAAGGGGGTGTAGAAGCCACATGTGGTCCCTGTGCAAACAAACAAAAACAGGAAGTAGAAAAGGCTCGTTCATTTGCTCCTTTGACTTAGAGTCACACATTCTTGCTTGAACCTGAAGCCACAAGTTATTAAGTAGAAAAGACAAACAGTAAGTCAACTGTAGAACTTTCGTCATAAACAAGTTTCAAACTCACAGGAAGTAGAAATCCACCACCGACTCATCAATGAAATACATTTAAAGATCGGTGCTGTGCCTCAAATCGCATACTACTCTTAGTATGCTAGAAGTTAGTATGCATCAGTTTAGTATGCATACTAACTAGTACGCAAATTCTCCACAGATAGTATGTCTCAAATCAAACTCTGCTGCTACACACTAACCGGAGATCACATGACAGCTTCTTCTTCTACTTCTATTTAACGATGTTTCAACCAGCTGTTTGAACGCTATCGCCGACACCTGCTGGCAGCACGTTTTGCAACTTTGGAAAAAGAAATAAAGAAAAAATATGAGAATCTAAATAATCGCGAGATATTTAAGCTGGTATCAGCAGCGAAGACGTGTTTATCCTCCTACTGCTGCTGAAAATACACATTTAAGTATATGCATATATATGCATTTATATATGACGTAACTTCCGTTTAAAACGTCACTAAAATGGCGGCTGTTTAGTTTGGTTAGTGTCCATCGAACCATGCTCAGTTTTGTGGGCGTGTTAGTACGCCAATTTAGTGTGCATGGCGCACTAAATTTCGCATACTAAGAATTGAGACACACTAACGTACTAAAAATACTAACTTTTAGTACGCTAGTATGCGATTTGAGACACAGCACCGGTCAAGTTCAGACGTCCATGTTGCCGACCGAACTCAAATCCTGGAATAGAAGAACTCGTTTTAATATCGTCATTGAACGAGAAACAATTTGACTCTTCTGGGACGACGCGCTGATATTTTCTAGCATCTCCACTAATGAAATTGTCATCTGACGCGGCCGTTTGAGTGGAAACCATCAGTAATTGTCTTGTTTCTCTGGAGATCGGGAACCCGTCAAATAACCTGGTTATTGTTGTGGAGACGGGAGAAGCATTTAGCCGCATTGTCGTTTTCTCGCCTAAACTGTCGCTCCGGCGCACAAACGTCTCCGTCGTCGGCGCCTTCCGTTCGTTTGTTTTTTTAATAAAAGAAGGATTAAAAACTCATTCGGATGCGAATCCCGAGCGGCTCCGATGTCGTCGGTGCGCAGTAATGATCGTTCACGAGCGAGCGTTGAGGCTCGATGGTTGTCGGACAAATGTTTTCTTCAGCTCCGGCGTGTTTACACACCAGGAAAATGGTGCCTCGCGTGAGGCTGTCGCGCTTCGATGAAGAACTGATGCCACTTGTCGAGGTCGACCTGACGGAGGAGTGACCGTCCAGTAGATGAAGCTCCAGTGGGAAAGACCTTTATTCAAAGTAAAGATGAGTGAAGTACAGAGCGCCACCTGCTGGGCTCTGAATATGAGGACGAGGCTTCATGAAACTTCATTATTGAACATTATATATACTGTACATATATAAAGAGAGTCAAGTGACTTGAAGAAGAATATTGAGCCAATCAGGAGCGAGCTGAGTGAATAACAAGGAAGTAGTTCATCAACTCAACTATTGTATTTTTATATATATTTGTGGGATTTTTTTTTTTTTAATTATTGAATTAAAACAATTATATATTGAAAGGTTGACTCTGTTTTGTTTTTTTTTAATTATTGAATGAAACAATATTTTTTGAAATGAACACATTTTGATATTCTAATTCCAAAAATTCGAAAATAAATGTTTTAAATAAATGTTGTTTTGTAGGCTTTTTAATTCAATATAAAAATGTTGGTGTAATATCACCACCAGACAAAACCAAAAGAGTACGAAGCTACTTGAGTAAACTTTCAGACAATAATGCAACGAGCAAATTATGAAGTGATGATGTCATGAAGTACTAATGCGTCAATTCAACATGGCGAAGTAATATTGGTGTCTAGTGGAACTATTATAGCAACAATTTGTATTCAATTTAAAAAGCTATGAATGAGAATATATTGAATTTATCAAATTTATTTTTAATTTATTGTTACAAGAATTTTAAACTCTATGTGTAAAAAAAATGCCTTCTTTTTAAAAATATTAAATGTTTGAATTCATTTGTCTAAAATAAAACAAAATAAATTCAAGCTTTCAATGTGCAAGTTATTCAATTCAATAAAACAAATACAACAATTCAACGTAGAAATTATTGAATTCAATTATTTTTTTAAATAATCATAAATTATATATATATATATATATATATATATATATATATAAAAAAAATCATATAAATTTTAACTTTTAAAATCTTGAAAACACATCTAAAAGCATTTAATGTTAGAGAAAAAAACGCCTTCTAGTCTGGATCACAATATAGTTGCATTAAATACGATAATTCAACCATTTAATATCCTGACGACACTGATATATTTCCATAAAAAAATATTCAGTTCCGTTCCATCGTGTGTTTCATTGTTTCTTCTTCTTCGCTTCATCGCAATTTTCCTACGTACGAACTTCTCAATCGATGCCGGGACCGAATCTTGACGCTTGTGTGTTGCTGTGTCGGTATAATCGTCGCACAACAAACACTACGATCATCTCCAGATGTGTGGAGCCTCTGACAGATGAGATTTCAAAAAAATCCTCCAACTTCCGATACAAATATCTCGTAATCATGGCGGCGTTGATCTTCTTCCTTGTCGCTCGTCTTCTCGCACCTCGACTCACATGCAACACAAAAAAAACCATCCGGTCGTCTCCAAACACACCATCTCAACTCCGGGATCATCGGGACACTTTTGGCAAAACTTCGACGTCTGGATCGCGGCGTCTGGATCGCGGCGTCGATCCTCGGCGTCGCTCTTCCTGTCGCACGTCCGATGAGGAGGACGAGCTAAGTAATTGACGAAAGCTCGATCGGAGCGATAACCAGCTCTGGCAGCCGTCGGAATAACAAGTGAGGAGAGACGTGATGAGGGGAAACGAGAGCAGATCCTGAGCAGATGCTCCACGAGGAGCCACCGCGCCTCCTTTCGACTTCATTATCTGTTCCCTCCCGAGGCTCCAGAGATCTGTCGTCGAGCTCCGCCGCTTGAAAGGAGGCTCCTCGTCCACTCTCTTCCCCCCCTGAACCTTTTTTCGTCTCCAGAGAGCTCCGGCCCGGCCTTTAAACTCCTGGAATGTTGACATGCAAAATAAAAGGCTTTCACTTGCGGTTAGCGGCATTTCGTGAACCGAGCCTGAACCCGATAGCCTTTAATCAGAGCAGCGGTCCGAGGAGGAGAAAATATTTGAATACGAGACAAGAGCTTCAATTAGTTTCTTGTTGGAGGAGATTTGGGGTTTGGGGTGTAAAAACGCTGACGTTGAACAGGCGTACAGATGTGAAGCTCGCGTGCCAGACCTGCCGCTGCTGCCGCTGAGATCCGGACGGAACCGGCCTGTTCGTCTCACCAGGAAGGTTTGGGAGATGAAACACGACCACGGCCTCAGGATTGGTGTTGGAAACTGCTTTTGAAGATTAAAACCGGTGGAGCCGAGGTCAACTGGAACATTCACAGGTTGACGGGTGACTCCGAGAGGCGCCGTCAAGAGGCATGAAGAAAATGATATATTAGATGATGAATATATTTAAGTTACGAAGTTACAAAAGTGTAAGAAAAGTTAAAAAAACGCCACAACAACCAGTGCAGATCTGAGTCCCTCAGAGTGTTGACCATGTTTAACCATGACAGGAAGTTATGTCATGAATACAGTTTTCAAACACAAATTATTTTTGAATAATATTACATTAAACTAAAAATCTCTGTGTGATTCATTATGGTGACTCACTTTGAATGACTCAAATCTAGGGGTTTGTATTGGTAAGAATCTGGCGATACGATAAATATCGCGATACAGGGGGAACATTTGGTTTATTGCGATACTGTAGTAACAAGTATATAGTTGTAGTATTGTCGAGTACTTGACTCTGGTGTTGCAGAATTTACAGACCACATGACTCTTGACGAAGTCGTAACTGCTTATATTTGTTGTGAAACCAAAATATGTCCAAACATTAGCTTTTAAAACTGCTGTATCCTCTTGTCCTCAGTCATAACCAGCATCTCGCATTGGATTTAATTGTTCCTTTAGCTGCGGAGGATAAGATGACTGTTTGAAATCATAATATGTCCAAACATCAGTTTTAAAAGCTACTGGAGTCATTGTATCCTCTCGTCCTCAGTCATCGTTGGGATCTCACAGGATGTCATTCTTCCTTTAGTTGCAGAGGGTGTAATGACTGCTGCCATCTAGTGGCTAGAAGTTTAATTGCAACACAAAAATGAACAAACGCTGTGAATATTTGTATTTTAATTTTACATTAACATTATATTTAATTGTTTAATGTTTTTAATTTACTATAAAACTATTCATTATTTTGTTGTAAATGTTGACACTATATAAATATAAACCATAAAACAAATATTTAAAAAAATAAGTAATGGTTTGAAAGAGACAAAAACACACAGCGATGTTTAAATGGATATTTTCCTAAAACCGTCCTAAAATCTGTCAGACTGTTAACAAGGCAGCGTTGTTGTCCAAACACTGGTGCTGGCCTCCTCCGCGAGCGTTTACGACCGACCATGAAGTTCAACGTTCTGAAGCGGCTCGGGTCAGCGGGTCAGCGGGTCGACTCCTTATTAAGTGTCGGGCTCGGATCCAGGCTCCGAGTGATGATTTCCCCACCGATGTTTGTCCAGGAGCTGCTCCTCGTTACGAAAGAACTGACCCGTGCGGTGATGAGTTCGAGGTCAGAGCCCGAGTCGTCTTTCAGCAGCGGTTCTGTTCTGCTGGAACCGCTCTCAGCCCCGAGGAGCTGATGATGACGGAGGATCTGGTCTTTCTCTGCGGATGTGGAGCGACTCGCTTTGATGCTCCGACGTCTTCCGGAACTTTGTCATCGACGTTCACTCGCTTCGCGTTTTTTTTTTACGATATCAGCTTTAAAACATGTAGTTAAAAAAGAAAAACTGTCTTTAAAAAAAACAATTTAAGATGATTTTTTTTTAACGTTTCATAAGAAATTGAGCAACATTTACACAGAAGAAAGTATTTATGAGTAAATAATATTTGAAAAAATATGGGAATATAAAACATATACAAACAACATCAACAAAAAACTAAGAGAATACAATATTTATAGATTAATTTTGGAATATATAATATAGTTTTGACTGATTCATGTCTTTCTAAAACTCTTCTGTTGCGGATGTTTGGATTCATTACCATCTACAGTCATAGAACCGGGGTCATTACCAGTAACCAGATTGACCTGCTCA
This sequence comes from Callionymus lyra, assembly GCF_982586985.1. Classification (NCBI taxonomy): domain Eukaryota; kingdom Metazoa; phylum Chordata; class Actinopteri; order Syngnathiformes; family Callionymidae; genus Callionymus; species Callionymus lyra. Next base: position 18,826,524 of record NC_141826.1, read on the forward strand.
CGCAGTTGAAACGACTCAAAAGGAGAGATTTCCAACAGGAAACACACGCAGCTCCCGCGATGAGTTCACTGAGAGGGAGTGAGACATAGTGTATTGTGTTAAACAAGTGTGGACGGAGTTGTAGGGAGTTTATCGAGTTAGAAAGTGGGTCTGAAAGTGTTTTTATTAGAAGTTATTAGACTTAATATTAAGGTCTCTTTCACGTGTCACGTTCACATTCATTTCAGGAATTTCGACGACAGCAGTGAAAAACAACTATTCTACGTCCTTAACATTCACTAAACTCAGATCGCACAAAAGAAACAACTGCATCTGTGTCAGTCTTTTTCTTTTTTTTACCACTTGAACTAAATCTTTCAGTTGCAGTTCCAGGCGTGACCTCCAGTGAGAGGGGGGCGCTACTCATAATGACTCCTCCAGATTGTTGTTTCGTCGTGAGGATAAATCTGCAGTAACAAGCCGAACACGGCAGTAAATCTGGACCCTTGCTCGGTTCAGGGGACACTTTTAAAGGTTTGCAGTTGCCATGGTTACGACCGTCTTCCTACTCAGACGTAGACGGGAAGAGTGTGTGTGTGTGTGTGTGTGTTGGCTTTTGTCTAGAACCAAGTGTCACGAAGTGAAGAGCCTCTTGACCTCTGGAGCTGGAAAATAGCAAATAGCAGCGTCACCATCTGAAGGTCATCAGAGACTCAAAGTAGAGCCAAAGCTTCTCCTCGGAAAAGTTTAAGCTCAAATAAAAAAGTAAAAACAAGAGTTTTATCGTGGAATTGTTGTAAAAATATTGATTATTAATGTCTGTTTAAAGGTCTTTATGTATTGAAACTGAAACAACCATCTGAGAATGAATGAGCTGAGAATGTAAAAACGACACAACAATTTTGACCTGTATTCACTATTTGCTCGAGTCACTAAGATCAGTGTGACTCGGTGATTTAATGTCCCAGGAATAAACTCAAATGTCTTGGACTCCCACGACTCGCACGTCTCGCTGACTTCACTCAAGTCATCAGATAACTTTATTTCAGATAATTTAACAATTAAAATAAGAAAAAGTCTCACCAGAGTCTCTCACAGTTTTGACCAGGTTTAACTTCCTCCACACACACTTGGTGTTCACTCTTAAGCTACAAAACATGAACAGGAAGTGATGTCAGACACTTGTAGGTAGCAAATGGGCTTTCATAAAAATAAAATGTATATTTATGAATGATTTTGAATCTGACTCAAATGACACGTGTGACTCATTACTGGAGTTACGTATCACTTAGGTTTTAATTCTGGGTTCACAACAACAACATACAATTTTGGCTGAAAACATTTATACATTTGAGTTAACTAAACATCAAGACACAATATTATATTAATTGAATTATGTAAAAAAAAAAGTTCCAAATCACTATCTCAGTTTGATTTTGATTTTTAACGTTCTACAGTTTTTACCGTGTTATAGGGTTTAAAAGAAAGACCAATTTTCTGTATGTCTTCCTTTAGTAATTGTAATTATCTGCAGATATTATCTGGAAAAAAAGATAAAAAAACAATAAAAAAAACAACTGAAGTTAATTTTGGTCATCAAGGGGTTAAACTGGACCTGGGCAAAGTGCGGACCCGGGGCCACATGTGGCCCTTTGACTCCATCTATTCGGCCCGCATGAGGTCAAAAAAAGTAAAGGTATAAAACTGACGATGTAGAAAAGTTTCTAACTGCCATCTAAGAAAAATTCACACATACTTAACATAAAACTTGTTTAAGATTTGGTTTGAAGTTTCGTCTTGACTTTTTTTTTTTACATTTTTATGTATTTTATTTCCAATCATTAAAGTACATGAAATGTGTATTTTAGGTTTTTTAGAAAACCCTAAAATGAAATACATATAATCATTATAGTAATTATAGTGATATAATAATTAAGAAAAAAAGAAAATGTAAGAACATCCTTTTTCTTTATTCTTATAAAAAACAGACAAAATCTCTTTTGTCTGTTTTTATTTTTGCTTGACGGCCCCTTAAAACAGTCACAGTATAAAACGTGGCCCCTGAGGAAAGTGAATTGTTCATCCCTGGGTTGGACAAACGTAAAAGTCCTGGTCCAGGACTTCAGGCTCCTTCCTCAGAATCTTCCTGGAAAATCGTTTGAGGTCGTCGAGCGTCTTGGATCCGTTCCTGCCGCCCAGAGTTCCACGCGATGACGCAGAGATATTCAAAACCCAAGAACCGGGGCTCGTGATGCCACTCAGGACTTTCGCAAGAATCCGAGTGTGAGTGGACGATTAGCATACCGGGCCGATGGAGACGGATGTTCGGGTCCGGAGCGCTGACGCGGCGCTGGACGGGCAGAAAAGAAGAAGGGCAGGAGGGCGAGCGATCTCCTTCCATTCGCCACGGTCGGGGATGACCCGCGGGGGCCCGACCCGCCCTCCCTTAAGCAGGCCTGACCGGGTCGCAGTCACACACTCGGGCGGTCAGGGCGGGGGGGGGGGGGGGGGGGGATCCGAGATGTGACAGCGTAATCAATTTCCATGATTCATGAGCGGTCCGGGCAGGAGGGTCGTCGGAGCGACCCGAGACGTGAAAGAGGAGAGCGAGCTGGAATGCCGACCAGAGGTCCAGAGACGCGTTTAGATGCAGACTTGTGGCTCGTCAGATCTTCTCTCACGTCTCTCACCTCACTCGCTCACACACACTTTTTATTTTTCTCACGAGTCGTATCACCGGAAGGTCACTTCGAGGTCACGGGGTCGAATCTCTTCGAACTCCCGTGATCGGGATTAGTAAACCGACACGGAAAACTCATCTCGCAACAAAAAAAACCCCGATTGCGATGAGTCCACCTGCGTCGTACCTGCTTTAGCGCCGCTCGGCAGGAAACCCGACGCAGACATCTGAGAGCAGAACATATTTGCCGTGAACCCTGTTATCCTCGTAAAACTTCTCAGAGTTGGATTCCCGTCAAGACAACTGGCGGGAGAGAGACAAACAGGAAACGCTTCCAGCTCGGCGAGTTTTGCTCTGACGTGTTAATTGCGCCGGCATGTCATCGATTTATCGCAAATAAATACGCGTGTAGATGATGTCATCAGACGCAGGTTTCGTTTCGGATCGGCGATAAGTGGAGCGGCTGAACGACTCCGACAGCTGAGGCTTCGGGCAGATGTGGGTTTTCTTCGTCACCGCGGATGAATACTCGTAAATGCCGACTTGAGAAATTGAATCTATAGACGCTCCCCTTGCGCTCCCTGACGGGGCTCGTCCCCGTGACCCCGGCGACCCCTTGTAAATGCCCCGAACATTTGTAGAGAGATGAAGCAGATGCACTGATCGGAACATTTGTTTCTCATATTAGCCCGAAGCTAACCTCGGAGAGCCTGTATAATCCTACACCGTCCATCTTGGAGGTAGTGGTGTGTATCGACAAGAATCTGCCGATACGATACCCATCACAATACAGGAGCAACAATACGATATGTTGGGATGTATTGTCATACTGTAGTAGCAAGTATATATGTGTAGTATTGTCGAGTACTTGACTCTGGTGTTGCAGAATTTACAGACCACGTGACTCTTGACAAAGTCGTAACTGCTTTCATTTGTTTTGAAACCAAAATATGTCCAAACATCAGCTTTAAAATTTGCTGTATCCTCTTGTCCTCAGTCATAGCCAGGATCTTGTTTTGGATTTCATTGTTCCTTTAGCTGCGGAGGATGTAATGACTGCTGCAACACGAAAACGAATGGGGTGAATATTTGCATGAAAGATTCAAATAAAATAAAAAATGTAAAAAAATGTTATACAGTTTTTTTTTATACACACTTTAACGCTGAACTATTTAAACCATAAACAAAGCTATGATGAAAGTATACAATTCGATACAGTTCTGTTGATATTGATACCGTATCGTGATTTTTTTTCCAATATTTAAGTGTATCAATATTTTTCTTACACCTCTACTTAAAACAAGATGCTAAGATAATGATCCCCCTAGAAAAGTACATGTTTTAGTTGAGATTTGGGAATTTTATTTAATCAATAAAAGCAAATTTGAGAGTACACCTTCCAAGAGAAGCCAGTCGAACTGAGAAGTCTGTGAACGAACACCTGGAGGCGAAATGACCTCTTCTTATGTTTTATGGCAACCTGGACAAGAAACAGAGTATGTTAGAAGTTGACTAGTTCACAATGGCGCAAAATCGGCGATTCATGTATGCATTGCGGTGCATTCAAATACAGAATTTTAGACACAGTTAGAAATATATACAAATTTAGAAACTTTAAAGACAAGATAGAGACAAACACAGGAGTCCTAGAAAATCAGGTAAAAGCACAAATAAGAATGTCTTAAGATATTTCTTAAAGGAGTCAGTAGATCATCAAACACAGAGATCGTTCCAAAGCTTAGGAGCAACAGTCTGGAAGGATTTCTCTCCTCTGGTCCAGAACCGTGTTCAGGAACCATCAGTAGATTCTGATCCACAGACCTCAGAGCCCGAGCTGGGGTGTAAGGCTGGATCAGATCACTGATGTAAGGAGGAGTCTGACCATGAATAGATCTGAAAGTAAGAACCAGAATTTTAAAGTTGATCCTGAAAGAAACCGGCAGCCAGTAAAGAGTTTTAAGGATCGGAGAAATGTGAGTTCTTCTACTAGAGCGGGTCAGAATTCTCGCTGCAGAGTTTTGTATTAACTGCAGGTGAGACAGATGCTTCTTGTTTACTAACAATATAATTTAAATAGTAAATAATGTAATGTATCTTTTAGTCTCAAAGTGTACATTTCGTGAAAGATGAAGAGAGAAATGACTCATCGAGTTGATACCATCTTGTGGTTAAAATTAAGATAATTATTAAGTCGTTCTAGTGGAAACGTTTTGTTGACAAGTGTATCCGTTTATGGTAAATGATGCCGTGAGCTCGACAGTTAAAATACGTTTTTCGTGGTTCTTCCTGGAAGCTCCCAGTAAATCAGAGGGCAAATAATTGGGTTATGTTTCTACTAATCGTACACGGTAGAAGTCAAAACGTCCTGGTGTGTTGGATAAAGGTACTGTTTATTGTCCAGTTTGCCATTAAATCATGAGGTGAATCTACACTGGCCTTTGGGTCCGCATTCACGGATCCTGCCGATTTCCTGGATCGTGAACTGGACCAGTCGGTTTTCAGTTGCAATTAATGGTCTTCGATATTTTCCGTAGTGGCCGACCAGTGTGAGAGATTTAATTGGAATCCGATTCTCAATCCGAATTCAAGTACTTTTGTAAATTTGGCTGCATCGGCCCAAAGGTGCAACGACTCGCCAGACATGACTAGCAACAAAAGATACAAAATACTCCAATACTTTGAGGTCTGTATATACCTTGATAGTTGTGTAACTTTACCAACACTTGAGTTGATTTACCAGCTGTGCTTGTTAACACGCTCTAAAGAGTCCACAGACAGAAATAACCCCGTAAACAAGATTCTGGTCTTTTGTTCTCGACAACTGTCTTGTAGCCATCAAGGTCATGGTCTTTAGCCTGTTAGCAGTCTGAGACAGGGACCAGGGTGGAGGTGGTGGTGGTGGTGGTGGTGGAGGCTGGGGTGGTGGGGGGTGGGACGGTACAACTGTTTCTCTCCTGGGTCAGCAGGAGTTTGGTCTCTCCTGCCCAGACGACCGCTGACCCCTGTGGAGACAGTCCCGAGTCAAGTTGCTGCTCGGATCTCTTTGAAAGCTTGAGTGATCGGCCAGATGGGCGACAGTGCCATCCAGGAACCCCCCGCCGGGCCGGCAATGTGCCCTCCCTCCGCCCCCCCCTCCTCAATACTACGATGCTCCAGTAATCTTGTCTGCAGGATGTTGTTACACAGCAAATAGCTAAAGTTTTACAGCCGACAGGAATCGTACTTCAACGTACACATCCGATACGACGACGTGGCAGATGCTAATGTGGCTAACGACGGTAGCTCTAGTTTTACTTTGACAAGTTGTTTTTACAGGTACTTTCTGGTGATTTAATGTTTGTAGAGAAGTAAAAAAAAACAACTCAGAAGAACTTTTTACTGACATTGATAATCAAAAATAGATGGTACATAGATTTTCACTTGAACAAGAACACACTTTTACGTCTGTAGACTTGTTAAAAAAAGTGCTGAGTCAGTCTTTTATTTTGTGCAGTTTGTACTCCTTCATTATGTGCGTAAAATTAACATCACCTTTTAAAATATTTATTATAACATTTTAAAAAGAAATGAACACCTGGACTTTTGGACAAATCGAGGTTCAAGTTTTTTTAGCTGCTTTGGTAGGCCTTGAAACATTCCTGAACTTAAACTAAACTACTGTATTTTCAAGACTAGAAGGAATACTCAAAATCATTACATTTTCTAAAAAGAGTGTTTTGAATACGATAACTTTTGATTTCTACAGGGTTTTTTTTACGTGTTACAACTGAACGAGGTTGAAAGTTATTGTGTTTAAGTTAAGTTTGACTGATTTAAATGACTTTTTTGTTTGGCTTAATGTGCCGTATAATTCAGTGCTTTATATATGAGAAAAGTTCGAAAATATACCATTCATTGACAGTGCGTCTTATATTCCAGTGCGCAGTATAGTGAGGAAAACACAGTAATATTACTTTTTGATGTGAAACAACACAAACCCACCATCAGAATCAGAAACTTTATTGACAAAACACATAATTTTTCTTGTTAGTTAGTGGCTCTTTAGAAATGTTACACGGGATAAGTAGAAAACTAATAAAACAAAAATAAAATGTGATGAAAATGCTGTATAACAAAGTATAATGTATAGAAATAATGTCAGGTGAAACAAGTGGAAATTATGTTTATTAATGAAATTTATTCAAATAAAATCACTTCAGACTCATTTTTACACTAAATCTAAACTCTACCGAAGACTTTCGTTGTTTCACTCCCTCTCAGTGAACTCATCGCTGCAGCTGCACGTTTTATCACGCCAACATAGTTGTCCAACTCTCGCTTTTCCGCCTTCAAAATGTGAGAAGGACTTGGAGACAGAGAAGTTTGAGGTTCTGAGAGAAGCCTCGAACCCTGATGGTGTTAGCAGACAGTTTTATCCAGCGGGAGCGATAACTTCTGAAGGATCTGGATCGGCGGGGGACCGGAGTCGCAGGTTCAAACTCATCAAAGATCAAAACTCCACAGCTGCAGAGCATCAGAGCACAAATCTGGACAAATGGAAGCGTCCAGCGCTGAGACTGTAAAGCTGCTCCAACAGCTGGACGCTGAAATATGTTGCTGGGCTCTAATTTTTATGGATTTATTTAGACCTGATAACAAGAGTCGTAAAGCCGCTCGGGGCGCCCCTCGCCCCGCCCACGCCCCCTCGTCGTCCTGCCACCTTTACTGTCAGACCTGGGGTTCAAACTGCTCCTGCTCGAGTGGAAACGTCTGACCAGCTGTAAATCTCCTCACCAGATATCCCCTTTGATTCCGGCTTTATTTTCCAGCGAGGACAAACTCCCGCCGACAGATCTGGCGGCGGCCGCGATCAAAACCAGCAACGTCACGACGGATTTGCTCTGAATTTGTTGCGGTAAAATGTAGCTGAACATGTTTCCACTCAGAAAATGTTTTTTTTATTGATACAGTAAAACGTGGGATCACACTTTATTATCTTGGTAAAGCTCATGGTTCATCTGATATCATCCCAGCGACTGTGACTCCAAACTCGGCCCGACGCCTGATGATGACATCATCAAGCCGTGTCATTGTAGGTTTTAAAAACTCTATACTTGTAGATTTAAAGTGATATATGACTTCACCACCGTATTTTATTGAGAGTATAAAAAAAAGGCCATGGCCTTGACAGTGGCCAAGTGTTGCTTACGCAAGACTGTGTGAACAAGAAATTGATGAAAGTTGCTTAAACAAGCTGAAGGAAAGTAGCTTAATGTCACCAAAACAAGAAGTAGAATAATTCTGTCTAAACAGGAAGTAGCAGAGTGTGGCCTTAACAGGAAGTAGACACGTGTTGCCTAAACAGGAAGTTGCAGAGTGTGGCCATAACAGGAAGTAGACAAGTGTGGCCTAGACAGGAAGTTGCAGAGTGTGGCCTAGACAGGAAGTTGTAGAGTGTGGGCTAAACAGGAAGTAGACAAGTGTGTCCTAAAAAAGAAGTTGTAGAGTGTGGCCTAAACAGGAAGTTGCAGAGTGTGTTCTAGACAGGAAGTTAAAGAGTGTGACCTAGACCGGAAGTAGACAAGTGTTACGTAAACAGGAAGTTGCAGAGTGTGGCCTAAACAGGAAGTTGTAGAGTGTGGCCTAAACAGGAAGTTGTAGAGTGTGGCCTAAACAGGAAGTTTTAGAGTGTGGCCTAAACAGGAAGTTGTAGAGTGTGGCCTAAACAGGAAGTTTTAGAGTGTGGCCTAAACAGGAAGTTGTAGAGTGTGGCCTAGACAGGAAGTTAAAGAGTGTGGCCTAGACAGGAAGTAGACAAGTGTGGCCTAGACAGGAAGTAGACAAGTGTGGCCTAGACAGGAAGTAGAAAAGTATTGTCTTAACAGGAAGTTACTGAGGGATGTTAAACAGCGAGTCACTGAGTTTCCCTAACAAGGAAGTAGACGAGTGTTTTTCCCAAACAGGAAGGAATATATTATTTGAGAAACTTGCATTCACTTATACATTGTTGTCTAAAAATAACTTCTCTAACATCTTCTGTGGTTAAAAATGCCTTTTGAGAAAACAATATTCTGCTAAAAGTTAAACAAAAAAAAAAATCAACTCTTCATTTGTCGACCATCAGCTAGTTTCACTTCCTTCTTCAGCAGCCATGTGTGTTGTTGTATTCCAGTGATCGCGAGACGTTCTTCAACAGAACATGAATCCTGGAGCGGCCAGAACTCATCGCTGCAACAGAACCACAGATGAAGAGGTCCAGTTACAACAGAAAGGTGTGAAACAGGTGCAGGAAACCGCAATTCGGACCTGTCGCTCCGAGATAAATGTTCCCGTCATAAATCTGAGGTCATTAAGGGTCCCGGCCGCTCTCTCTTCAAAAGGAACTTCGGGTTTCTGCCCATTAGATCGGACTCGGGACGACCGGCAGGTTGCGATCCAGCTGCTGCTCCCACATCTGGCCGGCTGAAATTGAGACTTTGTGTCTCCTGATGTTCGGCTGTGACATCTTTATGAACGCTCGCTGTTACCCATCACTGCGCCCAGCGGAGTTCTCGCAGCGTTCACGGCCGTAAACCTCGCAGCCGCTCGCCCCCGTCCTAATGCGAAACACTTGGAGGCGTCTTCTGAGTGTGTCGCTGCTAAGTGGAACCTTGCAAACGTCCATCTTGAGAGAGCCGCGAGCGCCTGAGTTACTGCGGCCGAGTCTTTTACGTGGCCTCCCTTCGATGAATCTATCCGGCCGCTGCTGATTTACTAGTTGGCCTGGAAGTGCCCCCTCAAGCCCGACCCCCTAAAGGGACTTCTAGGTCCCGCGCCGGAGTTTCTCGGATGTTCTGGAGCAGACCTGGAGTTACCTGAGGAGAGGAGGTGTTACCTCCATCCATGCAAATCATACAGTCAGACACCATAGGTTTTTAAAAAAAAGAAATATAATCCGTCTGGAAACATTGTTTTTCCAAGCCACAGGCACGTAGTTTGCTAACGGGTTCAATTACTTACTTACTTACTAAACGTGGCCTAAGTCTCTCATGGTGTTGACCAGGTTTAACTTCGTCCACATACGCAGCAGCACTAATGCTCACTAAAAAGTTTCCTTGTTTTATACAATCAGGGGAAAAAGCCTCAACTTCTTTCTTGTGGATAAATAAACTCAGTCGACTCCTTGAAGACTCGCTGAACTCAACAGGAAGTTAGTCGATACTAGTGATGGGTCTGGCAACACCGATGCGATACCAGAACTGTGTCTCAAAACGCATACTTGCCTACTTAAACTTAGTATTTTTAATGCATAAGTGCGTCTCAATTCTTAGTATGTGAAATGTAGTGCTCCAAGCACACAAAATTCTCACTAAAACTCCCACAAAACTGAGTATTGTTCGTAGAAACTTTCTACCTTAAAAGACCGCCATCTTAGTGACATTGACGTTGTAATCATATACCTGTATATATATATGTATGCATATATACTTAAAGGTGCATTTTTCAGCCAGCAGTAGAAGAATGGCACGTCTTCGGTGCTGAAACCGGCGTAAATATCTCGCGAATATTTCATTTCTCATATTTCTTAATCCAAACAAAAACGGCAATGGTTGCAATCATCGTTAAATAGTAGTAGAAGAAGAAGCTGTTGTGTCATCAGCAGCAGAGTTTGATTTGAGACATACTATCTGTCGGGAATTTTCGTACAAGTTAGTATGTACACTATCCTGATGCATACTAACCTCCAGTGCACTAAGAGAAGTATAGGATTTGAGACACAGCACAGGACTGTATCAAACCGATGTTGATGCACCAAACTGTGTTTATAAGGAAGATGCCTCCCATTAAATATAGCACTATTTTGATCTGTATTGGAATATAAGGTATTTCCTGTAATTTCTTCGTAGTTTCGTACGTTCCTCTCAACGTTTCTACTTGATCTATTTTAATTCAAATTCATTTTAAAGCGAATCTTAGTTTATTCATATTGTTTTCTGCAGTTAAATGTTGATTTTCTTTTTGGACAGATTTGTTACATGATCACATTATGATACAAGTTTACATTTTCTATTGAGTGTATAAAAATATCTTGGATATTATAAATTTCAATGAAGATGTGAAATAGAACAATATAAAATACAATGACTTGTATATAATTACTAACTAGGTCATATATTCAGTGTCAGTAGAGCCTGTCAACTAGGTTGCTTGTAGGGAAGTTCCAGCAGGTGTCAGTATTCAGTGACACAGTATTAATACTGTGTTGCTATGTGTTGAATCGCTTCATGACGCCTCATCGACCGAACACTAGTCAATATCAAGGTCATGAATCAATATGAACATATGACTCCCTGTGACTCAAGAACATATGACTCCCTGTGACTCGAGAACATATGACTCCCTGTGACTCAAGAACATATGACTCCCTGTGACTCAAGAACATATGACTCCCTGTGACTCGAGAACATATGACTCCCTGTGACTCGAGAACATATGACTCCCTGTGACTCAAGAACATATGACTCCCTGTGACTCAAGAACATATGACTCCCTGTGACTCGAGAACATATGACTCCCTGTGACTCAAGAACATATGACTCCCTGTGACTCAAGAACATATGACTCCCTGTGACTCAAGAACATATGACTCCCTGTGACTCGAGAACATATGACTCCCTGTGACTCAAGAACATATGACTCCCTGTGACTCAAGAACATATGACTCCCTGTGACTCAAGAACATATGACTCCCTGTGACTCGAGAAAATATGACTCCCTGTGACTCAAGAACATATGACTCCCTGTGACTCAAGAACATATGACTCCTTGTGACTCAAGAACATATGACTCCTTGTGACTCAAGAACATATGACTCCTTGTGACTCAAGAACATATGACTCCCTGTGACTCAAGAACATATGGCTCCTTGTGACTCAAGAACATATGACTCCCTGTGACTCAAGAACATATGACTCCTTGTGACTCAAGAACATATGACTCCCTGTGACTCAAGAACATATGGCTCCTTGTGACTCAAGAACATATGACTCCCTGTGACTCAAGAACATATGACTCCTTGTGACTCAAGAACATATGACTCCTTGTGACTCGAGAACATATGACTCCCTGTGACTCAAGAACATATGACTCCCTGTGACTCAAGAACATATGACTCCTTGTGACTCAAGAACATATGACTCCCTGTGACTCAAGAACATATGACTCCTTGTGACTCAAGAACATATGACTCCTTATGACTCGAGAACATATGACTCCCTGTGACTCAAGAACATATGACTCCCTGTGACTCGAGAACATATGACTCTCTGTGACTCAAGAACATATGACTCCCTGTGACTCAAGAACATATGACTCCTTGTGACTCAAGAACAGGTGGCATGTGACTCGAGAACATGTGACTCCCTGTGACTCGTGAACATATGACTCCTTGTGACTCAAGAACAGGTGACATGTGACTCAAGAACATATGACTCCCTGTGACTCGTGAACATATGACTCCTTGTGACTCGAGAACATATGACTCCTTGTGACTCGTGAACATATGACTCCTTGTGACTCGTGAACATATGACTCCCTGTGACTCGAGAACATATGACTCCCTGTGACTCGAGAACATATGACTCCTTGTAACTCGAGAACATATGACTCCCTGTGACTCGAGAACATATGACTCCCTGTGACTCGAGAACATATGACTCCTTGTAACTCGTGAACATATGACTCCTTGTGACTCGAGAACATATGACTCCCTGTGACTCGAGAACATATGACTCCCTGTGACTCGAGAACATATGACTCCCTGTGACTCGAGAACATATGACTCCTTGTAACTCGTGAACATATGACTCCCTGTGACTCGAGAACATATGACTCTCTGTGACTCGAGAACATATGACTCTCTGTGACTCGAGAACATATGACTCCCTGTGACTCGAGAACATATGACTCTCTGTGACTCGAGAACATATGACTCTCTGTGACTCGAGAACATATGACTCCCTGTGACTCGAGAACATATGACTCCCTGTGACTCGAGAACATATGACTCCCTGTGACTCGAGAACATATGACTCTCTGTGACTCGAGAACATATGACTCCTTGTGACTCAACAACATATGACTCCCTGTGACTCAAGAACATATGACTCCCTGTGACTCGAGAACATATGACTCTCTGTGACTCGAGAACATATGACTCCCTGTGACTCGAGAACATATGACTCTCTGTGACTCGAGAACATATGACTCCCTGTGACTCAAGAACATATGACTCTCTGTGACTCGAGAACATATGACTCTCTGTGACTCGAGAACATATGACTCTCTGTGACTCGAGAACATATGACTCTCTGTGACTCGAGAACATATGACTCTCTGTGACTCGAGAACATATGACTCTCTGTGACTCGAGAACATATGACTCTCTGTGACTCAAGAACATATGACTCCCTGTGACTCGAGAACATATGACTCCTTGTGACTCAACAACATATGACTCCTTGTGACTCAACAACATATGACTCCCTGTGACTCAAGAACATATGACTCCCTGTGACTCAACAACATATGACTCCCTGTGACTCAAGAACATATGACTCCCTGTGACTCAAGAACATATGACTCCCTGTGACTCGAGAACATATGACTCCCTGTGACTCAAGAACATATGACTCCCTGTGACTCGAGAACATATGACTCCCTGTGACTCGAGAACATATGACTCTCTGTGACTCGAGAACATATGACTCTCTGTGAATCGTGAACATATGACTCCTTGTGACTCGAGAACATATGACTCTCTGTGACTCGTGAACATATGACTCTCTGTGACTCGTGAACATATGACTCCCTGTGACTCGTGAACATATGACTCCCTGTGACTCGAGAACATATGACTCTCTGTGACTCGTGAACATATGACTCCCTGTGACTCGTGAACATATGGCTCCTTGTAACTCGAGAACATATGACTCTCTGTGACTCGAGAACATATGACTCCTTGTGACTCGAGAACATATGACTCTCTGTGACTCGTGAACATATGACTCCCTGTGACTCGTGAACATATGACTCCCTGTGACTCGTGAACATATGACTCCCTGTGACTCGTGAACATATGACTCCCTGTGACTCGAGAACATATGACTCTCTGTGACTCAAGAACATATGACTCCCTGTGACTCGTGAACATATGACTCCCTGTGACTCGTGAACATATGACTCCCTGTGACTCGAGAACATATGACTCCCTGTGACTCGTGAACATATGACTCTCTGTGACTCGTGAACATATGACTCCCTGTGACTCGTGAACATATGACTCCCTGTGACTCGAGAACATATGACTCCCTGTGACTCGTGAACATATGACTCCCTGTGACTCGTGAACATATGACTCCCTGTGACTCGTGAACATATGACTCCCTGTGACTCGAGAACATATGACTCCCTGTGACTCGTGAACATATGACTCCCTGTGACTCAAGAACATATGACTCCCTGTGACTCAAGAACATATGACTCCCTGTGACTCAAGAACATATGACTCCCTGTGACTCGAGAACATATGACTCCCTGTGACTCGAGAACATATGACTCCCTGTGACTCGAGAACATATGACTCCCTGTGACTCGTGAACATATGACTCCCTGTGACTCGTGAACATATGACTCCCTGTGACTCGTGAACATATGACTCCCTGTGACTCGAGAACATATGACTCCCTGTGACTCGTGAACATATGACTCCCTGTGACTCGAGAACATATGACTCCCTGTGACTCAAGAACATATGACTCCCTGTGACTCAAGAACATATGACTCCCTGTGACTCGAGAACATATGACTCCCTGTGACTCGAGAACATATGACTCCCTGTGACTCGAGAACATACGACTCCCTGTGACTCGAGAACATGTGACTCCCTGTGACTCGAGAACATATGACTCCCTGAGACTCAAGAACATATGACTCCTTGTGACTCAAGAACATATGACTCCCTGTGACTCGTGAACATGTGACTCCATGTGACTCGTGAACATATGACTCCCTGTGACTCAAGAACATATGACTCCCTGTGACTCGTGAACATGTGACTCCATGTGACTCGTGAACATATGACTCCCTGTGACTCGAGAACATATGACTCCCTGTGACTCGAGAACATATGACTCCCTGTGACTCGAGAACATATGACTCCCTGTGACTCAAGAACATATGACTCCCTGTGACTCAAGAACATATGACTCCCTGTGACTCAAGAACATATGACTCCCTGTGACTCGTGAACATATGACTCCCTGTGACTCAAGAACATATGACTCCCTGTGACTCGAGAACATATGACTCCCTGTGACTCGAGAACATATGACTCCCTGTGACTCGAGAACATATGACTCCCTGTGACTCGTGAACATATGACTCCCTGTGACTCGTGAACATATGACTCCCTGTGACTCGTGAACATACGACTCCCTGTGACTCGAGAACATATGACTCCCTGTGACTCGTGAACATATGACTCCCTGTGACTCATGAACATATGACTCCCTGTGACTCGAGAACATATGACTCCCTGTGACTCGAGAACATATGACTCCCTGTGACTCGAGAACATGTGACTCACTGTGACTCGAGAACATATGACTCCCTGTGACTCAAGAACATATGACTCCCTGTGACTCGAGAACATATGACTCCCTGTGACTCGAGAACATATGACTCCCTGTGACTCGAGAACATATGACTCCCTGTGACTCATGAACATATGACTCCCTGTGACTCAAGAACATATGACTCCCTGTGACTCAAGAACATATGACTCCCTGTGACTCGAGAACATATGACTCCCTGTGACTCGAGAACATATGACTCCCTGTGACTCGAGAACATATGACTCCCTGTGACTCGAGAACATATGACTCCCTGTGACTCGAGAACATATGACTCCCTGTGACTCGTGAACATATGACTCCCTGTGACTCGTGAACATATGACTCCCTGTGACTCGAGAACATACGACTCCCTGTGACTCGAGAACATATGACTCCCTGTGACTCGTGAACATATGACTCCCTGTGACTCGTGAACATATGACTCCCTGTGACTCGTGAACATATGACTCCCTGTGACTCGAGAACATATGACTCCCTGTGACTCGAGAACATATGACTCCCTGTGACTCGAGAACATATGACTCCCTGTGACTCGAGAACATATGACTCCCTGTGACTCGAGAACATATGACTCCCTGTGACTCGAGAACATATGACTCCCTGTGACTCGTGAACATATGACTCCCTGTGACTCGAGAACATATGACTCCCTGTGACTCGAGAACATATGACTCCCTGTGACTCGAGAACATATGACTCCCTGTGACTCATGAACATATGACTCCCTGTGACTCGAGAACATATGACTCCTTGTGACTCGAGAACATATGACTCCCTGTGACTCGAGAACATATGACTCCCTGTGACTCGTGAACATATGACTCCCTGTGACTCGAGAACATATGACTCCCTGTGACTCGAGAACATATGACTCCCTGTGACTCATGAACATATGACTCCCTGTGACTCGAGAACATATGACTCCTTGTGACTCGAGAACATATGACTCCCTGTGACTCGAGAACATATGACTCCCTGTGACTCGTGAACATATGACTCCCTGTGACTCGTGAACATATGACTCCCTGTGACTCGAGAACATACGACTCCCTGTGACTCGAGAACATATGACTCCCTGTGACTCGTGAACATATGACTCCCTGTGACTCGTGAACATATGACTCCCTGTGACTCGTGAACATATGACTCCCTGTGACTCGAGAACATATGACTCCCTGTGACTCGAGAACATATGACTCCCTGTGACTCGAGAACATATGACTCCCTGTGACTCGAGAACATATGACTCCCTGTGACTCGAGAACATATGACTCCCTGTGACTCGAGAACATATGACTCCCTGTGACTCGTGAACATATGACTCCCTGTGACTCGAGAACATATGACTCCCTGTGACTCGAGAACATATGACTCCCTGTGACTCGAGAACATATGACTCCCTGTGACTCATGAACATATGACTCCCTGTGACTCGAGAACATATGACTCCTTGTGACTCGAGAACATATGACTCCTTGTGACTCGAGAACATATGACTCCCTGTGACTCATGAACATATGACTCCCTGTGACTCGAGAACATATGACTCCTTGTGACTCGAGAACATATGACTCCTTGTGACTCGAGAACATATGACTCCTTGTGACTCGAGAACATATGACTCCTTGTGACTCGAGAACATATGACTCCTTGTGACTCGAGAACATATGACTCCCTTCACTCCTGAACAACCAAAGGTTTTGATCATCAGCAGGTCTTGATAATGAACCAGTGCCTCAGAGTCTCTCCTGCAGACAGGTAGGGTTGGATGTAGGGGGGGGTAGATGTAGGGGGGCGGGGGGGTCTCTTGGCAGAGCCTCAGACCGGGGTGTCATGTGACAGGTCCCTCTTGCCGCCGTGTGATCTGTGTGTCGCTGCGCGTGGCGCCCTCCTCAGGGCCTGTCACCTAAAGACAATGGACCCTGTATTGGCCTCCAGTCCTTGGGGCGCCGTGCCATGGCCGGGGGCCCCCCAGCATCTGAAGCCTCCCTCGTGCGCTGATGGGACGTCAGGGCTGCAGGCGTGAAGAGCATTTACAAGCACCAAGCTGCTGCTCGCCCGGTTTTAATAGAAGACTGAAGCCAGGAGGAAGAACCAGTCAGGAGGATTCCAGAGGGGGGGGGGGGGGTTGCAGGGGGGCGACTGGCACCCACTTTAGCCTTGACAGCGGAAATAAATCATCTCAATTATGGGATGGCTCGGGTAAATAGGGACGGGTCACCCTTATCACGCCGGAGTTCAAGGTGTTTTTCCAGATCATCCCAGCCAGCCGGGGGAGGGACCGCCGACCCGGGACGGGACCTTCAGATGCCCCGGAACAGTTGGTGGAGTCGGGCGGAGCCGAGACCTGAGACGAGAGCCGCGGGGGCGACTGAACCCTGATTCTGGGACAGTGGTGGACGACCACTGAGGACAAAACAGAAGCTGAAGAATTTCCAACGTCTTTTCAAAAAAAAAAAAAAAAAAAATTCTACACTTTACTTTGATCTAAACTGCTTTTTCTTCTTAACAAGGAAACAAATCTCATCAAAATGATCTGTTATCAGTTCGACTTCTACCTTCTTTTGGCGGGAACTGTGCACCTCAGCTGCACCTGATCCTCAATCAACGCAGCTGCTCTTAATCTTTTGTTCAGATGCAAACAAACGTCGCCATTTTCTCCTGCTCAGGTCATGTTAACACTTCAGTTTAAATAAAGCTCTTTACGATGTGTAAAAATGTTACTCAGGAAATCAAAATGGTAATTTAATGTTGTCAATTGTAGCAGTTTTAATGCCACAAGATTGTTGGTAGAATCTGTTTAAATCATATTTTCTGGTCCTTGAATGCATCAGTAGCGTCCTGATGTGGTTTTTGTTCATTTGTTTTCATTTGAAGTCCGTAAATTTAATTATAAATGTATTTAAAGTATATATCATGAATTCGCAACTGGTGGTACATGACTAGGCGTGTAAAAACAATATCAATACAGATATATATTGCAAAAAAATGTTTCCACTATACTGTATCAATATTTGACAGCACCCTTTTTTTAATTAAAAGCATATTCTTTATTTTTTCACATCGATGACTGAGGATGAGAGGATACAGTCGACTCCAGCAGCTTTTAAAGCTGCTGTGGTCTGTAAATACTGCAACACCAGAGTCAAGTACTCGACAATACTACAAATATATCCTTGTTACTACAGTATCGCAATATATTGTATCGTGATACGTATTGTATAACCAAAATACCTTCCAATACACAATCCTTGTCGTTTGCCAAAAGTGGGTCACAATCCTATTCGTGGGCAGAAAAAAAAAATCCTTTATTGTATTAAAAACTCATCAACTTGTTCATGTTTATTATATATTTAATAAATTAATTGATATTTGTTTCTCACATGATTAACCATTTAAGTGTTATATTGGCAACTAAAGTAAACGCCTTAACGCACGTGAAAAATAATACATGATTTATTTTTTTCAATATTTAAATCTTTACAGTCGTTTTTCTGAACATCTTATGGAGAAGAAACTTCATCCAGCAATTCATCAAATAATCATGAACAAGTCAAAAACTTTTTTTCCCCTTTTCTAAAAAAAAAAAAAACCCCAAAAAAGCCTCCTGAACAACAGAAAGTTTTTGAAAGAATTTATAGTTTGGTTTCTTATTTCGTCACCAGACACGTCTGCTGCTGCTGGAACACCATTGTGTGCATTTGCATGAGAGTGCACACAGGAGTCACACGTGTGTGTGTGTGTGTGTGTGTGTGTGTGTGTGTGTGTGTGGCCCTCTTAACTTCCACAGTCGACACAAAAACAACACGACCCGCGCG
Source organism: Callionymus lyra (assembly GCF_982586985.1). Classification (NCBI taxonomy): domain Eukaryota; kingdom Metazoa; phylum Chordata; class Actinopteri; order Syngnathiformes; family Callionymidae; genus Callionymus; species Callionymus lyra. The sequence goes on from NC_141826.1 coordinate 18,845,654, forward strand.
CCAGACCGCTAACTCGCACTTTAATTCTTTGTTTTCTGTCTTTTCTCTCACCATCTGACTGTTTTTCTTTTAGCCCCCCCCCAACACCACCCTCCATCCCCCCTTCAAACCCCCCTTTATTCTCCAGGACGGGGGGAAATTGGTGTAATGAATTTAGGGCGCTCATGCTTGCTGAGGCGAGCCTCCCTCGGCTGCTCGTAGCCATTAATCTTCCGCACTCTGTCAGAGCAAAATGTGGCCACAATAGTCAAAGGGGGAGCTCAAATTGACTACCAATTACTCGGCTGTGAATAAAGGATGTGGGGTGTGGGGGGGTGTGGAGGAAGGAGGGATGGGGGGGCAATATGGTTCAGCAGGAACGTTTATTCGAACCCTGCGAGGAGCGTGCGGTGATTTCTGCGAGCTCGTGCGTGGAGGTTCCCGTTCGACTCATTTATCTCCGGGCTGAGGCGTCCACGTCACCGCAGGTGTTTCTCAGGTCACTTAGTCGAGTCTGAGAGTCGCAGCTTTTCTCGCCGAGACAAAGGAACGCTGAAGGGCGATAAACGAGAGGAAAACACGAGGCTCGCGTCTTCTAGTCGTCGTCGTCCTCCATTGTTGTTGTGGACTCGAGCGTGTTCGTACCAAAGTGTGTGGGAGACAAACGCAAAAACAGTTTTGGGAAAGTCAGTTTGAATTGGTAATTAGTTACAGTTACTTCTTTAAACAAGTAACTTAAGTTACTCAAACAAACTAGTTACTTTTTTCGTACTGTTCACAGGCCAGAGTAAGGTTTTATGCTATGATTAAACCATTTAGAAAAAGGGTAAGAACAATAATACAATAAATCAGGGGTGTGTCGATCGTCATTTTTATGGCCGATGCCGAATTTTTGGTAGAATCTAAAAAAAATACCTATTTTTTCAAAATTATTTTCATTTTTTTTTACATACATATGAAAAACAAGATTTAATGACAAATAAAAAGGATTTAAATGCGATGAGGCTCCAGGAGCCACTTTTATAAAATACTTTTATTTGCCACAGATGGTTTTATTCACAGTGAATATATGAAGCAGTAACTACTTCCTGTTCAATCAACACTCTTCTACTTCCTGTTCAATCAATAATCTTCTACTTCCTGTTCAATCAATACTCTTCTACTTCCTGTTCAATCAACAATATTCTACTTCCTGTTCAATCAACACTCTTCTACTTCCTGTTCAATCAACACTTTTCTACTTCCTGTTCAATCAACACTCTTCTACTTCCTGTTCAACCAACAATCTTCTACTTCCTGTTCAATCAACACTCTTCTACTTCCTGTTCAATCAACACTCTTCTACTTCCTGTTCAATCAACACTCTTCTACTTCCTGTTCAATCAACACTCTTCTACTTCCTGTTCAGTCAACACTCAGATATTTCTTGTTCAATCAACACTCTTCTACTTCCTGTTCAATTGATCAATCCAATTTTATTTAAAGCGCATAACATAAAAAGTGAGAAAAAGAAAAACTGATCCTCATTAACTTAACTGAGACTAAACATTATTTTTATTTCGTCCAACATCCGTCTACTTCCTGTTATACAAGTACAACAGCCAGAGAAACGTTTTATATTGTGTTTAATCAATTCAGAAAAAAAGGATAAAAAAAAAAATTAATAAACAAATACAATTAATAAGGGCTTCCCTGAACGTCATTTTTGTAGCTTATACAAATTTACGTTTTTCTTTTTTGTCTAAACAAGCCTGTAATGATTTTGCCTATTTGTTTACCCTCTATGAACTCAAAGTAACTTTTTTATTACTATTCATTAAATAAACTTGTTCAAAAAATACAATAAAACTGAACACTATGAAAAAGACGACAACCTATAAAAGAAAATAAATAAAATAATGTAGTTATAAACGCGTTACAGTTACGGTTACGGTAAGAAATTTGTTACGGAAAACATGCTAGCTAAAAAACATGTTATTGTTATGCATTACTTAATAGCGCAATACTCCAAACACAGGTTCTTAGTACTACTTTTAAAACCTTAAACACAGAAAATAGGTTTTACTCTGACTTAAGGGGGGGCACATACATTCACCATAAGTGCCGCACCCCAGGTGAGCTTGTGACAGGTGAACTGACCAGAAGAAGAGTGACGCTACAGAGGCTAACAAAATGTTGTTTGGTGTGGGAAGGTTTCGCTTCACACCTCTGGACGCGCTTCAGCCGGTAACGACCACGAAGCGTCTCCGCCAACCTCCCAGCGCTCGTCCAGGTTTCCGTCTGATTGCGGCCCCGAGTGGTTGTGATTACTGGAGCGCCGTGTTTATTGTCTCGCCCAGCGGCACATGACGAGGATTAATAAGTTCCCTGATGGGATCCGAGTCTTAATTCTACGATCGCCGTTCGCCCAGAAAAACTCCCTCTTAATAAGTCCATTACACGGAAAGCGCGGAGCCAAGACTGAAGTTGGACGAGGAATCAAAGGGAGGGATGAAGTTGGACTTCTGGGATTAGAGGAGTTCGCTGTGAAGTTCTGCACGGTTTGTAATTCCAAGGAAAACTTTCACAGCTACAATAATAGACTCTGGATCTTTCTGTGGGACCCGGTGTGTGTGCGTGGAATTCTGTCGAGTCAGAAATGTTCGGAATGCTTCAGACTCTCCGGAGAGACGTGTCTTTATCTGTCAGAGGGAATCCTTTTTGAGATTTAAACGTTCACGGAACAATAAAAAAACGTAATCGGCCATTTTTTGATTCATTTTAATTTGTGTTACACAGCAGAGATCCTGCACTCGTCACACTGAGCAGGTTTAATTTTTAATTTTAATTTTTACTACATACCAAACATGTATAACGACAACAAAAACAATCTGAAACTTGGAAGTTTCATAAAAATCCATATTATTTTTTTAAATGTTTTTATTTTCCACTGAGCATTTAATTGACAGTGAATATTATAGGCCTGAGCTACTTCCGTGCGTCTACTTCCTGTTCAATCAATTGATTCTCATGAACTTCCTGTATATTTATTTATTTAATTTTCTTCCTCTTTGTCCAACACTCGTCTACTTCCTGTTATACCAGCTCTACTTCCATTTCCAATTAGCAAAAAATAATAAATCTACTTCCCCATCGACCAAAACTCATCTACTTCCTGTAAGACCAGCCCTACTTCCTTGCTCTATTTTATTTTTTAAAACTTTTTAAACATCCACTTCCTCTTCGTCCAACACTCGTCTACTTCCTGTTATACCAGCTCTACTTCCATTACCAATTACAAAAAAATAATTTCTCTACTTCCTCTTTGTCCAACACTCAGTCTTTATTCCTCTTCATCAGACATCAGTCAACTTTCTGTTAGACCAGCTCTTTTTCCTATTTCGATTCATTAAATCATCAACTTCCTCATAGTCCAACACTCATCTACTTCCTGTATGACCAGTCGTACTTCAACTTTCGATTGAAAAAAAATTAAAATACCAACTTCCTCTTCAACTGACATCAGTTAATCAGAAATCAATCCAGCTTTATTTCCTTTTTCGACTAATAAAATCCTCAACTTCCTACTCGTCCAACTCTCGTTTACTTCCTGTTAGATGAGCTTTACTTCCATTTCCAAATACAAAGAGAAAGAAAAATCATCAACTTCCTCTTTGTCCGACACTTTGCTAATTCCTGTTATACCAGCTCTACCTTTACTTTCCAATTATAAAGATAAAAATCATCAACTTCATATCCGTCCAACAGATGTTTACTTCCTGTTATACAAAATGTACTTCCATTTCAAAGTACAAAAAAACAATCATCTACTTCTTCTTTGTCCAACTCTTATCTACTTCCTGTTATACCAGCTCTACCTCTACTTTCCAATTACAAAAAATAATAATCGTCAACTTCCTATTCGTCCAACTCTCGTTTACTTCCCGTCATAAGAGCTGTACTTCCATTTCCAAGTACAAAAAAAATCAACTTCCTATTTGTCCGACTCTTGTCTACTTCCTGTTATACCAGCTCTACCTTTTCTTTCCAATTACAAAAATATAATGAATCTACTTCCTATTCGTCTAACTCTCGTTTACTTCCTTTTAAACGAGCTGTACTTCCATTTCAAAGTACAAAAAAATAAATCATCTACTTCCTCTTAGTCCAACACTTGTCTACTTCCTATTATACCAGCTCCATTTCCTTTTTCGAACAATTAAATCATCTACTTCTTCTTTGTCCAACTCTTATCTACTTCCTGTTATACCAGCTCTACCTTTACTTTCCAATTACAAAAAATAATCATCAACTTCCTATTCGTCTAATTCGCGTTTACTTCCTGTTAAAGTACAAAAAAATTAATCATCTACTTCCTCTTAGTCCAACACTTTGCTACTTTCTGTTAGACCAGCTCTGCATCCTTTTACGATTAAAAAAAAGAATCTTCCTCTCCATCCAACACTTCCTATCTACTTCCTATTATACCAGCTCCATTTCCTTTTTTCGAACAATTAAATCATCAACTTCCTCTTTGTCCACCACTTATCTACTTACTTCGACCCGCTCTACTTCCTGTTGGAACCCATCAATCACATCAATGGTCCAAACTCTTCCAACATCTTAAGGGGAATATTGTTGTTGCGTCAGTTCCTGAACAACTTGGCCGAGTCTCCGGCAGTAAAATGGCCTCCAGAGTCCCAGCGTGTCGGGTCGAGGGCAGATGGACGACGTTGTTCTGGGCGGGATGGAAGAGGCGTGAAGGCGGCCAACTGCTCGGGGTCACATGGGGGTTGAGTTCTTCGGGTGAAACGAGGAAGAGTCTACACACACACACACACACACACACACACACACACACACACACACACACACACACACACACACACACACACACACACACACACACACACACACACACACACACACACACACACACACACACACACACACAGTCGCAACACAAACATTATTAACAAAACTAACGAGTGACAAAGTGCTTTCATCCTCTCGGTGCTCTGGCTCGTGGGCACAGTGACGTCACCGACAGAAGTTAAGTGATCTTGTGAATCCATTTTGGAAACGTTCTGAATTAAAAAGTGCAACTTCCTTTCTTCAGACTCTCCCCAGAGCTTCCAAAGCTGCTCTGCATCAAGAATGATGGCTTTTTTTTTACCCAAGTTTAAAGTCAGGATCTTACTTTAGACGTTGGATTTGTCGACTATTAAAACGTGAGAATCCACACATCTTTGGTCAGTTCAGCTCTTAGATCATGAATGTATTCATTTATTTCAGTATTTCTTATCTTTATAGAGGAAACTTCACTTTATTGTTTTATAATATTGAGTTATTTACCGTAGGAGCCGTGTTGCCAGGCTAGTGGTCCTCCATGACAAGCTGGTCCTCATAAAGAACCCAACAATAAGTGATCCATAAACCCTAATGAGGTCAAAATCTAAGACCTGACCCAGATGTGGATCACCGAGATCCAAACCTAGAACCAGGTTATGGGAGAGGCGTCCGCAGGAAAGCATGTGGTTCGCCTTCTATTCTAACCTTCTACACACCGGGTCTGTCTTGGCAGAGTCTGGAACAACAACTGGGGGTCTCTCTGCCATGGGTCGACCACCCTTGACAGGGACCATGAAGGCCGGATGCAGTTGAGATGGGGCACCAGAGACCATTCCTCCACTGGCCAATCAGGGGGCAAAAGACATCAGAGAACCCTCCAGATGGGCAGTGCTAGCCTCATCATCAGAGATCGCAGAACTGGTACAGTAAACTGGTCTAGTGGTCTCCAGTGGGTTCTTGGAGCTCATGGACGTACTCATACAATTATTATGTAGAAGAACAGTACCTACCCTACCTACACTACCCAGTATTACTTTAATAGTCAATACTACAAAGCCTTGCGGTTTAGCAGCGCCTCGTGGGGTAATACTACAGACCCTAGCAGTGCAGCTTCGGTTCAAGGTCAGTAAGTACAACCAGAACCAGAAAAGGCTTATACGGCGCAGTCAATTTTTGAGAAAAGCTGAGTATTTTTAAAAAATATGGTACAATGTAGGTAAGCAAATAATTCACTGGGTGATTCCAGACAGCTGTGGTTCGGTCTTTGTGGAGGTCCAGTATCCCTGTGCCCACTCCGTGGTGGTGCCACTATAAATGGGTCTGGGGTTGACTGACCTCCTTCTACACTAAACAGTACCTTCCCTCCTTGATTCGACTCGACTCCTTTTGCGTTTCCACCGGCCCGGCTACCCACATGCCCGGGGCTGGGTCAGTCATACCCTATCACTGCAAAACTCAAAGGCAATGTTGCACTTGCACCAGACAGGAAAAGGTTTGGACCTCTTTCACGGACCACAAAGCAACTTTTTGCCATGAAATACCATACTCCTTCTCACGGTGGATTACGGTTAATTGGCGACACCTTTTCTAGTGCAGGCTTGGCTTGTTTGGAACCCCAGCACTGCAGGTACTAAACATAGTCGCTGATGGAAACACAAACCAGGTAGAGTCAGGTCCAGTATGGCTAAGACGAGCCGGTGGAAAGGGGGCATGAACGGCAGTTCAGAGGAACCAGTCGTACACATTTTGAGAGCCTGCCGTGCTGCATTCTGGGAGTGAAGAGTGGTGTTGGTAGTGGGTTTTGGGGGTGGGGGGGGTTTGGTTGTCGGGGTCTCGGTGCTGTGTCACACTGACAGAAGGAGAGTGAGACATCAATCTTTCACTAATTCCTTCAAGTGTGAAAGGGTCCTTGTGGTGTCAAGATGCTCCTCGCCAGGTCTATTGAGCGAGGGGAGGACAGACTTGTCTTTCCTCTGTGCCCCCCCCCCCCGCCCAGCCCACCCTCGCGAGGGCCTCATACACCTCCCTGCCGGGCCTGCACCAGATGGCAGCAGCATTAACCCAACAAAAGAGATCTAATTAGAGGGACAATAGCGAGAGAGGAGGCCGGCGCTCCGATGATGGGCGGCACACGGAGGAGAGAGTCGGGCGGTCGCCTGAGACCGACTCCATATCACACACACACTCACACACACTCACACACACTCACACACGCACGCCCCCCCTGGCAGTAATAAAGGGGGCTATGACTTTATTACCCCTCATTAACACAAATTAGCCCACTTGAGCCCACTGACTGGCGATGACAAATTGAATTAAGTGTTTGGAAACAAGTCGATCCTGCCGCTGACCAGGCGGTGACCAGATTGCCTTTATTGGTGTGTGTGTGTGTGTGTGTGTGTGTGTGTGTGTGACAGAGAAAGTGAGGTCGTATATTTAACTAAAACAGTTGTTATTCAGAGGGAGGCGGAGGCTGCAGGCTGCGAGTTAAATTCCTGCACTGCTTCCTGGACGAGTTAAGTCGGAGAAGTTAAAGACGCAGAAACACAACAGATGTTCCGACTTTTATTTAGAGTCACCGTTTTATTCGCACGACCCGGCTGTGCAGGAGAGCAAGTCAGAGGTTCTGAAAACATAAATGGATTTGAAGGGAGATGATTAACAAGTTTATAGATTTGAACCGTAAACCATAACAAACATTTATTTATGTAATATGAAAAAAAAGCATTTATATTTGCACGACTACATGTTATTTATAATAATTTTGCACAAACATATTGTTTGTGAATACAAATGTATTCTGCTTTAATTTAAATAAACAACGTCATCTGAATGAGGAAGAAAATGTTACTAAATAAGTCCAGTATATTGTGTAAGGTATTCTAAACAGCTAATAACAAAATAAATATTATATATATATATATATATATATATATATATATATATATATAGACAGTTAAAAGACATCTGAACAAGTATCTAATGATAATGTGAAGGAAATGTATATGTTAAAATGTAACTATTTTATAAGAAATGGTGATGAAAAAAAAGGTTATTTAAGACTAAACATTTTTGCCTGATGTTCATTATAAGAAAAGCATTACAAACATGTTCACGTCTTCAAAAAAACCCAACATAAACGGGTTTAGACTAGGCCACCAAGTGGAGATCAGAGGTATTACATCACTCATCGACAATCAAATGCTCGATAATGTATCGATGTTGCTTCATGTGTCGAACAATTACGTTCTGAGTTCTGTATATACTATAATTTGTCTTTATACTTATTTAATATATATATATATATATATATATATATATATTTAGTCATATGAGGGAATAAACAGTACAAAACCATTTGATAATTGTGTGAATTTACGTGGAAAACAAAGTAAAATGTATCAAAGAATCAAAATCAAACTTTTTTTTTATCAATAATTAACAAAATTCTAATCTTTTGTCTGATTGTTTAAAGGTTAAGTTGATTCACAGCATAATGGGAAAAAAAAAGAAAAAAAATACCAAATCTGTTACATGTAAAGTTTATCTGAAACATTTTTTGAATATTTTTTTTCAAGTTCGTTGTTTACACAGAATATTTACGATCAATGCAAGAGTATATTTTCATTTAAGTAATAATAGTCTATTCGTACCATCAGCTGACCCTCATTTGACCTTTGACATCGTAACAAACGCTCCTCTCGACAGAAGCCTGCCTGATGTCGCCATCTGCTGGCGGTAGAGAACGTTACACCAGGAATGATCTGTGCGTGACGTCAGCGCAGGTCGTGGACCGAAGACTGAAGATGTTGATTCTGTAGTTAATGATCGACAAGTGAGGAGAATTATTCTTTATTTTATTCATGTCATTTTCTCCCTTTGAGTGGCGGGTGGAGATCTAAAGTGTGGAAACAATCTAATTCTTAGGAAAATATTGTCACAACATGATCTGGAGCTTGTAATCCATGCGTTTGTGTCTTCTCGCCTGGACTATTGCAACAGCTTATTTTCATGTCTTAACAAGAAGGAGCTGTCTCGTCTGCAGTTGATTCAGAACTCTGCAGTGAGAATTCTGGCCCGCTCTAGTAGAAGAACTCACATTTCTCCGATCTTTAAAACTCTTCACTGGCTGCCAGTTTCTTTCAGGATCAACTTTAAAATTCTGGTTCTTACTTTCAGATCTATTCATGGTCAGACTCCTCCTTACATCACTGATCTGATCCAGCCTTACACCCCAGCTCGGGCTCTGAGGTCTGTGGATCAGAATCTACTGATGGTTCCACGAACACGGTTCAGGACCAGAGGAGAGAAATCCTTTCAGGCTGTTGCTCCTAAGCTTTGGAACGATCTTCTCTCCCTCTGTGTTTGATGATCTACTGACTCCTTCAAGAAACATATTAAGACATTTTTATTTGTTCAGGCTTTTCCTTGATTTTCTGGAACTCCTGTTGTGTTATCAGTTTTATCTTGATCTTTAAAGTATATACTTTATTGAATATTGTTTTGATTGTTTAAGCGCTTTGTGACCCTGGTCTGGAAAAGCACTATACAAATAAAAATTACTTACTTAAAAAGTACTTACTAATAAAGAGAGAATTCGTTTTTTCTAATGTTGTTTTTTAAGCATTTTTAAATCAATTATTTTTATATTAAAATAATTTATAGATAATTGTAAAAAAACCCCGAATATTTTCGAAATAAATTATATATTTTTTTACAGAAAGGGTTTGATTTTCTAATTCCAATTATTTATATACAGTATATAAATGTATAATTAGAAACAGACTGATAGATAGATGAATAGATAGATAGATAGATAGATAGATAGATAGATAGATAGATAGATAGATAGATAGATAGATAGATAGATAGATAGATAGATAGATAGATAGATAGATAGATAGATAGATAGATAGATAGATAGATAGATGGATAGATAATTATTAAAATGCCAGTTCAATTTCAATTCAGTGTATGATTTCTATCAACTCAACCAGTCTGCGAGCAGAGCTGCAGTGTTTCACTTCACCACGGAGGGGCGCTGCTCCACCAGTTTCCGGTGCTGAAGCGTCTGCTCCTGCCTGTGGCGTCATAAACATGTCACTATGTCAGCTCTCAGAGTCACTCTTCTGAAGACATTTGATTTAATTTGGTGCCACTAACATATTAACTAGTAACTAAATCGAGTTTTATAACCGAACGTATCGAAATGGTCAACTATTACCAGCCATAATACAACGTTAAAGAAATAAAGTCAAACTCTTGTTGAATCTTTCATCTTCCAATCGCTTTAAAATTGTTATATATATATATATTGTTTAATTTATATTTACTAATATTATGTCGTTGTTGTTTTTTTTAAATATATTTTCGATTAATTACTTAATTAATATTAAGTATATATTTCATTCTAACTTGAGTTTTTTCGTGTCTTTTTATTTTATTTGAAATCATGCTATAGAACTCAATGTGTTGGTTGGATGGATTGACAGAAATCATTTTGAATTAATCTTATATCATTTTTCCGTCTGATGAAGTTATATTTACAAAATAAATAGAATTGTAATGAAAGCATTTTCATCATATTCAAATTGTCCTTTCAAAATAAACGAATTGAAACTTATTTCAAAGAATTATGCCCTAAAATGATGATAAAAGTCAGGTTATATTAATAGCATCATGAGCACCATACTCTGGATGGAGACAAGTCGACTCTTGCACTCAAGGCTACATTAAAAAAGATGACTTTTTAAATGAAGCCATTTATCTCGTCAAGAATCTGCTGCGATCTGGTCTTCCACTAACCCGACTGACCTTTACGCTCGGATGCTGTCCGTGTTGCTAGGTGACCGCCTGCTTACTCTGGGATGTTCATTGTATGGAAATGATGGAGCAACAAACGTGTCTCTTCACTGCTTCTGTTGGCTCTCTGGCGCCATCTAGTCCGGAATCATTTTCAAAAAAGACTCGAATTTCTCTTTCGCACAAACACAGAGACACACACAGGCACAGCTGTTACCATGGCAACCATAGCACCTGTTGTCAACATCCTCGGTGAGGAAGCGACAGTGTTTTTGTAATACTACTCCCCGCCAGAGGAGGCGCCCTCAGGAACCTTTGTACGTGTACTCCCGAATGTGTCCTGGACAGTCTCTGTTGCTAGGCAACACACGCATTGTGCGCTGAAAGCAGTCAATTGACCATGAACTGAGGGAGGAAACACGAGTTCAGTTGTGTTTTAAACCATGTTGTCATTATGAGCAGTTTATCTGAAGTGTGTCATCATTTTACAGTTTCCTTGTTTTTTTTTAACTATTGATTTCATTATCAATTTACATCCTTGAATTATATATTTATGTTTAAAACTATAGATTATTTTAACATTTGACAACCTCACAACTGCATATTCATTTTTAAAATGTAAATATTTAAATTATAATGACCTCATAAAAAATATTAACTATTTTTATCTTTTTGATTTATCGGAACATTTGTAATTTAAGATATTAGTGTTTTTTTACGCCTTTATTAATACATTTGTATTGCATTCTCTCCTCCTCTCCTTATCTCCTTCTCTCCTTATCTCTTCCTCTCCTTCTTTCCTCGTCTCCTTCTCTCCTCCTCTCCTCCTCTCATTCTGTCCTCCTCTCCTTCTTTCCTCCTCTCCTTATCTCCTTGTCTCCTCCTCTCCTTCTTTCCTCGTCTCCTTTTCTCCTCCTCTCCTTATCTCCTTCTCTCCTCCTCTCCTTCTTTCCTCATTTCCTTCTTTCCTCCTCTCCTTATCTCCTTGTCTCCTTCTCTCCTTGTCTCCTTCTCTCCTCCTCTCCTTCTTTCCTCGTCTCCTTCTCTATTCGTCTCCTTCTCTCCTCCTCTCCTTATCTCCTCCTCTCCTTCCCTCCTCCTCTCCTTCTTTCCTCGTCTCCTTCTCTCCTCCTCTCCTTCTTTCATCCTCTCATTCTCTCCTCCTCTCCTTCTTTCCTCGTCTCCTTCTCTCCTCGTCTCCTTCTCTCCTCCTCTCCTCCTCTCCTCTCCTTCTCTCCTCCTCTCCTCCTCTCCTTATCTCCTCCTCTCCTACCCTCCTCCTCTCCTTCTTTCCTCGTCTCCTCCTCTCCTTCTCTCCTCCTCTCCTTCTTGCCTCGTCTTCTCCTCGTCTCCTCCTCTCCTCCTCTCCTCCTCTCCTCCTCTCCTTCTCTCCTCCTCTTGTTAGAAACGACGTCAGTCAAGAACGAACTAAACTCATAAGTGGAGACACTAACTCGATTACCAATGTAGTCGTTGCGCAGAGAGTCTTCGCTGGTCATCTGAGATCAATCGTCCATTTTTAATGTCAGAGAAGGAGGGACAGATGAGGAGGAGGCAAGGAAGCGAGGTGTAGGAGGCAAGGAAGCGAGGTGGAGGAGGCAAGGAAGCGAGGTGGAGGAGGCAGAGGTCGTCCTAGTTGACCTGGTTGTGGTCAGTGAACGCCTCATCAGGTGTGAATGTGATTAAAAGTTGTTGTTTTTTCGCTCTGTCTGTTCGTGAGGTATCAATAAAGTTGTATCTAAAGACGAGCTTCAGTATCCAGGCAGCGCTCCAGAGGCTTGTTCGGCTCCAACTGTTTCCTGGACGTCCTCCACCTCCTGCTCTCGTTTCCCACACTGAAAACACTTCCAGCTGCTGCTGCTGGACGCTCGTCCACAGATGGAGGCCGGAGGGAAGCAGCTACTGGAGCAACACATTCCTGTGTGGGAAGAAGATCCTGACACAGAGGAACAACTGTGAGTCCTGCAGACACAACTGTGCCTAGGGGCAGAAGATCAGAAGATCCTCTGGAAGTCCATCATGATAAACACGACACTGTGACACTGATGACAGAAAATATTTTTGAATAATCATTTTTAATTTAAGCCTTGTGTTATCTCAGGGTCAAGATGACCCGAGAACAAATGTGTTTGTTGTATCCCATGTGTTGTCTCTGGGTTAAGATGAACGACCTCCACCACTGAATATGTATTAATGGAAGCTCACCTTGACCCAGAAGTAAGACAAGGGATACCACAAACACATTTCTCGGGCGTTCGGGTCAACACAAGAGTTAAAAACAAACAAAAACAAGTTTTATTTGACATCATGAGTGTGTATTTGTGTATCCGTTGTCCCTAACCACCAAAGTACTTTCAAATGTATTTTTTATCCTTTAAAAATATTTTAAAAAAGTATCAGAGAAAGATTTTTTACAAAACAACAGATATTTTTTTGTGTGGTGTTTTTTATTCAGAATAACATAGAATGAAGGAAATACATGTAAATAAAAGAGATCAATAAAACAAGACTGGTACGTTATCTTATATAATGGAAATATTATAAAATAAAACCAATAATTACATTTTATTTAAAAGTAAAATTCAATAATTAAATTAACTTTTTTAAATGTTAACTATTTGTTTTACATTGTATTATTAGATTTACTTGTATATTATTTTCCTGTGATTAGGAATTATTACATAGTTTAGCTAAAATCTCTTTATTTTACGGAAAAAAAAAATCAAATGCGTTCACAACATTTATTAGTGTTTGATTTAATAAAGCTTTTGTTATTCTTTTATAAACTGTTAATAATGATGATTTTTTTATATTTTCACTCTCACTGTCTTACTTTATAAACATTTGTAACTTAACATTGAACTTCTATAAATATTGGTAGTAGATTTAAGCTGTAAATATATACTTTTTCTTTTTTTCTTTTATGAATTAAGACAATAATTATAACCTGTTGTTTTGCATGTTTATAAAAAGAAACTCACATTAGTGACTCGTCTATATTTCATTGTTGGTCTATCATGACTTTATAAACATTAATAGACATTAGTTACTGTAACACTCGGTGCGCACACAAAGAAACAACAACACAACTCATCTGATAAGATTTTATTTCTCTAGTGAATTCATATCATCGTTATTCTGCACAGCAGCATACAGGAAATTGTGATAAAATATAAATAACAAAGTTATAACAACAGTGTTTCTTTATTCTGTCAAACAAACAAAAAAATGCGGCGACTCGTCATTCAATTCTCCTCGTGACTCATTTCCACTCGTCTCGCATCGACAACTAAAACTTTGTAAAATATTTGAGTATACGTATTTACAACACAACCACCAGGTGGCGATCTTTCAACTTTTCCCGGAAACACCATATTCCGTCCTGTTTATCCGACAAAAAACGACAACGACGTCATACAAAGATCAAAATACTATCAAAAACCTTGTTATATAAATGGCAGCTCTATCAAGATCACTGCGGTCCACGTTTGTAACGCGAGTACAAAAAAAACGGGGTTGAGGTAGCGCCCTCTGAAGTCACTTGTTGAAATAAAACATCTGCGTACGTTACAAACATTTACAGCAACTCTCGTTATCGCTTGCTTTGGTAAACAAAAGTGTGTGCGGTTCCTACGAGTGATGCGTCGTACATTCACAACGTCGGCTACGGTCGCGCAGACGCCAGTACCGAGATTTTTTTTAGCACAGTTTGGATTTCCAGAAAAAATAAAGAAGATAGATAATGAAGCTAGCTAGCAGGAGTTAGCTAGCAGGAGCTAGCTAGCGGAAAGCGAAAAAAAACAAAACACTTTGTAACGTTGCTACACAAAGTGTTATCCCGACTCCTTAGCCTAGCTAGCTAGCATACGGTGAGCAAGTATTGAAGTCGTAAAACCATCATCGCTAAGGCAACGTAACAGTGACAATTTCATTGTAAACGGTTAAGGATTACGTTTACATCCGAACTTTTCGCAAGAGATCGGTTAATAGCCACTAATGCTAACTAGGCAAGCGCTATTAAATCTTCACGGTGTGCCCTGATGATGACCACGCCCACTTTTACAGTCATTTCACTGGTTTAGTTTCACTAGTTGATTAAATACTTAATATTGTTGAAGTGTGGAATTTTCTATACATTTAAACGTCACCGTTTAGAACAGAATTGCGCCTTGATCTTGATCACCTGTAGGGGGCGACATTTAGATTTCTCATCAACTTGAAGGTACATTTTTAAGGGCCAGAGGGTTTAAGAGTCTTTGAATCCAAACCAGACCAGGTGTAAAGTGGGCAACAATCTATAACCACCAGCAGTTTTTTTGCGTCTAACTCTGGATATTCTGAACATTCATCTGCTGTTGAAGCCTCGAGTGACATCGAAAATCAACAAAAAAAAACGGGGTATCCAGTGTTGCCATATTTGGGAATGTAAACAGTTCTCTCCCACCGTGACGTTCTCTGCAGCGGTTTGGCAGAGCAACAATTGATTTTAATGTTCCCGCAGGGAAAACAGACCCCCCCCCCAACCCACCCCCTTCAAAAAAACAAAACAAGGGCCACATTGTCCGTTTCTTTCTCCTCCTGCTGGAAGATCAAGTTTAAAAACGCGTTCGTGACATTCTTCAGCTTCTTAATGGCAAACTTAACTTTGGTCTCCTAAAAAAAAAAAAACAAGACTTTACTTTACAAAAATACTCGGTAAGAAATACGACATTCAGTGTTTTACAAGCCAAAAATACTCGCTGTTATTTATATTCTTTTGGCTACAAACTAAAATAAAAATCTATGCGGTAAATCAACTATAAAAATAGATCTCAGCGGGAGAAAGAACTCAACGTTGTTTTATGAACTGGAAATTTTGTTCAGTGCAATTCGGTTCCGACTCCCCGAGTCCGCTCAGAATATCTTCATCCTCTTGCCCCCCACGGCGCGCCCCCCCTTCAGGGGCCGTTGGGGCGGCTGGTCCTTGGACAGGGGGCAGTACTTTATCGTGTGGGCATTGTCTCCGTTGGCACTGCACAGGGGGCAGGTGTACGCCCTCAGGATCGGACACACGACCCTCCCGTCCGGGGTCTTCAGGACGTGGGAGCCGTACACCTCCTCCGGGGCCCCGTTGTTCCGACAGAAGACGCAGATCTTGGGCTCCTGTTTGGTCCTGGACGCGGCGGGTTTGCGCATCTTCCGCTCCACGCCGAACAGGTCGAACCCGGAGAAGCTCCCGCTGAAGCCCACCTCTCTCTCGGGCATCTGGTTCTGGAAGGGGCTCAGTATCGAGAAGCGCTCCTTCAGGTCCAGGAGGGTGGTGGTGGTGGGCGGGGGGCTCCCGCTGGGGCAGCAGCACTCCAGGTGCTCCGCGATCGCGCACGGGCACGCGGGGGAGTCGTCCAGACCCAGGGTCGCCTTCAGGGACTCGGTGATGGAGTTGGGGTTCTGGGGCATGCTGAGCTTGTTGTTCTTCGTCACCAGCGTCGTCAGACCCAGATAGTCGTTCCAGAAATTGAAGGTGTAGTCGTAGGGACCGTAGCTGTGGTTGAGAAAATCCATGTTCTGGTTCTGGAAGGGGGGGCGGTAATCCTTCAGGAGTCCAGGTCCGGGCTCATGCACAGGTTCAGGTTTTTTTTGTTTTTGTTCCTGGTCTCCAGTGGTGCTGGTACTTGTGCGCCTCCTGCTCCGGGTCCCTGGTTATAAGGAGCGCGAGGGCGGGGCGGGACCCGAACCCACAGCAAGTTCTGCGATCACAACACACACGCCCACTTCTCCAGAGAACATCCACGAGTCTCCTCCTGCAGACCCTCCATCCTTCTGACGAGTGTTTACAAGCAGCGTCGTGAACCCCTTTGTTTTTCCTGCAGCAGGGAGCCGTGACGTCATCCATTATCGCGCGTGTTAAAGGTCTCATTTGAAAGAAGCGTCTTTTGTGATGAACGCGTTTTCCTCCGACAGGGGGCGGCAGAGAGACTCCACGAGGCACCAGAACAAAGCCTGCAGTGATGATGATGATGTTCTCTCCGCTGAAGATGAAAGTCTCGGTCGTGATGTTTTTGTTTTTGTTCCAAGAGTGCCGTCGTGAGCGAGAACACACGGGGTTTGTTGTTGTTTATCTCCCGCCGAGACTGTTTGTGTTCTGGCAATTAACGCGCCGCTGAGAGGTCACGTGACGACGCTCCTCACACCAGGGTCACGTTCACACAGCAGGAACGAAGATCTTGTTTCTACCTGAGATCAAACCACTGTAAACAAGCAGCGATGGTGTCAGACTCACTAGGGGGCGTGATTGATGTGTGGAGGATGACAATGGATAAAAAAAACACTTGGAAAAACAGATTCAGATTATGGAAATGAGTTCAATTTCCGCCTCCAAAATGTAAAATGAATAGTTTTGAATCATAGTATTATAATATTATTATATTATCAGGTAACAATAGTTGTAAATTAGGCTTTTCTTATAGACGACTACTCAACTAGACTTTCTTTTTTCTTTTATTGTCATTGCACAGAAAACACAGCAGTGAAACTGGTCGTTGCTTGGCAACCCTTAAAAAACACAGCAGATTAAATGTATATATAAAAGTATAAATATAAATTATATATATACTGTATATATATATATATAAGTAAAAAAAATAGTGAAATATAGTATAAATAGAATAAATAAATAACCTTTTAAATATTGCATCGAATTAATGCATATAAAAGTAGAAATATTAATACGTTAAAAATAAAAATAGTGCAATATGGTATAAAAAGAATAAATACATAATATTTTAAATATTGAATAGCTCAAGTAGTATTTAATTCAACGGTCTAATGGCCAGAAGAAAGAAGCTGTTTCTAAATCTTTCAAATAATTACTATAAAATATTATAATTAAATTATTTATTATTTGAAGTAATCTGTGAATTATCCATCCATCCATCCATCCATCCATCCATCCATCCATCCATCCATCCATCCATCCATCCATCCATCTATCTCAGGGATGGGCAATTAAAATTCTTCAAGGGCCACATTCAATTCTGTGAATGTTGTTAAGGGCCGTCAAGCAAAAAGAAAGACGAAAAAATCACTAAAAATTCAAACTACATTTGTAAATGCATTAGAACCATTTATACATGATCATACTTTGACATTACGAGGGCCGCATAAATACTGTCATAGGGCCGCATGTGTTAAAAAGTTAAAGTAGTTATTTCAGGGAGGAGGCCCCGGGACATACCCAGGAAATAGAGATGATTTCTTCCATCTGACCTCCTTTGAGGAGATTGAAGTCTGGACTTCTTCACCGTAACTGCTGCCCTCTCGACCTGAGGATGAGACGTGGACGATGGAAGAATGCCAAACGTTCTCCTCGACCCTCTGGACCCCCGTGGTCGCACTCAAAGACCGAAGTGGGGCCGGAGCCGCGGCGAGTGCTCTGAGTGCTTCCGACTCTCGAAAAACTAAAGATAACATCAAAGCGAGTCCGGCGTCCCCACGAAGCCTCTGCCAGCGCTTGTGTGTGAAGTGACAGAAAGTTTCTACAGAAGTATTTTGATGTTTTACTACTTGTTTCTCTACTTCTGTTGTTTCTCCACTTCTGCGCGTTCAGCGAGTTCCAGTATCGACTGTTTCATTCCAGCCCAACATGAGTTTTATGATGAAGCATTAATATTGTATGGAATCACTGGTTCTTTCCTGCTGCAGTGCAGATGAAATATTCATGGAGCACATTATACTTAACTTTGTTGTGAGTAACAGGGATTAATAATATCCTCCATTAACTGTCTATAGATTCATATCCTCCATTAACTGTCTATAGATTCATATCCTCCATTAACTGTCTATACATTAATATCCTCCATTAACTGTCTATAGATTCATATCCTTCATTAACTGTCTACAGATTCATATCCTTCATTAACTGTCTATACATTAATATCCTCCATTAACTGTCTATAGATTCATATCCTCCATTAACTGTCTATAGATTCATATCCTCCATTAACTGTCTATAGATTCATATCCTCCATTAACTGTCTATACATTCATATCCTCCATTAACTGTCTATAGATTCATATCCTCCATTAACTGTCTATAGAGTCATATCTTCCATTAACTGTCTATACATTAATATCCTCCATTAACTGTCTATAGATTCATATCCTCCATTAACTGTCTATAGATGAATATCCTCCATTAACTGTCTATACATTAATATCCTCCATTAACTGTCTATAGATTCATATCCTCCATTAACTGTCTATAGTTTCATATCCTCCATTAACTGTCTATAGATTAATATCCTTCATTAACTGTCTATACATTAATATCCTCCATTAACTGTCTATAGATTCATATCCTCCATTAACTGTCTATAGATTCATATCCTCCATTAACTGTCTATACATTAATATCCTCCATTAACTGTCACAAACTCGGACACTGGACGAGGAGGTGATTGTCAGCGAAGAAGTGGTCGCGACAGAAAACTGGCTTCATGACCGAGCAGACCTGGACAAAGTGCACGCTCGGCCTTTTTAACGATTATATGATAAAATGTGAACCAACTACTTTTATTTTGCACACTGTGGGCAGCATCTGGTGTGAGGTTTGGAACAATATTGTTAACCAATATCGAAAAGATAAAGATGCATTTTATACATTTTTATCGGCTTTATCTGTAACACTGCATAAACTGTTTCCTAAATCTCTAAACTTAAGAAAATGGAGTCAAAACACGATTCCAGAAATCAAATGAGTTTTTGGTATCCCTTGTTTCATCTCTGGGTCAAGGTGTCCAGAAGCCCAGAAAACAAATGTGTTTGTGGTATCCATTGTTTTATCTCTGGGTCAAGGTGACCCAAAGCCCTGAAAACAAATGGGATTGTAGTATGCCTTGTTTCATCTCTGGGTCAAGGTGACCCGAAGCCCAGAAAACAAATGTGTTTGTGGTATCCATTGTTTCATCTCTGGGTCAATGTGACCCGAAGCCAAGACAACAAATGTGTTTGTTGTATCCAATGTTTTCATCTCTGGGTCAAGGTGACCCGAAGCCCAGAAAACACATTTGTTTTTGGTATCCCTTGTTTTATCTCTGAGTCAAGGTGACCCGAAGCCCTAAAACAAATGTGTTTGTGGTATCCTTTGTTTTAGCTCTGGGTCAAGGTGACCCGAAGCCCAGAAAACAAATGTGTTCGTGGTATCCATTGTTTTATAGCTGGGTCAAGGTGACCCGAAGCCCAGAAAGCAAATGTTTTTGTGGTATCCCTTGTTTGATCTCTGGGTCAAGGTGACTCGAAGCCCAGAAAACAAATGTGTTTGTGGTATCCCTTGGGTTATCTCCGGGTCAAGTTGAACAACCCCTCTGGCTTCCATAAATACATATTCAGTGGTGAAGGTCGTTTAGTTTGACCCTGAGACAACACAAGGGTTAACAAAGACATCAGTTAAAAAGAGTTCAACATTTCAAAGGTTAAATATTAAATGAACTCTTCTGCTGGCTCTGATATACTTCCATACTAACCTTCTTCTAGAGTTGCTAGTTAGATTCTCAACTTCAAAGCCGCCGTAACCCGAGCACCGTACAAAACTACGCCAAAGACCCACAAAGACACACACACAACTCTCACAGCGACTCTTTCTACTCGGTCCAACTTTTGTTTTAATCGACTTTCACGGACGCTCAAAGTATTTCGCGGTTGTGTGTTTCTGCAGAGCCGCGACTGTAATGAAGACGAATCGTCCGGAGTTGTGCGTTTGCTGCAGAGACTTCCTCGCGTTCGTGTTCTCGGCGAGACCTGCTCCTGGTTATGCAAATGAAAGAGGAAAAAAAAAACATTCGGGAAATTTAATCAGCGCACAAATTTGATTTCACCAGAAAGAAGCTGTCGTTGTGGGGGGAAGTTTATTTTTTATTTTTCATAGGGTCTAAAATTATGCCCCGTATTTGTTCTGGCAGCAGCCGCTCGGACTCTTCTTTGTTCCTCCTGAACAAAAACACATTTCCATATCGGCGCTGCACGTCCGCTCGCTCTCGTCCGTGATTGTCTTTTGTTCCGACGGAATAAAAACAGCGGCTCGGTAATTGCGGCGGAGAACCGTGTTGTCCCGGCGCCGAAGATAACCGATTGATTGGTTCCTCAACAACAGAAGGTTGTTGTTCATGAACGCATCATCGCTGACGGACGGAGCATGTGGTCGCCATGTTTGAAACGTGGACGGATGGGATGAAAACATTATGACCACCTACTGGGGAATACATCCCTCAGTACGGACCTCTTCACCGATAACTGTCAAGGGTTCAACCTCCCACTTGAACACCTCCTGGAGGAGCAGAGGGTTCTACACTGAGTCTCTCCTGGTTGATCAATTAAATCATCAAATAATAATAAAAAAAAGTCAGTTTATTTGACTTTAGATCCATTATCTTTTATTTGCTTAATTGGTTACATGTTGTTTTTATTGAAAAACCTTTTTATACTCTTAGAGTTTTTTTTTACTCTCTTCCCAGTATCTCATTATTCCCTGCCCTAGAGCAGTCGCCGGAACGTATGTTTTCCTGACTACCGTTACTGCTCTCATTTGTCTCTCTGCAACTCACGTTTGTTGGATTATTTAACAGAACCAACTATAGTTTTAATTTTAACCCTTGCGTTATTTTTTTTTCAGGGTCAAGGTGAACAGAAGGCCGAAAACAAATGTGTTTGTGGTATCCCTTGTGTTGTCGACCACAAACACGATTTTTTTCGGGTCACCTTGACCGCGAGATAATACAAGGGTTCATTTTTTTAAATATTATAATTGTTTTAACCCTTGTGTTCACTCAGAGTCAAGGCGACGCAAAGGCCTGGATACAAATGTGTTTAAAGTATCCCTTGTGTTGTTTCTTGGTCAGGGCAAGACAAGACAAGGGATGCCTCAAAAACATTTGTTTTCAGGTCTTCTGGTCACCTTGACCCTGAGATAAAACAAGGGATAATTCATTTGAATTTCTTCTTGTGTCCACAAAATAGCAATTCCTTACCTACAGTTTAAGATCAATTTTGTGTATATTGTCAATATATACTAAGCGAATAAAGTTTTTTCTGATTCAAATATTTTCGTTTGTACTTTATTTCTTGTATTTTACAGTCCCTGGGGTTTGAGTTTCCTTCCTTCACTTCCCATTTCTTTGTGCTCAACACATTTACACTTTGACGTCCAGCGTCTCCAGACTTTTCGTCTGTAGTGAAATATTAATAAACTTCATCACAATGAGTCTCGACCACAGATTAGATTTTAATCACGTTATTACGTTTCTATTCCTGCAGACGCTGCCGACGGCTCACATCAGTTTGTGTGCAGAAGGAAGAGCGTCTACTTTAATTTGAGTATATAATAAGTATACTCATAGTACACTTGGATATACTCATTTTTAGTAAGGGATGTCAAAAGCACATTTCAAGTATACTACCTTAATTTTAGTATACAATAAGTATACTCATTGTACACTTGAATATACTTATTTTTACTAAGGAATGCCGAAAGTACATTTCAATTATACTACTTCAATTTTAGTATATAATAAGAAAACTCCTTGTACACTTGAATATACTTATTTTTGCTAAGGAATGCCAAAAGTACATTTCAATTATACTACTTCAATTTTAGTATATAATAAGAAAACTCATAGTACACTTGAATATTCTTATTTTTGCTAAGAGTTGTCAAAAGTACATTTCAGGTATACTACCTTAATTTTTAGTATACAATAAGTATACTCATAGTACACTTGACTATACTTAGTTTTGCTAAAGGATGTCAAAAGTACATTTCAAGTATACAACTTCAATTTTAGTATACAATAAGTATACTCATAGTACACTAGAACAAACATATTTTTGATAAGGGATGTCAAAATTACATTTCAAGTACACTACTTCAATTTTAGTATACAATATGTATACTCATAGTACACTAGAACAAACATATTTTTGCTAAGAGATGTCAAAAGTACATTTCCAGTATACTACTTAAATTTTAGTATACAATAAGTATACTCATAGTACACTAGAACAAACATATTTTCGATAAGGGATGTCAAAATTACATTTCAAGTACACTACTTCAATTTTAGTATACAATAAGTATACTCATAGTACACTAGAACATATTTTTACTGAGATGTCAAAAGTACATCTTTCAGTATTATCTTGATCTTTAAAGTATGTACTTTTTTTGAGTATTGTTTTGATTGTCTAAGCGCTTTGTGACCCTGGTCTCGAAAAGCGCTATATAAATAAATATTACTTACTTACTTACTTACATTTCCAGTATACTACTTAAATTTTAGTATACAATAAGTATACCTATAGTACACCTGAATATACTTGGTTCTGCTCAGCTGATGTCAGCGACACCATCAGCCGCTCAGGTGTAAATCTCGACCTCATTAGCGTCGCTGACATGTGAGCGCACGTGACATGTGAGCGCACGTGACTTCCTGGTGATTGATTGACAGCTCGTAGCTGGTTCTTCACGTCTTCAGACCCGTTCAGAGACTGATCCGACGTTTCCTGGAGAAGATTCCTCCAGAAGATTCCCTCGAACCCTCCGTACGTCTCCGCTCACCTGTCAGCTGTCATGACACGGGGAGAAAAACACGGAGAACCGGAGCGATCGCTCACCGGAGCGGGCCCCGGAGGCGGATCCATCGGAGGATCTCAGATTTAGGTTTTGAGAAAATGTCAGAGTCTCTGGAACGAAGATATTGTCGGGAAGATAAACCGTAAAGACTTGGTTAGACAAACCTTCTGCAGACATGTCTTATTTAAAATATGTCCAATTATTTGTCTTTGGTGTAGGAGTTTGTTGTTGTTGTCTTTTTTACATGTGGAGAGCTTTCCTGGGTTTCCAAAACCTCCTGCCACCGGCCTTGAGTTTAACTCATAAAGTCTACTCTGTTTCTACTCTGCTTCCAATAAATACGTTCTATTTTTTCTCTTTGACAATCCTGTCAATCAAGAGTAGAGCGGATTGTGTGAAACGACGTTGATCTTTTCAAAATAAAACAGGAAATGCCGACTTTGAAACCCATTTGAAGATTTAACCGGTGACACAAAGACTAGTTCCTTGACATCATGGACGACTAGATGTTCGTTTACTGTTTTTTTTTAACACGAGTCACTCGTTGACGTTGATCTTTTCAAAATAAAACAGGAAGTGCCGACTTTGAAACCCATTTGAAGATTTAACCGGTGACACAGAGACTCGGTCCTTGACATCATGGACGACTAGATGTTCGTTTACTGTTTTTTTTTCAATACGAGTCACTCGTCGACGTTGATCTTTTCAAAATAAAACAGGAAGTGCCGACTTTGAAACCCATTTGAAGATTTAACCGGTGACACAAAGACTTGTTCCTTGACATCATGGACGACTAGAGGTTTGTTTACTGTTTTTTTTCTAATACGAGTCACTCGTCGACATTGATTTTTTCAAAATAAAACAGGAAGTGCCGACTCTGAAACCCATTTGAAGATTTAACCGGTGACACAAAGACTTGGTCCTTGACATCATGGACGACTAGAGGTTCGTTTACTGTTTTTTTTTTTTTTATACAAGTCACTGGTTTGTGACATGAGAAGGTTTGACAGAACCAGCAGGACTGACCCACCTGTCCACCAAGTCCAGATTCCTGGGCCTCAGAGAACATTTCACATCCAATCGTCTCCACAGACGCGACGACAGCTTCTCGAGAGCATTTCTGTCATAAATGGCTTTTTAATGGAGAGAATTAGGGGCGAGAACCGCAGGAATCGGGGCCTCCCTGATCTTCACCCGTCGTGTCATGAGGCGGATCAGGTCCGCGGGCCTTCGGAAGGGAGGGAGGAGGAGGAAGACTCGGGAAAGGTAAGGAGGTTTAACGCCTCGGTGCTCGCGGAGAAAAGAGCCGACCGGAGGTTGATCCTCGACTCTGGCTCATGGTGTTCGTCCCCGTGAAGGTCGGGGAAGGACCGCGCTGTCGGATTAGTGCTTTTAAAACCATTAGATATGTTGGATTTAAGGAAAACTGAGCGGGTCAAATGAGCTGAACCCGTCTTTGATCCGGGCTTCTGCAGGTTTGGTTCCGATGTGAGGGGGCGGCTCAACGAGCGGAGACTCATCGATTTAACTTTTGACTTCAGAGGCAAAGCTGCTGTAAATTCAATTCATCATCTATATTTAAATATCCTTTAAAACTGTTTTAATACATCTTCGTAATGAACGATTTGATGAACTTTTCTTTCTCATTTTTCTATTTTTTCCCATGTACACAATTTTTGTGGGAAAACTTTTTAAAAATACTAGGCGAAATAGTACGTTTAAAAAAAATTAAAAAAATTAACAAAGCCATAGAATATTTTTTCTTAATACACTAAAAGGAAATATTCTAGAACTCTTTTCTCTTTTCTCTGATTTTTTAACTTTTAACACTAATTTTATTTTAATATATAATAAGTATACTCATAGTACACTCGAATATACTCATTTTTGCTAAGGGACGTCAATAATACATTCTAATTATACTACCTTAATTTCAGTATACAATAAGTTTTACTAACAGTTTTTCTAAGGGATGTCAGAAGTACATTTCAAGTATACTACTTCAATTTTAGCATATAATAAGTATACTAATAGTACACTAGAACAAACGTATTTTTGCTAAGGGATGCCAGAAGTACATTTCAAGTATACTACTTCAATTTTAGTATATAATAACTATACTTATAGTACACTAGAAAAAACATAATTTTTGCTGAGGGATGTCAGAACTAGATAATTGGTTCCACAGCAGAGGGGCTTGGAAACTGAAGGCCCTGGCTCCAAATCTATATTTAAAGAGATTTGAGGTATAACTAATAGATCTGAGTAGAACCTCGGTTTTTTCCAAGTTTCAGTAAGTTTTTGTTCATCCAGGACTTGATATGTGTGAAACAGGACTCTAGTCGTGTTCTGGCTTCATTGACAAGTAGACTTGAGTGTCATCAGCATAACAGTGAAAGTTTATAGAGTGTCTTCTAATCAAGTCTCTAGTGGGAGCATATAGATTGTGAATACGATTGGACCAAGAACAGAACCTTGTGGGACACCATAGCTGACCTAAGAGTGTGTCGATGGGAGGTGGTTGACATGCACATAGTGCGTTCTATCCGACATGTAGTATTTAAACCAGTTTAGAGCAGTTCTTCTTCAACATGGTTTGTCCTTTTACCACATTTTACATTATATTTTACTTTTACTCGCTTTAAAATGCACCAAAATATTTCAAATTAAAAGCACATTTTCCTTTTTGAAACCGTAAAAAACACATTTTTATTTTCCATTTCCCGTGCTTCTAAAACTGTGCATCCACACCATCCTTTTCGTCCTTGAATTTGTCCATGATCCAGGAAAAGAAAAACAAATACACATTTATTGTCCACAGACACACAAACACGAGCCTTTAAATAGCAACAGCCATTACTGTGGCTGCGATCAGAACCACTTTGGAGGAAATATGTGCAGCAAACATCAGGACGACGTGACACACTCAGTTGTTGTGGAGACGTTTATGTTTTATTTCCCTGGTGTGTGTGTGTTTGTGTGTGTTTGTGTCGCTCTTCATGAGACAAACACATCAAAGCAAACATGACGAGGCTTCTATGATGCTAACTGTTAGCTGCTAGCTTCTCCCTGAAGGTCTGAAGGCTGCAGGAAGTTGCTACGATACGTTACTATACGATAAGTTTTGGATTTGTCATCGTTTACTGTGTTTACACATGCTTCCTCCACAGAGTGAATAGATCCTTCAAAATATTCATGAATCCAGATGATGTTTAGAAAACACCAACAAAATGTCGTCATTTGTTCCTCGTCCTTTTGTGTACGGTGGCTGGGAAGTGACACACAAATGAACAAAATAATATTTTGAAGCATATTTTGGAAATATTAACCAAGAGTAAAATTGTGAATTGAATTTACAAACTCTGAAATAAATTTACATTTTCAACCAAAATGTAGTAATCTTCAAATGAAAAATGAAAAACAACGAATCTGTAGAAACAATTAACAAACTGAATCTTTTTTTTTTTTAAAGAATCAGAAACAAATATAAAATAAAAAATATATACTCACTCAAAATAATTTACAATTACGAAAAAAATAAATCCAAACTGAAACTGTTTGATCTCCGATTTTCCTATTAAAAAGTTGAGCAAATTTACAAACTGAAACCAATTTTTCATCTCTAAAAATGATTTTACAAAGTAAAACACATTTACAAGATAAAAACTGTAGTAATCTACTTAAAAAACAAAAAAACAAATTGACGAACTGAATACAGTTAAGAATCTGAAATATATGTGCAAACTGGAACAAATGTACAGACAGAAAATATACATGTGGAATTGATTTACAAACTAAAAATGTAGTACTCTGAAATAAATTAACAAAACTAAGCCACATTTACAAACTAAAAACAGTTATGAATCTGATATATATGTACAAATATATATACATGTACAAACTGAAACAAAAACGCAAAATAATTTATGATTCTGAAAAAAGGTTACGAACTGAATCAAATTTTCATTCTCTGAAACAAATTTACAAAGTGTAAAAAATGTAGTAATCTGAAAATAAATCTACAAACAAACAATTTTACAAACTAAAAACGAATCTGAAATAAATTAACAACCTGAAACAGGTTTTTGCAATGTCTTCCCACAGTTTGAAAATGAAAGGTTTGGAGCTGATTTAAAGGAAATGTTACAAGAAGAGTGACAAAAAGAGCTTTCTTCATGTTTTTCTTACGATTCAAAGCTCATTATTAACAATGCTTAAAGTTACGAGTCATTGTGCTGCGACTCCTCCCTCGGCTCCTGCTGTGACTCCTGCTTTTCTTCCCAAAGAACTCTTGTTGTTTATCAAAGTGATTGGAGAACGAGTGGATTAGCGACTTGGACTCGTCAGCAGCACAAAAAAGCCCGGAGCTCAAAGTGCTGTTTGATTTTCTCTTGTGCTGGTATTTCCCTCGTGTCAGCGGCTCGACCCCCCCAACCCCCCCCAGTGATGTGATTCTTGTTCAACAATTCCATCAAAGTCGGAAAAAGTCATCTCAAAGCGGCGGGTTGAATGGCTGAATGCTTGATTCCACGCTAATCCCCGGGGCCCGAGCCGCCTCCTCCTGGTGTGGAGTCAGATGTAAAGTTCTGCAGGTTCTGAAGGTCACGTTTGTTTGGCTGCCTGGATGAACCGGCGCTGCTCGCTAATCCTGCCGAATTAGTCCATTCGCTGACCACCTCGAGAACGCCTGTTAAAGTGGCTACATGGAATGTTCCGGAGGAAGGTTCACCTCTGTGTGCCGGAGCTGACCCGACGGGTCGCTTTGGTTCAGGAAGTTTGACTCGAGGGTTTGTCGAGGAATAGAAGAGCGACTTCCTGGTTTGATCGGAGAATGAATTTCTTACTGAGATGATTCTTGTAAACATCCTCCTTTGTCTCCAACATTCTCGCTCAGACTCTGTTATTAAGGGAGACGCGTTCTTTATTCTTCACATTTAAAAAGTTGCTTCAATAAGAAAAGTTGCTTCAATAAGAAAAGTTGCTTCGATAATAAAAGTTTCTTCTATCAAAATAAAATAAAACAAGATTTTTTTCACTTCAATCGAATGAGGGAAAAAAAATATTTAGTAAGACATTTATTTTATTGAATTTCCTTTGATTGACAAATGACTGATGATTTTTTTTTATTAAAAAACATTTCTTGATCAAATAATTTAGTTTATTTATTTCTTTTTGACTTTACGTTTTTTATTAATCAAAGCAACTTTTGTATTGGCCTTCCTTTTGATTGAAGCATATTTTTTGATAGAAGTATCTTTTTTATTTGACACATTTTTTGATCAAACCAATATCCTTTTTTTTTAATTGAAAATACTTGTTTATCAAATAAATCATTTTTGATTGAACAAACTTGGACTTTAATTGAATTTCCTTTTGATTGGAGCAACTTTTTAATGAAGCAACTTTTTGAAATACATTTTTTTATTTTGATTTAAAGCAACTTCTTTTATTGAAACAAATGTACTTTCATAAACCGTTTTTTTTTTATTGAAGCAACTTTTTTGATTGAAGCAACTTTTATCTTGAATAAAGCACATTTTTTGGATTGATACAACTTTTTTTTAATTGAAAATACTTGTTGATCAAAGAAATCTTCTTTTATTAAGGCAACATTTCTTTTGATTTAAGCAATTTTTTTGATAGAATTTCCGTTTGATTGGACCAACTTTTTAAATTGAAACTTGTACTTTCATACACGTGTCAACACATCTGTTCTTCCTCAATCCGTCTCCAAACCTTCAACTCGTTTCTCGTCCGTCTGAACCTCTTCGTCTCCGACTCTTCGAACTCTTCCACAGGTTTCCAGGTTCACTCGCTCGGACATCGACTCAATATCTGCAGCTTCAACTTCATCTCGTCCGTCCCTCGGTGCCACCAGATCTGTCGTCTCTGCTCCTGAACCTTATCAAGGCGTCACATTCCATTACTCGTCCTCACTAAACGCAGACTCGGGTCCGGCGGGAGCCGTCGTCGCTTCGCTGACTGGTCTCGACAGAAGCAATTTCCGTCTTCTAATGGAAAAGATTTCTTACAATCCGTTAAATACCAGGGAAAGCAGCAGATGTCGCCTCACACAGGCCTGTTTGTCCTGCACGGTCTCTCTGGAGGATCTGAAGAGGCGATGAAGTGGAAAATGATTCTTTCTTTTCCAAGACTCATGAAACGATGAGTCAGAAGAAGAACAAGATAATTAGTATTGAAAGAAATAGGATTTTTTTTTTATTATATATCAACATATTTTGATCAGTAATCCAGGATTATCGAATGGTGTATTTTATCCATTTTTTAAAGTGAAAAACTTTGAATTTTAAATATTTATTTGTGGCTTTATTGTATCAATTCAACTGTTGAAACTTTAAAAGCTCAATGTTATAATTTAACAACACTTTGAATTACTTAAGAAAATATATATTTTCATATCAATAAAAGTTCAATTTGTTTACATTTTATACTTTAATTCAATATTTTCTTTTAATTATAAAGTTAAATTGTTTTCTGTGTAATAGTTTATAAAAGTTTTTAAATAATTTGTATTAAAAAAAAGAGGTTTAACCTTATTTTATATTGGAATCTTTAAAAATGTAATCATTTTCCGTTGGTTCCATTATTCAAATTTAGATTGGATTTAAAAAAGTATTTGAATTTGTTTAAAAAAAAATGTTTTTGATTTTTGTATTTCATATATTGGCCTTGAAATGTCAAAGTCTATATTTATAAAATAAATAGTTAATTTACGAAAATATTTGAATAATTATACAATAAAAAGTAATCCACTTTTCATTATAAAAATAATAGAATTAAATTATGGGGAAAAAAAGAATTAAATGGTTTGAAAAAAATCAATAAAAAGACTCAACATCTAAAACGTTAAACCTCTCAATATTGTGATGGCACTGATGTTCTTCCATAATCACAGTCTAAAACTTCATAACAACCACAGCATCCGTCTCCTGCAGGACTCAGTGAGTCAGAGTTGATTGGTGACTCAACAGTCTTTTAGTGTAAACAACTCTTTGTGTGTCTTCTTTGTATTTTGGAACCATCGCCGTCCATCTGTTCGCTCCGGGCCCAGGAGCAGCTGGTCAGCCGCTCACGAGCAAGACCGGCTTTCATGGCCGCCCCACATTATCAGCAGCATCTTGGCCTCGTCCATGTTCTCGCTCATACATATGCATGACGACACGCGGTACAGTGACTAGCATTAGCATGTGGACATTAGCAGATTAATCACCGGTGACAGTCCGGGGAACGGGTCAGAACCCTCGCGGGTAGAGTCGGACTCTGACCCACATGGATCTCCGGCCCGGTTTCCTTGATGAGATTCAAATGATTAACGTGACCCAGTTTCTGTGTCGTGAGCCAAATGAGGATGTTCTTAAGAGTCGCTTCATTCCCTCGTGAGTCCAGAGAGATTCACTGCAGAACAACTGAAGACCCTCGAAAAACCTTTAGTGTTTTAGTTCATATTATCTGTTTTTTTTATAATTCTTTTTTTTTTCTGTACCTGCTTTTATCTTCCTGTACTCCTTTACACTATTCATTTCTGTGACTCACATTTCTTTGGTTGATCTTTTTCTCTGAGATTTGTTTTTGTACATTTTTAGGTACTTTTACTTTTTGAGATCAACTGTTGATTTCCTTTTTTCAACATCAGTCCCTACAACTTGTGTTTGTTATCATTTTTAAAGGCTCAACTAACTTTAACTTTGAAATACTTTTTTTTTCTTAATCTCCTAGTGGTGACCTTTTTGTTGAGGTGACACTTTCCCCGCTTTTTTCATTGATTTTTTTTTTTTTAATATATTCCTTTCTTTTTTAGATCCACCATTAGTGTCTTTTTAAATCAGTATTCCAGATGTAAAATATTTTTCTGACCATTTCAGTATATTTATTTATTTAAAAAAATATATATATATATATTTATTTATTTTATTTTTTTCTTTCTTTTATTTCGTTTTTTCAACAAATTGTGTTTTTTCATTATTTTCTGCTACAATTCATTATTTATTAGTTATCATTTTTATACGGCTCAACTAACTTTGCAATTTTTACCATTTTTCTTTTCCTCACTTTCTAGCATTTACCCTTTTGTTTAGGTGACTCTTTTTCCTGCTTTCCTATTGACTTTATTTAAATATATATTTTTACCTTTTCTTTTTTAGATCCACCATTACTGTCTTTTTTAAGCAGTATTTTAGATGTAACAATTTTTTTTGACCCTCCAGTTAATTTGATAAAAACAAACAAATAATTTGTTTTTTTTTTTCTATCTTTCATTTGTTTTTCGTAGTAGTTTTTGATACTTTCTGCCTTTAGAACTTGTGTTTTTTCAAATATAGTGTTTGTGGTCATTTTTGAAGAATCAACAACTTTTTTAAAGTGTGTTGTTTTGGGGACTCTTTTTCCTGCTTTTGTATTTAATGTAAATGTAAAATATTTTGCCTTTTTCGTTTTTAGATCCACCATAACTGTCTTTTTATATATATATGTATACA
The DNA here is from genome assembly GCF_982586985.1 of Callionymus lyra. Taxonomy (NCBI): domain Eukaryota; kingdom Metazoa; phylum Chordata; class Actinopteri; order Syngnathiformes; family Callionymidae; genus Callionymus; species Callionymus lyra. The sequence goes on from NC_141826.1 coordinate 18,877,361, forward strand.
TATTTTTTTCTTTCTGAGATTTATTTTGTATTTTAATTTATTTATTATCCTTTTTAACATACAGGTTTTGATATTTTTTTACCCTACAATTCATTCATTCTTTAGTTATAATATTTATATGGGTCAACTAACTTTTTTAAAATCTTTCCCTTCTTAACTTACAAGCGATCACACCTTTGTTGAAGTGACTCCTCTTCCTGCTTTTTTTAATTGATTAGATTTATTTTTCTTCATTCCCCATTACAGTCATTTTTAACAACCTTTTCATATTCTAGACATTTTTCTAACTCTCCAGTTCAGGCGACTTGTTTATTTCACGCTACTGTTGATGCTAACCATTAGCTTAGACTGTTGATGCTAACGATTAGCGCAATATAAATACAAATTACTTACTTACTTACTTACTTACTTACTGTTTATGCTAACATTTAGCTTATACTGTTGATGCTTGCGATTAGCTTGGACTTTTGATGCTAACGATTAGCGCTATATAAATACAAATTACTTACTTACTTACTTACTGTTGATGCTTACGATTAGCTTGGACTTTTGATGCTAACGATTAGCGCTATATAAATACAAATTACTTACTTACTTACTGTTGATGCTAACAATTAGCTTAGACTGTTGATGCTTACGATTAGCTTCTTTAAGGGTTTACTCATAAAACCTCAAAAACTGCTAACAACTGTCTAATCGAGTGTAAAAAAAGGTAAATAAAATAAGACTCATTGTTGTGTAAACGACTCAATGAACGAACGTATAAAGTCGTCCGTGCAGCAGCAGCAGCTTCATCGCTCACGTCCGGCGCCATCGAGAGGCTCATTCATCAGCAGCTATTTACAGTAGCGATGGACTCGCTCTCATTTACCTGTTGCCATGCGAGTCCTGGGCCGGGCGGGCGTCTAAAATTAGACTCGGCAACAAAGGAATCCATCAAGGAGCTGTCGCCGTGCGAGGAGGAGAGATGGAGTGATGCTGCCTCGAAGCGCCTCGAAGTGCCTCGAAGCGCCTCGGCGATGAGGAAACGGCGGCGGCGCTAACACAGGAAGTGTGTTGGACGTGATGAATCCAACGCTTTAACTCTGAGTTTGTTTGAGGTGTCAACGAGGATTTTCTTACAAGAGCAGGAAAAACATTCTGTTTGGTTTTCGGATCTGAACAAGTCGTTCATGTTAGATTTTCCTTTTCACAGTAATGTTCTCTTCAATGTAGTTCCACTTTTTGGCTCTGTCCTCATGTTTAAAAAATGTTGGATTATCATTTGTTACACATTTCACATGTATACAGTGTCTTCTGTTCCATAATGTTAGATTCTCTTTTTTGACGCTTGTTACTCATTGTTCTTAGGTATTTAGATGCCATCACTAAAATCTGTTTTTTAATACAAGGATGGCCTCTAAACATTGTAATCTCATGTTGGATTTTCTCTTTATTTTCTTGCAAAAGACTCTTTCAGTGTAAGCTTCTCTTTGATATCGTTACACTTTTTAGCAATGTCCTCATGACTAGAAATGTTGTAGATTTATTCTTCTCCTAGCTTGATATCAAATTAAGTCTTTTTTTATTTGTTGGATTATCTCCCCTCTTTATGGGGTCAGATTTATGCAAGACTTTTTTTTGCTTCGAATTTCATTTATCTGAAGTCATTGAATCAATTCAATTCAATTCAATTCAATTTTATTTAAAGTGTCTTATCATAACAAAGTTATCTCAAGACACTTTACAGTTGAAATAAGACTATAGTTGATTAAGGAAAAATAGATCCCAGCAATTCAACAAAGAGCAAGAAACAAAACACTGTACAGTGAGCTGTACAGTGAGCAATGGCGAGGAAAAACTTCCTTTTAGAAGGCAGAAACCTCGAGCGGAACCAGACTCATTGTTGGAGGAAGGATGGGGGAGTAGACAGATGGATAAGGAGAGGAGTGAGGGAAATTATAGTGAGAAAAAAAAGAAAGAGGAGAGTGTAGAATGCAGAAAAGAAGGATATACAGAGCTCGGTGTCTAAAACTCCTCCAGCATTCTCAGCCTGTGGCAGCTAAGATAAACAGTTTTGTTAGTTATAGCAGCTAAAGATAAACAGTTAAGTTAGTTATAGGCTTTATCGAAAAGTAAGGTTTTAAGATTGTTTTTAAACATAGAGAGGGTGTCTGCCCTCCGGACTGAAGCCGGTAGTTTGTTCCACAGCAGAGGGGCTTGAAAACTGAAGGCCTTGGCTCCGAATCTACATTTAGAGATTTGTGGTATAACTAATAGATCAAAGTTTAAGGATCGTAAGGTCCTTGAGGGTTGGTAAGTTTGGATTAAATCTTTAATGTATGTTGGTGCTAGACCATGTAAGGCTTTATAGGTTAGGAGAAGGATTTTAAATTGTATTCTAAGTTCTACAGGAAGCCAATGTAGGGAATCACTAATTGTACTCTGTCAGATTCTCTCTTCTTTTGGTTTATTAGTAAATGCTAGATTCTCTCTGTGAAAGGTGTCACTAATAGTTTTGATAACGTAATTATAATTTGAGATTCTCTCATTTGTTATTTCAATAAAAAGATCTTCTGTGAGCATTATACTCTGATGTTAGATTCTCTCTTTTGCTAGTTTAATATGACACCATTTTGTTAGTTGTTTTGATTTTCCAAATTAATATCTCTTTTGTGAAATTTATGTTGAACGTACTTCCTTTTGTAATGCAGGTGTTAGATTATCTCTTCTTATAATCTGATAATTTCTCCTTTGTGTTATTCTCATGTTGCATTTAATTATCTTCTAGCTTGATATCAAATGATGTCTTTTTTTATTTTGTTGGATTATCTCCCCTCTTTATGGGGTCAGATTTTCCCTTTGGTTTTATGCAAGACTTTTTTTGGCTTCAAATTTCTGTTATCTGAAGTCATTGAATCAATAATTGTACTCTGTCAGATTCTCTCTTCTTTTGGTTTATGCTTAGTAAATGCTAGATTCTCTCTTTGAAAGTTTTGGTTGTCACTAATGTCACATTTAATACCGTAATTATAATTTGATATTCTCTCATTTGTTATTTCAATACAAAGATCTTCTGTGAGCATTATACTCTGATGTTAGATTCTCTCTTTTGCTCTTTTGTGACATCCATGTCGAATGTGCTTCCTTTTGTAATCCAGGTGTTAGATTATCTCTCTTTATAACCTGACACTTTCTCCTTTGTGTTATTCTCATGTTGGATTTAATTTTCTTCTAACTTGATATCAAATTATGTCTTTTTTATTTTGAACCAGCCTGTCCTGTTGGATTATCTCCCCTCTCTATGGGGTCAGTTTCTCTCTTTTGTTTAATGCTAGTCTTTATTTGCTTCAAATTGATGGTATTTGAAGTCATTGTACTCTGTCGGATTCTCTCCTGTGATCGGTGTTCAAATATTTAATGATGTTGTCTGTCGTAAAGGTGGTCGATTTTCCCTTTCCTTCGCTCTGTTGTTGACAAAAGAAAAAGTTCTTTGTGTCCAGAAAACACCAGTAAGGCACGAAACACTAAAGCTTCCTCATCCCTCAGATTTACTGGATCGCTGTTCCTCATACTTTCTTTTCGGAATGTTCTCGCGTTTCAATCTGCCCGGGAATTCTGCTGCCGCGAACCCGCCGAGGGGAAGAGCAGACAAAGAGACAAAAGCTTCACCTGAATGGATTCGGCCGGTGATGCATGAGAGGGCGAATCCTCTCCGCCGTGTTATCACAAGGGCACTTTGTCATTGACACCCGATTTATGGCGGATGAGCGCGGCGCGAGCTATTAGCATCAATAATTGATGGCCTGTAGGTGTGATGATAGCTCCCTGTGTGCTCAATGTACAGCCACTGTCCCGGTCCTGCCCGGGGTCTACGCTCACTGTACACCGCCCCCCCCCCGCCTCGCCCCATGGCTGTCAGCGGTGTGGGCCTCTGATTGGGGGCCCTTCGGGCTCTGTCGCCACGGAAACTGCACCAAAGCAAACAAAGAGGAGGGAGAGGACGGCGACAAAGAGGCAGGATCGAGCTGCCGAGAGATGACGAGCGTCAACGTTTCGTGAAACCGCACGACGATTGTTGTCGATTCGTAAGATCCCCGTGCAGGTTTGCTTCAGCACTCTGGTTTCCTCCCACAGTCGTACAATCTGGAGTCCTGGTCTAGGGTGTCCCGGCCTCTCCAGCTTGAGTAGCTGGGAATACAGAAATGTAATCAAATTTCTCCTCAGAACCAACGTCAGGAATGATTCACTCCTTGAGGGTTTTTATGTGATTAACTTTATAACTTTGTCTTGGTTTTTGTGGTCAAAACTTTAACTGTTTTTTTTAAGGCAAAGTTAAAATGCTTCAAAAATCGATGGTGCAACTTATGTATTACTTTTCTTTATACTTACTGACCTCTAAACTATTCTATGGTTAACAGTGCTCAAAAATTTTTCAAAATGTTTTAGTACGACTTTGTTAATACTGTAAAAATATGCAGTATTACTCTGTGAGGTGCCGTGGTATTACTCCAAAAGGCTTCAAGGTATTACCCCACAAGGTGCTGTGGTATTATTCACGGCTCTGGGGTATTACCCTGTGAGGTTCCATGTTATTTCTCTGCGCGGTGAAGTATTATTACTGAGAGAAGCTCCAAGGTATAACTTTGAGGTGTTACTGGCCGAGGTATTACTCCGAGAGGCTCCAAGGTATTACTCTGCGAGGCTCCAAGGCACTACTTTGCAAGTTGCTGTGGTATTACCCTGAGAGGCCCCAAGGTACTTCTCTGCGAGGTGAAGTATTATTACTGAGAGAAGCTCCAAGGTATTACTCTGGAGATGCCATAGTTTCATTTGAAAGGCTCCATGGTATTACTCTGCGAGGTGCCATAGCATTACTCCAAGAGGTTCCTAGGTGTTACTCTGCAAGGTGCCGTAGTATTACTCTGAGAGGCTCAAAGGTATTACTATGCAAGGCTCCAAGGCACTACTTTGCAAGCTGCCAATGTATTACTCCAAGAGGTTCCTAGGTATTACTCTACGAGGTGCCATAGTATTACTCCAAGAGGTTCCTAGGTATCACTCTGCAAGGTTCTGTAGTATTATTCCGAGAGGCTCTAAGGTACTATCTGAGAGTTTCCATAGTATAACTCCACAAGGCTCCAAAGTATTACTCCATGGGGCTCCCTCCGGTTTTATTTTTGCTCTAATTTCCTGTTTCATTATTTCAGAATAAAAGCATTCACAGCCCCACATGAGAATGAAAATGTAAGCATGTCAAACGTTGTCTAGATATTGTGTTACCTAATGATATATTTATTTAGGTAAATTAAATATCTAATACAAATGTAACAGCAACAACTTATTTAATTATTATTGTATAAGACATTACGCTGATGACGTCCTAATGAGTCACTGGTTCTGCTCCAGAATCCCGGAGACATTTACAGACTCACGCCGGCAGAAGTAAACACAATTGTTTTTAATTGAACACCTTATCAGAGAGTTTCACGCTCACGCTAAACAATCACAGTCGGTTAAATCGCTGTCACTCAACGCCTGCGTCGTCTGGCTGGAGAGCGATAAAGCGCCGCCGCCGTATTGTTCGCCGTCACAACAACAGACTTATTAAGATTAGCTAATAAACAGTAACCGGATTAGCGTGAAACGAAACGCCGCGATGATAAAAGCTGATACAGGAAGTGGTGAGATTAGGACCCTCCTGCGGTCCGCGGTCGGTCCGGGGTCCGCCGAGACTCGTTAAGACCAACCCGGCGTTCGAGGGTCCTCTCTCTTTCAACCTGTTTTGTGAGTGCGATGGCGAGATCAAACGGGGGGCTGTAGGTGAGGGCACTCTCAATGCCCTCGAGCCGCTCATTCATCCTTTTTAAAGACAGGAAATCAGCTAAATGGAGCCTCGGCTCCTCCTCCCGCTCGCTAAAGAGGCTTCACAGGCTTCAGAGTTTTTTCTGCAGTAAAGAATTTCAAGTGGCCACGGTGCCTTTGAGGCCGGAGCAGAGCCAATAAAACCCGGGATTACTTGTGTCAAAGCGGCACACCTGCATCTCATACAATGTCGGGGCTTTAGCCGAGCGCCGGGGAGAACTCCGGGCTCTGGATGCTTCCACCGGTTTTTACTTGTCGAGTAGAGAGTTTTTCCAGTGGGTTTGTGGTTCCAAGCGGTTCAGGTGGAACAAAGAGTCTTTGTTGCACCACTTCATGTTTTTCATGGAAACAACTTCCTAAATCCTTGATATTGAGTTTTTTAAAGTCCGACTTCAGGACGTGGTCGAAGGAAATTCCTCCGCGCTCGTGCACGAGTCTGTGAGGTGATCTGAACTGAAAATACATTCTAGGTCTGCGATTAAAGTTCAACTAATATTTTGATTTAATCTTAAATATATGTCGGACTCTATTGTATCATCAGTGTGTGTTTGTACAAAACTTAATTTTCATTGAAATATTGACATTAGACAATTATCTTAAGCTCCGCCCACTGTAAACATTTAGTTTTTCTCGAGATAAAATCTCGTTTACCATAACACCCACTCTGCTGTGATTGGTCAAGCATTGAGGTTTGTCACCGCGCGTCGTCAATCCCGGAGGACTACACCTCTAAGGGTACGTGTAAAAAGAAAAAAAATCAGGGTGTTCTTCGCTGCGGTAGCAGGAGCGAAGCCCTTTATTATGTCATGGCTCCTGTAACCTCTCGTTCGCCCAGATTTCAGAGCGGGAGAAAATGATGAGGGACTTACTGCATCTTGGAGAGGAAGACTTCAACATTTGAAACATGAGAGTGAGTGAGTTGTCTATAAAAGTACGCCAAAATAGACAATAAATATACACTTCTATTTTCCTGAGCAAACAGGAAGTGATGTAGTACATATGCCAGGCCTGTGAGTGGTGCTGTGGTGTTCTCGTCAACAATGAAAACGGCATTACACTCATCATGCTCGCACTATTTATGTCAGGTTAGGAAAACTTACTTAAACAAAGAATAGAAATCTGCTTTATTGACACACATTGTTACTTGTATACAAGTGAGAACAACACAGAGTTTATAGTAAGTAAGTAAGTGAAGGTTATTTGTAATGTGCTTTAACAATGTTTTTTAAAGCACATTGTTTACACACATCAAGCATATCTTTTCTGAATTACAGAGCTGTTAGTTCGCTGTTATATCTTTAACACATTCATACATTTGTATCATCTTTTGCTTTTTTTTATAAGAAGTGAAAGAAGGAAACCCTTTAGCTCAGGGTTAGACAATTCCGTTTCCTCAGGGGCCACATTATATACTAGGGGCCGTCAAGCTAAGATAAAGAAGGGGAAAAAACAAATATTGGATGTCATTATACCATGACCTTTTATAACAAAGTTAGTTTAATATGTTTAAAAATGAATATAACGTACCATAATAGGCCAGGTCATGATTTTGTCACGTGATGTAAACAAACGCAACTGAGTATCTGAATATCGTAGTGTAAACATCCCACGTTTTTGTCGTCGCACAATTCAGGTGATTTAACACTTTCAAGTTCACTTGCCGGACGACACCCGGGGTCTGCTGTGCGTCGATGTTGTGCGTCCACGGCGGATTGTCGAGACGTTAAAAAAAAAACAGCTGACGAGCCCAAAAACCTGTGTTTGTGTGCGACTCTGGCTTCAAAAGACATTTTGAAAGGTGATCTTGTTGTGCAACATTGCTCTATTATCCCACCACACACACACACACACATCCTCACCCCCCTTAGCTCCCCCTTAACTCCCCCTTCTTCTCCATTACCTGGACTCCAGACAAGGTGCTCATATTGTTCTCTGCTGATTGACTTGCAGCTCTGTTGTCAAGTCTCCTCACCTTCTGCCGAGCTTTAATCATCTGTTGATGCCCCCCTCCAGCCCCCCTATCCTCCTCTCTCCCCCGTCTCCCCCACTCTCCCCCGTCTCCCCCTCCCACCCCTCCTCGCCTGCCAAAGCCAAGAAACTGCTGCTCCCTGGAAAGCAGCAATTTATTTCAATGAAGCTTTTGAAAGCATCTATGTTTGTTGCTGTGTGTGTGTGAGGCTCCATATGCATCAGTGTGTGTGTGTGTGTGTGTGTGTGTGTGTGTGTTGGCGTCTCTTTTGTCCACACACTCTCCAGCATGCTCTTTATGTTGTGCAGCAGGTGACTAGAATACTGATCACTCGGGGGGTCTCCCCACAGCAGCGCCCTCTTTGTCGATGTCACTTTTCAAAAGAGTTTAAGCAAATCCGGAGGGCCGCGCTGCCATTTAGCTTTTTTGTCATCGTGCCACGATGAGATGGGCGACGCCCCGGGGAGCTGGGACCTCAGCCCCTCAGCCTGAGGGAGCCACAGGAGAAGATCCACGACCACTGCGAGCCGTCTGAGGAAGATAATGACCAGAGATGAACCTCCTGAAGATAACGGTTTGATCACTGATGGCTGTTCAAAAGAAAAGTCTGCGATTAATACCACAAGAGGGCGCTGCTTCAGTCTTGACCATATGTTTACTGGCATTTGTTTATCATCGTCATCATCTATATCTTTATCATCGTCATCATCTATATCTTCATCATCATTATAATCTTCATCTTCATCCTTATTATCGTCATCATCTTCATCATGAACATCATCATCATCTTCATCTTCATAATCATCATCATCATCATCTTCAACTTCATCTTCATCTTCATCTTCATCTTCATCTTCATCTTCATCTTCAACTTCATCTTCATCTTCATCTTCATCTTCATCATCATCTTCATCTTCATCTTTATCCATATCATCATCTTCATCCTTATCTTCATCATAATCTTCATCTTCATCTTCATCTTCATCTTTATCTTTATCTTCATCTTCATCTTCATCTTCATCCTTATCTTCATCATCCTCATCATCATCATCGTCATCATCATCCATTCTTATCTTCATCGTCATCATCATCATCATCATTATCCATTCTTATCTTCATCTTCATCTTCATCTTCATCATCATCTTCATCTTCATCTTCATCTTCATCTTTATCCATATCATCATCTTCATCCTTATCTTCATCTTCATCTTCATCATAATCTTCATCTTCATCTTCATCTTTATCTTTATCTTTATCTTTATCTTTATCTTCATCTTCATCTTCATCTTCATCTTTATCTTTATCTTCATCTTCATCTTTATCCATATCATCATCTTCATCCTTATCTTCATCTTCATCTTTATCCATATCATCATCTTCATCCTTATCTTCATCTTCATCTTCATCATAATCTTCATCTTCATCTTCATCTTTATCTTTATCTTTATCTTTATCTTTATCTTTATCTTTATCTTCATCTTCATCTTCATCCTTATCTTCATCATCCTCATCATCATCCATTCTTATCATCATCATCATCATCATCATCATCATCATCATCATCATCATCATCATCATCATCATCATCATCCATTCTTATCTTCATCGTCATCATCATCATCATCATCATCCATTCTTATCTTCATCTTCATCTTCATCTTTATCTTTATCTTTATCTTTATCTTTATCTTTATCTTTATCTTCATCTTCATCTTCATCTTCATCATCACCTATTGCTCTCACGTCATGACAGAAAACAGCCACATGCTAAATAAAAATGTAAAAAGCATCATTCTGGCTATTTTCTCTTCTCTCATTCCGGGCGTTAGCATTCCGAGGAGGTTATCTAAATGCTAATGTGTCGACATATCAAACCTGCTCCGCTCCACAAACACAAGAATCCTCCTTTATTATGAGGGCGAGCAGCGACCAGGAGTTTTATTGAAGAGCTCGAACACAGGCGTGTGTGCAGCAGGTTCTGGCCTCTGGAGTTACGACCTCTGAAGTGAGACGTGTCTTCTCCTGGTCACTCTGATGCAGTTATTAGTCTTTTTTCCTCTCTTTTCGAGTCCAAATACACATTTGTGAAAACGACGGCCATACCTTCTCAAACAGAAGCAACAGCTCAAGACGTGGTCAACATAACGGCAACAAAACAAATAAGCAACAGCGTCAAAACCCACCTGGAAACAAATATTGTAGTACATTTAATAAGTATTTATTTGGTCAACAGTGTTTAACCCACTCACGACAACATCATAATCTTCTTCATCACCATGTAAATAAATGTTTTTTTTTATGGAAACAAAACTTTATTGAATAAAAACTTGACATCTTTAAAATCATGTCACAGATCCTTTAAATATCTAAGAAGTAACAAACGCATTTTTAACTGTAGCCATGAGTCAGTTGTCTGTATTTGTGGGGAAACTTTCATCATCTCCCAGCATTAATTTCTACTTCCATTGATTTCTGGCGTCAGTGGTTTCACCCTCAGTGAGCCAGACTCCCTCTGGACTTCTCTGTACTTGTAGGAGGGAGGTTTAAGGTCACGCAGATAAGAGATTAAATATTCCTGTGACTATGACTCCCCCTCTCGACTCCCCCCTCTCTCGCCTCCCTTCCCTCTCCTCACTCTGGAAATCACCTGGATACAGATAAATACCCTGCAGGAATTTCTGCAGCCTCTGAAGTGGAGGAGGAGAGAGGGTGAAAGCTCTCCTCTGTGTCCTCCTCCTCCCTCCCTCCTCCCTCCCTCCTTCCTCCCCCCTTTCCTCCCACCCTCTCTGTCTTGTGTAACGCTCCTTTAATGGAATCTGACCTTCACTACATTCCACTCTTCGGCGGCTGCAGGAGACTTTCCACTTCCCTCTCGGAGCTGCAGGAACCAGGAGAACCACAAACTTTCAAACATGGTGACCGTGAGAGGGTGAGGCTGTGAATGGGTTGAAGGAAGCAGTTGGTTTGACATGAAGGAGAGACGAACACAGGTTAAACTCACCTGCTGCCTTCAAAATAAAAGCATCAACATTTTAATCAGTTCACCTTTAATTATCATTATTGATGATTAATCCAGTCATCGATTCATCCGTTCATCTACCGACTAATTCTCCAGATTATCATTTAGATTTATTTAAAAACAAGATATTCATCCATTCATTATTTTCGATCAACCTCCCCATTAATCACCCCCCTCATTTATCTGCAAACCTCATGTATTCATCCATTTGTTTTTTTTATTTTTCAGATTTCCATTCATTCATCAACCATCAATTAAAAAAACCTTTCCATCCATCAATCACCCACTCAAGAACTCATTCATTCATCCATTTATCATTAATTTGATCTAGTATTCATCCATTCACCATTCATCTACCCAATAATCTTCTATTCACCCATCCATCATTCATTTACCCGTTGACCTAGTATTATTTATCCATTCATCATTTGTCTACCCATTGATCTAGTATTCATCCGTTCACCATTCTTTACCCATTGATCTAGTATTCATCCATTCACCATTCTTTACCCATTGATCTAGTAGTCATCCGTTCACCATTCTTTACCCATTGATCTAGTATTCATCCGTTCACCATTCTTTACCCATTGATCTAGTATTCATCCGTTCACCATTCTTTACCCATTGATCTATTATTCACCCATTCACCATTCTTTACCCATTGATCTATTATTCATCCACACATCATTAATTTACCTGTTGACCTAGTATTTTTCATCCATTCATAAAACGTCTACCCATTAATCTAGTATTTATCCATTTATCATTCATCTACCCGTTGACCTGGATATTCATCCATCCATAATTATTTTATCCATCTATTGCCAATTAACCATCCAATATTATTCACCCATTCATCCAGATCCAACTTTCTTTTAATTATGCATTATTCCAAATTAATTTCCCCCATCATCATATTTTAATTCATTCATCTATGTGCAGTTCATACATCATTAATTCAGACATGAACTACATCAGTAACGCATTCATGTGTCAATCATCGCTCCAGCAGATTCCATTCTTTAATTCATCCATCCATCACCCTGTCATCCCTCTGTTCCTCCATCATGCTCTGAAACAACAAACAAGAGAGAGGAAGTAGATCTTCAAACGTTTCCCTCCAGATTTGTGCTTTTTGAGTTCTTTACTCTTCACCAGCGTTCCTGGCGTCAGAAGAAGGATTTTTCCCATGATTCCGATCATCCGCTCACCGAGCTGAGCCTGTGAAGACGGAGACAAGGGATCATTGAAGCGTCTTTGCTGAGGCGGCAGATTCTCTCGTCCCCCGGAATGTTTCGGTGGTGAGTTGAGAGCAGCCGAGCGGGCGTCGCTTCTCTGTCGTCTTTGTTTCTTCCTCCTCTTCTGCTCCTCAACAACAAACATTCCTGTTTCATTCCGGGAACATCTCGGATCAGCTGCTGAGCAGATTTCAATCCCTCACGCTCTAGATTCTCGGATCCGCTCGAGTCCAAACAAGAAGCACTTCTGCAGAAACCATTTCACAACATTAACGAGAAAAGCAGAATTCTTGTTGAAGCAAGAGAACACCAAGATAGAAAGACATGCACACTTTTCAAACCACAAAATCATCCATTCATCTGCAGATAAATCTTCACATCACTCATCATTAATGCATTCACTTATTAATGGTTCCTATAGAAACAGTTCCATGTATTCATTCTACTAGCCCTTCATTATACACAGAGTCATCCATTAATCCAGTTAATTTATCAATCATTCATTCATGTATCTGTGTGTGCATTTACATCTTAATATATCTCATTCATTGTTCCCTTTGTTCATTCATTCATCCATATGTTCTTTCGTTCATTCACACGTTACATTCGTACATTATTTATGAGCTTATTCACCATATAGTTTATTTGTTCATTTGTTCATTGATGATCATATTCATTCATTCTTCCATCTGTTCATTCATTCAAGCATACATTCATTCATTCATTCTTTCATTTGTTTATTTGTTCATTCATTCTTTTGTTTATTCGTTCATTTATCCACTATCCATCTTTTCATTCATTCAATTATATGTTCATTCATTCATGCATTTATTCTTCTGTACGTTAATTCATTCATTCACTTATTCATTCATACGTTCATTTATTATTTCATTTTTTCATAAATTATTTCTTTCATTCTTTCATTTGGTCATTCATTCTTTAATTTATTCGTTCATTCAATTATTCATTCTTTAGTTCGTTCATTCATTCCTCTATTTAGTCATTCAATAATACATTCATTCATTCTTTTATTTGTTCATTCATTCATAGACTAATTTAATTGTGGTTTAACTCGGTTACTCTCCATTGATATATTTACAGATCCATCCACACATTTATCAACTTTTCAATTCATTCATTCATCCGTGCAGCCCAACATATATTAATCAATCAATCCATTGATTCAAAATGGAAACATTCACGAGTTCATTCTCCATCACTCTCAAATAATTTCAAACAAATCATGTATTCATGCTTCGGTTTATTTGGTCTCACATGGCAGATCAGTTTCTTTTAATCATCTAATATCAAACCTTGACATTGATATTCATTCATTCATCTGTTGAATTATTTTACGGAGAATAAATAATAAAACAAAAATAGGTACATTTCAAAACTCATGCATTAAATCAAAGTACATACTAGTGATGTAAATGAAAACATAGTTCGGGACAAATGTATCTGCTCGGCTCCAGATCTGAGTCCAGCTGTGGTCCAGGACCTGCCGCACCTGCGTTCTGGACCACGAAGCACGGTCTGGCGGAAGCGGTCTCGCTCGCGCTCTCAGGTTTTCCCACGGACGCTGCACAAGAATGTGAGTCGCTGACGAAGCTCGCCCGGGAGGTGAGCCGGAGCTCTCGGTGCGGTCGTGGGAGACGACGACGAGGACCTCAGCGGAGGAGGTGATGAAGACTCCGCTGGACTCTGGGAATTCCTGGAGTTTACACTGTCACGTCGGCTCAGACTCACAAGCCCGAGAAAATAACTTCTTTTTTTTAATTCAGGAAAAGTGGTCGACTGTGATGAGAACTTGAGGGGGAACAGTAGGAGTTGGTTGACCTTCAGCGGAATAAATCGACCTTGACCTTTGTTATCACAGTTTAGGAAATGTATTTCACCAGAGTTGGTGACTTCACAGGAGCTTAAACCTTCTGAGATGTCATCAGAACAAATGGTTTTAGTCAAAGATAAAGATTGTTTTTAATCAAAATAAACTTCAAACCAATATTTCAAAAGCTATATTTGACCACGTTTATATCTACGTCAAATCCAAGGTCACATCCAAAAAAGTTATTTGTTTAGTAAAATGTTTTATTTTGTAGAAATTTTAATTTTGAAAATTGAAATTTATGTCGTAAAGAGTGTTTTTTAAGGAAGCAAAACTACATTTTGAGTTGATAACTGATTAAATTCGTTTCATTTTGGTAGGAAAAGCAATTTTCCACATGAAGCAAAAGTCCCTTTGAAAAACTTAATTAAAATTTTAAATAAATAAATAATTCAGACGTTTTTGCAGTTTTAAGAATCAAGCAAATCAAAATTCCTCGCGAAACAGTTGTTGGTCAGCAGGGTGAACAGGAGGGGGCTCAGCACCAACTCTGAGAACCGTGAAAATTAGTTTTTTTGGTTGAATTTGATCGTTTTATTTTTCTAGATTCTGTTATGAATGATGATTAGAAAGTTGAGTAAATCTTGGTCTGTTTTTTATCTCCTTAATGTGATTTACACATTTTTGTTTAAATCTATTTCATTTTTTAAACAATTTTTTACTTTTTTAAATTCCTGTTCCACTTGTTTCTGACGACGGTGTATTTTTAAATTATTTTAATTACATTGAAGGCAAATCCAATAATTTAACAAATTATTTAAGGTCAAAAGGCCACTTTATAAACATCTTAAAATCTTTAAAAAAAACGACTGAAGTTCACTATTTTGGGGATCAAGCATCCTTGAGCAGCCAAGCGTCCTCGTCTTCAGGGCCTCAAAGACACGTCTTAAATAACAAAAGTTCCCACTTTGACTTGACAAAAACCCGTCAGTTCCCCCCATCGGATCACAGGGAGGCTCGAGCAAATATTGATTTCCTGTCGCGCTAATCTCTTGTCGTCGATGATCGGCTCAGTGGGAGTAATAATCTCCAGCCAGCTGACTTCAGCCTCCTCCTGTTGCCACGGCGACACGCAAACCTGTCGGCTGTGGGCGACGACAAAACTCACCCGGACACTTTGGGCCACAAAAGGCGTCACGCTCGGATCGTCCATGAGCGCCGTCACGGCCAGTTGAGCATGGAGGCTTTGGGTGGTAAGAGCTGTGAAATAACAGAAGAAATGGAGGTGGGGGGAGGGGCTAGGATGAGGGGGGGGGGGGGGGTCCCTGACACTGTAGAAAGTAACTGATAAGCAGCTTTTATCAAAGCCACCGTGAAGACATGAAGAAGAATTTTATCGTCATATCTGGAAGATTTCTTCAATGTTTTGTCTCCAAGACTGTGAAATAAATATGTAACAACTGATCTGAGGACTGGAGGAGGAGACGACCAGGATGGTGTCATCAGTGTAGAAGACTTTCAGATTCTTATCATGAATATTCAGCTTTTTCTAAGAGTTTTTTGTTTAATATTAACGATCAAAGCACATTTTTAACCCTTGTGTTGTCTCAGGGTCAAGGTGACCCGAAGGCCCCCGAAAGCAAATGTGTTTGTGGTATCCCTTGTGTTGTCTCAGGGTCAAGGTGACCCGAAGGCCCCCGAAAGCAAATGTGTTTGTGGTATCCCTTGTGTTGACCTCCTGGGTCAAACACTTTTGTATTTCCAGGTTATCGGGTCACCTTGACCCTGAGACAACACAAGGGTTAAAAATGTGCTTTGATCGTAAATATATATATATATTTTTAAAAATACTCAGTTGTTACATATTTGTTCTTTTACTTCTTCATTATTTTACTTCTTCATGTCTTCACGGTGGCTTTGGGTTAAGGGTTAAGATACTTTTGACTACTGGGAAAATAGTTACGATAATATTGTATTATTATTGTAATATTACACATTATTATTGTGTATTTATTTTCTTCTGTAATCTGTATCAATTTATTTACTTTATTAAATTCATTTTTTAAGCATTTATTTTAATTCTTTCCCCTCAATTTAATTTATCATTAATTTTTTTTTTTAAATTTAGTTTTACTCAAAATTATTTAAATCTAAACAATTATTTGCATTATTTTTGTTTAAAAATGTTTTTTTTTTTGTTCATTTAACTTTTAACTTTACGGTTCTTGTGCTTATTTTCATTATTATTTATTTTGTATTTATGACTCATTCAACAAGTGTACCACCAGGGGGCGCGAAACTTTGAGCGCAGTGTTCTACCTTCTAGTTGTGTTTGTATAATAGATGCGTGTTCACGATGTCCAGTCCCTTTTTTAAACCTTCAAAACTTTATTTAAAGTCGACGACAAACAACTGAGGTTTCAGCAGAGTTTCGCAGCTGCTCGCTCGCCACGACTTGCAAAAAAAAGAGCTTGTGTCAATACAGACGCGTCCGACCCGCCTGTGTTTTTAGACCCTCCAGCGGACCCGCAGCGGCTTTGCCGGGTCATAATGGGAACACCAGTGTGTGAAATATGTTATGCAAAGAGGAGCGGGTGACGGGAGCCGCCGCCTGGCACCGAGTCCGGAGAGTCAGCAATAAAGCGGCGAGCAAACAGTCGCTGACATTCACCGGTTTTGTCCGGGCGGCGCCGGTCAAGTCGGGCCAGGGAATAGACGTGTGTTGCTCAGATACAAAAGCAGGGGTCCAGAGTTCAGGACCAGAACTCTTCGTTCTGACTTCCAAAGGAACCTCAAATGTCTCGAGGATCTTTTCGGCAACAACAGGAAGTCACAAAACGTGGCGTGTTGTGTTTGACAATTCCATTAGCGCCGATGACGGCGTGGGCGTCGACCAATGGCGGCACCGACGGCTCTAATTGAAACTTTAACGTGATTAAAAATCCAATTAATCACGAGGTTCCGTACCTGACCTTCAGGACGACTCGCTGTCAGCCGCGGGTCCATATTTACGCCGGCAATTAATCAGGGAAGTGAATTGTTTGTGCCTCCAGACAAACGCTTGACGTTTAGAAACTATTCTGGTTCTGAACCATCAGTCTGAGACTCTCATGCTTTTCAGACGTATATTTTACCAGCAACAGAAGCTGTTACAATAAAATAATTTACTTAATTCAATAATAAATAAATTTTGTCTGATTGTTTTTTTGTTTTTATTTAAAACTATTAGGCTATATGAGGCTTCATGAGACGCTGTACTCGTTTACAAAGGCCACTAGATGGCGCTCTCTTACGTGAGTGTGTCAGTGCCTTCAGAATAAATAATTGTTCAAATTAAAATGAAACAAAATGCTTTTTAATCATTGCTTTTTCTTCTCTTTTTTTTAACAATTGAATTCAATTATTTGTATATTAATTGGTTTATTTTTTTAAATATATATTTTATTCATAAAATGTAATAAAAACGAATTATATTTAAATACTTCTACACATAGAGAATAAAAATACAAATTCTAAAATCAATAGTTGAAGTCATGGTCTTTTGAATTCAGTATAAAACCAGCCAATACCGAGCTACTTGACCAGATTTTCAGCCAATCACAGGACGTACAGACGATCACATGACGAGGCAGAAGCTCGTCAACGTATCATGGTGGATTCCAAAGCAATGGTGAGGTGTCACCATTATACCTACATTTTTTCTGAATATAATAGATTGTATTTTCCTTCAGAGAGAGAGGGGGAGAGTAGGGAGGAAGGGGTGAGGAAGAGGAGTGTCGGGGGGGTGGTTGGGGGGGGAATGCCAGCACTCACAAAAGAACAGGTGTTTGAAGGTTTTAAGTTTCGACAGAGCTGATGTTGACATTCTGCAGCTACAAAGAAGTGTCTGTGCGACCGCCGCCGTGTTGTTGTCTCAACTCAAGTATGCGGGAGAGATTACAGACGAAGACGAAGATGATGATGATGATGATGACGAAGATGATGATGAAGAGTCAGACGCTTTCGTCAAACGTCAATCGTGACCTCGTCAGAGAGGAAGTGGGTTTTCTCTTCAGATATATTCTATATCTAGTTCTATAGCGTCCCCCCATCACACTCACCCATCCTCCCCCTGTTAGCGCGTTAAGTGTCGCTCGTTGACAGGTGAGCGGCGCCGCCTTCACGGCTCATTTAGGTCGACGTAACCTGTGTGTCGAGGACGACTTGAGTCATTCTGCTGGTTTGTGTTCTGTCGATTTAGATCTAGTTTCCTCCTCAATCTGACGTCTGAGTTAAAAAAAAATCTATTTACGTAGCTTTACTTGTTAGCTGTTAGAGTGGCTAACCATCTTAACTCACGAGTGACGTTGCTTACTGTCTGATTGATGTCATTAGCTTTGTACCTGCAGTAAGCATCTACCTGGGTTTCCGAATTTAGTTGCTAACTACCTTGTTAAAGAGTTTGCTAATTTGCTAGCTGCAGCAATATACTGGGTAGAATGCTAACTTTCTGTGTACCTTTTTAAAGTATTTGCAAATTTGCAAGCTGAAGCGATACACTGAGTAGAATGCTAAGTTGCTATCAACCTTATTAAAGTATTTGCTAATTTGCTAGCTGTAGTGATATACTAGGTAGAATGCTAAGTTGCTGTGTACCTTTTTTAAGTATTTGCTAATTTGCAAGTTGCAGCGATACACTGGTTAGAATGATAAGTTGCTAACTACTTTTTAAAAGTGTTTGCTAATTTACTAGCTGCAGCCATATACTAGGTAGAATGCTAAGTTGCTAACTACCTTTTTTAAGTATTTGCGAATTTTCTAGCTGCAGTGGTACAATGGGTAGCATGCTAAGTTGCTAACTACCTTGTTAAAGTGTTGGCTAATTTGCTAGCTGCAGCGTTGCACTGGGTAGAATGCTAAGTTGCTAACTACCTTGTTTACATTTTTTCCTAATTTGCTAGCTGCAGCAATAGTTTCTTGTTTTAACGGTTCTCAGTCCTAAAATGCAAACTGCAAAAATAATTAACATTCTGTTGCTAATTACCTCATTTGCTAACACAATAAACTAGGTAGCAATTATAAGTTGCTAATTGTCTTTTTAGTCAAATGCAATTTTTTAACAAGCTAGCCTTAAAGGTTTGCTACTGGCCGCTGCACGCTCACTACTGTTCTAAGTACAGTAGCCGCATGGTTTACCAGACTAGCTGCCTGGAAATGTATTTTTGTTTGATGTACAAGAAGGTTCTGAGTCGAGGAGGGACTGGACCTCTTTGCACCGGCTGCTGCCACCTCGACAAGAACTATTTTCTTCTGTAAAACTCGGTTCTGGATCTAATCCACCCCCCTGTGACCTCCACCCATCTAATCTTCCTGATTCATTCCTGATCTGCACCGACCCTGAACACGATCTTGTGTTTGGACTTCCTCTTCAACCCAACTTCCCGTCTTCTGACCACAATTTACACAAACTAACCGCCGGACCGAGAGCTGTCGTCACAAGTTCAGCGGGTTTGAAACCCCAAACCCCGTCCCCCCCGCCCCGGCCCCCCCGACACCGCTGCCACTGAAGAGTGTTTGTCTGATCGCTCCTGAAAGCCGCCACTGACCTGAAAACAAGTTCCAGAATTATAAATAACCAGGTCCAGGACGCTAATCCAGGATGGGAAAGTGGCCCCCGAGTCCACACGTCCAATCAGGGTCTCTCCGGAGATCAAAGGTTCCTCTGGACGCTAATGCAGATTAACGTCGGATAAAACCGCTGGAGAATCTTCACACGAGATGAGAAGATAGTGGAGAAGATGTGAGTTTTATTTTTTTATCAGGGCTTCATTGTGAAGAAAAAAACGTTTAGATTATTAAATAAATGTTACAAATATATATATATATATTATTAAATTATTTATTGGGATATATAATCATATTTTTGTTACTTTTTCATAAATGTAATATATACATTTGCATAATAATAGATGCAATAAAAAACTTCTAATTCAATATTACACAGTGAGAGGTGCTGATCCTCATCTTTGCTGCAATAGCTCCCATTTACTAAATTGTCACAACTTTTATATATGAGGTTACGGTTGTGTCCACCAGGGGGCGCGCTGTTGCAGAGAAGGAATAATCCTTAAACTGCCATGAATGTTCTTAAAAACACACACACACACACACACACACACACACACACACACACACACACACACACACACACACACACACACACACACACACACACACACACACACACACACACACAGCTGTGGCGGTCTTCTCTAATCACGAACCTTCACACTCCACCGGTTCCGACCGTAAACACGTTCGACTCGCTTCTGATCAGACTCAACTTTGTCACTTTCTTTGTCCTCGAAAATATTCTGAATATTTCTGTTAATTAATTTCTGATATCATTTGTGTATCTTTGTACGTTACAAGAAAAATTTCGCAATTAAACCATTTTAGACCAACATTTAAACTTAAACGAATAAGAAAAATAAG
Organism: Callionymus lyra; assembly: GCF_982586985.1. Classification (NCBI taxonomy): domain Eukaryota; kingdom Metazoa; phylum Chordata; class Actinopteri; order Syngnathiformes; family Callionymidae; genus Callionymus; species Callionymus lyra. The sequence continues at coordinate 18,897,734 of NC_141826.1, forward strand.
AGAAAATTAAGTTTTAGTTGCACATCTGAAGTAACAGTGGGTCATAAAACAATGTAATAAACTAAAGAAATGAACTGGTGGCTGAAGAAAGGCAGGAAAGGATCCATTAGATTATAATAATGCTTCTGTCTTCAGTTTTCTTCCATCTTGAACTTGAAAATCCTTTAAACGTTTCCAGACTGTGAAGAAGTTTATTTTCCTCTGATGAGGATTTTCTGTGAAACTGGAGACGGTGGAGGGGGGGTCTTGGTGTGTGGGATGCCCGGAGGAGGGGGGTGTGTGGGGGGGCATTTACAGTGATGGGGACCAGGATTAAAGACCACAGGTGAAGACCCCACTCCCGCAGGAGGACTCAGAGGTTGTTCCATCAGCGGCGGGACCTCTGCGGTCCAAACCCAAAGTGAGGAGGTTAATCACTTCCTGGGACCCCTCAACCCTGGCTGGCCGGGAAGACTTGATGTCCGGTCGCTTATCACTGGTGAAGGTGAAGAAGAAAAAAACACGTTTTATCTCTTCAGGAGAACTACACAATGACTACATGTGCCGCCCCCTACAGGAGGAGAGAGACACTGCGGTTGAAGAAAATAAAGAATGATGAATAATGTAATATGTGCGCGAAATAATTGAATATAAAAATACATTGAAAGAAGCTGATTCAGAAACAAGTATTATAATAAAAGGAAATAAAGGATTAAAGGAATAATTTAACAAACAAATACATCAGACAATATTAAATATTGAGTATTTATATTTATATATACTTTGATAAAATCAATGTTTCATTTACATGAAACTGACAAAAAAAAGGTAAAATGAAATAAAAAACAAATACATTTTATAATTGACTAAAATTTACTGTAAAGTCAAGGGGGGTTAAGTGCAAAACAATATAATAAAACCTTTATATGAGTCTTGATAAAAGATTTATGTTGCTGCGCAGGAAAAAAAATGAAGGAAAAAAAGTTTAATAATTGAATGAAAGTTTTTATAAAATTGCATGAAAAACAAATGCAAATTTTAAAGTTGTCTTAGTTTTTAATTCGGATTTTACAAGAAATTCAAATATTTACTTTTTTAAAACAATGTTTTAATGTTAAAAGGATGTATCATTTTTAAAGTCAATACACAAAAAATGTTGAATTAAATAGACAAGTAAAAATAGAACAAACTTTGTTTGTTTTTTGAATGAAAAACACTATAATGAGTCAGAAAATGTGCATTATTTGCAAATAAAATTGAAGTTAAAACAAGTGTGTAAAGGAGGGTCTGCATGCACTCTGGTTCAGGAACCTCTTGGACTCCTCAGTCAGTGAAGTCCTAAAATAGATATTCAGGAGTCCTGGACAACAAACCCGTCTGGTTCTGGTTCTGTAGCCTGATCACATGTGGAAGTGTTTTCACTGAAGCGGGTCCACATGGCGGCACCAGGAAGAACGTTCGGAGATGCTGTTCCGCTGAGGAAGAGGAGGAAGAACCGACAGCATCTGAAGAGCATGTGGAGACGATTAGAGCGAATGGAGATGTGGAAGTTTCCCTCCAGTGGAAGAGAAACCACCAACATTCTTCCGTTGGACTCTCCGACTTCAACATTGTGATCCAGATTCGAAAAGTTTCGCTGAAGACTTTCAAACATTCTCCTCGGGACCCGGAGCGTCTTCCTGCTGCACTCGGACAGATTAAGAAATCTCACTCGCAAACCTTCAGAGTTGCAAATATCTTTTCTTCGGCGGCCTTCACGCTGCCACTGAGGTTCTCCTGCTCACAAAGCCCGACAAACTTCCTGCTGCCATTGATATTCAGGAGGAAATCTCACGTCCAGGACAGTTTCCTGCCCGACATCGTGGACGTCCGTGACGGCGTCCGTGAGATACGTGTGAGATCTGAGCAGACGACCTTGAGTTTCATCTAAGGTCACGACCAGTGTGGAGGTTAGGGGTTAGGGATCGGGGGCCACATGAATGAATGAGATCCATTATTTTACATCTTATATTAAAACTTTCCTAAACTGGCGTCACATTAAGGGTTTTGTTGTTTTCTGGTGCACTAGGGGGCGCTGTTTTTTATGATTTTTTTAAGTAGATTTTTGGAAGATTTTTCTTTTTTTCTAATGCAACAAACAATTTTTATTATTTTAATTTAACATTACAATTTTCTACAGATCCACGTACCAGGGGCTGGTACTTGTCAATGTGAAGAAGAAAAATGTGTTTTATATAAATTCAGTTCTATTGATTATTAATGTCTAAAAATTTGTTTTTTTTTCTCTGAAGTAGCATTAGCGTAGAATGCTAAGTTGCTATCAACCTTTTTAAAGTATTTGCTAGCTTTAAGTCAAGCTTTCTCAAAAAATAAACCTGCAAACTAGTGAAAATAAGTGAAAAAAAAACTCTATATAATTTACTTTTATTTTATTTTTATTTTATTTGGCTCAGTGGACAACAGAATCAGAATCAGAAACTTTTATTTGGCAGCGTTTATAAACCAAACACAGGAATTTGTTGGTGGCATTCCAGAATAAAAACATTATTTAAATAATAACAGTGAAATAAATTAAATCATATGAATAGATAGATTAATAAAAAAAAAAAATACATTACATTTAATTAAAAAATATTCATGGTGAATATAAGGCCAATATTAAACTGGTCCAGGATGCAATAAAAAAAAGAAAAAAAAGTAAGGTCTACTTCATTTTAAAGCATCTAAATGTAGATCGTCGCTAAGCTACAGATGCTAACGAACACCAGACTAACAGACTTCTCTTCACCACCGTCATCACCGTTGGACTCGGTCCTGAACACAAATCCTAAAGACAACATCAGCTCAACACTCGCGCACTCACCAGCGGGGTGTGTGTGTGTGTGTGTGTGTTGGGGGGAGGGGGGGGTGTGAACTCGTTGACTCCACACTCCTGTGATTCTCTGCCAAGGACGAAGAAGTGAAGATGTGAAGCGGCTGCTCAGGTGCCTCAGCCAGCAGTGGACGGTCCAAAGCAAACGCAGACCGAAAAACAGCCCCTGGATTGAGACGTCGGCAGGTGGACACTGACCTCCTACAGGTCCACAGACGTCTGGGGTCCCACCAGCTGGTCAAGTCTCTAACGGTAGTCGTCCTTTTCATGATGACCGCCCTTGTGAGGTGGAGGTCACTGACCTTCTCATCCACGCTCTCGTCTTCTGACCACAACTATCTCTAGGTCGGGTTCATGAGTGAGGGGAGGATGAAGATTGAAGACAAATCTGTGGCAAGAAAGAGCTGAGCCAGAGGACGGAACTATCCACTGTAAGAAAGTATCGAGACACTTAAATATCGCAATATACTTTTCGAGAGCAAGCAGTACTGTGAAGTTTTCTTTCTTTTTTTGCTTTGATTTGTTTTCTTTATTAAAGTTTGTTCAATTTTGTGCTACAATTAAATTTCTGGACGGCTAGATGGAAACAATCATTACGTCCCCCAGAGTTAAAGAAACAACGAAATCCTGTGAGATCCTGGCGATGACTGAGGACGAGAGGATACAGTCGACTCCAGCCGCTTTTAAAGCTGATGTTTCGACATATTTTTGGTTTCAAAACAAATGAAAGCAGTTACGACTTCGTCAAGAGTCATGTGGTCTGTAAATTCTGCAACACCAGAGTCAAGTACTTGACAATACTACAAATATATACTTGTTACTACAGTATCAAAATATAGCGTGTCTTTGTCCATGTATCATGATATGTATCGTACTATATCCACGACTAGTGTCGATGTAGTGACTCGAGAAAAAGATCACAGTAATTTCTATACTACACACACACACACACACACCTACACACACATACGTACACAAACACACACACACCGATCATCCTACTGAGTGATTGACAGCTCCAGGCTGCTGCTGCTGTGGTTGTCAAGTCTCTATCAAGTCTGGTGTTGATGAGGACGACGAGGATTTCGTTGCTCTTCACAGTTGAAAGATAACAAAACGTCGAGCTGATGATCTTCTCAGGAACGTCGCTGAGCGCGAGAGATGTTCCAGAAACAACATTCAAAACCTTCTCCTGCGGAGGAAACAAACTCTCATCAACCTCCCGTCGAGTCGCGCGCGAAACTGTTGCTCCAACAAATCAGTTTAATCAGCGACACGTTCGTGCGACGGCCAATTAAAAAATCTTTTTTCTCTGAGAGCTGCAGAGAAAGGAAATGAAAAAAGTATAAATGATGATGATGAACGGTTGTAGATGTTTTTGTCAAGTTTACAGTAATTAAAATAAACTTTGCCGTGTTTTATTCACTCATTTATGTATGAACCAAAATGTCCGAATCAGAACATGTTTATTTTAAACTCAACCCAGGATTTTCTTTGTGGTGTTGACAGTAAATGAAATGAAAATAAATATAAATAAATACAATATTAAATAAGTGACTTATCCAAGTGGGCTTATAACATTTAAAAATTAAATACAATTAATATATTAATTAGTGTCAAAAATGACTGATCTGAAGAGCGATCGGGTTTTATATTTATATTTAAATGGGTAAAAAAAACATTTAATAACATTAAACTTGAAAAAGTAAAATAAATAAATAAAATACAACTACATGTTGAACAAATCTAAAAGATCTTCTTAATGTAGTTTAAAATATTTCTTTTGATTTAAATATTTTAATTTTATAAATATTTTCGAACTAAAAAATATTCATTTTATTTACTATTATTTTTATTATAATCAGGAAACAATACATTATTCTTATTAAAATGTAAAAGAAGATAAATTATATATTAGATATATATTATATTAATATATTTATTCATCTATAATATTTATGTAATATCTAAAAGTGTATATATCTATTATATTAATTTCTCATCTAAAGTCATTTAATCATTTTTAAAAGCGTGCATCGTTTGAAGGTAAACACAGGTTCACCGTGTCACCATGGCGACACACTGTACAAAGCTCTGTGAGGGGGGGGTGTGTGCGACAACAACAATGAGACGTGACACAAACGCCGCGTCAATCATACGACAGCGTCGGGCCCCGGGCGGACGCCGGGGGCCTCGCCGAGGAACCGTTGAAACTAGGCGCCAGCGTGTCGTGACCACCTTCGCGGAGACTCCGCCTCCTCCTGACCACGCTGGACCGACGCTCTGGACCCGGTGCTGTGTGAGAGGACAGGGTTCTGGACCCGATGCTGTGTGAGAGGACAGGGTTCTGGACCCGGGGCTGTGTGAGAGGACAGGGTTCTGGACCTGGTGCTGTGTGAGAGGACAGGGTTCTGGACCCGGGGCTGTGTGAGAGGACAGGGTTCTGGACCCGGGGCTGTGTGAGAGGACAGGGTTCTGGACCCGGTCCTGTGTGAGAGGACAGGGTTCTGGACCTGGTGCTGTGTGAGAGGACAGGGTTCTGGACCCGGTGCTGTGTGAGAGGACAGGGTTCTGGACCCGGGGCTGTGTGAGAGGACAGGGTTCTGGACCTGGTGCTGTGTGAGAGGACAGGGTTCTGGACCCGGTGCTGTGTGAGAGGACAGGGTTCTGGACCCGGTCCTGTGTGAGAGGACAGGGTTCTGGAGACAGCTGCTGCCTTCAGAACAGAACAAAGCCGTAGATGAACCCGCTGTGAGCCCGGCGACCATTAAGAAATAACTGGAATTCCTCTGATAATCTGCAGCGGTGGTGACGGGAGAGCAGAGGATTGTGGGAGAAGAGCAGCCTGACAGGAAACAGCAGGAGGAGAGAAATCTTTAATGTGTATCAAACACTCGGTGCTGACCCCTCAACCCAGTTTCCAGCAACACACTTAGGTCGACTGTATCCTCTTGTCCTCAGTCATCGCTGGTTATCATTGTTCCTTTCGCTGCGGAGGACATGAGATCTGCTGCCATCTAGCGGATGGAAGTTTAATTGCAAACACAAAAATAAACACTGTTTATATCTGCACTTAAATAGTCAATTAAAAAGAAAATCCAATTATTACGCTTTATTAATTAACATAATTTAACTAGTAGAAATGCAAAAAGCCTTTGAATATCACTTAAGACTTTTGTTTAATCATTTATTCATTTAAGTGAGTTTAAAAGTACAATCATTTGTAAAAAAAAAAAAAAAAGCTTTCATGATGGAGGAACATTCGACTACACACAAGTTTAATTGTAACATAAAAATAAACAAACACTGTTTATATCTGCACTTAAATAGTAAATTAAAAAGAAAATCAAATTATTATATTTTATACTTTATTAAAGTAAACATCCTAATTTAACTAGTAGAAATGCAAAAAAAAATTTAATATCACTTAAGACTTATTCATTTAAGTGAGTTTAAAAGTACAATCATTTGTAAAAAGCTTTCATGATGGAGGAACATTCAACTACACATGTAGTTTAATGGTAACACAGAATAAAAGATTTAAAGAGATAATTCGGCAAAGTTCGATTTCACTCATTTTCTACTTACCCTCGTGTCGACTAAAGGTTGGGATTGTTAGTAATCTGGTTATATCTTGAGTTATAGACAAAATGTTTGTTCATTTTAATGTAGCGACTGCAGCTCAGTTGCTTTTGTCTTTATCTTCGTCCAAAAAGACACTTAAAACATCTAAATACTTCCATAGTGCTCGACTGTAACGTCCATCTTGTATTCAAGCCTCAACATGAGGAATCGTTCCTAAAAGAAGTGAACAAATCTTTATTTCAAGCATGTTTTTAACGTAAGATCCCAGGCCATCAGCGTTAATCTTGCAATGTGTTTCAATGACTGTATTTTTTATATATATATCTTTAAAGTGCTGTTGAATTCGGTGGAAAGAAAAGCGTTATTTAAGTGCATCAATAAATCTTCTGGCTCCTCTAGGCCTGACCAGTCGAGGCGGCGGTTCTTCTTCCCTCACCTGCGCAGCCGACAGGTTTCTCCATCAGACTCCTGCTCTAATAACTTCCCGGTAAGAGGCTGTGACTGATCAGGGGAGACAGATCTTCTCAAGGCCGGCACTCGGTGGGCTCAGCTGGTCCACCCACTCCCGAGCTAATGAAGCGCTCCAGGAGAACCAATGAAAGCAGGAGAGACGGACACGGGTGCTTTCATAACAAGCTGGACTCCAGGCACATGTCCGCAATTACATTATGACCACCGTGGTTCAACGCTTTATATTTCAACATATCTGGTTTTAAACATGTTCTTTGTGAATCTCAGTGTCCACTGACTAATGACCCGTCAATCATCCTCTTTAGGACAATACTGAATCTCTTTGGCTCCATCTAGTGGTCCTTGTGAGGAAAAAACTCTGATTGATGAAAGCGCAAGTGTTGCCCCGGGAAACAGGAAATTGGCCATTGTTCTCCGTGACGGCATCTTGTGCCGCTTTATCGTCAAGAGGCCGCTAAAGTGTAGCATCATCGTGTTGATGGCTACATTTAAAAACGCACTTTTGGGATTTTCCACAAGTTACAAAACTCTGACTCGTGTAGAAGAACGAGGGAAAAACCTTCCTCCCTCGTCCCTCCAACAGCAATAAAAACAAGACTGACAACTCCAGCAGCAGCTGGCAGTGACACGGTCAGTGAGGGACCCCAGATATTGGCTGACCACAGTTTCCATGGCGACAGCAGCAACCCCCCCCCCACCCTCATTCTCTCCCGAGTAAGTGTAAACAGACAGCAACATGAGACGACTCAGATAAATTGTTTCCTAATCGTGTTATTGGCCATTTCCATGCAGGAGTGGAAATTGGATTACAAGTGTGTGTTTGTGTGTGTTTGTGCAAGTGTGTGTGTGTGAGAGTGGAAGAGAAACGACACACTTATGAAGCTTAGATTTGCATTTTTTTCTCCACAGTGCGGCACAAGTTCATTCAATTAAATCTATGTTGTGTTTTCCAAAATATGTTTTTCCTGGAATGACTAGACTTCCTTTATTACTTTTATGAACTAAATATTCATATTTATACTTAATATTATTACCAACTAAACAAACACTTGATTTCATATAAAAAATGAATTCCTTTCCTTTCATTTTGGTTAAATATTTATTATCTCATAAAACATGATATTAATTACATTTTTATTATTAAAATAATGGTTTATTTATTAGCAAAAATATAAGTAGTTGTATCCTACTTTTCAGTAAATTGTATTTATGTTATTTTTAATAAAACCAATGAGATTTTTAGAAAAATAATAATAATAATAATATTTCACACAAATAAGAATATATTTTCAATATAATACAATAATATTCGTAATAGTATTGTAGGTCCCTGTATTTGAAATAAATACTATTCAGTTTATTTATAGATTTTTGTAACATTAATTCAGTTTACTGATACTTACCCTCAAATATGAATCTTTATAATAAAAGAGAAAATAAATTATTTTCCACCAACACACAGAGATTGATCCTCAGATTTGGTTTCACGCATCTCTTGATTAATGTTGTTTGAAAATCAAAGACTTTGTTCTTGAACGACCTCTGACAGATGATCATAATTCTCTGACGGATGATCATAATTCTCTGACAGATGATCATAATTCTCTGCTAATTACTCATTAACACGACCTCCGTCTGGAAACTGGATTTGAGGCTTTTCTTTTTCACAAGTATGAAGAGAATGATGAGGATTAACCTTCATCACGACTCGCAGATTAGTCTTGTTAGTGTGAGAGGAGGAGGTGATGGAGTCAAGTTTATACTTCAGTGGGTTGTTTCTTTAAAGCAGGTTGAGTTTTTGCTCATGTTGCTCTATGTTATTACACTATCTTTATGTATAGCCTGGTCTAGAAAGGCGCTATATATAGAGATTATTATTATTATTATTATTATTACTACACCATCTTTATCTATGTTACTACACCATCTTTATCTATGTTACTACAACATCTTTATCTATGTTACTACACCATCTTTATCTATGTTACTACACCATCTTTATCTATGTTACTACACCATCTTTATCTATGTTACTACAACATCTTTATCTATGTTACTACACCATCTTTATCTATGTTACTACACCATCTTTATCTATGTTACTACACCATCTTTATCTATGTTACTACACCATCTTTATCTATGTTACTACAACATCTTTATCTATGTTACTACACCATCTTTATCTATGTTACTACACCATCTTTATCAATGTTGTTAGACCATCTTTATCTATGTTACTACACCATCTTTATCTATGTTACTACACCATCTTTATCTATGTTACTACAACATCTTTATCTATGTTACTACACCATCTTTATCAATGTTACTACACCATCTTTATCTATGTTACTACACCATCTTTATCTATGTTACTACACCATCTTTATCAATGTTACTACACCATCTTCATCTATGTTACTACACCATCTTTATCTATGTTACTACACCATCTTTATCTATTACTACACCATGTTGTTCTATGTTAATACATTATGTTACTCTATGTTACTACACCATCTTTATCTATGTCACTACACCATCTTTATCTATGTTACTACACCATCGTTATCTATGTTACTACACCAACTTTATCAATGTTACTACACCATTTTTATCTATGTTACTACACCATCTTTATCTATGTTATTACACCATCTTTATCTATGTCACTACACCATCTTTATCTATGTTACTACACCATCTTTATCTATGTTACTACACCATCTTTATCTATGTTATTACACCATCTTTATCTATGTCACTACACCATCTTTATCTATGTTACTACACCATCTTTATCTATCTTACTACACCATCTTTATCTATGTTACTACACCATCTTTATCTATGTTTTTACACCATCTTTATCTATGTCACTACACCATCTTTATCTATGTTACTACACCAACTTTATCTATGTTACTACACCAACTTTATCAATGTTACTACACCATCTTTATCTATGTTATTACACCATCTTTATCTATGTCACTACACCAACTTTATCTATGTTACTACACCATCTTTATCTATGTTACTACACCATCTTTATCTATGTTATTACACCATCTTTATCTATGTCACTACACCATCTTTATCTATGTTACTACACCATCTTTATCTATGTTACTACACCATCTTTATCTATGTTATTACACCATCTTTATCTATGTCACTACACCATCTTTATCTATATTACTACAACATCTTTATCTATGTTACTACACCATCTTTATCTGTGTTACTACACCATCTTTATCTATGTTACTACACCATCTTTATCTATGTCACTACACCATCTTTATCTATGTTACTACAACATCTTTATCTATGTTACTACACCATCGTTATCTATTACTACACCATGTTGTTCTATGTTACTACACCATCTTTATCTATGTTACTACACCATCTTTATCTATGTTACTACACCATCTTTATCTATGTTACTACACCATCTTTATCTATATTACTAAACCATCTTTATCTATGTTACTACACCATCTTTATCAATGTTACTACACCATCTTTATCTGTGTTACTACACCATCTTTATCTATGTTACTACACCATCTTTATCTATGTCACTACACCATCTTTATCTATGTTACTACAACATCTTTATCTATGTTACTACACCATCTTTATCTATTACTACACCATCTTTATCTATGTTACTACACCATCTTTATCTATGTTACTACACCATCTTTATCTATTACTACACCATGTTGTTCTATGTTACTACACCATCTTTATCTATGTTACTACACCATCTTTATCTATGTTACTACACCATCGTTATCTATTACTACACCATGTTGTTCTATGTTACTACACCATCTTTATCTATGTTACTACACCATCGTTATCTATTACTACACCATGTTGTTCTATGTTACTACACCATCTTTATCTATGTTACTACACCATCTTTATCTATTACTACACCATCTTTATCTATGTTACTACACCATGTTGATCTATGTTAATCATTATGTAACTGTATGTTACTACAACATATGTATCTATGTTACTACACCATGTTGTTCTTTGTTTCTAAACCATGTTGCCCTCTGGTGTCAACAGATTCCATATTTTCCAGAATTTAAGACAATGGCTTCTCTTTTCAAACATATCTACTCAAACATTATCTCCAGCTGCAGCTCGTCCTCTTGTTAGGCCTCAGGTGAGCAACTGTGGTTTGTTTCCTTCCACCTGATTTATGATTATTGTTTCTGTGGCAGCAGCCGAGCGCGGCGTACAATTAACGAGGCCACAGATAAGAACCTGGGTCTGTGTTTGATAGCGGACGAGGTGCTGGTGGAGCTGCAGGGATTCATTACACAAAGACAAATGGAAGATTGAGGGTGTTCAGGGGGGACGCAGTGGGGGTCAATTAGCCTAATCAGGTGAAGTGGAGGTGAGCAACACGTTGACCTTGTAAGGCGGCGACAGAGATGTTTCACAGTTATCTGGTGCATCCATCCTCGGAGGCGATCGATCAAAAATGTGTTTTCGCAGTTCAGAGCCATGATGAGTTTCAGCGAAAATTAGCACATTCTTGTCCAGTGGGGTTCCTCAGGGGTCTGTCCTCATCCCACTAATTGTTCATCTCACTAATGCTTTCCATTGAGCATAATATGTTGTTGTTTTTCAAGAAATATCTAAATCCAGAGCTGCAGAGACACTTGTCAATTTAATAAATACATAATTTACTAATATAGTGGCATCTTAGATGATCTACAGCGTCAACTGTTGAGGATAAAATGGAACTTCATGAGCCAGGACTCTGCGGCTTCTTATCTTCCAGAAATTCAAAGTCATAAACGAGTGCACAAACACTTTCTGAAGGTTGAGAACTTGATCCGCGGAAAGGTTTGTGGCCTCGGACTTCAAACGTCCGAGCGCCGGCAGGGATGTTATAAAAGTTTGATATCCAGTTACCAGTGCACGGGGGAAGCGACACAAACGATTTACGAGCTCTGGTGAAACAGTCAAGCTCTGTTTCCTCAGAAGAAATGTAATGTATATTTTCTTTCATTTGTTTTCGTGTATTTCCCGATATAGTTTTTAATGCAAGTGTATCTGCTGCCCCTTCAACCTGGCCTTGATAAGACAAAGACAATGTATGCAAAACTATGTTTACATAGTGTACTTTTGTTTGTGCTGCAGCAACAGAAACTGAGCTCACAGTTTCCCCCTAAACTCGGACAAAGATAAATGAATATTTGTGTTTATGCCTTCGTTGCAAATGAAATCATATCCCGGGGAAAACAAAGCGGAATAAAATCCCGCAGCTGCAGACGAACGGCGATGAAATCACACGGTAACTTAATTGTGGCTTTGCTTTCAAACGTGTTATTGTGTCTTTACGCCGCGCTCAGCAGAACAAAGAGCGAGTGGAAATGTGTTCATTTGCATTTTTGGACCCGCACAAATGTCAGTAATGACTTAAGTGAACATCCCGGAGCAGCCAATTAACTGTCGCGGCCACTTCAGGCTCCGCCCCCCTCAACGCAATGAATATTCAAGCTCGGCTGGATGTCAGATATCAGACGTGAGACTGAACAGATATTTAATAATAAATATTAGGAGGGAGAGATCTAATGAAATCTTAGCCTTAAGCGTTAAAATAACTCGCCTTGGATAATATGCTGATGTCATACTCTAGAGAGGTACGAGCTGTGTTGATACAGAGGCTGAAAATCTAAAAAGGTTCAATAATTTGTACAATAATCTGTAAACATTCAGCTAGTGAATCTTCAGCAGATGTCGGTTCACTTTCTAGTCTGAGACAGAGCGAAAGCAATCGATTTAAGAGATATCTTTCTTCTAAAAAATAAAATAAAGCTAGCATATCTAGATCTACTTCCTGAAAGGATCTATAGTAAAAGCAGTAGCAAAATCTTTTTTTTTTTAAGATTTTAAATTCAATTTTAAAGCAAATTAAGGGAACCTTTCAACTGCTCCCACCACACTTTCTGACTTTAACTTTAGTATTTGAGTACGTACTATTTAAATCGTGATTTGTTTGTTTAGTGACGCCTTTACAAAACTATGAGCTTTTACATTTGAGTGTCAGTGTAATGGAGTGATTTCTTTCATTCACACAATTGCAAAGGATCAAATTCCAATATAATACAGTCAGGTCAGGCATTCTATACTTTTGACTGCAGATATTGTCTTTTGAAAAAACATTTAAAGTCAAAGTTGTTTGTTTTATAGTTGCGTCAATTAAAAGAAATGGAGATAGAAAATAATATAAATGTCGTTAAATACTGTTATATTTAGCACCTCATAGATGGATGGATGGATGGATGGATGGATGGATGGATGGATGGATGGATGGATGGATGGATGGATGGATGGATGGATGGATGGATGGATGGATGGATGGATGGATGGATGGATGGATGGATGGATGGATGGATGGATGGATGGATGGATGGATGGATGGATGGATGGATGGATGGATGGATGGATGGATTCATGATGGATGGATGGATGGATGGATGGATGGATGGATGGATGGATGGATGGATGGATGGATGGATGGATGGATGGATGGATGGATGGATGGATGGATGGATGGATGGATGGATGGATGGATGGATGGATGGATGGATGGATGGATGGATGGATAATAGGAAAGAAGCATAGATGGATGGATGGATGGATGGATGGATGGATGGATGGATGGATGGATGGATGGATGGATGGATGAATGGATGGATGGATGGATGGATGGATGGATGGATGGATGGATGGATGGATGGATGGATGGATGGATGGATGGATGGATGGATGGATGGATGGATGGATGGATGGATGGATGGATGGATGGATGGATGGATGGATGGATGGATGGATGGAAAGAAGCATAGATGGATCCATGATGGATGGATGGATGAATGGATGGATGGATGGATGGATGGATGGATGGATGGATGGATGGATGGATGGATGGATGGATGGATGGATGGATGGATGGATGGATGAATGGATGGATGGATGGATGGATGGATGGATGGATGGATGGATGGATGGATGGATGGATGGATGGATGGATGGATGGATGGATGGATGGATGGATGGATGGATGGATGGATGGATGGAAAGAAGCATAGATGGATCCATGATGGATGGATGGATGAATGGATGGATGGATGGATGGATGGATGGATGGATGGATGGATGGATGGATGGATGGATGGATGGATGGATGGATGGATGGATGGATGGATGGATGGATGGATGGATGGATGGATGGATGGATGGATGGATGGATGGATGGATGGATGATAGGAAAGATGCATTGATGGATCCATGATGGATGGATGGATGGATGGATGGATGGATGGATGGATGGATGGATGGATGGATGGATGGATGGATGGATGGATGGATGGATGGATGGATGGATGGATGGATGGATGGATGGATGGATGGATGGATGGATGGATGGATGGATGGATGGATGGATCTGGAGGTCTCCTTTGGGAAATTGGGTTATCAGTTCAGAGCAGACAATAGTTTCATAAAACAAGAACAAAGTTCAAACAAAAAAGAACAAAGTGCAAGGGATGACAAAGTGCAAATTTAAAGAACATAGGTCAAATAAAATAACACGAGGAAAAGGATACATCAATATGTATTTTGTACATCATCAATGTGATACTATAGCTGGTAAAACACATTCCTTAAGTAAACTCAGATATTTGCAACTACAGAATTCCAGTTGTTCTCGGAAGAATAAATGACAGAAAACTCCTTCTTTCATGCCTCCTCTTCTAGATAACGTGCCTCCTGTGAACCTCCGTGAAAGGACGTCTTGCTTCTGGTATCTGAGTCTGAACACCTGCATGTGGGGGAAAGAATGGCCTTGAAAACAGTATGAAAGGAGAGACTTCTGTGGGAGAGACGCTCAGGTGTCTTTTCTCATAGATGCACCCGAAGCTTCCATTGTTGTACCAGAGATTCTTGTGATCTACTTCTTCATCGATACACTAACATCGCTGAGTCCAGACTCAAGTCTCATTTTTATTTCGTCCTCATTTAAAACAAATATCGTCAAAGTCAATTTCACCACTTTGATTTTATTCTCTGCCCCACATTACATGTATTTATGATTCCTCTAATATTGGCAACATATACAAAATACTTCTTTACTACATTATGACTTATCTGTTTAAGATATGTGATTTTTCGTTAAATGCATTTGGAAGGAACTGGAGAAAAGTTTTGAAAAGAGATGAGAAGATTTCCTGTGACGTTCCGAGGCGGAGTCGAAGACTGGAATTGTCGTAAAAATAGAATCTGAAGAAGATCCAGACGAATGATCAAAAGATAACGATGCAAGTTCAGACTTTGGAGTCTTGTTTATCACAACTGTGTGGGATTAAAAAAAAAAGAAAAAGGTGTGGCTCAACGGCTGTTTATCACCTCAGGGATCATCATCTGTTTCTACTGTGACTCAGTTTCCAGACAAAGATCAGACGAATGTTTTCTATGAGCTCAGATCACGTGACAGGAAGTGACGCGAACTCGTGGACCCGATGATGTCAGGAAGTGAGTCACTATCAGGTCAGCGACGGTGTCACACAATATAATTGATGTTATCAGTATTTTTACTGCATTGTTTGACAGTTGTTTACAAAATTCAAAACATCAGTCGATCAACACGTTGGTAAATTAAAAAAAATACAAAAAATAATTGATGCATTATTTAAAGCTCGACTTTATACTAGAGAAAAATCAAGTAGTGAGTACATGAGGGTTTACTTCAGATAATTTGGATATTAATCCATTATAATTGGAGATAATATTTAAAAAAAAAAGTGAATTAAAATAAGAATAATAAAAGAAAAAGGATAAAATATAATAAAAAAGAAGTGAATTAAAATAAGAATAATAAAAGAAAAAGGATAAAATATAATAAAAAAGAAGTGAATCAAAATAAGAATAATAAAAGAAAAAGGATAAAATATAATAAAAAATAAGTGAAATATAATAAAAATAAGTAAATTGAAAAAAAGACAACAAAGGGAAGTTAAGTATTTGTATATATTTTATTGTTTTTAATTTATAAAAATTAAATGGCTTTTAGTCGTCGTCAATTGAGAATTAAAGCAACATTTAATAGAATCATTTCCACTAATGAAGTGATCTTTGAATTGCTATGGAATTATTTTTATTTTTTTATTGATGAATAAATAAAAATTAAAAAAATGTCTTCCAGGTGAGAAGAGCTTTTTTCTGTTTAAAACTATGACTGAGAATTTGAAGAAAACTCGTCAAAGAGACAAAACTGAGGCGAGGAGGTTCAGCACCAGCTGAGCGGTGAATGCCATTATCCACGGCCGGCACATGAGGAGGCGCCGCCGGCATCAACACGTCGCTGTGAGCGTCGCGGCGCCGCACGACGTCTTTCTCTCTGCATGTCCGAGGGCAGCTCCGGAGCCGCAGAGGCCTCTTGTGGAAAAATAATGTTCTCTGTAGGCCATCAGGGTTCTTGTTCTCTGCTCACTGTGAGTCAGAGAGGCCTGACCTTTCTCACCCGCAAGGAGAGGTGGCGCCCCCATGGGCCGAGCGGAGCACTGCAGGAGAGAAGACCCGATGAATGTTTATCAAAGAGTTCACCTGAGACGAAAACGACATCATGTGAACCAGGTGATATGGAAGTATTTCAGTCACATTAGAATATCGAAAGGTCGAATTTAACAGTTAAAATGGAGAAACTTATAAATAAATAAACAAAACAATCCAATGCATTAAAAAAAAACAATTATTCTTTTAATTATTTAATTCTTAAATGTATTGAAGATTGAATTCTTTTTTTTAATAAATACATTTAAAAAATGGAATTCTACATTTTCAAAATTCATAAATATTTATTTAAATATAGAGTTTAATATACTGACTCCAATAATTAGAAAACGAAATTAATTATTAAAAATGTTGATAAGATTAGTAACACTATTATACTGTATTATTACTATACACCTTTTTTTTTTTAACTTTCAAAATACAAATTATTGAATTATCCAAATACATTATTAAAAGTTTATTAAAGTTAAAACAGACCTGAAACTAAAAGTTATGATTTTAAAAATTGAATTAATCATTAATCAATTTTTTTATACTTACATTAGAAAATGATCTTAAGCCCCGCCCACTGAAAACCCTTTGTTTTTCTGAAGATTAAATCTTGTTTACCATAACCACATCCACGCCGCTGTGATTGGTCAAATGTCAAGGTTTGTCACCTCGTGTCATCAATCCCAGAAGTCTCCACCTCCAAGTGACCCATGGTATAAACAAAGCGACTGCCTGCTCGCTGTAGGAGGAGTGAATCCATTATTATGTAGTTATGGACACCGCTCTCGTAACCTCTCGTTCGCCCAGATTTCAGAGCAACTTTATAAAGTAATAAGTTCAAAACATGGTCATGATGAGGGACTTACTGCATCTTGGAGAGGAAGACTTCAACATTTGAAACATGAGAGTGTGTCAGGAGAGTTGGGTTAGTTGCACTTTCAAATATTTGTATCATCCTACTCTGACGCCAGTTGTGGCTAAGAGCGGTGCGTGAACATTCACAAGTCCAGGTGACCCTTCCTCGTCCTCTACCGGCTGCTAATTACCAGCGACTCCACACGAGAAGCCGTGAGTGTGACCATCAAGACCATTAGTGCTGCCCGGCGTCTCATCATTATCCCGCCGACATCTGAAACTCCATCAAATGCTAATCAAAGCCTGGCTTCGGGGTGGGGGAGCAGAGGGGGGGCGGGGGACGGGGGATATACATTAAAGCACGGCGGTGAAAACGCACAAGAGGTCAGAGGTCACATGACGGGATACAGAACAAGACGCCGCCGTTTGATATCAGTTGTTTTTAATCAGAGGATTGTTCGAGTTCATCGCGGGCGTTGCGTCGTCGCGCTCATCGCTTCTCATTAAAGACGGGGTTCCGAGGGCCCGACGTGGCCCCTCGACAGGGGAGCCGCGCAACCGACGGGCGTTTAAGAGCAATTATTCCGCCGGAAGCGTCTTTGTTTTTCCCCCTTCTGGCGTTTTCTGTTCCCGTCTTTGATTCCGTGTTGAAACTGTACACACATTAGCATATCTGCTGCTCCCGATGACTCCCCCGGCCTCCCTCCTCACTCCCCCCCCCCCCTCGCTCTTCGAGAAGCTTTTCTTACTTTATAATCCAATTCATTATGCCGAGCCCCCGTTGGCGCGCCGGGCTGTCAGCGGAGACAAAAGCTCTGCCAAATACGGATGCCTTTTTGTTTCATTGGATTTGCACCAGCCCTCCCCAGGGACAGAGCCCTCTTCCTCGCCTCGTCCTCACCCCGACGTGCACTCCATCGGCGGGGGTGTCAGAAAATACCTGGGGCTCCTCATTGTGCTCCTTTCTTTTCAGGGAGAATTCTATTCAGCGTCACAAATATGAACGTTTGATTTATGATTCTGGTCCGAGATGTTTTTCATCTACAGTCACAGGAGAAAGAAAGTCAAGAAAAATGTTTCATAAGTTGAGTTTAGAATATCTTAAACACATGGAAGATCTTGTTTTGTCAAGTTCGTACAAGGAGAAAAAGCGCTGGGAAGAAAAACAACGAGTGTCTTTTGGGAAAGTACCGTGAGTCCCTTTCGGGTTGATTTGTTACCTCCTGAAAAGTTTAAATTCTCTTTCACAGTTTGTATTAATATACAAAATATAATAATGTAAACCATTTAGAAAATCACAACAAAAACTGTCAAATTGACAAAATAAACCACCAAAAATATATATATATATATATATATATATATACTATTAATAATAGTTGTCCTAGTAATATTTATAATGAAAGAAAACTATACGTGAAAAAAATAAATAATAATAATTATAATAAATCATACTACAATAAAACATATTTATACATTAGAACAAGACATTTAAATAAATACACCAGAATACAAACAAAGAAGCAAAAGAAATAGATTCAACTACAAGAAAATACAAACTTTCTTTCCTTTCTTTTTAGTAAGTTTTCCACAGAAAAATGTCACTATTAAATAAATCAGATTCATCAGAACTTTCAAATTCTATTTCAACTTCCCATGTTGTTTGCTTGGTTATAAGCATATATAAAAGTAAAACTTTCTCTCTCTCAGACATACACACTGAGAGAGAGACAGGGAGTGAAACCTTCTCCCCCCTTTCCCTGTTAAGAAAAAAGTCACATGACTTTCTGGAAATCCGGAAAGTTCCAGCAGCCACATCAAATCTAATGAGAAACTAAAGGTTTTTAGCATTTAAAAAAAACGTTTTCTCTCAGGTCTACTGACTTGAGGACAGACATAAATATTTGACGTTGAATAATCATGATAAAAACACATTGACCTCTTATATTATCTGAATGAATTAGTAAACCATAGTAAGTCCTTAGAATAATAAAAAGAAAAGTCATAACATTAAAGAGCATCTATTCATAAATAAATAAAAAGGCAATTCTCTGTTTAAGCCACTATTATAACTAAACAAAAACAATGTACAAAAGTAACAAATACCTCAATACAAGAGGGTTAAAATAAAGATAATTTTCTCGAATTTTTTATTATGAAAAGTTCATTTTGTTCACGTTAGTAGAAATATTACATTTCGGTGCTTTTGTTGTTCAATTTATTGTGTTTTTTTTTCTACCGAATATAAGTGCTTTGTTATAAAAATAGGTTAAAATCGCGACGTTTTCACACAAGAAAATACACAAATATTATTATTATTATTACTTTCACACGTGAAGAATTTGGTCTCAGCTTCCGGTTTCGTCAGCTGGGAAATTCCGTATAGTAGTGTTGCGTTCAGGGTCAACAAAAGAAAGCGGATTAAAACACTAATTTATTAGAGGCGATTATAGAAAACTACTTTCAGACTTGAAATACTGAGGCTTTAGTTTAAACAACATAATAGGGATTTTGGATATTTTCTAAAACGAGTCGGAACCATTGAATAATATTTTATAATATCACAAACTAACGGAAGAAAAGTCGATAATGTTGTTACTATTATTATTATTATCTAAAAACGATTGCTAACGATGGAATTGCACTAACTATTCTAATTTTATGTAACGTTTTTGTACATACTGCCGTTGCATACCGAAAGAATCCTACGGTCCCTGAAGGCATCAAACTTTATATGCGGGTAAGTCTGTTTACTTTCTTCAGTCAGTTTCTGCTTCTCTGTGTCTGTGATCTGCAGCTTCTGTTCACAAACTCTTGCTGGATCGAGTCAGGAGACGCTGAGTAAGAGGTGAGAAAGAAAAAAAGAGATATTCTCTGGAGCTTGTGACTGAAACTTCATGTTTGTGTCAGCACCATGATGGTGTCCCAGACTGTTGAAACCGAGGAGGACCTCCTGACCAGCCTCGACCTCCAGATCTACCACCCCCAGCAGGGCGTCCAGGGCATGTTCTGCCTCCTCCCGGTGGACGCCAAGCACACCTTGCCCGCCGACGAGCCCCTCAAGCTGGGGCGAGACAAGAACTCCTGCACTTTTCTGCTGAATGACCTAAAGGTGTCCAAAAAGCAACTCTCTCTTCAGGCCTACCGCAACCCGGGGAGTCCGGAGATGCTCTTCTGCATCAAGAACTTGTCCAGGAAGGCCCGACTGGTGGTCAACGGCGTCAGTCTGGGGCACCTGGAGAGGCTGGACCTCCCTGACAAGGCCTTGGTCCGGTTCGGACTCTACGAGCTGCTCATCGTCCGAGATCCAGGGGAGGCTAAAGAGTCGTTCGAGGTCGGCGTGAAGGTCGCGGCTGTTTCCCTGATGAGAGACACCTTCACATGTGAACCCAAGTCGGCTCCGGTCATGGAGACCGTGGCCCCGGTCATGGAGACCATGGCCCCGGTCATTGAGACCATGGCCCCGGCGATACAGATGAACTATCAGGGACCACTGGAGGTGGACGAGACTCTTTAGATGTTTTCAACGCTCACTAAAATGAACTTTTATTAATGTATTTTAACAACACCGTTATTAACTTTTACTGCACTGTGTTTATGACCTGACGGTTGACTGTCTTCTTATGATCTTCCCACGTGCTCATGTGCAAGTCTGTGTTTGAATCTTTGGTATTTGCTTAACTGTGCCACGACAGGAATGAGAGCCTGAGGAATGACTGATCGTGATCTTGAGCGTGTCACGCTTGCAATATCGAAAGTCCAACAGAAGCAGAAGTGAAGGAAGTTTGTTTCCTTATTCAAAATGTGTTCCTGCTTTTGAGACTGAGCTCATCACAGTGGGTTGAATGGTCAGCGGATCATGTGACTTCTTTTGTGTTTCTAGAATATTCTGACTGAGGGGACGAATCAATAAAGTTTGTTTCAACGTCAACACTCTTGAAAACGTTTTTTTTAAGCAATACAATTTTACTTTTGAATATTTTAGCTTGTAATCATATTTTGAAAAAAATGTAATTTGTTTTTATATACATTTATAAAAAAAATATGAATTATTTAATTTTTACACATATTTTTATATTATAATTCTGATATTCCACCAGACTAATCCAGTCAAGAACTGGGCCACTCGTACTAAGTTTTAAATTCATCCACCATGATGAATTGACATGCTTGTGCTTCTACATCATCACATGATCGCCTGCGTGTCGCGTGATTGGCTGAAAGTTCGATCCTATAGCTCTTTTGGATTTGTCTGGTGGCTCTTACAGTATATATTTAGTATGTTTATTGAAAAACTGAATTTAAGAGACTACTATAAAAATAAAAATAAAATCTAGAAAATATATCTTTGAATTATTGAAATTTAAATATTAAACTGAATGTGTGAAAATATTCACATTTCTGAAGTCAATTATTCAAAACAAGAATTCTACTTATTAAAATTTGAATTATTACATTCCATTGTTACTTTTTTTTTTTCAATATTCGAATATTGAAATGAAATTATTCCAAGAATGTATTCAATTACTCGAAAATCGAATTAAAAATTACATTTGATATTTAATTCAACTATTCAATATTGGCACTGATATATTTCCATACCCTACACTCTTTTGTATTCTCTGGTGGCCCTATTAACAATAAATTAATATTTCATTTAAAAGTTATATTTCATTGAGATGTATTCTTGAATTATTGGAATTAGTACATGAAACTATATGTGTAAAAAATATTCATATATTTTAATTAAATTATCGAAAAAAAATATTCTTTAAATATAAAAATTATTGAATTCAAGTATAAAATTAAAACAAACCTTAAGATAGAGACATTATTCCAAACCAAAAATAATAAATTAATATTTAATTTAAATGTTTCTACCATTGAAATGTTAATTCAACCATTCAATATTTTGATGTCACAGATTTACTTCTAACTTCAAAAGTCTTAAAAAAACATAAGAAAATAAATATTGTTAAAAAGAAGAACTAAACTAAACAAGCTATTTTACAAGGTTTAACCTAACTATTAACCACTTTAAAAAGATTTGTTATTCTGCTTGTTATAAACAATTTTCTGTAAATTCCCATCCTGTCACGCTGACAATAATGTTGTGTTATATTCACTGGATCTCTGGCAGACGAGGCGTCACATCACAAATTCGACATGAAGATGGTTTTTCTGGAACAAAAAGCCTGGTGTCCACTCACGGCTTCCATGACACAGCATCCAATTACCCATCATGACTGATGGCTGATGCTGACGGCGGTGGAGGTCTGACACGGAGTAGGGTCACCGGTGCCGGGTCTCAATTAACCACAGGGCCGTGCACAGGAGCTGGTATTTTTAGAGTAACATGCACACAAACATCAGCGCTGTCAGGAGGCAGGACCTGCAGGTCAGCCACGTGGAGGCAGAGACACGACTGAGCTGCCAGGACTTGACGGATCTGTGGATGAGCACCGTCTCGTTCAAAGCTTTTTATCTTTTTTTCTCCAAGAGTTTTAAGTGAATCCATTATTTTTGGATTAACAGAATAAGACGCTCACACGAGGAGGTTAAAACCTAAAGCCCGGATAATCCAGCTTTCTATACAAACAGTTTGGAGATATTTAATGTTGTAAAATAAATGTAATAGAAGAGTGAGTTAAGGATGTTTGTGCTTCACTTTTATTTACTGTTGTGTTATCAGTTTTATCTTGATCTTTAAAGTATATACTTTATTGGATATTGTTTTGATTGTTTAAGCGCTTGGTGACCCTGGTCTGGAAAAGCGCTATACAAATAAAAATTACTTACTTAAAATAAAATTACAAGTGTTTTTTATTGTTAAAAGTTAATTTCCAGTTACAGGCTGCAACAAAAAAAAACATTGAAATTCGGCCAACAACTTATATTGTGTTAAACTTGACATTACTGGTTAAATATCCACTAATATCATATTCAAAATGATGCAACAACGAATTCTCTCAACCCCCCACTTGACTTATGATCTTAGACTTAAAACTTCCACGTTGAGAATGAGAAGTCATTAGGTCATGTGACCACAATGTTCCCTCTTTATATAGATGAGAGCAAGTTCAAGTGAATAGAAAATAAAGATTTATATGAATTTTATATTTCTCAAGTGTTCATTTTCTTCACTTACTCACAATATTATTTAAAACTTGGTCAGATTAGACGTTAAACTATTTCAATATCACTTTTTATTAAATATGGAAATGCAAGGATATAGTTTGTAGAATTTATACATTTCTCAATTTAAATATTGAACTTTTCTTATCCATTCCAGATAATAAGACCTTAAATATAACTTTATTTCGGTTTTGTTTCGGCGACTCTTGAAAACAACCGGAAGTGTGTAATGTCTCGACTTTTATTTTGTAAAGGTACGCCTGGTACATAATATCGCTCCCTTTAAGATGATATTCTCATCGTATATCTTCAGAAAAAACAACGTTTAACCATGTATTCTGCCTTAATGCCGTGTCTGGTAAGTGGAAGAAGCTTTGCACGTTTTTATTTTATTGGTATAAAGATTACAAAGTAAGTTATATCGTCTTTAAGATGATATTAAATGAGTGTGAGTAGCAACATGCTAACGCATCCACAAGCTTCATGGCAACTGGAACTTATATATTAATATTAAATTATAATAATAATAATATAATAATAATTAATAAGCAAATGTATTTGTTTGATTAATACAACTAATTTAACGGTAGCTTTCGTTTTATTTAGATTTAATATTTAATAATACTGTACATGCTTATTAATAAAATAGTTCTACAAAAACGTTTACCTTTAAAAATCGCCACGTATTTATCTACGTTAATTTAACTTCAGAATTATTGATAAAGAATACCTTCAGAGAAAAGTTATTCATTTGTATATTTTTTAAAGGTTGTTTTGACCCAGTCACGTGATCAGCAGAGTTCAACTCAGCAGTGAAAGAAGAAGAAGAACCTCTGCCCGCCTGTAGAGAAAGTTCCTGTGAAGGTTCGGTGTATAAAGCCGTCAAAGATGCCTCTGAAGTGTAATCTTCCAGGTGGATTTAATGTGGCTCGGAGCACTTACACCACGGCTGATGTACTGACCTGTCGGGAGCAAATCACCCAGATCAGCTCAGGTCTGCACTCAGCAGCAAATAATGGACAACTCAGATTTAATCAGAGCCCAGTTACAGGCTTTACCGAGACACTTCCACCTCTGCCATGAATAAACACACGGAGAGACAGTGAGTCTCTGGGCGTCGCTGCTGGTTTGTTTCTCAGACTTAGGGTTTGTGCAAATAACCTGAAACAATCTTCTTCCAGGTGTCGACTGACAGGACTGGGAGAGGAGAGCTTCAAGATCCTTAAAGAAACGAAGGGTATCATGATCAGGTCAGTCAAGAACCAGAATTAGAGGTGTGTATTGGCAATAATCTGGCGATACCATGCGTATATTTTGATGCTGTACAAGGATATATTTGTAGTATTGTCGAGTACTTGACTCTGGTGTTGCAGAATTTACAGACCACATGACTCTTGATGAAGTCGTAACTGCTTTCATTTGTTTTGAAACCAAAATGTGTCCAAACATCAGCTTTAAAGTGTCGACTGTATCCTCTCGTCCTCAGTCATTGTAGGGATTTCATTGTTCTGCGGAGCTGCGGAGGATGACATGATATAACTGCTAATTTGAATATTTCAATTTTAATTGTAAATGAAAAGAAAATCTTATTATTATAGTTTATGAAATGTTTATTGAAATGACAACCATTAAAGAACTATGATAAAAATTAAATGTGATTTAAAAGCAAAACATAATTTCAATACAATGCTGTTGAATATTGATACAGTATTTTGAGAGAAAATATTGAGATGAATCGATGCATTGACATTTTTCTTATATTCCAAGAATACATATTCAAGTCTAGAACCATACTTTTAGTATTTTTTATTTTAGTATTTTACGCTTACTAGTTATTTTTTGTAATTTTTTTGGTCACACATCTATTGAAGAAAAGTAACAATCTTTGACCAACATTGTTAATGATGAGCTTGAAAAACTGTAAAAAATCAAAGCAGCTTTACAAAGATTCTCTTTGTCTTTCCGCACCAATCTTGATCCTCCCATCCTCAAGGTTGTCTTCCTCTTATTCTTTTACACAAGAAGAAAATTAACAAACAAAAACCCACAAACATGTCGTCAAATATTTTTGATTATTTCGACTTCTATCCAGGATGATATTCGGCCACAAACGAGTCACTGATGTCCGTTGTTATCGACTTCCAATCCCGCTCTCTTACGAACCAATCTGGCTAATCTGAAAATGATTCACTCCTTCCACGTGTCACTATTGAATCTTTCTTCGACGATAATCGAATGATTTTAGACGCTACGAGGACGACGTTCCAGCGCGCCGACTCCTACCTGCCCGGCTCGGCTCCTGAAAATAGACTTTAATGACCGTTCCACTCTCGGAGTGGAAGGTAATTCCCGCAAACTGCCACGAGTGCAGCTGAAACCGTTATGGAGCCCGGACTTTTTATTTCCCACGAGTCTATTACGGCCCGAGATGTATGAACCCTGCGGGCGGAGAAACCGGCGCGTGATCCAGCCGTGGCAACGTTGAAGTATTATGAAATCTAAATTGGATTGCTCCCTTGTACGTGGTCGAGTGTTTGTTCGGTTCCCCCTGCTCTGTTGTTGCACCTGCTAATGACTGTCCACGAGTGTTTCGGTCGCTTGAATAAACTCGGAGGTGAAACAACGGGTTGTGTTCGAGCGATCAAACCTCAGAGCCCCGTGGCTGATGCTGACTCAGGTGTTTGAGAAGCACAACTGCTAAATAATTAAAGTGTATTTACTAAAAGTGAGGATTGAAAGTGTGTAGATAAATTAACTCCTCAATAAGGCTGTGTTGGCAAGAATCTGGCGATACGTATCATGATACAGATCAACAATACAATATATTGCAGTATTTTGTCCGAATATATGTGTAGTATTGTCGAGTACTTGACTCTGGTGTTGCAGAATCTACAGACCACATGACTCTTGACTAAATCGTAACTGCTTTAATTTTTTTTCTAAACCAAAATATGTCCAAACATCAGCTTTAAAAGCTGCTGAAGTTTGCTGTATCCTCTCGTTCTCAGTCATCACCACGATCCTTGCTGGATTTCATTGTTCCTTTAGCTTCAGAAGACCTAATGACAGTGGACAGAAGTGTAACTGCAACACAAAAATGAACAAACGCTATGAATATTTGAATGTGAATAGTAAATAAATAAAACATTTTTATACACTTGACTGAAATATATACAAACAAAATATGTTTTAAAATCCAAATTTGTACAAAATTGAAAATTAATTAAAAAACGAATTAAAAGACAATCAATAGAGTACTGGTAAATATCTACACAGTATCGGGGGGGGGGAAGAATCACATTTTGAATAGGATGGATGTTTTCTTACACCCCTTGTGGCGACCTGATGGCCTTTTTTAAATGTGTTTTATTTACGACACACTTCTTTGTTTTCATCGTTCATTGATCTGCAGAGGAACATCTACCATCTAGTGGCAGGAAGTTTAATTGCAAAACAACAATGAACAAACACTGTGAATATTTGCATATTGATTTTACATTCAAAAAATATTATCAATTATTTTCCACACGCTATATGAATTAATAAACCATAAAATAATCATCATAACAATAAAATATATAATGTATATTTGCTGTATGTTTGTGTGTACAGTATATCATTTAATATCGATACGGCACCGTGTACAATTATGTAATTCTACTCTACAAGGAACTAGATAGAAAATTCATTAGAACAGCATATGGGAGGAAAGTGGAGGTTTTACAGCACCAAGTTTTATGAAAGAGGTCATTCCAGATGTACACAAAACGGAGACATGAAAGATAAATTATACAAACATGGCAGCTTACAGACAAAGTTGTTGTTGTGTTACACTAACTGTCATCGGATTGGTTGGTAGCTGCTACACACTCCAGTTACACAACTATTTATTAGTTTTTCTTTAGAACAAAAAGATCCTCAGTTCTCAAACGATTGCTCCGACGTTCATCCGAGAGCCTGTTGAGTTTGCTGCTCATTATAATGAAAGACGAGTCCAAAACTTAACACAAGCAACTCTGTCTTTGTGTCGACGCAGCCGAACACAGCGATGGCACCACATTCAATCTGGACTCATCATGTTGAGATGTATATTTTCTTCACCATAAATCATACACTTACATTTATTTTGGCTCCATAACTCGAGACCTTTTTAGAGCCAACAAGCTGAGAAATTACAGCCATTTCTGTCACAGTTTACGGATGAAGGAGAGAGTGTGTGTTTCCACTTCTTTTTCTAAATATCAATTTCATATTTGCCCCGCGAAGATCAATCGATTCGCATTTTTCTGCTCGCCACATTTTTTTTTGTATGTGTTTTTCACACAAATCGATGTCGCTCCTCGGAAAGCTTGTCGATGCAGAAACACAATTGATCCGTTAACAGCCGAGCCTGGGCAACACACACACACACAAACAAACACACAAACACACACACACAAACACACACACACACGTACTCGGATCCATTGCAGCAAATGAGAATGAGGTCAATGACGATAAGATGTCGCGTCGATGTTGGTCCATCAGACTAATTGTTCTGGATCAACTTATTTTTTCCTCATCAACCCTCATTGGTTCATGACAGTCAAAGTATATTCCTATTATCTGAGGTCAGGTCCAGGAAGTAGCACTTCACAGAATCCCCTTTTTAGGGGGGTCCGCCCGGGTCTGCCCTGGGGCCTCCTCCCAGTACTCACTTTAAACGTCTCCTCCTGAAAGGAACTGAGATACTTCTCCAAAAGGTGCGCAGTTATTTTTTTGAAGGAGCGTCATTATATAACATGACTGTTGTTAGGGGCCGTCAATAGAAAGACTTTATGGAGAAAAGAAGAGCCATAATATGATGGAAAGGACAGAACTGCAAAAAGTAGATAACAGATTCATTATTATGCCTTTACATTAATAAAAAAGGTTGCATGTTGATATCCAAAAAATATATATTTTTTATAAGTAGTACAAGTATTTTTAGGGACAGGAAACGCACACCAAAGGGGAAAAAACCTTTGTATGACATTATTTACCTTACCTTACCTTTATATTAAACAAACAAAAGTGTATTTTGCTGTAAGAAACATTTGCTACACGATCAGACTAATAATAATGACTCTGACCTCCCGGGGGCCAAATAAATACAATCTAACGGTCGCAAGAGGCCCCCAAACCGCTCGTAGCCCAGTTCTGTTCTACTCGATAGTAAAAAAAAAAATTCACATTTCTGTAATCTTTAAATCTCTGAATCAGTAACTGAGCTCCACCTACTGAGTTCGGAAAATGACGAGTTATTTACAAAAATAATTTAGCATATACTGTAAAATATAAAGGAAATCATTTTTTTTTTTTAAAGTTTTGTAGGTTATATAAATAATGGTAATGACTTGCAAATGGTAAACCATTAGAAGATGTTATACATTTATACATGATTAGTTTATAGTCTACTATCGCACAATGATGATGATGACAAACACACAAACACACACACACACACAATCAGACTTGCACAAACGCACACACACAATCACACACACTCGCACTCAATCAGACCTGCACAACCACACACACAATCAGACCTGCACAACCACACACACAATCAGACATGCACAACCACACACACAAACACAGCAGTATACATACATACATTTCTGTAAAATATAGGAAATAAATGTAAAAACAATCTTTGCAAGTTGTATAAAGCATTTAAATGGTCATGACCTAAAATAGAAAACTATTTGAAGTTGTTAAAGACATTTATACGTACTCAGTTTTATAGTCTTACTCAAGCACATCATTTTTAAGCTCTGAAAATGACCACTTGTTGAACAAAAATAATGTTACATATACTGTAAAATATAAAACTGTAAAATATAAAGGAAATAAATATTTGACCTCTTAAGTATATATTCTATTGAGTATTGTTTTGTTTAAGCACTTTGTGACCCTGGTCTGGAAAAGCGCTATATAAATATAAAATACTTACTTACTTAAAATTACTAAACTATTAGAATTTGTTAATAAAATGTATACGCGATCAGTTTTATAGTCACAAGAGCAACTTATTTTTCCTTTAACTTTGATGGATTGATTCACTGCAGAGATAAATCTGAGCAGTTGAAAGGACGTGGACAGGAACAGCAGCTGTCTTGAAAACTCACAGGATGAAAAAACAAAAAAAACGAGAAAAACATTCCCCGCATCACTTTTCTTTCTTTTTTTTTCTCCCTCCATCTCGACGCTGGCGCAGCAGTCCCGGCAGTGCGTGGAGCGCCCGGGGCAGCCGAGCGTGCCTCTTTTCAGGGTTTGATTTATAATTGACAGCTGTGTTTACATCCGGCCTGCGCGCGGGTGCAATTCCCCCGCCTGCTGCAGGGGGAACCACCAAATTGAACCCATTAAAAGTGGGATTTTTTTTTTTTTTTTTAGGGAACCGTCGGAGAATTGGGGGGTGTTTACATGTGGAGGCGATAGAGGTCTGAGGAAGTGTTAAATCAAGTGTGGCAGCTGAGAAATTGACCACGTCTGGAGTGGACCGGGAGGTGGTGGAGTTAATGAGCGGCGGCGTAATTACAGACTGATGGGAGGTGAAGCAGTGATGGTTCTGTCTCCGCGCTGGAATGATGGAGTCGTTATCGCACTAATGATGTGTGAGGTGATTACACGTTTGTCGCCGTCGACACCGACTCTACTGTGTTTTTTTACTGCTGGTTTTCAATCACTGCTGTTTATTGACAAGCATCCAGAAGTTCATCTACTAGAGCCGTGCTCAAAACATACACAAAAAGTAGAGCCATCTTCTGGGGTGGGGTCTAAAGATGGTGGAGAGTCAAAATGGTGGATCAGAGATTGATAATTGTATCAAGTAGAGGTTTGAAAAAACTAAGGTTGAACCATTTGGGGAAAAAAATTAAAAAGATTTAAATGATATATTGCAATACTGTAGGAACAACAATATATTTTTTCTTTTAAAGGAACGACACTTTAAAAAGTTAGAGAATACTTTGTCTAATCAAATGTGAAAGTGCTTCTCAAAAAATTAACAAATTTAAACGTTTATTAATGCACAATGAAGTGTGTTGACTGTCTTAAACAAACTGGAGCGACATGCAATATCCAGGCGAGTGTAGCCAACTAGTGGTCAGAGGTTTAATTGCACCACACGAATGAATTAACGCCGGGAATATTTCGGTGTTAATTGTGAAATGAATTAAAATAAAATGTTATTTCAAAGGTAATACATGTATGCTTTGATGCATTATCTGGAAAAATATTTGCAATCTTTTCTTACACAATATCCTATATACATATACAGTGCCTTGCGAAAGTATTCGGCCCCCTTGAACCTTTCAACATTTCGCCACATTTCAGGCTTCAAACATAAAGATATAAAATTTTAATTTTTTGTCATGAATCAACAACAAGTGGGACACAATCGTGAAGTGGAACGAAATTTATTGGATAATTTAAACTTTTTTAACAAATAAAAAACTGAAAAGTGGGCGTGCAATATTATTCGGCCCCCTTGCGCTAATACTTTGTAGCGCCACCTTTTGCTGCAATTACAGCTGCAAGTCGCTTGGGGTATGTCTCTATCAGTTTTGCACATCGAGAGACTGGAATTCTTGCCCATTCTTCCTTGCAAAACAGCTCGAGCTCAGTGAGGTTGGATGGAGAGCGTTTGTGAACAGCAGTCTCTTTCCACAGATTCTCGATTGGATTCAGGTCTGGACTTTGACTTGGCCATTCTAACACCTGGATACGTCTATTTGTGAACCATTCCATTGTAGATTTGGCTTTATGTTTTGGATCATTGTCCTGTTGGAAGATAAATCTCCGTCCCAGTCTCAGGTCTTTTGCAGACTCCAACAGGTTTTCTTCCAGAATGGTCCTGTATTTGGCTCCATCCATCTTCCCATCAATTTTAGCCATCTTCCCTGTCCCTGCTGAAGAAAAGCAGGCCCAAACCATGATGCTGCCACCACCATGTTTGACAGTGGGGATGGTGTGTTCAGGGTGATGAGCTGTGTTGCTTTTACGCCAAACATATCGTTTTGCATTGTGGCCAAAAAGTTCGATTTTGGTTTCATCTGACCAGAGCACCTTCTTCCACATGTTTGGTGTGTCTCCCAGGTGGCTTGTGGCAAACTTTAAACAAGACTTTTTATGGATAACTTTGAGAAATGGCTTTCTTCTTGCCACTCTTCCATAAAGGCCAGATTTTTGCAGTGCACGACTGATTGTTGTCCTATGGACAGACTCTCCCACCTCAGCTGTAGTTATCTGCAGTTCATCCAGAGTGATCATGGGCCTCTTGGCTGCATCTCTGATCAGTCTTCTCCTAGTTTGAGATGAAAGTTTGGAGGGACGGCCGGGTCTTGGTAGATTTGCAGTGGTCTGATACTCCTTCCATTTCTTTATAATTGCTTGCACAGTGCTCCTTGAGATGTTTAAAGCTTTGGAAATCTTTTTGTATCCAAATCCGGCTTTAAACTTCTCCACAACAGTATCTCGGACCTGCCTGGTGTTTTCCTTTGTCTTCATGGTTCTCTCTGCGCTTTAAACAGAACCCTGAGACTATCAAAGAGCAGGTGCATTTATACGGAGACTTGATTACACACAGGTGCATTCTATTTATCATCATCAGTCATTTAGGACAACATTGGATCATTCAAAGATCCTCACTGAACTTCTGGAGTGAGTTTGCTGCACTGAAAGTAAAGGGGCCGAATAATATTGCACGCCCCACTTTTCAGTTTTTTATTTGTTAAAGTTTAAATTATCCAATAAATTTCGTTCCACTTCACGATTGTGTCCCACTTGTTGTTGATTCATGACAAAAAATTAAAATTTTATATCTTTATGTTTGAAGCCTGAAATGTGGCGAAATGTTGAAAGGTTCAAGGGGGCCGAATACTTTCGCAAGGCACTGTATATATATAACAAGAAGAAAGTTTAGGCTACACCAATTGAATAAGAAGAAAAGAAGAAAAAAAAATGACTGAAGTTTGTCTCAGTTCGCTTGTTTCTGCCCCCACCTATTGTAAAGTTTTTTTTTAATGGCCTGCAATTTGACAATTGCATTCTAGTAAATCGAGATTTCGATTTTAACTGAAACAATTGTTCAGACCTAGGGGGAAAAAAAGTTGTTTTATGTCTCTGGTCCTTCTAAGTTTATTTAAATTCAAATTAAATTGTCATTTTCTATGGAGGTAGATTTTTATTATCTAATCCAAAAAAAAAAATCAATACAAACAGTGGCTTAAATCAATCAGACATTTTCAATAAAACCAATTTTCAATAAAGTGCATCAAAACAAAAAGGGCTGATTGTAAAAGCTTTTTTTTTTCTTTTTTTTTTGGAACCACAATACTTTTAAAGCCGACAGCGCCCTCGAGTGGAAGTCTTGCGCGCTACACTTTACAGTTGAACATGTTGGAACCGTTGCCGTGACAACATCTCGTCAAACATCAAAGAGTCCTACAGTGTCATGGACGGAAGGCCGGTCCACCCTCCTAGTAGACCTCCTTGTGGATCAAACTAAGAATGGAGTAGTCACACTTCCTGGACGTCAGGTAGTCCATCAGCTGTTTGCTGTTCTTGGTTTCAGGATCCCTGAAGACCAGGACGATGGTGGAAGTCATGGGACAGAGCAGCTGCTCGCTCTCCAGGGCCAGCAGGTCTCTAAAGTATTGCTGCGGGTCGTGGTCCATGAGGACCAGGTCGAATTGTTCTCGGCCGTCCGACGAGGGACAGAGAATGTGGTGCAGCTTCGGGACGACGTTGGCCGAGCTTCCGGTCAGGACCTTGAACTGCACAGAAGGTTTCATCAGTTCATCTGCCTCCAGGAGCCTGCAGGTTCAGAGCTCACCTGAGAGTGTTTGAAGCCCGCCACCATGATGACCTCCTCCCCCAGCTCTGCCACCAGGGGGTCCTTCTCCACCGTGACCAGCTGGCCAGTAGGGGGCATCTGACGCAGCAGGCGGACCGAAGCGTAGCCGCAGTGGGTTCCTAGTTCCAGGACCCTGTAGGGACGGAGGCGTCGCACCACCGCGTCCAGCTCCTCGCCTGAGGTCAGGACGAAATCAGGTCAAAGGTCACAGAAGGACTGTTGGAGAGCAGTACCAACTCGTAACTCCTTTCATTTTTTTTGTGAAACGAGTTTCTGGAGGCAAATGTATCCTCTCGTCCTCAGTCAACGCTGGGATTTGTTTCTTTAGCCGCGGAGTACATAATGGCTGCTGCCATCTAGTGGCAAGAAGTTTAATTGTAAGACAAAAATGAACAAACTCCTTAAATATTTGCACCTTAATCGTAAAAAAATACATGGATATTATTTTATTTTGCACATATTTTATTGAAATATAAACATTAAAATAACTATAGACCTGTTAACTGTTATTGTTTTTCCTCAATTAAAAAAATAAATAATTATAATTAAATAATTTGATTCCTTCATTGAAAGGTTGAATTTTAAAAACAATTTCTAAATTTAATATTTTCTAAATCAGTCTTAAAAACATTGTATTGAATTAGAAAGGCTAAAACAAATATATATATATATATATATATATATATATATATATATATATATAATATTCATGATACAGAATATAATGTATGTAAATATACTGAATATAGTATGTAAGTAAGTAATTTGTATTTATATAGCGCTTTTCCAGACCAGGGTCACAAAGCGCTTAAACAATCAAAAAAATACTCAATAAAATATATACTTTAAAGGTCAAGATAATACTGAGAACAACACAGGAGTTCCAGAAAATCAAGGAAAAGCCTGAACAAATAAAAACGTCACACTAGTCATCATTATAATTAGAATAATAGATAATCATTTTGATAATATTCAGATTTAAAAATTAAGTTTGGGAAAAAAAGATATATGTAATAAATTAATAAACTCAACTTTTTAGTAACAACAAATACACATTTTCAATAAAACATTTTTTAAACAAGTTATTCGTAAAAGTAATTCATTTTTATTTTATTTTTTAAATTGAAATGCATTTTTATGAGTTTTCAACCCTTCAATATTCCAATGACACTGACATACTTTTCTAGTGAACTAACTAAGACCACGAGGACGATGGACAAGGACTCCACTGACCGGTCTTTGGTCCGATGTAGTCCGAAGGATGCGTCTCCGAGTAGAGGTCGAAGGTCGCCAGGACGCTGTCGGCACGACCGTGTGTGCAGTGTGAGAAGACGAAGGCGTGTGTGCTGCAGACACACACTTTCCCTCGTCGGATCAACAGCTTCCAGGTCCGGCGCCAGCGAGTCCACATCCAGTGACGGCAGCGCCCCGACATCAGGACGGCGGCGACCAGCGGCAACGAGAAGACCAGCAGCCACATGTCGGGGCCCCAGAGGTACAGTCTGAGGAGACACACACGCACACACACACACACACACACACACACACACTGATCTTAGTATAGCAGGATGTTTCCGTCGAGACTGAGAAGAATCTAAAAATACTATTTTATTTTACTCCTGTCGCCTTCTTTACATGGAATCATTTAAAAAGTATTGTATAAAGAACACTAAGCCAAGAGATGGATTGTAAAGAACTCAACTACACAAGTGAGATTCTTACTGCTCACTTGGAAATATTGCCAACAAAAGCACGATTATTAGTTTTTAATTTCCGTTTTTGATACTTTAGCTCGACTACCGCCATCCTGTGTCCGAACATTGTATTGCGTCAATGAGAGATTTTATTCTGTCTGTCTTTTGAATAGATGTTGGACTCTTGTATAATCAGTACGTGTCTATTTGTATAAAACTCTTTTTCATTTAAATATTTACATTACAAAATGAACTTAAGCCCCGCCCACTGAAAACACTTTTTTTTCTCAAGCTAAAATCTCGTTTACCATAACCACACCCACTCTGCTGTGATTGGTCAAACATCAAGGTTTGTCACCGCATGTCATCAATCCCCAGAAGTATCCACAACCCAGGGGCTCGTTGTATAAACAAAGCGGGGCGTGATTACAGCTGTCTGGAGGAGGAGTGAAGCCATTATTACGTCATAATGGACTCTGCTCTCGTAACCTCTCGTTCGCCCGGATTTAAGACGGGGTAGAACTTTTTAGAGTAATAAGATCTAAACATCGTCATGATGAGAGACTTCAACATTTGAAACGTGAGAGTAAGTCAGGTAAGTTGGGTTTTTGACATTTTTTTTAAAACATTGTTTTATGTCGAGAAGTAAAATAGACTCTTTTATACAATTACTGCTGAAGTCCGATCCTATGCACTCGATCTTTTCCTTTTTATTATCACTGACATGTATTTTGCTGTAAAACACTAGTAGTTTACCACCAGCAACTAGACAAGTATCTTCTTTTGCACTTTTCTCACCCGCAGGTCATTTATCAAGTAGATTATTAAGCCAAGCGTGGCTTTAGTCAACAGCCACTAAAGTCGTGTTCAAGATAAAAGACGAAGACGGTCACATTCTGCAGACGGGAAAATAAAACTATCATGTTTTTTATTCATTTCTGATTTTTCATTTACCACCACTAACTTACAGATATAAGTAAGCAGTTCTAACAACCAAGTTATTCTAATATTTACCTGTTAATCTTCTGATTCCACAGCTCCTTAAGGATCAGAACAAGGTTAGTTTTGTGCTCAAAGATTGAATAAGATGTGGTTTGTGCCTGTAGATCCAGTCCGAGTCATGCTCTAGATCCTCCTCCTGTCACAATGAATTAAAACTGCACTGAGTTCACTTTGTTAGACTGTAGACATAAGAGAGAGTCACCGACATCAGAGCAGCTGCTGCAGAGACAAGTCTGTCAAACACAGATGAGACTCTCCAACACACGACGAGAAGGAACTCCGGCGTTTCTGTATCCAGGAAGTAGCTCCAAAAGGGAAGGAGCGGTGCAGGGATACGATTGGACGGCTGCTCCTGAACTCGCCCACTTTCATGATCCCGGGGAGAAGAATGGAATATCTTTGATGACTGAGATTTGACTTGAGTCGCTTCACACCTGATGATGAAAAACATCTTTAAATATGAAACATGTGAATGGTAATCATTGGATAATTATTCATGATAATAAATCGAATTTGAAAATAAATTCAAATGATATTAAATAAATTGTGTTTTATTTATTTATTTTATTCAAAAATGTTGCAATCCAGGTCAAGTATTTATAGAAAAGGAATGGTGTTAAAACGTTTTTTTAATATGAATGTATTGTTCCAAAATCAATCATTATACTTATAAATAATACTTTTAAGAAAACCCTTTTAAAAATAAATCCAAAGATTTGTCATACAAATAGAAACACATGATTAAAACACATTATTCACTTTTTTTGCGTATATAACGGCATGCTTTTAAGAAATATAGATGTATGAGAAAATAAGAATACAATTTTTCCCCAAAATTCCCAGAAGAAATGATATTAACTACTGTATGTTGTACATCACAAGATGAGTACTGCGTTTTTTTTTAATAAATATTAAATCATGATTGTTAAAAAAAAAAAAAAAGAAAGCTTCTCATTTATCCAAAAACGATTCGTTGTTTCCATCTCAGATTGTGATCATCTTGTTTTACTAAAGTGGAAGATGGCTTCTACAGTGTGTTCCAAACACGACGATGCTCTGAGTGTGTGTGTGTGTGTGTGTGTGTGTGTGTTTTGGTTTCTGTCATCCTGCAGCACGCTGTCGTACTGCTGCGTCAAGCTGCACCACCAACTACAGGAAGCCCGACTAGTTTGCTTTCACAATAAGAGCACGAAGCACTCGACGGGTTTTTTTTTTAATAGAGAAATGCCCAAATACCTTGTGATAAAAACAATGCGTGACAATAATATTAATTTGATATGTATATTTTATTTTAAAATAGATTTTATTTTGTTTTTTGTTATTGCTAAATTGTACTTTAGGTTAATAATATAGCAATTATAGCAAGACGCATTTATTTAGTTGGTAACTATAACACAGAATTTAACCGCCTCGATTAAAAACAAATATCAAAATAAAAAAAATTCCATTGTTTTGTGTTTCAACCGGTTTCCGGAAGTGTCCTGCCGCAGCTCGCCTGAGTCGCTGCTGGCGCGGCTGGTTGACGGTGTCTCTCCGGTGCCGCGCACACGCCCACACACACACACACACACACACACACACCCACCGTCAGAGGTAAACACGCAGAGAGACGGACGAGCTTCTCCGTGAAGCTCACGAATGCCTTTTGTCGCTGGGTTTGCTCAGGCTTTAAATCGTCCTCCATGGCAGACACCGGACGTCAGCATCAGCCGGTGACCGAGTCTTCTGCCTTCCTGGAGGCGCAGAAGTGGATCGAGGTGAGTCACGGAACTCATGCACACTTTCTTCTATGATGCTTAAAAAAAAACACTGGTGGTTCAAATCCCTACGTCAAACTTGACTCAATTTAGAATGCAGCAGAATGTGTTTTCTGGAAGAATTTGGTTAAAATGTAACTTAAAATTGGGAATTCCTTTTGCTTTTTGTCAATTTTCTGATTTCTTTGCATTTTTAAACGTTTTGAAGTTAATTCTGACCTTTTTTTGTCAATATTCTGATTTCTTTGCAATTTTTAAACGTTTTTAAGTTCATTCTGACCTTTTTTTTGTCAATTTTCTGATTTCTTTGCATTTTTAAAACGTTTTGAAGTTAATCCTGACCTTTTTTTTGTCCATTTTCTGATTTCTTTGCATTTTTTAAACGTTTTGAAGTTAATTCTGACCTTTTTTTTGTCAATTTTCTGATTTCTTTGCAATTTTTAAACGTTTTTAAGTTCATTCTGACCTTTTTTTTTTCTTGTCAATTTTCTGATTTCTTTGCATTTTTTAAACGTTTTGAAGTTAATCCTGACCTTTTTTTTTTGTCAATTTTCTGATTTATTTGCATTTTTTAAACGTTTTGAAGTTTTATTTAGTTTAATCCTGACCTTTTTTTGGTCAATTTTCTGATTTCTTTGCATTTTTTAAACGTTTTGAAGTTAATTCTGACCTTTTCTTGTCAATTTTCTGTGATTTCTTTGCATTTTTTAATCGTTTTTAAGGTTTTATTTAGTTTAAATGAGCTTCTAAGTGAAGTTTTATGGATTGAAGACATATATTTCTGTTGCATGTATGAACATAAGTATCATAGATAAGAAGGTATTCACCTTAGATGACCTGTTGTGATTCAGTGAATGCCAGAATATAAATCATGTCCAGTTGAATCAAAGTGGGAGTCTGTTGTGATCCCTTCTGGGCGTTTACTTGAAAACATCTGAAGATAAATATTACTTTATGCTGGATTAGATCATGTTCAGTGAGTCACTGCTGATTATTTTTGGTGATAATAAGTATTTGAGCTTCTGTTCGATTCATCCTCGACTGAGGAATCTGTAGTGACTTCTTGTTGTATTTTTAAAACCAAATAACCTCTTTAAATGTTATAAAGAAGATGAAAGTGTTTTACTCACGCCCTTGAATCATCAGTTTCTGCTCAGCTGGAAGTTGACCTTACTTTACCGTCTCACCTTCTCTGTCCGACCACCTGATTGAAACTTTGTTCTGTCAATCAATGTCAAAGTCATCTGACAGTTGCTGCATGTTCGTGGCTCCAGCAGCTGCAGCTTGTTTGGCTCGCAGAGATGAATGCGTCATGTGAGGTGGATTTTCACCTCCGCAAAACAATCCCAACAGGCCCCGGTTCTGTTCTGGACCGCTGGGTCGTCCACTCGTCTGCCTTCACAAACAAACCAACGATTATTTGTTATCGCTGGAGTTTTACAACTAAAGTCCACTTTAATAGTTAGAGTTCCAAGTCATCGATCGATTGATTGAGAGTATTGATTGTATTGTATTGTCTTTTCTCTGGGATCTGTGGTCTGAAGATGACTTTCACTAACAGAGTTAAGTGTTGTTTAATGACAGACTCTTGTGTATTTATGTATTTTAGTGTAATCCATAATGCTATTAAGTCAATTTCAGTCAATTAAAAGCATTTTTTATTTAAACCCATTTATAGTCGAACTAATTAGAGTTAATAACCAACCTCTTTTCTGCTCTTGGTTTCGAGTCATGTCTGTCTTCGTCTCTGACTCGTCTAACTAATGTGAGCGAGTGAGCTTCTCATTTTCAGTTGCTCTGACGCCATCTCCACCCTGGCTGCACTCCCTTCTTCACCTCCTGTCCCTACTCTTTTCTCTCCCTCTATGTCATTTAAGGGCAAAGGTCAGAGGGCCACTTAGATTATTGGATTAGTGAGGTCAAAGATCATGAACAAACGAACTATTTCATTACTTTTATTCATTACTAGTATTTAACTATGACTATAGGTTTTTATTTTAGTGAGAATGTTTTGCCACTTTTGCCAAAAGGTGAAACTGATTACTAAATAAGTATTTGGAGAAAAGTGTTTTTAAATAAGTTTTATATTTTTAATACAATGAAAATATAATAAAATAAAATGTTAGCATATTTAGCTTGATTTTATTACTTTATTCTTGATTTTTACTTGATGGCCCCTCATAACAGCCACTGTATAAAATGTGGCCCCTGAGGAAATACACTTGCCCATCAAGGCTCTATGTTGACTCTCTCACAGACATCGAGCCCCTGTGATGACGGATGTCATTAAAAGAGTATCGACGACTTTAAAGGTGTTTAAGAAAAGCCTTCAGTTCTAACACGTGGCAGCACATCTGTTTGGTTTGTGCTAAATCTGTTGCATCTGCTGCGTCATGGAGAAATGGTTGAAGTCTCTTCATTTCAGGCCCATTGAACTGGTTTCACAGTCCCCGGAGGGTCACGGCTCTAAAAAGCTGCCGGTGACCCAAAAATCCAGAGCCGATCAGGACGTGAGCCAGAGATTTCGGTGTCTGATGTCGTGTTGTCGTCGCTCTGCCTCCCGCGGGGGCCGATATCATTGTACACTTGCACACAAACACACACACAGACACACACACCTGTTGTCACCTGGTTTCACAGATTCAGAATCGGGTCAGTGGATTGAAAGAAGCATCGGTCTGTGTTTGACTTCTGCTGCAGTGATTGATTTCAGGACCTGAGGGTCAAAGCTCTGTTGTCTGTTGTTTGTAGGAGAACGTCGCCTCCAACTGCTCTTTTATGTTGCTTGAAAATGCACTGAAACAGAGAATACCTCTTCCAAGGAGCTCACTTGACATGAAATCGTCTTCCATGATTCAGTGATTGTGCTGTTGAGGTGTGTATTGGCAAGAATCTGTTGCTATGATACGAATCAGGATACAGTGGCACCAGTATGATTTATTGCGATACTGTAGTGACAAGGATATATTCGTAGTATTGTCGAGTACTTGACTTTGGTGTTGCAGAATTTACAGACCACATGACTCTTGATGAAAGTCGTAACTGCTGAAACCAAAATATTTCCAAACATCAGCTTTAAAAGCTGCTGGACTAAACTGTATCCCCTCGTCCTCAGTCATCACTGGGATCTTCTTTGTTACTTTAATTGCGAATGAATTAATGAGTGCTGCCATCTAGTAGTCAAAGGTTTAATTGTGAAACAAAAATGAACAAAAGGCTGTGAATATTTGCATGTTTATTGTAAATAAAAAGAAGATTGAATTACTTTATATCATACCAACTTTATTGAAGTATAAACCATAAAATAACTATGATAAAAAATGTGTTTTGACATATATTTTTTTCTAAATGTAGTACTGTTGAAGATCAATATGGTTTCACAAAATGACAATAATAAAGTTTAAGGATATTTTCTTAAACCCTAATTTTGTTGCACAGTAACCACGACAATGCCTAATAAGTGACATTCACAAGGTTTTAAAGCTCCAAATGTATTCAAAGTGTGTTTTCATCACGGAATTGTGTGAGAAGTTTGTTTTCTTAACTTAGTAAGTACACTGTTCAAATTGTATTACTATAATTCTACAACCTTTGAAGAGGAAATATCAGATTCTAAAAGTATAGTTGACATTTTTACGTTTAAAGTGTAATTATTAAACCGGTTGTCCTGAGGACGGTAGAAAAGGAAGTAAAAATGTATAATTACAAAAATAAATGTTGAAACTGTTCCCATCATCCTCCTCTTGTTTTACTTCAAAAGATCAAACGGACTCGTCGATAAGACCGGCACTAATGACGGTGTTTAGCTCGTCTGATCTTCAGTCTGTCATGACGTACTGCTGGTCATCTTGATTGATTCTTGTCTCGCCAGCTTGAGGCCGTCAGCAGCTCTGGGCTCCTGTCATGATGACATGAACATACTTGAATATATTGAACTGAAGAAATACATCCTCAGCCACAAACTCTTTACTCTGAGAACAGTATGTTGAAGTTTGATGTATTATTCTAGTGTTGTTCGTCCAGAGGCTCCATATTTCTCATCTTGTTTCTGTTTGTTGTCTCAGAAATCAGGAATGATTGGCATCGAAAGACCAGTTGAGTTTCTGGAATGGAAAACATTTTTGCCACAGTGTTGTTTTTGTTATTGGTGGCAGAAGCTTTTTCAAAAGGGTTTATTTTAAATAATAAAACAAACAACTGTTATCGGTTTTTATCAATCTCTGGAGAGCATTCCCAGCATGCTTTGCAAAACAGTGTTTATTGTAATAATGCATTGTTTATAAAGATAAAGGATTTTCTTTCCTATTTATATATGAATAAGGTTTCGATTTAAATTGTTCGTTACTAGTCCCTGAACTATTTTAATACCAATTTATAAGATTTTTTTTTTTACGAAATGTAGGGTTGTCACGATACTAGAAACTTTGAACTTGATACCAATATCATGGATAATATTCAACACCATTTTCTATCTCACAAGTATACAAGAACACCCAAATCAACAAGAGAAATTCAAAAAAACAACCTCTTCTAAACCATGTAACAAATAACAAAACCAGTTATAGTAAAAACAAACAAAAAAAAGGTTGTGCAACAAAACACAAATGCAACTATGATAGGAAGTTTCAGGTCTAAGGTACTGCAAAAATAAATGAATAAGGGATGGTAGTGATACTTTTGAAAATAAGTGTCATAACCAGATACAAGATTTTAGCATTGACACTTAAACCAACTGTAGACAAGGTACAAATCTTGAGTTCAATTTATCAGCTTAGATACATTTACACTCTAAGCTGTTTTGTTACAGAAGATAAACAACAAATGAATTCCAGTGCAAAAGAACATTTGCTAACAAGTGAAGAATAAATCTAACGTTCACAGACAAATCAGAACATTTTCTAGTTTTGATCACGCGAAAAGACAAAGCATGTTTTGATTCTCTGTACTAACAAAGCATTTCGGTCGGTGCAACAAAAAAAAACATAGCTCGATAATATTACTTTCATGTATTAGTAGTTTCTTGAGAATACATGTAAAGAAAAAAGCCTAAATATTCAGTGAAAAGTTCTTTGGTATCATTTCTTGTCCCTGTTCTTTTGGCCAGAAATTAAGGAGTTATATTGAAGATTGTCAGGTACTACAATCTTACAATAAAATATATATACAGTGGTATGTAAAAGTTTGGGCACCCCTGTACATTTTCATGATTTTCCTCTATAAATCATTGGTTGTTTGGATAAAAATTCCAGTTAAACATATCTTATAGGAGACAAATAAATACAATTTAAAATAATTCTTGCACACTTTCTGTAAATCATATAAACTTTATTTCACTTCTCAAATATCACTGTGTTTGTCTTTGTTTCATACCACTGTATATACCTGTATATATATATATATATATATATAAACTATATAAACTGTTATTAAATTAAGAAAAACAACCCA
Organism: Callionymus lyra; assembly: GCF_982586985.1. NCBI lineage: Eukaryota > Metazoa > Chordata > Actinopteri > Syngnathiformes > Callionymidae > Callionymus > Callionymus lyra. Next base: position 18,941,018 of record NC_141826.1, read on the forward strand.
TTTTAAGACGTGTTTGCATAATCACAGTGTTTACGAGCATCACTTTCCTGATTCAGCACATCAGACAGGATCGATCCTGCACGACTCCTCTGATACTCAGCAACAAACCAGATCTCTGAAGCCAACATGTGAGGTGATTGATGGCAAACCCAGCGAGGGCGCTGACAATGAAGACTTACCTAATGTGGATGGAATGAGATGTTTTTATCTCCGGCTGAAGCGGCGAACAGGACCAGACTTGATGAGACCACTTGTTGCAACCGTGATCCCGAACCTGCCCAGTGAACGGAAACATGTTTTGCCGCTTCATGGAGACGGCAGCACTTCTTCAACACAGACATATTATTTAGCAGCTGATTCTCTCTCGCTGGTGAAAGGATCTGAATGGAAAAACTGTGCTCAGGGTTTGAAGTGTTTGCTAATTGTCAACCTTTTGTCCGTCGTGATGTCGTCTCTGTTGAGTGACGGCCCATCCGTCAAAGTGTCAGGGGTTTGATTGGAGGTGAAACCTCTAATCTCAGGCAGGATTTGATCCGGTCCGTCACAACATGCCTTCTGCATTTCTGCTGCGGGCTGTTTGTAGAGCCACGACAGGCAGGAATCCTTCCATGATATCACCGCTTCCTGCCGACTGATGTGTGGAGAGCAGACCTGCTGTCGCTTCTGTCGAGCTTTAGGATCTGATGAGCCTCGAGTCTGCGGCGGACCCTCGGATCAGGGCTGAACGATGAGGTTCAAGTGCTCGGGATAAGGAGGAGAATCAAAATGGATGAAAGTTAATCAGCTTCCGTGGAAAACTCTTCAGATGCCGTCGGTGAATTATTTGCTTCGTTGAAGTTCAATCAAGTCTCGTCTCATCAGTTTCATCGTCGTTGTAAAGAGACTCGTTCAAACATCCACTTTCCAGTCTTTACGTTTTCCATCGACCTTCCAGTTGTTTTAGTCGTTTTTTAGATGCATTTTTGACACTAGCTAATGGAAGAATTTCAGTTTAATCACAATTTAAATGGTTGAATTTTACATTTAAAAGTATGAATTTCTTTATAAATGTATTTTGTATTTAATCTTTAGATTATTATTTTTTATATTTTAATTCATCGGTGCCACAGATTTTATATATCTTATTCTTTGTGTTATATTTCATTCTTTTATTTTGTAATGGCACCACAAACACTGAAATACAAGATTCTGATTCTGATAAGATGAAAGGTTTAATTAATTGAAGAATTGAATTCAATCATTTCTGTATGGAAAGGTGGATTCATTTAATTTTTTTTAATAATTGAATTTATTGTTCCTATATGGGAATGTTGAATAAAAATATTTGAATAGCAAATATATATATAGCAAAATATTTCTATATATATTAATTTTTTACACATATAAATGTATATTCTAATTGCAATAAGTAAAAAACGAACGTTATAAATCTAATATTTTTTAAATTCATAGCCTTATAAATTCAATTAAAAAATGTTGCTATTATAGGCTCCGAATAAAAAAACAAACTAACATTGTGTTGAGAAATTAAAATATGTAACTTGATGTATAAAAACCCAAATGAATTCATTTAAAAAAACATTATAAACTATCTAAACTATATTATACTAAACTATCCAAAGAAAAATGTAATCTTTTAATGCTTAAATAGATAATTTAATAACTACAAATAAAACTTACTAACTTACTATTGAAAGGTTGAATTTGTAAAGTTCCTTTTAGAGACCATATACAAATTATTTATTTTATTATTTCAATATACAAACGATTTCAGTTAGATTCAATTACAGAATTCAATTATCAAAAAAGGTTAAAAAAAAAAAAGAAAATTCAATGTTTTGAAATTGAAAATGTTAAATTCAACCAATGTATGTCGATGGCACTGATAGTTTTCCACAATAAAAAAGCAATTTTTAAATATTTTTTGACAAATACAATAGTATTGAATATCACAGACTCTATGTTTATGTCTGTATTATTTTGTAATTCACACTCTAGTGGCAGCGAGAGAAAACGTTTTGAGTCGTCTTTAGAAACCCTGGCAACGGACGTGTCTACCACCTGGCTATTATGAGCGCCTGTCTTCAGCTCTCACGTCTCCTCGGTTACATCATGGAAGGTTGTTTTGTGCACTCCTGTGAAATTTCCACCCTCGAGACTCATGCTTACCCTCGTGTTGCAGCGGAAAAAAATCTTTCCATTGTAATACATTTTCAACGTCGCCATCATGACGCGCATCAGATGACAAAACACTAAATGGTGGAAAATAATCTTTCTTGAGAATCAGGTCCAAACATATTGTTACTAGTTATGGAAATATATCCTTATTTTTGTTGTTTGTTTTGGCTTTAGTGTTTAAAACGGTTAAAACTGGAGTCTGTTTCCGTCGCTCCAACACGACGTCACGTCCAGGTCTTAATACTTCGCTTTATGGAGAAAAAAGGTCAATGCAGAGTGTAACGGGTCGTTTATTCGCCGCTTCAAGTCAAACAAAATACAGCTTTTACGATCGATCGGACGCGCTCTTTGCCGGCAGCTTTTCAGGTCAATAGCTCCGGGAAAGACGGTCCCGAACGATAGAAAGATCGCTATATTTAAGGCAAATTTCCGGGCCGGGAGGTCCTCCCCCTATTGGTTCCTTCAAACTCCCTGTGTCACGATATCCTGTGGAGAGTCCTTCCTACTGTGTTTCCTTTTCTAATCATTCAAATGTTCTTGGGTGGGAGTTACTGTCCTAGTCCCCCCCCTCACGGGTGTGTCCCTGTTTCGTTCTTTTGATCCACGACCCAAGGTGTGAAAAGGGCAGACAAACACGTTTAAATAACCGTTGTCATGACTCTACGTCTGTTCCAAGCTTGCCTTGAAAACAGTGTAAATCAGTCAAATGAATGAGTGAAATGTTGACTGTGAATGTGTATTCAAACGTTTAAGCTCTTAGATGAATCTAGTAGTTTATACTTTATATTTTGATTATCTTTTTAGCATTCATTTAAGTATGGCGTATATGTATAGTGTATAATAATTTTTAATCTAACATGTTTCTAAATGGATTTAACTTAGTAACAAAGTTGCTAACAGGCCAGTATCAATGTCACTTTCTCGACTCTATTCCCACGGTTGTGCAAACGATCGCACAGATTTGTAATCCAACCCGGAGCGTCCAGAGCGGGAGTACCAGTCCGTGCACATGTGACCGGAGCGCTGCTTCCCGTTGATGTATTTTCAGCCTTTTGAACCAGACCAGACACCAGCTATTATCCCCAAAAAATGACAATCATCATCCAGATTATCCAATTTCCTGATGATTACTCAGGTATTCCCCCTCGATCTACTTTAATCTGTCGTCGTATCGGACGAGTGGAATCTCATCGGTCGTGAGACCGGATTCGAGTTTCCTCCTAAAAAGTGCATCAATCAGCGTGTAAACACCAGCGGCTCAGATTCTACAAAACAACTTCTCAACGCCGCGGCGTCAGTCGTTCTGCCGCGCGATACAGAACCGTGAGTGTAAACATGAACACGAGCCAACGCCGATTCTTAAAATTCTGCGTCTGTGTTTACTATGAGACTCTTTTTTTCTCTGCCAGCGTGGAGATGCCGCCGCACGGCTTCACTCGCTCAATCACCGAGACGAGAAATCCCTGAAAGTAAGATGCTAAGCGCTAATCCCGGCGACGTGATCCCTTTAATCTCCGCAGATGTCTTCTGCTCGAGCGGGGAAAAGACTGGCAGTTCGCTTTAGTAGTTACAGTGTAGTTCCATTCAGTCGCGTTTATGATCCTCGTAGACTACATGACATAATTAAATAATCAAATAATAAACATGAAACACAAGTACTGTAGAGGAGTAAGAAGTTATCCAAACACTCTACATAAATCAGCATTTTTTTTATTCATTTTGATTTGATCATCTTTATATTGCAGTAGAATTTAAATAAAATATGACAGTAGTCATCGCATCCTCTGCAGCTAAAGGAACTACGAAAAATTGATCCTTGTGATGACTGAGGACGAGAGGATACAGTCAAGACCTGCTTTCAAACAAATCAAAGCATTTACGAATAGTTGTTTTATGGTATATTTCTTCAATAGAATGTATAAAAAATAAAATAATTTCATTAAGCAAAAAGTATTAATTACAATTAAAATATTGCAGCCATTGATGGCTGGGGACGAGAGGATACAGTTGACTTCAGCAGCTTTTAAAGCTGATGTTTGGACATATTTTGGTTTGAAACTTCGTCAAGAGTCATGTGGTCTGTAAATTCTGCAACACCAGAGTCAAGTACTCGACAATACTACACATATATCCTTGTTACTACAGTATCATTCTTATTATCATGTTTTGCTACTACTGTAGATCAGATATTTGCAAATAAACAATAGGGGTATAAGGAACGGTATACATTGAAATAATCACAATATTTTTCTTTGCGATACAATATCGATATTCAGCAGCCATGTATCAATTAAAAATATAATTTCAAAAAATGTTTTTTGGCTTTCACATCATATTTTGTTTTTTATCATAGTTATTTCATGGTATATTTTTCAATAGAATGTATAAAAATAAAATGATTGCATTAAAAAAAAAAATTACAATTGACATAGAAAATATTTGCAGCCTTCATTTTTATGCCCTGATGATGACTGAGGACAAGAGGATACAGTTGACTCCACCCGCTTTTAAAGCTGATGTTTGGACATATTTTGGTTTAAAAATAGTTACAACTTCATTAGAGTCATGTGGTCTGTATATTCTGCAACACCAGAGTTAAGTTCTCGGCAATACTACAAATATATACTTGTTACTACGGTTTCATTCCTATTATCATGTTTTGCTACTACTGTAGATCAGATATTTGCAAATACACAATAGGGGTTTGAGGAACGGTGTACATTGAAATAATCCCAATATTTTTCTTTGCGATACAATATCGATATTCAGCAGCCATTTATTAATTTAAAAAATAATAAAAACGTTTTTTGGCTTTCACATGATATTTTGTTTTTTATCATAGTTATTTCATGGTAAATTTTTCAATAGAATGTTTAAAAATAAAGTGATTGCATTAAAAAAAAATTACAATTGACATAGAAAACATTTGCAGCCTTCATTTTTATGCCCTGATGATGACTGAGGACAAGAGGATACAGTAGACTCCAGCAGCTTTTAAAGCTGATGTTTGGACATATTTTGGTTTAAAAATAGTTACGACTTCATTAGAGTCATGTGGTCTGTATATTCTGCAACAACAGAGTTAATTTCTCGGCAATACTACACATATATATTTGTTACTACGGTTTATTCCTATTATCATGTTTTGCTACTACTGTAGATCAGATATTTGCAAATAAACAATAGGGGTATGAGGAACGGTATACATTGAAATAATCACAATATTTTTCTTTGCGATACAATATCGATATTCAGCAGCCATTTATTAATTTAAAAAATAATTAAAAAAAACGTTTTTTGGCTTTCACATCATATTTTGTTTTTTATCATAGTTATTTCATGGTATATTTTTCAATAGAATGTATAAAAATAAAATGATTGCATTAAAAAAAAAATTACAATTGACATAGAAAATATTTGCAGCCTTCATTTTTGTGCCCTGATGATGACTGAGGACAAGAGGATACAGTCGACTCCAGCAGCTTTTAAAGCTGATGTTTGGACACATTTTAGTTTCAAAACAAATGAAAGCAGTTACGACTTCATCAAGAGTCATGTGGTCTGTAAATTCTGCAACACCAGAGTCAAGTACTCGACAATACTACAAATATATCCTTGTTCCTACAGTATCACAGTATATCGTATCGTTGACCCTGTATCTTGAAATGTATTGTTTATCCAGCTTCTTTCAATACACACCCCTAGTATACTGAGACAATTTTCCCAACGGTCCCCATTCACCTCTACCTCTCAAAGTCTATGTCAAACACAGTTAATCCAGCTCCAGATCGTTCAATCAAGTGTTTCCTGCTTTCACTGTTTACAGCAGCTTTTCCTGACAGCATGAATCTTGGCTGTGATCTCTGCTGTGTCCTCGGAGGCAGGACTGCAGCCGTGAACGTGGTGGATAGACACAAGTCCAGGAAATAGATAGATGGATAGATAGATGCAAAAAAGACTGAAATAAGTCGCTGAAAAGTGTTTCAGGGAAAGGTTTTATGGATTCAGTAAAGAAGATGGTGATTGTGGAGGAGTTCACGTATCTACGCACCTCTCTGGTCCCTGACTTTGATTGACGTATCCTTTTTTAAAGACTCATTTAGAATCGATAAGCATTCCGACAAAGCTGGTAGCTGTTAGCTGGAATGTATTCAAGCGTGTGACGGAGAGTCTGAGCAGCATATGTTCGTCCTCGCTGCTGCAGCAGATGGAAAAACATGAGTTTTCAGCTTCACAGCAGAGAGTGATGGAGCAGCACTGGCAGCAGCCGAGTGAACACACCGATAACTGATCCAGCTTTGAGGGACTGGATGATACCGGCACCCGATATTTCAGAATTGGATCAGAGCATGTCTTCATAGTAGCAAACATTCTAACGGCCATCAAACTTCTGGTCATGGCTCTTAAGATCGTGGGGGCAGCAGCTGGAGCCAAGAAATCTAGACTTATTTCTTAAGAGAATCATCTGCCAGCTATTCTGGGTGAACACTGAGCTGTTCCAAGGTCAAGCAGGAGACATAATTCCCTCCAGTGTTCCATGTGTCTGACCCGAATTCACCCCTGAAAGATTTATCTCCTTCTTATCTCAAAGTCCAGACCATCTGAGGAGAAATTGACTGCGGTCTTGGACTGTCAGTCACTCCCCCAAAGTTCTTCAATCATTTTTTTCATAGTTCCGGGCAAATGTTTCATTTTTATGTTAAAATAATTGAATTATTAAGATAAATATATAAATCCCAGCAGCTTGACTAGATCATGGCATGCTTCCTAACTCCAAAAAGGATTAAACTTAACTAGTACTAGTAGTGAAAGGATCTTTAAACTGTAATACATCTAAAGATGCTGACATCTAAATAGCATCCATAAATGTTTAAAAAGTTTTCCAGGGAAATAAAATATTTAAACAAAAGTGAGAGTCTAGTGTGTGGACATTTGCGATGGATGTTCTGCAGCTGTATCGTATAAATATTTATGAATAAACTGACAATAGATGGATTGAAATCAACAGCACATACATTGCATGATGTGATTCTGCGTTTGCCCCGACAGGGGGCGCCCTTTTGGCCTTTGCAACGTGAGTTGCACATAATCTAGGAGCTCAACAACTGAATGATGAGTCTCACGGTTGTCCCTAAAGTATCTTCGTAGAAGTCACTTGATCTCGGTTCCTTCTATGTGGAGCAGATCCTCCGACACTACCGGGACCGTGAGCGAGGACAGAGACTAATGGTTCCCTGCGTCCGGGGGACGGATCTAATTGGGTCGGGCTGAGCTGGTTTCCCAGTTTTGACGGTCTCCTCCGGGGAGCTGGACTGGTTCTGACTGTTGAGGGAGGGCGCCGTCGGATAAGTGAGACTTTGAATCAGCACCAATAAAAAGTTTCAGCAGATTTAGACAGAAATAAAACTGTCGTTGGAACACGGACTTGTGTTTTCGTGGACAAATGAACCGTTGGTGGTCCAGCAGGTTGATACTCGCTCGTGTGAATGCAGGTTTCTTGACTGACGGGGCAGCCTTTCACCTTGTAAACGCCTCGTGAACACAAGTCAGACTGTAAAACTGTCTCCTTACATTTCCCTCATAAATATCCGGCAATTTGTCCTGAAGAGCACGAAACATGTCACTCGTGTTTTTGCGTGACACGGGGATGATGAACTGGATTTTAAAAGTTGTCAAATTCAGTCTCGAACAGAAGTTCAAAAGGCCACACATGATTAAATTAACGCTTGTGTAACGAAAAGGCAATAATACAATTTCGTAAATATACATTTTGTTCGACCCTTGTTTTTCTCAGTAGTGGCATTGCAGCTACAATTTACTTGTTTTTATTTGTTCAGGCTTTTCCTTGATTTTCTGGAACTCCTGTGTATAAGAGCAGAGTGAAGGGATGATGTTATTCTGTGTCAAGTGTTATCAGTTTTATCTTGCCCTTTAAAGTATATACTTTATTGAATATTGTTTTGATTGTTAAAGTGCTTTGTGACCCTGGTCTGGAAAAGCGCTATACAAATAAAAATTACTTACTTTCTTACTTAAATTTGTAGTGTAAGTAAAACTATAAATTTAAATTTGAAATGGTGTTTATTTAAAGTGTACAAGCTCCATCTCAACTATTAACAGAATGTAAAACTGAAATTCTGAATTCAGTTTGGATTCTTATTTGATTTTGAAGTCGCAAAAAAATAGTCGAGGCTGAAAAATTGGTTCTAAAATACAGTATGTCCTTGATTTAGGGGCCAAAGATGGCCGCTTTCCTGTGTGTGTCGTAAAATCGTTGCTGAAGGTTTCCTCGCGCATTGATTGTGTAGTTGCATGAAGGTTTGCTCAACACTGAGCTGCTGACTTGTTACATAAACTAAGCTTCATGTTCTCAGATGTTCAGCTGTGAACTCTGACCTGCTGATTACATCTGTGCCTCCCACTCCTGCACATATTGTGTAGTTTAGTTTAACACACAAAGGTCAAGACGGAAGTGAAAGAAAAGTTTTTCATAAGAAATTATTGTGTTATCATTTATCTACCTTCAGGTTCTTGTGTTCTTGTGTGTGTATTGGCGATACAAATATTGCTATACCGTAGGATCAAAGATATATTTGTAGTATTGTTGAGTACTTGACTCTGATGTTGCAGAATTTACAGACCACATGACTCTTGACGAAGTCGTAACTACTTTCATTTTTTTTACAAACCAAAATATGTACAAACATCAGCTTTAAAAGCTGCTGGAGTCGACTGTATCCTCTCGTCCTCAGTCATCTCAAGGATCTCGCTGGATGACTGCTGCCAGTTGTTTAATTGAAACACAAAAATGAACAAAAGCTGTGAATATTTGAATGTTAATAGTAAAAAAAAAAAGAAATCTAATTATTTTTATTTTACTCACAATTTATTGAAATATAAACCATAACACAAGAACATCGAATATCAATATATATATATATTAGAAAGTGCCTAAAAAAAAAACAACTATATGATTGGACTGAACGATTATGGAAAATAATCTAATTGCGATCATTTTCCTAAATATTGCAAATGCGATTAAATATGCTATTATTTTTAAGATGTTCTCTTTCCATGCATTTTTCCTCCAATACAATAAATAATTAACTTCCCAGTAACATTTATTTCTTTGTGATTGTTAGGATAAAATTAAAAAGCCATTTTTAAGATGAAGCCAAATAAGGCATACATTGAAATAAATGGAGAAGTTAATTTAGTTACTTTAATTTCAGTGAACAAATATACCTTGCCTTGTTATTCACTGCAAATACTTTAACTCCAGCAAAGAGGTCGTCTGCTGGCTCAGGTAAACAGTGATTCATTTGACATTTAACGATTCAAGCTCAAACTGATCGACGCGGATGTGTTGAATCTCGTCTGTGACCTGCGAGATATTTCTATTTAACCTTTCATAAGTCAATCGTGTTAATACTTGGTAAGTGCTCAATCATCATAACATGGATTTTAAAATATCATGGCAGTTCCTTTAAGATCTTTTCCTCCTAATATAGGTTTTACTCACACTTGCCAGCAGGGGCAGTAGATCCATTAACACCTACTGTAACAAAGAAAGTCATAATGATGATGGAGAATCATAAGTATGAGTGTGAGAAAATATTGATACACTTAAATATCGTTGTTTTTTTTGTTTTTCTCAATACCGAATCTACAATCAACAGCACTGTATCACTATTTAAAATATTTATATATACATTAAGCTTTTTGTTTAAAATTATATTTTATTTTTTATCATAGATCATTAATGCTTTATATTTAATAATATAAATATTTTTATTTTAATTCAGCAAATATCACAACTTTTGTGTTGTAATTAAACTTTAGAACCTTGATGGCAGCAGTACGTTCCCTGCAACTAAAGGAACAATAAATCCCTGCGAGATCTCAGTGAACGGTGACTGAGGACGAGAGGATACAGTCGACTCCAGCTGATGTTTGGACCTATTTTGGTTTCAAAACTAATAAAAACGGTTACGAATTTGTCATGTGGTCTGTAACTTCTGCAAAACCAGAGTCAAATACTTGACAAGACTACAAATACATCCTTGTTACTTCAGTATTGCAGTATTTTATACCGTTGCCCCTGTACCGTAAGACGTATCGTATCGTGTCCTCGGCTCATAGCCTCCTCTTCTTCTCTTATTTCAGCTCAACCAGAGAAATAATGTGATTTGGATTTTTTGTTTTGTTGACAGCTTCATCCATTTAAGTGCTGTTATTCACCCCCCTGGCTGGTAGCAGGGATCAACTCTAATCCTTCGCTAATCTCACCACCTGCACCTCCCACTAGGGGCGAGCTGAACGCTGCCCCCACGGAGGGGGGTGTTGTCGTCAAATCGACACGATTTGTCGTGCTGTGCTGACATTGACCCGGTTATCTCTCTTACTGTAATTAACATCTGGTCTATTTTAATCCCAGGAAAACACGGATCGTTAGCGGGTCCAGACATCAGGACCAATCTCTCATTTCTGTTGTAAAAGTAAAGGAAACCCTTTGTAAGATCCCGCTTCATCTTCTAAGTCCATAATACTTTTTTGCACCGCTTGTCGGTTCAATGTGAGCTTTATATTCACAGACCTTCAGATTAAAACAAAGTAAAAATAAAGATCTAGATTTTGTTTTTCTCTCATTTTCACTCGTTTATCATTAGAGTAAACTTGACTGAACCAAGTTTCTTGATGTGTCAAGGGTCACAGGCTAATGTCAAATCAAAGAAAATAGCCTCTTTTAGCAGAAAAAAAAACCTTTCAGATATTAAGAAGCCATAGTACGGCCCAGTACCAAATACAGATGTGTGTAGTATTGTCGAGTATTTGACTCTGGTGTTGCAGAATTTACAGACCACATGACTCTTGATGAAGTCGTAACTGCTTTCATTTGCTTTGAAACCAAAATATGGCATCAGCTTTAAAAGCTGCTGGAGTCGACTGCATCCTCTCGTCCTCAGTCATCGCTGGAATCTGGTGGGATTTCTTTGTTCTTTTAGTTGCAGAGACGTAATGGCTACTGCCGTCTAGTGGAGGGAAATTGAATTGCAACACAAAAACTAATGAATGCTAGGAATATTGTCATTTTTAATTCTTAATTTAAAAATATATGTATGCTTTATTTTACACTTTATTGAAAAGTAAATTATGAGGTAACGATGACAAAAATAATCCCCCCAAAAAATATTGATACACTAATGTTGAATATGGGTATAGTGTTGTAAAAAGATATTGTGATATTTAAGTGTATCCATCTTTGATTAAATAATGTTTTTTTTTACTTAATTAAAAAAATATAGAAACATGTTTTTACAGATATCATACTGAATATCAAAACCTTTAGGAAAAAAAATGGGAGGAGGTCCCGGTGCAGACCCAGTAATGGAGAGATTGTGATCAGAAACTGTTTTTTTTTAAGTGGTGAATAAAATTCAAGATGTTAATGAAATACTTGTCAGCTGAGAATGGAAGCCAGTGCCTAGAAACCTTTGGCATTGAACGTATTTGTAAATTAATCTCCGGGAAATGTCTTGTTTCCTTCCTTTCACATGGTGGATAAAAAGTAACATGGCTCTGTACCAAAGTTGAAGTGGGAGTCGGAGGAAGTTTGGAACAAAACAAGAAAGCCCACTTTGAGATGTTTCCAGGGTCAGACTCCACCGTGTCAGTCTGGAATTTTAACGTCTTCTTCTTCGATCCAGCACTCATCCAGTGTCACAAAGAAAACTCTTTTACACATTTTCAAGGATAATTTTCACGTCTCTGTGATGTTTCGTTGACTAGTTTTTTCAGTGTTTGCAGGTTTGTGTATTTCTTGGATCATAAAAAGAACTTACAAGTTGTGTTTGGATACATTAAATAGGAGGTGGAGGAAGTTCTGCCAAATAAAGGGAATCTGATTTAAAACTTGAATGGAGAAAGTGATGGTTGATCAAATTCCTGCTTCTCGTTCGGCTCAACTTGGCTCTCCTCGTCCGGTTAACTCTCTCGGTGGAGGAATGTTCTGTGTATACTTACGTTCAAACGCCTACTAAGCATCTTATGTAATATGAGAAAATTCTAAGCTTCCGTTAACGAAGGCGGACAGATATTCTCAGTGATTACTGTTGTGAAACTGTTCAGAATTTAAATCCTTATTAGAGCGCTCGCGCTAATCCCTCATGCGTCCATGTCAGAGGACCACTATTCCAGAGTGACGTGAGGGACGCGTGACGAGACTCCCAAGTGTCGAGAGTCCAGAGTGAAATGAGTCCCAAATGATGAGAGTCTTCAGTTAAAGGAGTCCCGTCTAACTAGAGAAAATCCGGAGTTACTAAAGTACTGGGTAAAAAGAATCCAAAGTGACTAGAGTCCTGAGTAGAAAGAGTCCCAAATGATAAGGGGTCACAAGTGACTAGAATATTGATTAATGAGTGATGAGTGTAAGGAGTCCCAAGTCACAAAAGGTCCCAAGTCATAAGAGTACCAAGTCATTAGAGTACCAAGTAACTATAATCCTGGGTGAAATGAGTTGCAACTAACTTGAGTAATGGGTAGAAAGAGTTGAGATCAAGTAGTTTCCGAATTTAAAAGAGTAAAGGCTTTCTAGAGTTGTGGGTAAAACAAGTTCAGAGTAAATAGAATTCCATCTGAAATAAGGTCCCAGGTCATGACTGGCCTGAGTAACTGAAGTCCCAGGTAAAAATAGTCCTGGGTAAAAAGGGTTCAGAGTAACTAGAGTTTTAAGTAAAACGGTTCAGCATTAGAATAGACAAAGGTAACTATAATCTTACATTAAAGAGTACTGAGTAACTAGATTCCAGAGTAACTAGAGTCCAGACTAAATAGAGCCCAGAGTTAAAGAGTCCAGACCGTCATGACCGTCCTGAGTAACTAGAGTCCAGACTAACTAGAGCCCAGAGTTAAAGAGTCCAGACCGTCATGACCGTCCTGAGTAACTAGAGTCCCAGGTAAAAATAGTCCTGGGTAAAAAGGGTTCAGAGTAACTAGAGTTCTAAATTAAACAGTTCAGCATTAGAAGAGACCCAAGTAGCAATAATCTCAAATTAAAGAGTACTGAGTAACTCGAGGCCAGAGTAACTAGAGGCCAGAGTAACTAGAGGCCAGAGTAACTAGAGGCCAGAGTAACTAGAGGCCAGAGTAACTAGAGTCCAGAGTAACTAGAGGCCAGAGTAACTAGAGGCCAGAGTATTTAGAGGCCAGAGTAACTAGAGGCCAGAGTAACTAGAGTCCAGAGTAACTAGAGGCCAGAGTAACTAGAGGCCAGAGTATTTAGAGGCCAGAGTAACTAGAGGCCAGAGTAACTAGAGGCCAGAGTAACTAGAGTCCAGAGTAACTAGAGGCCAGAGTAACTAGAGGCCAGAGTATTTAGAGGCCAGAGTAACTAGAGGCCAGAGTAACTAGAGTCCAGAGTAACTAGAGGCCAGAGTAACTAGAGGCCAGAGTAACTAGAGTCCAGAGTAACTAGAGGCCAGAGTAACTAGAGGCCAGAGTAACTAGAGGCCAGAGTAACTAGAGTCCAGAGTAACTAGAGGCCAGAGTAACTAGAGTCCAGAGTAACTAGAGTCCAGTGTAACTAGAGTCCAGAGTAACTAGAGTCCAGAGTAACTAGAGTCCAGAGTAACGAGAGTCCAGAGGTGAAAAGGGCCAGAGTTAAAGAGTCCAGAGTTAAAGAGATTCCAAAGTAACTAGAGTCCAGAGTAACTAGAGTCCAGAGTAACTAGAGTCCAGAGTAACTAGAGTCCAGAGTGACTAGAGTCCAGAGTAACTACAGTCCAAAGTAACTAGTGTCCAGAGTTGAAAATGGCCAGAGTTAGAGTCCAGTGTAACTAGAGTCCAGAGTAACTAGAGTCCAGCGTTAAAGAGATTCCAAAGTAACTAAAGTCCAAAGTAACTAGAGTCCAGAGTAACTAGAGACCAGAGTAACTAGAGTCCAGAGTAACTAGAGTCCAGAGTAACTAGAGTCCCGGATAAGAAGAATCCCAAAGTGAATCAGACTCACAAGACTTGACTGACTTGAGTTGGTCTTGATTGAAAAAAAGTGACGACTGATGAGTACCTGAATGACCGCAATCCCATTTGGCGAGAGAGTCGTGAGTAAAAAGGTGTTGTTTGTGAATTTTTGTGACAAAATTATGGAGTAAGTTGAACTGAGTCTGATTTTTGATGACATTACTGGACCTGGATGTGGGTCTTGGGTCCTATAGGAGGGTCTGTGCTCACGTTAAAGCTCCTTGAACCCCTTCAGAAACACTCAGAACCCCCACAGAGGACAAACAATAGCTGGTCTCTGCCTTGGGGTTCAGGCTGACCTTGTTCCTGAACAGATCTCAGCGCTAACCTGGACTGACAGACTTCCAGAGTGACGGAGGGGCATCAAAGACTCGCAGCACATTCCACAGGAACCGCACAAAATATCTTAAGTTCTTTTCTGTGATCAGAGAAACTGTTACAAGGTCAAGAGTGACCTCTGCAGGTGGAACTCACCTGGTCCACTGACTCTGAACACACCTGCTTCTGACAAACACCAATGACTGACACACAACACGATTGTCAACACAATCTTAACACTGCCAAAGATTGTGTGTCTGCTTCTGCCGGGGTGTAGATCCAGCAGTGAAGATCTTGCTCGTGGGTCGGTTGCCTGGTTACTGTTCAGAGCAGGATGTACTTCAACACCTCCAAGACTCTTGAGATCAGTGTGAACAGCGAGTGTGTAGCTCTCACAGAAGACTGCATGGAATCTGAGGAGGGATGAAGAAACCACTGCACTTTTAAGACTCAGATGTTTGCTTGTTGCATAGGTTTAGTGTTTGTTTCTTGTTATTAACGTGTTCCCTCTAGGGCTAGTGCTGTGTATTGGCAGTAATCTGGTGATAAGACGCGTACCGTGAGAAGATACAATATATTGTGATACTGTAATAACAAGAATATATGTGTAGTATTGTCGAGTACTTGACTCTGGTGTTGCAGAATTCACAGACCACATGACTCTTTACTGCTTTCATTTGTTTTAAAACCCAAAATATCCTCTCGTCCTCAGTCATCACCAGCATTTTGTGGAATTTCATTGTTCTTTATCTGCAAAGGACGACGGGACTGCTGCCATCTAGTGGCCGGAAGTTTAATTGCAACACAAAAATATGATTTGTAAATAGAAACATAAATATATACACAATTTATTAAAAAATTAACTTCACAAGAACTGTTCTAAAAATCCGATTTTTTTTAAATAATGGGGTTTTGACATTCTTTGATGCTAAATATACAATAGCTAAAAGTTTTATAAATTGTTTCAAAACCAATGTATGTCCAAACATCACCTTTAAAAGCTGATGGGGTCGACTGTATCCTCTCATCCTCAGTCATCTCGCTGGATTTCATTGCTCCATTAGCAGTAACCCAGTAAATATTGAAATGTTAATTGTGAATAAATACTATGCTAGTGAATATTGATACAGTATCTTGATAAAAAATTACGTGTATCGATATTACACCCCTAGTTCCAACATGGTGGATGTAGACTATAAATACCATCATTCAGGTTTCCCTCCTCAAACCCGGGTGTGAGGTCGGACTTCCCCACCGTTCGGGGGCCGGGCGTCAGCGAGTCTGACTGGGACTCCCAGTTAGTCTCGGGGACTTGTAGTCTTGGCCTCAGGGTGGCTGAAGTGAGCCGGATATTAGAGACCTGCGGAGAGACCCTCGGAAAAGCCCCTCTTCTTAGGTAGCTCAGCGAGCGGGTGTTGACACGGGGGCTCTTTGTTTGAGGTACGAGAGGCCGAGCTCACTTTCATTCGGATGATACGCAGGAGACAAAACCAACACTTTTGATCCCTAAACGTTTCTGGAGCGTCTCCACAGACACCAGCATCTCTCAGGCTGGGATTTAGTAATAACTCTAATAGATTTTCTTATCAAATTACACTGAGAATAGTGTGTAACTCTTGACTCGTGTGCAAGTGAATCAGGTCTGTGTTTGGGTGGTCCTCATGCAGGGGTCTAATGTCAGGAGAGCTTCTCTGCTTTCATAGTGTTTCAGTTTTCTTGACGGGATAAACCTTTAATGAGTTCTGGTTGAGTTCCGGTCACTTGAATCACAAAACATGGAAAATAAAGGTAGAAACTGTCTTCTTGTTTTATAATGAAACACAAGTTTGTTTGAGTATAATGACACACACGTTTACACACACATTGAAATATGAGTTCTATAGTCATCCACAACTTTGGAAATTCTGAATCAGGTGACCAGAGATGAATGTCAAAACAGAAAGTGAAAAAACATGAACTCATTCCACACCAACTATAATATGTATATAAGTAAACGCACACATACACACAATCACACAGAAACTCTCTCTTGCACATGCATACACTATCACACAAAAACTGCCTCAAAAACACACACACACAAAAACTCCATCACACACACACAAACTCCCATCACACACACTCCCATCACACACACACAAACTCCCATCACACACAAACTCCAACTCATTCACACACACACACACATCTCAATCATACACACAAAACAAACTCCCTCACAGACATTAAAACACAAACACACACATGAACTCCATCACACACACAAACACACACACATACACACTCCATCAAACAAACAAAAAAACCTCACACACACCTTTCTCTCCCTCTCTCTCTCTCTTTCTCTAGCGTGAACACATAGACTATCACATACACACAAACACACTAATAAACACACACAATCACACACAAACTCTCCCCCACAAACTTACACACACAAATAAACTTCCCCACACGCACACTATCAAACACACACACACTGTCTTACACCCACCTATTCCCACACACTTACACACAAACTAACTCTCTTTGAAAAACACTCTCTCTCACACACACAATCACACACTAACTCTCTCTTTCTCACACACACACACACACACACACGATCACACACTTACTCTCTCTCTCACACACACACACACACACGATCACACACTAACTCTCTCTTTCTCACACACACACACACACACGATCACACACTTACTCTCTCTCTCACACACACACACACACACACACACACTAACTCTCTCTCACACACACACACCTTGAAGTGCACGTAGAAGGCTCAGCATGCATCTCTGACGCTGCCAAGAGGCCCTCGAGCCAAACACTCCGTCCTTGTGGCTCAAGGCCGAGCTCGTCCTCACAGAGACCCCGGAGCTGGACTGAGGCTGATCCAGCTCGGCAGCTCATCCAGGACTGGGACAGAGCTGGTGTGGAATAATAACATGGAGCTAGTTGAAAGCTAGTTGAAGGTTGTTTAACCCAGCGAGGGTTAATCTGGAGGAGACTTGAAGGAGCAGAGCTGGAATACTTTGAATGTCTTCTCTTTTAGATTAGTCTTGTTGGATTGTTTGTTTCAACTCGTCTTCACATTTACTGTTCCAAACATGTGCGACTTGGACCCGAATGATCGCTGGTTCTTGACTTTCTGTTGTAGTTCAATCTGCTGTAGCAGGTCTAATGTCAGTGGAGAGTCAAAATGGTGTTTTTGGAGTGGAAATGTTGTTTCTTTATCTAATGTGAAAATGTGAAAAACATTTCCATACATTCGACAGAGGTTGCCGAGTTTATTTTTCGTCTTTGAATCTTCATCACAGATGTTTTTCAAGTCCGGGTACTTCAACTTGAGTGTTTGCTGCTACAGATGTTGTGTAGTAAGAAAACACATTTCCATTCATTTGAAAATCCTGATATTATTTTTTCACCATTCTATATTGATAATCAAAAGCACTTTAACGATTCATTTATTTTAAAGGTTTCTTAGAAATATTTGTCTATTGCTGTGTCTCAAATCACATACTACTCTTAGTATACTAAAAGTTAGTATGCATCAGTTTAGTGTACGTACTAACTAGTACGCAAATTCTCCACAGATAGTATGTCTCAAATCAAACACTGAAGCTACACACTAACAGGAAATGACGCGACAGCTTCTTCTTCTACTTCTATTTAATGATGTTTCAACCAGCTGTTTGAACACTATCGCCACCTGCTGGCAGCACGTTTTGCAAGTTTGGAAAAAGAAATAAAGAAAAAATACGAGAAACGAAATATTCGCCAGATATTTAAACTGGTATCAGCACCGAAGACGTGTTTATCCTCCTACTGCTGCGGAAAATGCACCTGTAAGTATATGAATATATATGTATATATATGACGTAACTTCCGTTTAAAACATCACTAAGATAGAGCCGTTTAGGGTAGATAGTGTCCATCGAACCATGCTCAGTTTTGTGGGCGTGTTAGTACGCCAATTTAGTGTGCATGGCGCACTAAATTTCGCATACTAAGAATTGAGACGCACTAACGCACTAAAAATACTAACTTTGAGTACGCTAGTATGCGATTTGAGACACAGCTTATTTTATTGTTGTTCTTTTATGACTTATATATCACTAAAGTGTGTTTATATATTTTATTATTATTTTTAATTTACGATTGACATGCAAATATAAACAGCGTTTGATCATTTTTGTGTTGCAATAAAACCTACGGACACTAGATGGCGGCAGTCATTACGCCCTCCGCCGCTAAAGTAACCATGAAATCCGGTAATGACTGAGGATGAGAGGATACAGTTGAATCCAGCATATATCTGCACATATTTTGGTTTCAAAACAAATGAAAGCACTTACGACCTTGTCAAGAGTCATGTGGTCTGTAAATTCTGCAACACCAGAGTCAAGTACTGGACAATACTACAACATATCCTTGTTACCACAGTATCACAATATATCGTATAGTTCTTGCCAATACACAACTGTAGTCGCCACAAACGGGTCACATCTTTTTTCCTCTCATACCGCTGTGCAACAGTTGCTAGTAGATGGATGTAACCGCAGCTTAACTGGTGTCTCCTTGAGAGCGTCACTATCCCTCAGATCGTCCTCCTCTGACTGCAGCATGTGTTGTTATTCTCTCGCTGTAAACCTGAAGCTCGTCGTCCTCCACACTTGGAAACGTGCCCTGCAGCTTCCTGGTGGTCTCCAGGATTTACAGCCCGGACAGAAGCAGACGTTTACTCATTTCAATTTTTCCCTCACTCTGAGCGAGTCTCCAGAGACCAGTGTGACATTGAAAACAGCGCTCTGAGCTCAGGTGGATTTGTAAATGAGTCTCAGGCGAGGTTGTTCCGCCTCGGAGGGAAGAGAGTTCGTATCCATTTAAAGACCCTCAGAGAAGCCTCGCTCGGTGAGTTAGCAGTGAGTCTAGTCTTCTTTGCACTGGATACGTTTGATCGAGGGACTTGTGGACATGATGTGAGAGGTTGTTGACATGATCTCCACAAATGAAGGACAGGAATTTGTGGTATTATGAACTTGTGTAGCAAGTGTGTAGAACTCAATCAAACAAGGGGCTAAAATCTTTTTTATCAGTTGAGCCCAAGGGCCAAAAAATATATATATATTTGCCAAACTGTAAAGCATGAGTTTGATTATGATTTTGGCTTTGCTTTCGTGTTTGTTCTTCACCAAACATACCATTAAATTCCTTTACTCTTATTGGAAGAATTTTTATAGGTCATAGTGGTCTTTATTTGCAAGAATCTGTTGATAACATGTGTATCACAATAGAGGGTAAACGAAACGATATACTGTGATACTGTGGATATATGTGTAGTATTGTCGAGTACTTGACGCTGGTGTTGCAGAATTTACAGACCACATGACTCTTGACGAAGTCGTAACTGCTTTCAATTGTTTTGAAACCAAAATGTGTCCAAACATCAGCTTTCAAAGCTGCTGAAGTCGACTGTATCCTCTTATCCTCAGTCACCACAGGGATGTCGGTGGATTCCATTGTTCCTTTCTCAGCAGAGAATGTAATGACTGCTGCCATCTAGTGGCTGGAAGTTTAATTTTTAGCACAGAAATGGACAAACTCATTAAATATTTGCGTATTTATAGTAAATAAAAAAATTGTACTATAATGAACACACAATTTATAGCAACTTAAGCTTAAAAATAACTACGATTTAAAAAAAAAAAAAATGTTTTATCGATATAGTACAGAACTTGAATCTACTTTGAGTTTGAGACAAACCATCTGGAGGACTTTGCAGCTCAGACTTTGATTTGAGTCCAATATTAATAATAATAGTACTAACTATGTTTTTCATTTTATTGAATTTATTTTAATATTTTAGATTTTTTTTGTAGCATTAATATATATTTTAATAATTTAATTTAATAGCTTCTCTCGAAAAAAAAAGGTTTAATTTGCTTTATTGTGTGTTTAAAAGTTGCATTTTTTTTCTAATAAAATAAATAAATAATAATAATTTATCAAAAAAAATTAAAATGCAAGACTGTAGCCTTTTTAATACAATAAAAAAATGTTGGCACTATTAAATTAACAACATTTGAATAAAACTATTCAAAGTTTCAACTTAAATGATAATTTAACTCAATATTCTGTCACTGATTTACTTGCATAAGAACACGGTCTTCACCGCGTCTGTAGCTTCACCTCGTGATCATCACTGGCAACTGTCCGGCAGCTGGACATGAGTGCGACAGTTGTGTTGTTTAAAAGTGGCTCATTACACAAGAACAAGTTGTGTTTGGACTCTTTCCTTCAGTCGTCCCGTCGGCGCGGCGGACAAACGACGGCCGCACAAAAGAGCGTCCTGGTGAGGTGGCAGCAGTGAAAAGAGCAGGATGATCGATCGTGGGCTCAAACCCTCGACCCCTGGATGAACCTTTCGACTGTGTGCGGGGGACCCCTCGCACTCCTGGACCCCATTATCAGAGCATTCTCATCTCGAACTTTCAACTTTTGTGATCCAACAAATCCCGATTTTAATTAAGAGACGAACATTTCAAATATTTATGGAGGGAACTTGGCAGCTGTCGACCCTCTTCGGTGCCAGATCGGTTTCTCTCGGTTCTTCTCAACATTCGTGTGACTCTAAATTCAGCTTCAGTGACTCTTTTCCTTCATGTTACTCTACAAATCATATGAACTCCCTTATGAACGTGTGTTAAATGCTCGATTTCATGTCTGAAGAACTTGTTTTATGAAAAACGAATGTGTTTTAATTTAATGTTTTGTTTTTTTGCCAAGATAAATTGCATTTTATTAAGTTGATCGTTCGACTTGGAAGACAAAATATAGCAAAGAGGGACAAAATTGGTTTATTATACTTTTTATTTATTATAATTATGATTTATAAGTGATCCAAAATAACTAAATCTCCAATTTCTCACTTCAACTAGATGTTATCATTGGTACAACTGAGATGCTGGATTTAAACAGTTTGGAGTATTTACAAGAACAAACTTTCACTTTTGGGGCCGGTACTAAAGGGTCGTATGCTCAAAAAACATACTTTTCCACGTCAAAGTACTTATGTATCAATAACGAAAAGAGCGTTAAAAAGGCCGCACTTCCCGACACATTTGTAGGTGGCGCACGTCCTTATTTACTGTCAGAAATGTTTTAAATTAACAAATATAAACTGTTATTCAAGTTTAAATTCATTTTTTCTGATTGCGGAGATAAAAATCACTTTGGCCCATTTAAACATTATTAAAATATCTAAATAAGGTCGTGGAAAGGGACGAACAAGGCTGCGATTAACTCTACGTTAATATATACATCGGGATGTACAAAGGAAAAGTGGTTTTATTTGTGTGCACGCGGAGATTCATTCATCTGAAACATTTTGTATGTGCACCATTTTCTGGATTTGACTGTACGACAGTTTTTAGTATAAAATACACAAACTTCTTTGTGCATCAGGCCCCAGGTGTTTTTTGCTGCTCTGGTAGAACTTTAAACATTCCTGAACTGAAACTAATATTTATTTATGATGGTTTTGACCAAACAACTAGTCTTACAACTCAAATAAAATCCCTTTCAGACTCACTTTCGAACTCCTCAATTCACTCCACACTCCCTCTCAGTGAACTCATGGATGCAGCTGCATCGTTTTTCAACAAAATTAAAAACCACTCAAATCATATTTGTTCCATTTTGAAAATACGCCACCTGACAAATGCCGGTTCCTGAGACATCGGAACATCTCGTGAGGCTGATCCAGGATCTGCTGTGCATGAGTCTGCTGGAAAGGAAGTGGAGAGAGGAACGGGCGGCTCAGCATTATCGAATTGTTTGGAGCACAATAGTGGCAACATTCCACTGCAAACAACAACAGCAACACATTCCTCACTTTGATACAGAACCACCGTTTGGTCCGGCAGAACTTTCCAGCCACAGAATGGACGGATGAAGCTCCGCGGTGACTGCGGTCAGCCAAAGTTAGTAGCCGTCCGGCAGCGGGAGGTCTGACGGTGGCACAAATCTGCATGTGTGTCCGGCTCTTCTCCCATAATCCTTTGCATCGTGTCGGTGGTTCTTGTCTCCTCCATTGACAAATCCACAGCAGAGGAGAACAATAACATTCCAGGCTGACTGTAGGTCAGATTCCTGCTGGAACTCTCTCTGATGATGAGACGCTTCTGTTTCTTGTGAAGGTTTCAGCCGCTGATGGTGTCGGTCCTGCGAGTCTGAGGCCGTGGTGATGGAGCTCAGACAATGTAGAGAAGAGAAATTAAGTCTGAAATGTTTTATTCACAAACCAAATCCGTCTTATCCTGTAAGAAAATCAGTCTAAAATTGATCTTAAATTAGCAGTAAAGTACTTTGGAAACCCATGAAACTCTTTGTAACTTGGAGGTAGAGTAGGATTGTCTTTTTTAGTGGAACATATTTGAATTTATTTCGTTGAATAATTAATTAATAGTAAATTAATTGCATTCTGTCTATTATGAGGAGAAATGAATGCTACATGCTACATGCTACATCGATGCTACATATACGGGCAGCTTGATTATGTTTTGTGTAACGACGACCCTGATTCAAAACAAACCGCAAACTCGCACGAAAAGTGGTTGTGGCGCTACACACTTTTATTTTGGCCGCCTTGAATTAAGAATTAACGCAAATCCGTTGTAAGTACCATTTCGTTATGGGCAACTATTACAGTCCAGGCACTTCCTGCTTTGATGGCGTCACACGCCACAAACTTTAGCATCTTTAAAAAAAAAAAGTTTTACGACTGAACGAATCTTCAACTTAAGACTCTTTGTACCAACACCAAACATTTACATTTGCAAAAAGATCCACTGTGACTTTCACCTCAAAGCGATGCGATTATTGGCTGAACCGTGTCCCATGACACAAACGTACGAGTAATCGATACATATCAACAGTTTTCTTTTTTATAATTAAGACATATTTGTTTGGTAATCCCTGTCAGTCACTTGAATGTTTATATTGCATTGTACGGTTACGATTTATGGGTTATTTTAGTCAAACAAGGTTCAGTGGCAGATGGACGGATGCTTGGAAAATGATCCGAGTGATAAAGATCTAGTCTCTTTGTCAATATTGACTTTTAATAAAGACATTTGTGTTTGCGGTGTGTGACATCATCACGTAGACATCGTCACTTTACATCACTGATGATGCAACATTATTCCAACATATCCCTCCATGTTCTTGACACATGATTTCATCTTCTAGAGATCGGAATCAATGGACGGGCCTTTTTTTTTTAAAAGAAAGCAGCCCATTGGCTAATTTTGTAACTTGTTGTGTGGCTGTTCCAATCAGCTGGACCTTCACAAACATGACTTCTATGATTTTGTAGTGTCAATAAAGTTGTAAATGTACTTAAATAAATACCAAAATCGATGGTTATCGGACAAAATAAATCCACAAGAATAATGTGATTGACGACTGTAGACTCTTCACCATCTGGTCAGAAGATCACGTTTGTTGTGAGTCAGGTGTAAAAGTCTTTAGACGGTTCTAGATCAGCTCATTCCTTCACGGTGTGTCCGGACAGAACCAGGCGGGTCTACGTCCTTCTTGTCCTCCTCCAGCAGCTGCACAAATAACTGTAAAAAGAAAACTTCTGGAAATTAAATCTTGTGATTGTTTAGGCGACTGTGAGGCTTTTATTCTTACGTGTGGCGTACGATTCTTTCGCTGCTAAATCAAGTGTAACCGTGAACGTCTGAGGAGGTCGAGAGTTTGTCTGCTCATGGTTGTTGAGCTGCAGGTGCTCAGGGATGTCGAGTCTCCACTTCGACTCTGTGGAGTTTCTGTTGCGAGACGAGTGAAGGAAGTGAGAAGAGAAAGTGATTTTTTAAAGTGTTGTTTGGTGTTTGTGTGACTTCGTTGTCGGGGACTTTCCCTGTTGATGATGACAGAAAGATCCTGAGGCGTTTCCAGGTCTGTGGGAAGAGATGTTTCCTCTTCTGCACTCAAGCCTGGAAAACATCCTGACGAAAACCATCTCAGCGACTTCTTTGCTGCAAATTTAGTTTTCTGCAACTTTTATAACCATTCGGACACATCTCCTTGATTGATTGACCACTAGGGGTGTAGGAAAATATTTATACAATTAAACCTACACTATATAACGCAATATTTGGAAGAGAAATGTATCAATTAAAAATATATATATATACGTATATTTAATATTGATAATAATAATATTTAAAAAATGTTTGGCTTAGAGGTCATATTTTATTTTTATCATAATCTTTTTATGGTTTATATTTAGAAAAAATGGTGTATATCGTGTATAAAAGTTTGATTAATTCAATAGATAACAGCGTTTGTTACATTTTTGTGTTGCAATTAAACTTCCGGCCACTAGTCATTACGCCTTCCCCGACTAAAGAAACAAGGTTATCCTACAAGATCCAGTTCGATGACTGAGGATGAGAGGATACAGTCTGATATTTGTTCATATTTCGGTTTCAAAACAAATGAAATCAGTTACGACTTCGTCAATATTCATGTGGTCTGTAAATTCTGCAACACCAGAGTCAACTTGTAGTATTTGACAATACTGCAAATATATCCTTGTTGCTACAGTATTGTGATATAACGCAATATATTGTATTGTTCACCCTGTGTCGTGATACGTGTCGTGTCGCCAGATTATTACCAATACCCAACATTTATGCTTACAACTGCTCACTGTGCTTGACAAACCTTAAAATGATTCAAAGTCGATGATATAAAGAACATTTTCCGTTTTAAATGGATGTTGATCTTCTACGACTCCACAATCAAGCGTATCCGAGACATCTGGTCTTTGACAACTTCGCTCCACGGTTGTCGTCCGAAGCACTCGTCCTCGCTCGTTAAATCCCCTGTCACAACACATTAGCGCTCGCTTCTCCCGGGAGATTGCGGCTTAAGTCAAGCTTGTTAGCGTTTAGTGCCGCGGACCGGAGCGGCACTTGATGTGTGGACGCTTCAGCTTCGCCTTCTGCGAGGTGAACCTGTGGGTTGACAGACATGACCGTTCGAGCTCAGAGCCGATCGTTGACTTCTCCATCTTCCTCCGCAGGCCGTGACGGGACGATGTTTTGGTGACAAGAACTTCCGAGGAGGTCTGGAGAACGGGATCCTGCTGTGCGAGTGAGTATTTGTTACTAGATCAGAACATGAACCTCATTAGAAGCAACACAAGGATTGTCATCGATTTCGATTTTTATTTTTTCTTGTTACTCAATTAGTTTAAAAAGAACAGTCATTTATGATGATGGTCAAGTATCGAGGTTTGTCACCGCGCATCATCAACCCAGCATTGGAAGGAAATAGTGGGAACATGGGTCCGCCCCATGGACTCTTCCCAGCTGAATAATTCACTTCTCCTAGAGTCTCAACTGTCTTTCCTGGAGCTTCTCTATCTTAGAGAACATTACATTAGAAGATGATCTTAAGCCCCGCCCACTGAATTATTTTTAAACTTTTTCTGGAGATGACATCTTGTTTACCATAACCACACCCACTTTGCTGTCTATCAAGGCTTGTCACCGTGCGTCATCCATCCAGGAAGTGTCCACCTCAAAATGACTCATTGTATAAACAAAGCGGGGCCTGATTACAGCTGGACTTGAGGATTTCGCTCTGGTAACCTCTCTTTCGCCGATATTTCAGGCAGGGCATATAACTTTATAGAGTCTTAAGTCCCTGCAAAAAGTTTTGGCTTCTGGCTCAGCTCTTTTCCTCGCCATGACTCAAGAATTTACCATTAGAACCATCATGTACACCGGTACACAGCCGGGACAAAACTCTCAACCCTTTTCAGGATGAGGACAATGGTCTAAGACTTTGAGGAGTTGATTCTTATCCTGGACTTGAGGACGCTGGCGTGACCTTGAAATTCTCAATGTTTGACTCTTGAGCGATTCATTTCATTCGCTCAAATGATCAACTCAAAGAAAAGCCTTTTCGAATTGTGGCCATTAGCACACTTCGTTTTTAGATTATGACTTTTTTTTTTACGTCACATCTAAATGATGAAGTTCATCTGGGTTAAGATCCTGACAGCTGGATTGATTTGTTTATACATTTTTGTGTTCCATCCCTGGCAGTGGATTGTTTCCCAACAAGTCGAGCCTGTAGTTTCTCTCGGCTGCTCAGTGGCACAGACGGCGATAACGAGCAGTTTTCCCTCTGATGTGACGAGAAGAAGCTGTTTTTCTTCTCGCCGACGCCTGCCGGCTTCACGACCCGTCGACGGCCTCGTTACCGGTCGAGGTGTTAAGACGAGGTTTTCGAAAACACACACTTGAACTCTGTGTCGTCCACATTCCTGGGGCGTCGAGTCGAGTTAGGGCGATCGCGGCGTTGACGCTGTTGTGAACACAACATTCCCCCCCGTGACCCGGGGGTTCCGGAGCGACGGATCCGAAAAACACAGAACCGACGACACCTTTGATCAACATCCAGCGTGTTTTGTGATCAGGCTTCGGCGTGGAGTCCGTGAGTGGGAATGTTCTCACTCCTCCACACTGCAGCCGAACCTCCTCCACTCCAGTTATTCTGGGAGAAAAAAAAACCCGCATCACTGATATCACTGGATCACCAGTTCCTGCTGGAACATCAACATCATCAGTGAGAGGAGGAAAGACAGATCTGAGAGTGATTTGTGCGAGTGGGTGTGAGATGAAGGAGGAGGTCACAGTGGGTGATGAGGAGCTCTGCAGTTCAGATCCTCCTGTGAACTCTGGGCTCTGTTGATGATGTCTTAGATCTCAGTGTGTCTCTGGTCCAAACATATCTTTCTCTTTTGTCACGTGACAGGCTGCTGAGCTGCATCAGACCCGGACTGGTGAAGAAAATCAACCGACTGACGACTCCCATCGCTGGCCTGGTGAGCAACTGACTGGTTTCACTGCCCTGGTGTCGCCACGATCTTAAACTAAAGTGTTGATTTAAGTGTGTCTTAAATAGATGATGGACTCTATTGTATCATCAGTTTCTGTTTTCAAAACTCTTTCATTTAAATATTGACATTAGAAAATTATCTTAAGCCCCGCCCACTGAAAACACTTTTCTGGAGATGAAATCTTGTTTACTATAACCACGCCCACTCTGCTGTGATTGATCAAGTACCGAGGTTTGTCACCGCGCATCATCAATCCACTCGTTGTATAAACAAAGCGGGCGTGATTACAGCTGGATGGAGTAGGAGTGAAGCCATTATTACGTCATAATGGACTCCGCTCTCGTAACCTCTCGTTCGCAGGGATTTCAGACGATGGAGAAGTTTATAAAGTAATAAGTTCAAAACATGGTCATGATGAGGAACTTACTGCATCTTGGAGAGGAAGACTTGAGTGAGTCAAGAGAGTTAGGTTTCCCTTTATCTAATAAAATAACAACACACAACAAGACAACGACACATGTGCTTGCAGAGATACAGTCAGAGGTTTATGAAATATTAAAAGAAAATCTGACAGACCTGTATCCTAAAAACACAAAAACACAACCATAACACAATATATACAAAAACATTAATTATGGGAAGAAATCTGCAGTACATACACAAAAATACTGTACAGTGGTTGTCTTGTTCCTCCTTACATCACTGATCTGATCCAGCCTTACACCCCAGCTCGGGCTCTGAGGTCTGTGGATCAGAATCTACTTATGGTTCCTGAACACGGTTCAGGACCAGAGGAGAGAAATCTTTTCAGGCTGTTGCTCCTAAGCTTTGGAACGATCTTCTCTCCCTCTGTGTTTGATGACCTACTGACTCCTTTAAGAAACACCTTAAGACGTTTCTATTTGTTCAGGCTTTTCCTTGAATTTCTCGAACTCCTGTGTTGTTCTCAGTATTATCTTGATCTTTAAAGTATGTACTTTTTTGAGTATTGTTTTGATTGTTTAAGCGCTTTGTGACCCTGGTCTCGAAAAGCGCTATATAAATAAATATTACTTACTTACATACTTGTTTATAACAGGGGTTACGTTATAAAACCTCCCCCTTTAAACAAAATCCACGTAGTAGTGATCGTTAAATTTTTCACTTTTTTAAATTAACATCGTTTATTTTAATTTGTAAAATCAACATTACATTCAATGTGCCATCCACCTCAAAAACCTTCTCAGTAACGGTGCCCTGAAAAGCTCTCATAATGCTTTGCCGCCCAGCCAACCAATCAAAGCTGCCGATCACTTTTGACAAAGCAACCTTGACGAAGAACTTAAGTAGAGTATTTGAGCGACCAGTCACTTAATAGAACAGTGTGTAGAAGCTGCTGTTTTCAGATAAATCACTTGTTCGTAAAAGTGTGAAAAATTACAAGGAGCCTTGCAGGTCTTGACAGCAGCTTAATACAATATAATATAGTTAAATATGCAGTACCCTGTGCAAAAATAACAGACCATGGAAGGTGAATGATGATATGGTGAGGGACCTCTGTATAGACACACACAAAAACACAGAGATATGCCCACATGAATATTATTCCCACGTCTGAAATTTAAAGACACACACACTAAAACACACATAAATCATAGTTTAGATCCAGACGTCTCAGCTTGATCTGGATCAAGAGCAGGTTCCTGCACCTGATCAGCCTCATATTTCAGGTGACCTCAGTGATGTTTGTGTTTGATTGTGTATACAGCTGAACGGGCCCTCGGGGGCCACAACCAACGACTCAACCTGATCATGTGACAGGCAGCAGCGGAGTCTCGGTTTCAGCGCTCACAGCACCTGTCAGTCAGCCAGGCAGTGAAACCCGTTCGGAGCGTTTTAACGACGACTTCACGAGCAGGAATCGGCTGATGTGGAGTTTAGACGATGGTCCGCAGTGGTCAGGGGGCCCGTCGACGGAGGCCGACTCCAGTCGCTGGAAGGAAATGAAAAGTAAACCCTGAAGCTGGGATAAATATTTTCTCGTCTCGGCTCCGCTCTGAATATTTGACATTGTCAGGAGCGTTTTTTTTTAAGTCTCACCTCAGGCCGTCGTGAACACGGCAGCTCTTCAGGCAACACTGGCAGCTCTCACTGCGGTGAAGAGAAGCTTTCACGAGCCTGGACTTCAAACTTTCTTTGAAGGTCTTGTTATACGTCGTCGGCACCTTCGTAAATAAAACATGGAGTGGAAGTTATTTATATAATGCCTCGCAGATGATGTGTGTCGACTAGATTCTTCCACTTTATGAACGATTGGACTGGATTGACCGCGTGTTTCCATGGTTACGTCTCACATTTCAGCTATTAGAGGGACTTTTGTTTCGCTCATTACTTCATAAACGGTGTGGATTTTTTTTCCCCACTTACGACAACATAACATGGAAATCATAAGCGGTGCGAGAAAAATATTAATACACTGAATTATCGCAGGAAAAATA
Organism: Callionymus lyra; assembly: GCF_982586985.1. Taxonomy (NCBI): domain Eukaryota; kingdom Metazoa; phylum Chordata; class Actinopteri; order Syngnathiformes; family Callionymidae; genus Callionymus; species Callionymus lyra. The sequence goes on from NC_141826.1 coordinate 18,970,934, forward strand.
AAGACGATACTGCAGCAGCTTTTGATATTTATTGCTGCGTTGGCTTTTTATTTTAATTTGAATATTGCAATATTTTGCATCGATCTTCAAAAGTACTGAATCAATATTTAATTTTTAAAAATGACTATAAATTGTATGGCTTTAAGAACGCATGTTATTTTTGTCTTAGTACTTTTATTTGATTTGTATTTTAATTAAATGTGTTTCAAAATAAATAAATAATGTTAATAGTCCCAATTTTTGTAAATACAATGAAACTTTCAGCCACTAGATGGCAGCAGTCATCATGTGCTTTGCAGCTAAAGTAAGTAAGTAATTTTTATTTATATAGCGCTTTTCCAGACCAGGGTCACAAAGCGCTTAAACTATCAAAACAATATTCAATAAAGTATATACTTTAAAGGTCAAGAATTAAATTCTGTGATGACTGAGGATGAGAGGATACTGTCGACTCCAGTAGCTTTTAAAGCTGATCGTATCGTTGCTCCTGTATCGTGATACGCATCGTATGTCCAGGTTTACAAAACTTTGACAGAAACAGAACAAGAGACAAACGTTAATTGAAACGTTGTGTCGTCGAAGTCACGCTGACAGATCATGTGAGAACCTCCACCAGAGCTGCCTCGACACTTTCATAATTCCTGGTTTCGTGTGGTTTTTCAGGTTTTTCTCCTCCTCCTGTGTGTTATTACGGAGGTGAGAAGCACACAAACACACGCTGTTATCTGAACATCGTAATAAAACACAGGCGACTCCCCCTTCCTCTTCCTGTGTCGGGGGGGCTGATGGGAAAACCAGCCTCTGAGGGGTTCGTGCCGCTTGTGAGACGACTGAACGGGTCGCTGTTGTCGCCTCGGATCCCGACGGTGGCGTCAGGAGAGTCGCAGCGACAGGTTGTCGTCGTTAAGATTGTTGTGTGTTTTCTCGCACACACGTGGATTCATGAAGACGCTCGACAAGAGGATACGAGATATAAACCCTGACGGGACCCTGAACTCGGCCGATCCTTCTGAAAACACGCTCGGGCCGTCGGTCGAATCTTTTGTGGTCCACGCCCAGTTTCCTGTGGCTGTGACCTTCAAATAGCCAGAGTCGCTTTCACACACGAGCTGCAACAGAGTCTGGATAGTCTCGCACTACTTTTATTTGCCGACATCAGCAATATTAGTTTTTAAGAATGTTCAAAATAAGAATTGCGACATCATTTTTAACCAATCTGTGTAAAGTTGTGGTGTTCGCTGACGACCTGCAGCTTTAAATGGATTTAACCCTTGTGTTATCTCAGGGTCAAGGTGACCCGAAGGCCCGAAAACAAATTGATTGTGGTATCCCTTGTGTTATCTCAGGGTCAAGGTGACCCGAAGGCCCAAAAACAAATTGATTGTGGTATCCCTTGTGTTATCTCAGGGTCAAGGTGACCCGAAGGCCCGAAAACAAATTGTTTATGGTATCCCTAGCGTTATCTCAGGGTCGAAGTGACCCGAAAACAAATGTGTTTGTGGTATCCCTTGTGTTATGTCAGGGTCAAGGTGACTCGAAGGCCCGAAAACAAATGTGTTAGTGGTATCCCTTGTGTTATCTCAGAGTCAAGGTGACCCGAAGGCCTGAAAACAAATGTATTTGTTGTATCCCTTGTGTTATCTCAGGGTCAAGGTGAACCGAAAGCCCAAAAACAAATGTGTTTGTGATATCATTTGTGTTATCTCTGGATCAAGTTGATGGACCTTCCTGGCTTCCATAAATGTAAACACACCTTGACCCAGAGCTAACACAAGGGTTAAGAACGAGATCACGGATACAAGATTCTCTATATTAGGGAAGACTTTCAGGAGAGACTTAGGGTAGTCCCCCAAGGTTCCCGCCAAGAGGAGAGAGTTCAGGTGTCAGTGGGAGGAGGCCTGGGGCAGACCCAGGAGAGACGATTTCAGTCCTCTTAGTCTTGGATTAGCCAAAGAGTCGTTTATATTTTATTTTATTGCATTGTTAGCAAGTATATATTGGTTAAATCCAGATTTCAATGATTCCTCAGTTTATCAGCACAACAAGGGTTAATGAAGCATCGTGAAGCCTCATGTTCCGGCCTCTAGATGGTAGCAGTCATTACGTCGTTGGCGATGACTGAGGACAAGAGGATACAGTCGACTCCAGCAGCTTTTAAAGTTGATGTTTGGACATATTTTGGTTTCAAAACAAATGAAAACAGTTACAACTTCGTCATGTGGTCTGTAGATTCTGCAACACCAGAGTCAAGTACTCGACAATACTGCAAGTATATACTTGTAACTACAGTAAACGCATTATAATGCAATACTGCACTTGTACCGTACACGTCCGCGCAGGGAGACAAAAGTGCGCGTCAGCTATATCTGCTCCGTCAGATCGGTTACAAACCAGGGAAGTTTAACTCGGAGCGAAGCCAAGAGTGCAGCTGAGACGGAGATAAAGAGCGACAATCAGGAGAGGAAGCGGTGACACCCTGAGATACACAAAGACCGAGGGAACCTGGGAACAGCGGCAGAGCTCGGCTCACATTTCAACCCGGGCCAACAAAGCGCGACAGAGAGAGTGACCGAGGAGAAGGGAAAGCAGGGAACAAAGCTGAGAGTCTTCCCGGCGTCACGTGTGCGTCCAGGTAACTTCCACGTCCAGCCATGTTTACTCGGATCAGAAACAAATACTGCTTTCTTCACCTTCACGAGGCACTTTCTCCGAGTGTAGATTCATAAATCTGTCAGCTCGAGTGAGTTAGAAACACCTGCCGGCACCACAATGATGTTGCTGTGTGTGTGTGTGTGTGTGTGTGTGTGTGTGTGTGTGTGTGTGTGTGTGTGTGTGTGTGTGTGTGTGTGTGTGTGTGTCCAGGACAACCTGAGTGTGTTCCTGCGAGGCTGTGAGGAGTTTGGACTGAAGGGCTCGCAGCTGTTCGACCCCGGAGACCTGCAGGACACGTCCTCGCGCCCCACAGCCAGGTAAGACTCCCCTGATCGGCGGCTTTGTTTGCAAAAACGACTTTGTAGAAGGTGTTTCATGTGGAAGTAGATCAGTGCTGTCACAATATTGAATGAGTGAATTTAGGGTTTACATTTTTATATTGAATTTAAAATACTACAGAAAAAGAAATATTGTATTTAGATCATTACATTATGAGTAGTTGGAATTAAAATAATAAACATTAATAATAAATTCATTTTAAAATTGAATTATTTAATCAAATGATGCGAATTAAACCATTCAATGTACAAAATATTAAATTTAATAATTAATAAAAATAACTAAATGATTAAACAATTATATTTCAATAAAAAATGTCAACCATTCTATATCTTCACGCTGTCAGTTGTTGAAGATATTGTGACTCAATCTTATTAGTATAGTGATGAAGTGAAGGATTTATTAGCTTCCTTCCTGTTGATTTTTGTGTGTTTTTTTGTTTTTGAGGATGATTTTGATTGTTTTTATTTTGTATTTTTTTTGTTTAGGTGTCTGTTTTGTGTGTTGGGGTTGTTAAAGTGTTTATTTTTTTAGGCCTTTTTGTATGTGTTTCTTAAGTGTCTTATTGGTTTGGTTTTGTATGTTTTGTTTGTGTGTGTCCTTTGTTTGTTGGAGTTTTTAGTGTGGATTTCTGGTTATTGAAGCTTTTTTAGTTTGTGTGTGTTTTGTGTTATCACTTGTTTTGTTTTTTTGTGATTTTAGTTTGTTTGTATTTGAGGCGTTTTGTTTGTGTGTGTTTTGTGTTATCCATTGTTTGTTGATTTTTGTGATATTTGTTCAATTGTCGTTTTGTTTGTCTTGTTTGATTGTGTTTGTTTGTTTATGTGTATGAAGGTTTTATTAGCTTCCTTCTTCTCTTAGTAGATCAACATGAGCGCTAAGGTTGGTAGTTGAACTTCCAGTGGCTGCCATTGAATTTTTTTTTTTAAGTGACGTACCTATCTTTGTGTGTCATGAGAAGTAGACAAATGTAACCTCTAAAGATGTTTAAGATAAGATAAGGAACAGATATTACTGTACAGAGACTTCCAATAACTGTTATTCTCGTGTAGAAGGAAAGGAGCTTAAGAAAAAAAAAAAAACATTAATATAATCTGAAATTGTATTTATATAATGACATTCATTTCTAAATTAGTTTTTAAATGGAATTAGCTTTGATTCTTGTCTCCATCACTGATCGTGGCTGGTTCGTCCTGTTCCCTGCCAACACAAGTTGTCACAATCAGTGGAAGTTGGAGTCGAACAAAAGCTTCTCTGTTCACATCAGCGAGCGTTGCCTTGGTAACAACGGGCGACGCTCGTCGTTGTTTAGTCGATGCGATGAGCCGAGCGAGGTGTCGTCCGACCGCTCGACCGGTTCCTGTCAGGGAGCGCAGGAAGCTCTGACATGTGGAGAATGTTTACATCCTCTTAGCTCGGGATTAGCTGACATCACGCTCTTGATTGATGGCAGGCTTGAGTGGCAGGTTGACTCACTGGTCGTTTGTTTTTCCATCTGAAGTTTCAGGTTCAACATGTGGTCAAAATTTGAGTATCATTGAGTACATTTTCTCTCTGATGTTTCATGAGGCAGTTCAAGGATATTTAGTGACTAATGGAACCAGTTCTGACATAAACAGAAGAGCAACACTTTGGATGGTACATGAAATCATATGAGAGTCACTCTGCACCTGAACTCACCTGAAAACTCATGAATCAGTTGAACTCACAACAGTTATACAGTGACACACTCACACACACACACAGTGATGAAGAGTTTAGATTTTAGGTGAAAAATGCAAGTCATCCTCTAATATTCATTTAAATTCAGGCTCTTTCGCTTTGACTATCAAATGTTTTGTTTATGTGTATGTGTCTGTTTTATTTGTTGGGGTTGTTAGTGTGTTTTAATTTTTTTAGGCTTTTTTTGTTTGTTTGTTTAGTGTCTTGTTTGTTTGCTTTTGTATGTTTGATTTTGTTTATGTGTGTATTTTGTTTGTTGGGGGGTTTTGTTTTTGAGCCTTTTTTGTTTGTGTTTGTGTAGTGTCTTGTTTGTTTGATTTTCTGTTTTTTTGTTTATTTCTTTTTTGCTTATGTGTGTTATTCATAGTTTGTTGATTTTTGTGTGTTTTCGGTTTGTTTTGTTTTTTTAGTATTTTTTATTTGTTTTTGTCTTGTTTGTTTTTATTTTGTATGTTTTGTTTTTGTCCGTTTTGTTTGTTGGGGTTGTTATAGTGTAGTTTTTTTGTGTTTGTTAAAGTGTATTTTTTGTGTTTGTTTAGTGTCTTGTTTGTTTTGTTTATGTGTGTCTTGTTTGCTTGATTTTCTGTGTTTTTGTTTATTTCGTTTTTGTGTGTTTTGTGTTATCCATTGTTTGTTGATTTTTGTTTGTTTGTATTTGAGCCGTTTTGTTTGTCTTGTTTAATTTTGTTTATTTCTTTTTTGCTTATGTGTGTTGTGTTATTCATAGTTTGTTGATTTTTGTGTGTTTTTGTTTTGTTTTTTTAGTATTTTTTATTTGTTTTTGTCTTGTTTGTTTTGTTTTTGTCCGTTTTGTTTGTTGGGGTTGTTAAAGTGTAGTTTTTTTGTGTTTGTTAAAGTGTAGTTTTTTGTGTTTGTTTAGTGTCTTGTTTGTTTCGTTTTTGTGTGTTTTGTGTTATCCAGTGTTTGTTGATTTTTGTTCGTTTGTATTTGAGGCGTTTTGTTTGTCTTGTTTAATTTTGTTTGTTTTGTTTTTGTTTATGTGTGTGTTTTGTTTATTTCTTTATGTTTATTTTTTGATCATGTTTGTGTTGCTTATTTGTGTGTGTGTGCGACGGTGAGTTCAGGTGCAGAAAGAGTTTGTGTCTCTTAATAATCGGCGGCATTGATCGTGTCAACCATGTCTGTGTTATAGATTTTCAATAAGTAAAATTCACCAAAAATCTATTTTAAATCCAGCTTCTACAGTTTAAGTATAAGAACTGGAGTCGTCATGGTAACAAATATCAGCACCACTGTCACAACAGTTTTCGTGACACTGGAAATACGTCTTTACGTAAAAAAACACCATGAACAAGTTCTTCCTGCCAGAGCTGTCATCAACATTGGAGTCATTGTTTCTCACTTATGTAACTTCCAGAGTGTTATTCTAGTAACGTGGGGACAGGAAGTTTGCACAAGTGTTTACTCATAAAGGCTCGACAGGTTCCACACCGACCCAAACCCAGCAAAACAACTCATAAAAGTTTTTTCCTGCAGAGGAATTCAATTCAGCCTCAGCATCTATGATGCTTTATATCAGGGGCGTCACACAAGGGGCCACAGTTTTTTAGCTAGTTTTTCTAAATGTATGTTTACCAAAGTTTCTGAAACAGGAAGTACGATGTTGACATTCATGGAGGTTGAATTCACCTTAAATATCTCTGAGTTCGTCGACCTTCAACACTGGCAGCTATTTTTTTAAATGAATTATCTTATCAGTATTTATAAATCGTTCCTTAGCTTATCTTAAGACCGTTATAGGTCACAATGGTAACATGAACAATTCATTTTGAGACGACAGTCTGGCGGCAAGATTTGGTCAGGACCTAAAATGTGTTTGTAGAAACGTTGTCAGCATGAGGAGAAACTGAATCACAACAGGCACAGAAAACAAGCCCCATAATGCACTGCAACAATTGATGTTAACGACATCAAAATAACCAGATTTCGGAAAGACAGTCTCTTCCTTGACTAGTCAGGTAAAAGTTATAATTTAAAGAGAAGCCAAAACAGGAAGTAAAAACAAGATGATAAGAAAATAAAAGATAGAATGTCTTAATATGAGAATGTTTTTCTTTTTTTTACCTTTCACATTAGATAATGATAAATCCACCATTTTGACTCTCCACTGACATTAGACCTGTGCAACCTTTTTTTTAGCTGAGAGTCGTTTCAGAAATGTTTCATAATCTCTCTGGCAGACGCATGTATCACTTTACGATGTTTTTCTGTCGTTTAATCTCACCTCTCTCTCCCTGTACCTCCCTCTACCTCTCTCTCTCTCCCTCTCTCTCTCTCTCTCTCTCTCTCTCTCTCTCCCCTTCTCTCTCTCCGCAGGGCAAGTGACTCCAGCCGGAAGCTGAAGAATGTAAGTCAAGCCTCCGGATGATTTGCTTAAATACACGTTGCTGATCCGACTGTTATTATTTCTCCATGTTTCAATTTGTGTGTCGGGCGTCAGTCCTGCAGCAACACGAATGACAGCTTTAACACTCAAGTCACACAAGTACAGACCATATCTGTATTTGCTATTATTATGAAAACTAATAAAAGTATAAACTAATATTTAATGAACTCATGAAATGGGACAGAATAAATTGTCCAGAAATAAGTCCAGAAATGTGTTAATAGTAAGTGGTGTAAGAATATATTGATACTCTTTGTTCATTTTGTGACTTGTTTCTTTCATGATATGGTGATAGATTCGAAGTACCTTATCATATTTTTAAATGTATTTATATATATTTTTTTATCATAGTTCTCTTATGGTTTATATTTAAACAAAGAATAAAAAATAACAAAAAAAAAATCGTTTTTATATATATATATATAAATATATATATATATATATATATATATATATATATATATATATATATATATATATTTTACAACATTCAAACGTCAGTATCATTTTGTGTTACAATTAAACTTGGGGCATCTAGATGGCAAAAGTCATTACGTCCTCCTTAGGTTAAGGAACAATGGAATCCCTCGAGATCCTGTCCATAACTGAGGACGAGAGGATACGGTCGACTCGAGCAGCTTTTAAAGCCGATGTTTGGACATATTTTGGTTTGAAAACAAATGAAAGCAGTTACGACTTCGTCAAGAGTCATGCGGTCTGTAAAGTACTCGAACAATACTACAAATATATCCTGGTTCCTACAGTATTGTAGTATTGCGTATCGTTGCCCCTGTATCGTGATACTATGGTTTCTCAAGATTCTTGCTAATACACCCCTTTATGTCTTGTTAATAGTTGGTCATGAGTTTGTGCACAACAGGACAAGACTGTAGACGAAAACCAGAAGCTGCAGTGTTTGAATATGAATCACTCTCTGGCCGTCCTGCAGCCCGCCACAGCTTCAGCAGAATAATGCTGCTTTACAAGAGGTCCGGCCCCCTCTGCAGTCTCAGCCCCCCTCGCTCTAATGCTCTCTCTCTCTCTCTGTGAGTGTGTGTGTGTGTGTGTGATGCTGTCCGTGTGTGTGAGTCGCTGGCTTCTGCTCACTCATTCAGTCGCAGGCAGTGAAGCCGCCGCACGTTAGCAGGCGCTCCATGCAAATCTAGTGACCTAGAAAAGCAGCCGGACTAGCATGTGGATGTACCTGGACCGGGTCTGCAGGATGACAGGAGCTCGGGTTTGACGCTTTGCTGCACAAGTGCCTTTGAGCATTGGGAACCTGTGAGTTTTTATTCATGTGTGTGTGGCTGGTTGTGTGCGTGAAAACAAAGCGGTGACTGTTTGAACTTCATAACAGGTATTTCCAAACGCGTGACATCAGACCTGGTTTAGACGCCTGTCACTCACAAAAAAAACGTTTGAGCTTCGGATCAATCTCGTGTGTAGATTCCTCCGCAAGGCATGTGTCATTTTTTTTTTTTTTTTTGGGATCGATACGATTGCGGTCATAGCAACTGGTGCTGACCCAGTTCTGCCCATTGTTCTATCGGTGTCACCGATGAAACTCACCCAATTGCTCAGAGGCAACTATGCAGAAAAAACACTGTGGCGGGTGAACCGTGACGTCACACACTCGTGCGTCTCACTGATTGAAAGCGATCGCAAGTGTGGAGAGTCCAGTGAGAAACTTACTTGGTACCATCCTGGCACCGGTTCTGACCTTAAGAGATTGAAAAGAATTCATGGATTTTTGTTGTTTCTCTGTGATTCTCAGCATCTCTGAACTCACCTGGCAAAGCCCCTCTTGCACACAAGTTTGCCCCAAAATAATCCTAACAGAACATCCCAGACACAGCCGGTTACCATGGTAACAGGTTAAAAAGTTGGACTGTGTCGTAAATGTGTTCTATGTTAATCTTTGTATCCTTTATCTTTGTTATTTTTCTTTGATCTATGTTCTTTATCTTTAGACTTAGATTGTATCATCTTGTTCTTTCTCTTTGTTCTTATTTTATTTTGATTATTTTTTATGAAAAATTGCTTTATTTGCTGTGGATAATTGGAAAAAAACAATTCAATCACGATCAATAAAGTTCTACCTAAACTAACCTAAATATAATAATATAGCTTTTATTTTGGAACAAAAAAAATGATGTGTTTTGTAGTTTAATTCACTCACAAAAGTACTTGTATCAGATGAAAAGGAACCGAGTGATAAGACTTGCTTCTGTTAAATCAATCGTCAGCTCAGGACGACGACGTGATTAAATTAGATTTCCCTTGAAAAGCTCAATCATCTCCAGAGACTTTGTTGAAGAGCTTCTTCCTGATAAAGGGAAGTGAGATAAAGGCCTGATGAAGGTGAAGGTTTGTGTCTTGAATTGACTCATGAAGTCATTAAAACTATAAAAGCGATTTGTAGAAACAAAAAAACTTTGACTTTCCCGTCAAGCTTTTCATAAAACACTACTACTTCAACTTAAAATACACCTTGTGAAAGCTTTAGGACTTAATTTGTCCTATTATTTTTGACAGTAGTTGTTACACAACTGTAGCCGGAGCTGAGTGACAAAGTGTGTCGTCATTTGAAGACAATTAAAACTGGACCGTGGCCAGTGTGTCGTCGCCATGGAGACGCCCGTGATGTATTTCTTTCACACGACCTTTGAAATCACGGCATGTCAACGTTGGGTCTCCTCGGGTGTTTCTTCTCTCGCAGTACAAACAGAGCGACTGCCGGTGAAGTTGATGAACGGTTGAGATTCTAGATCAGTCTGAAGGACTCGCAGAGAGACACAAACTACACATGCAGACTCACACAAAGCGAAGGAAGCTTCATTTTGTCTTCATTTAAAAGTAGCATCATGTGTTTAACTGAACTCTGAGAAAACGTACCTCTGCCAAGGAGGTCAGATTATTTTAGTTTCTGCAAAATCTTAATCTCAAACACACAATTACACCCAAAACTATTACTGACAGAACTTAAAAAAAATGTTTAAAATACTCATTTTTAATTTTTGCTGGTTGATTTTAATTCAACTCGTTCTCCTGCTTTAGTCGACTCCGAGTCTCCGCTCATCTGTCTTGGCAGCCGAGCGTCGGCGCTGACGGGTCGACTGAAATAAACACATTAAGCCTTCGCTGAGCTTCCTTATCAAAGTCGTCCCGGAGGAGACGAGGTAAATATAGTCGTCCGCGCTGCTCCAGAACATCTCGCTGAAGATGACGCAACGCTGTGGTCCGGGTCGAAGGTCGGAACGGTGACCTCTGGAGGCTGCGTCTTGTGCTTGACCTTCGAGGAAGGTCGGGGAGTTTGTGAGTAGTGGGAGTGAAAGCAGTTACACAGAAAAAAACAACTATTTATCTTTCTGCTGAAGAGGAACGGAGATGTAAACACTCTTTAAATCATTTATTAGTTTTGTAAAAAAAAAAGAAACAATTCTCCTTCTTTACCTTTAACTGGGAATACTGGTAATGTAATAAGTAGTGTGTATTGGCAAGAATCTGGTGATATGATACATGTCACGGTACAGGGACAACGATACGATATATTGTGATACTGTAGTAACAGTTTTTGTAGTATTGTCGAGTACTTGACTCTGGTGTTGCAGAATTTACAGACCACATGACGAAGTCGTAACTGCTTTCATTTGTTTTTAAACTAAAATACGTTCAAACATCAGCTGCTGGAGTCAACGGTATCCTCTCGTCCTCAGTCATTTGCAAGATCTCGCAGGATTTCAATGTTCTTGTAGCTGCGGCGAACGTAACGACTGCTGCCATCTAGTTGATGATAGTATAATTGCAACAAAAAAATAAACAAACTCTGGGAACATTTGCATGTTCAATGTCAATTTAAAAAGAATTATAATTGTTGTATTTTATACACATTTTGTTTAAATATAAACCATAAAAGAACTATGATAAAAATAAAATATGAATTGAATTCCAAAAAAGGAAGTGTTTTTATTATTGATAAAGTGCTGCATTTTGATACAGTATTGGGGGAAACTATAAAAAAAAAAGAAAAAAAAGCGGGTTTTCTTTTTTAAATACACCCCTAAATATGTCAGAAATATTTTGCATTTTATTTTATTCACAAATGATTAATACAACTTTCCTAACTTTATAACTTTTAAATCACTTAAAGCTCAGAGTCCAAATTGTTTTTAAAAGAGTTTTTTTTTGTTGGTACAAATAATAATTAAAAAAACAAACTTGTTTTATTTACGCGTCTTTCTCTCAGGTTCTGATCACCATCTACTGGCTGGGTCGAGCTGCCAACGGATGCACCTCCTACAGCGGGCCCACACTGGACCTGAAAGAGTTTGACGTGCTGCTGTCACAGATGCGAAAGGTACCACACACACACACACACACACACACACACACACACACACGTCTTAAACATTCTTGTTGAAGAGGCAACAGAACTTGTATCTGTAGAAGAAGCACCATCAGCTGTTTCTCTTCTGGCACTTGAACAGCACCAAGGTCAGCAGCAGGAAATCATTCCCAGGACAGGAAGTGCTTTTCCACACACATCCAATTAGCTGCTGGCATGTAAATCTGCTGTAGAGACGGAGGAGAGAGAGTCAACAGTCTTGGTGGAGAAGTTCAAGTATCTTGGGGTCTTGTTCACGAGTGAGCAGGTGGATCTTGACATCCTCAGTCATGAGGTCTCTGTGTCATCAAAGATGAGTGTAAAAAGAGCTGAGCCAAAAGACAAATTTATCCATCTACTGGTCCATCTATGTTCCTGCTCTCATCCGTGGTCACCATCGTTGAACCAGATGGTGTATACAAGTGTCTGAAAAAAGTCTGTCTGGACTTTATCTTAGTGATCAGGAGAGTCGTTCGGAAGAGACTCAAACTAGAGCCTGATCCTCCACACGAGGAGACGCCAGTTGTGGAGGCTTCGGAACCTTTTTAAGGATGTTTGGGAGGACATGGGAACCATATCATGGGCCTGGGGTGTGTCCCAAATAGCGAACTTCTGCACTTACACTTAATATTTTGAGTGCGTTTCATCGAGCAGTGTGCGAAAATGTAGTGCACAACAAGCACTCAAATGGCCAGAAAACTGAGTGTGGATCGATGAACACTTTCCACCCTCAACGACCGCCATCTTAGTGACGTAGATGACGCTAAACTGAAGCTAAGTCACAGACGACACGTCTTCGGGTGTGACTATCTCAAGAGAACACAAATTTTACCACAAAACGACACAACAACAGTAACAACAAAATGAAACACGACTTAATAACTTGTTTAAATTGGCGAAAAAAGCTGTCAAGTGTCGGCGATAGAGTTCCGACAGCTGGTTACGATCAGTGTTAAAAAGTAGTAGAAGAAGAAACTGTCGAGTCATTTCCGGTAAGTGTGTAGCAACAGATATTAGTTATTAGAGATATTAGTTTTGTCGTACCGTATTTTCCGGACTATAAGTCGCAGTTTTTTTCATAGTTTGGCCGGGGGTGCGAGTTATACTCTGGAGCGACTTATGTGTGAAATTATTAACACATTATTACCCGGTATATCATTTCACATGTTATTTTCACATCAACCGCAAGAGGGCGCTCTAGGCCTGTGTTGATAATTTCGACGTAGAAGAGGAAGCGCCGCATCTTCTACCTCCGGAGTTTGCGGAATTGTTGACACAGAGGATGAAGATTTCATTGGATTTTAGTTATTTGGAGTTACACGGATGGTTTGGTAAACTTCTTTAGTTATTTATGCTATAGTTATCTGAATAACTCTTAATATGTTATGTTAACATACCAGGCACGTTCTCAGTTGTGTCATGTAACGTAACATACCGTACAATTATTCAGCCTGTTGTTGCCTCTATTCTATTTTTATTTTAAATTGCCTTTCAAGATGTTATGTCTGTTCTTGGTGTTGGATTTTATCAAATAAATGTACCCCAAAAATGCCACTTATATTCCAGTTCCGACTTTAAGAATTCTGTCCAATAAGGTTGACGTAAAGAGGAAAGAAACACCGTCAGAAATGACTTCTGTCTTCTGGCTCAGCTCTTGCATCAGCACCAAGTCTCTCCGTCTCGTCCTCCAGGAGGTCGGGGAGGCAGAGAGTCCGAAACGCAGCATCCGGGACAGCGGCTACGTGGACTGCTGGGACTCTGAGCGCAGCGGCTCCCTCTCCCCGCCACGGCACTGCCGCGAGGACTCGCTCGACAGCCTGGACTCCTTCGGCTCGCGCTCGCAACAGACCCCGTCGCCGGACGTCCCAGTGACCCGGGGCAGCAGCGATGGTAGGAATAACTGCTCGATGTGAACCCCCCCCCCCCCACCCCTCACACTCAAGCTGAGAGGAAGTCATCCAACACTGACGTCTTTGTTCACATAAGTTTAGGGCAGCAGATTCTTCTCTCAGATAAATGAGTCTCATTGTGAGGAGCTGTTGTTCTGGTCGACGCCCAGAGCTGATCTCAGGTCTGCAGGTTCTGTCAGGAACCAGAAGGTCATTTGAGTTTGATGAAAAAAGTAGCTCAGATCGTGAGGCCCTAAATGTGTCACAGTCCCGACCCTGGAGCCAATCAGAGCCCAGCAACTAATCTTTAATGGCCCATGAGTGATAAACACTTAAAGTTGGACGAAGAAATGTATTAAAATTGTTATTTAAATGCATCCAAATCTACTTATTTTTGTTCACAGAGATAACAGTCTTTAAGGTGCAACATTCCGAAAGGCTGTTTCCAAGCAAGGAAATGCAATAAATGTCAAATTACACTAAACTTACCAACTTGAAAAAAAAACAATACATTATTTTTTTACTTTTCTGTTCAAGTTTTGTCCAAAAATTAGAATTCTGCCTTTTTAATCTCATTTATTGATATTTTTCCACCACAACATTCGCATCATATTGGTTATATTTTTACAGTTTTAATAATTTAACTTTTACTGTTACTAATCTATAACTTAAAGGTGGGGTAGGTGTTCTTCCAAACGTCATTACCTTGCATTTTCAACAGTGGATTTAAAATATTGAATTCTTGTGAAAAAAACGTCAAATTAAGTTTGCGGCCAATTCAGTATGAACGATATATAGAAACATATTTTTGTCTTGGCCTTTTAAAGCATGTATTTAACCGTGTATTGTTTTGTCGTGTGTGACTCTGGTCAGAGAAAAAGCGCTTTACAAATAATTACTCACTCAAAAGCTTCATGATATTCATCACCACTGCGAGTGATTCTATTGATCATCTATTTATTTGAAACATGGAGTCGACGCTTCTCCGACACGTGAATTCCTGGTACGTGATTCAGTGAAGAGACGCTAACACGAGTCTTTGTGTGTCGACAAGTTGAGTGACAGCCGGAGAGGCTCGTTCCTCACTGTTTGTTGACTGAGATTTCTGATCCGCTGTTTGACGGATCTGTCAGCGACTGTAACTCAGTGATGATGATGATGATGATGGTGGTGTTGACCTTCATCCAGAGGGAGTTGAAGTCTTGTGTTGAGACTAAGACAATAGAATTAGGATTAAAAGAAGTCGACTCTGATCTAGAGCTTCATTGATGTGGCCTGAGAAAGTCAACACACACGTAGAAGGTTGTCGGTTCATTTCTGGCTCAAGGCAACATGTGTGGTGTTTAGATGTTCTCCTGATTATGGAACACAAGATCAAGAACCAGACTATTGACTCTGATACCTCTTTAAATATTTTCAAAACCCAAGCCTGCCAAGACATTTATGTGTCCCCAGGATAGTTGGCTTCAAATCAATGTTCATTAATATCCATGTTATTATTGTTACAGATAAAGATGCCAATCTTTAAGAAAATATAAAGTACAGAGATTATGGACGTCAACAATAAGAGTAATATTGGTGTTGAAGTAAAGAAATATGTTTGGTAAAGAAGGAAATACATATCGATAAAGGCCTTAAATGTCCCAATTTAGCCATAAAAGTTGATGCAGATGAAAAAAAGGATTGAACACATGGAACAGATGATGAGTATCTGTTGTGTTCGTGGGTGGAATATAGTTGAAGGAGAAGAAAACCAAAGCTATAAGCTAACATTAGCATAAGCTAAAATTAGCACGAGTAATCACTTCCTGATAAGGATGTAATTATTAACTCATTATGTTAAAGCTGATGCCATCGTTGTACTAATAGTGTAACAAAACATATTGATACGTTTTTACGATAAACACGTAAATATTCACAGTGTTTGTTGCGATTGAAACGTCCGGCCGCTAGATGGCAGCGGTCGTTACGTCCTCCGCAGCTAACGAATCTATGACATCCTGTGAGATCCAGATGATGACTGAGGATGAGAGGATACAGTCGACTCCAGCGGCTTTAAAAGCTGATGTTTGGACATATTTTAGTTTCAAAACAAATGAAAGCAGTTACGACTTTGTCAAGAGGCATGTGGTCTGTAAATTCTTTATTTTACAATTAACACAAATATTCACAGTGTTTGTTCATTTTTGTGTTGCATTTAAACCTCAGGTCGCTAGATGGCAGCAGCCATTATGTCCTCTGCATAATAATAATAATAATAATAATCTCTATTTATATAGCGCCTTTCTAGACCAGGGTCACAAAGCGCTTAATGCTGATGTTTTGGACATATTTTGGTTTCAAAACAAGTATGTCAGGAGTCATGTGGTCTCTAAATTCACCTGAGTCAAGTACTCGACAATACTACAAATATATCCTTGTTACTATAGTATAACAATATATCTTGTTGTCACTGTATATGAATATACATTTCGCCAGATCCTTGCAACACACACATGGTGGTACTACTGCAGATCAGTTCTCATCTTAGCATCAGGGTTCAGTTACAAATGGAGAGCTCCGTCTCAAAGTAAACATCTGCTGCTTGAAAATGAAACCAGAAGTTATGAACCAGCTTCAAGTCGCCGTCGTAAAAAGTTCTCATCCGTAGTTAAAAAAGTTTATCCTTGTTAATCTTCAGTCACTCTCTCGTCCTATAACTGTTGAACAAAGTGGCTTCACCGTAAACAGAAGCTCTCGTTTATTTGATTTTAAAAAGGCGGCTTTAAAGTCAGACGAAGGTTCTGTCAGGTCCAGATGTCGCCGCCATCTCAGTGTTTGATCTGCTGGTGTCATGAGAGCTCGTCGGCGAGGAGGAGGATGACCCGCGATGAAGGTTCCTTCAGTGCTCCCACATGTGTCGCCTCTCAGGGCTGATCCACCCGGACGCGCCCTCATGTTTCCAATTGACGCTGGACCGGCTGGTAATTGAAGCGTTGAACACGGGGAGTCTCTCGGAGCCTTGATCCGTCAGCCTCGCAGACCACAGTGAAATTAGAAGTGTTGAGTTTCCAGCAGATCACACGTGTGTCAAAGCTGCAGCTGGAGGGTTATGGTGGGAGGAAGACGAGTGAAAAACATTTTCATAGACTCTGTGGATCATATACAGACACGGAAGATGTTTTCCCGAAAGAAGATTTCATTTATATTGACATATGCCAGAAGTAAATCTGTGTCTTCAGAATATTTGTTGAATTTAACATTTCAAATGTTGTTTTTTTTAATCAAGTTGTTTTTGTTTTAAATAATTAAATTCTACAATTTCTACATTAAAAGGTTGAATTGGTTGGTTCTAAATAATTTAATTTATGAATAAAATAGTTTACAGATAGAGTTTGATTTTTTAATTTCTATAATTAAAAAAAATTAAATTAAATTTGTTTTAATTACTAGCCTTTTAAATGTAATGTTAAAATGTTGGTATAAATGCACCAGAAAATACCGTTGCTTTGCAGTCGTCACATGATCATGTGCGTGTTGCATGATTGGCTGAAAGTTCAATCAAGTAGCTCGGTACTCGATTAATGTTGTCTGGTTACGCTATTATAGCAACACTTTTATATTGAATTCAAAAACCTACCAATAGAAAAATATTAATATATATTTGATTTTTGGAATTAGAATTTGAAACTATATTTGTAATAAAAAGTCATTAAGTAATTTCAAACCCTATTCAATTATTTAACCTTTCTATTTAGAAAGAATTGAATATTTTTTTTAATGTAATACTTTAAAAAATAAATAACAAAACTATTCATTATTCCGCCGGCAGTCATCCATTAAATAGTCTATAAAGTAATGTTTATGTCTCAGTTGATTTATGTTATAATTAATTGTATAATTAGTAAATCACTCGATGTCTCAGTTATTTTTTCCCGTCACTTGTATCTGTTCCACGCTTTTGAATGCACCACGGCCTTTCCTACAATATTGAACGCACCACACTGGTTGTTTAATCAGATGAAAGGTAGAGAGAAAGATAAAGAGACATTTAGTCTTTATGAGTCATCAATTGATATCATATTGAATCGTCACATGACTTACGTCGCCTCCAGTAAGTAAGTAAGTCATTTTTATTTGTATAGCGCTTTTCCAGACCAGGGTCACAAAGCGCTTAAACAATCAAAACAATATTCAATAAAGTATATACTTTAAAGGTCAAGATAAAACTGATAACACAACAGGAGTTCCAGAAAATCAAGGAAAAGCCTGAACAAATAAAAGTGTCTTAAGATGTTTCTTGAAGGAGTCAGTAGATCATCAAACACAGAGATGGTTCCAAAGCTTAGGAGCAACAACCTGGAAGGATTACTCTCCTCTGGTCCTGAACCGTGTTCAGGAACCATCAGTAGATTCTGATCCACAGACCTCAGAGCCCGAGCTGATGTGTAAGGCTGGATCAGATCAGTGATGTAAGGAGGAGCCTGACCATGAATAGATCTGAAAGTAAGAACCAGAATTTTAAAGATGATCCTGAAAGAAAGTGGAAGCCAGTGAAGAGATTTAAGTCTTGTTTTTGTCATCAAAGCTCGTCGTCTTAGGTATTTCTTCAAAGCCGATGAAAGCAATTATATGTACAAATAAATTAATAAAAGATGAGTTGCATACATGTCGTCCTAAATAGTAACAGTAGTAGAGTTTTGGTAGTCAACTAGTTTCAGCAACTGTACGAGGAACATACGTCAGCGACCACATGCCGGAATTTAAGGGACCAACATCTGCGGATCCAGGTGTTGCCACTGACATTGAAGACAGACGCTAGTGATTTATGTGTCATAAAAAAATGGTTTTCTCTGTGATGAGGTTTCATCTGTAGTCGGTTATTTTATGTCTTCTCTAAGGCTTGTCTGCTTCTGTTGCTGCTCTGATGGTTCAACACCTAAGATTATTTCGTTTTAAAGTTGCTAGAAACCGGTTTAAGGTCTGTAACTCCCCCATCTTACCTCCCCCCCCAGGTCGTGGAAGTGACTCGGAGTCCGACGGCGCCCCCCTCAGGAAGACCCCAGACGTGCGCAAAGACGACATGCTAGCGCGCCGGACGTCCGTCACCGAGCTGAAGACAGCCATGCCCTTCAACCAGTTCCTGCCCAACAAGAGCAACCAGAGCGCGTACGTTCCGGCGCCGCTGCGCAAGAAGAAGACGCCGACGCCGGAGAAGGAGGAGGGCGACGGGCGGAAGAGCTGGAGTACCGCCACGTCACCAGTGGGAGGCGACAAACCGCTGAGGTGAGTCCAGGCTTATGGTGCCGATCCTGTGAAGGGGCGATGAACGACATCGTTATGAATAAATACATTGGTGGATGCAAAACTAAAAGTAAATATAAAAAATGTCAAAATAGTACCAGTTGAGCTGATAACGTCGCTGTGACCAATCACAGCTTCACACTGACGTTCGGTCAACCTACTCGATTTGCATACTGCCTTTGAAACGTCGTAATAAAGAGTAGAAAAACGTCAATAAATGAACATTAAAAAATTAAATGTATAAATAATAGATAAATGCATATAAATACACGGTCCTGGTAACATTCTTTGCCAAAATTAAAACCAGAAGTTATTTATTTTTAATATTTATTCACACATTTTTTAACACGTCTAGTTATTGACCCTGAACAATCTCAGAACCAGGCCATTAAAGAACATCTAATCTCTCGTCATGACCATGTTTTGAAGTTCCTCCTCGTCTGAAATCTGGGCGAACGAGAGGTTACGAGACCAGAGTCCATTATGACGTAATAATGGCTTCTCTCCTCCTCCAGCCAGCTGTAATCACGCCCCACTTTGTTTATACAACGAGTCCCATGGAGGTTGAAACTTCTGGGATCGATGACATGAGGTGACAAACCTCCATGTTTGACCAATAGCAGCAGAGTGGGTGTGGTTATGAGAAACACGTTTTTTATCACCAGAATAATGAACTTCATTGGCTCAACCGTCAGCAGCAGAGACATTTGACCTTTGACTCCTGATCCATCACAGCAGAATGGACGTGGTCACGGTAAAACAAGAATAGGACACTCACAAAAACAAAGCGTTTTAGACGGGCGGTGCTTATGGTCGAGTCACACAAGTCCATCATGTGACCTTCGCTGATACATTTGGTTTTGCTCTTCTCCCGCGTCCTCTGTTGTCCTCGTGTCCTGGTCTCCATCTCCCCCTCGTCCTCCTCTGTCCTCGGGTTCACGACCTCTAGTGTAGCCGACCCTCCGCCTGGCCCCTCCCTCCACCCGCCGCCGCCTCCTCAGATCCAGGTGCAGCTGCAGGAGGTCAGGGGATGCTCGGAGGTCCAGGCTCCACCACCGGTTCACCCGACGACCTCCTCTGATAGAAGGTCTTCACCCTTCATTTCACCTCATTCCATACACTGTTCACTTCTGCTTTGTTTGTCGAGTCATGTGATCGTTTCTGTCCGTCAAAACATCCGCGACTCCTCAGTGCTTAGCAAAGGCCGCAGTGAGACATTAGGATTAGGACCGTAGCATCTCGTCCAGGCGTCTCAGCGGAGGACAGTTTGTTTTGCTCCCTGCAGTTCTCCGTCACGCTCGTGCTCAGAGGAACTCCTCCGACCGTCCACCAGGGGGACGATGGAGACATCGGAGAGGAAGACCGATGATGGCCCAGAAGATAAGAAGACCAGGACTTTGCCTAAGAGTCCCTCGGAAACACCTGCGGGACAGAGCAGCCGTTTAGAAACCTCCGGTCTCCAGACCACGTGAGCTTCCACTCAAAAGGATTCAACGAATCATCACGTATCATCGGCATAAGATTGCATGTGATGGCAAGATATGAGGAAACAAAGATGGCTGCCGAGAATGACCGCCACTCCTCCATCCAGGTGGTCATGAAGAAGAACGCACTCATGATGTTAAGCGTTTAGTTTTTGCCTTCAAATACTTCAGCCGGAATTAAAGTCAATATTTCCGATCGTCACTTTCTTCTTCTGGCGGAAATATTTTGAGGCAAACTTAATTATAACTGCTCCGACATCAACCTGCGACACAGAGTGAAGTCAGAAGATGGTTCTGACTGAGCTGCTCTGGTTCGGATCAACTCTCTGGTTGACTCTCTTCTTGTGGGAGAGACCTGTGGGCTGCTCACACCCTCTGCCGTCACCGCAGGGGGTCCAAACCTGCTGCTGCTGCATGTGCTTCTCATCAGAGCTTCAGCTGCTGTTTTTAGAACTTGAACCACTTCCACGCTTGTTTCGTGGTCCTGCCTGCGCAACACCGCCCCCTACTGCTCAGGCTGATACTGATGGAGTCAAAACACTTTGTGTCTGTGTCCATCTGTGACTGTGACTTCTCTTTTTCATCCTTCTTTCCCTCCTGTAGACTCCAACATACAGATCATGTGTCACATGACCCACAGTAAGTTGAAGTGGCATTTTGGAACCACATGAACAGTTCCAGGGGAACAGATCCATTCCTGGGATTTTAATATTTTACTCTTTAAAAGCTTGAATTTTGCTTTGACCTTTATTTTTAATTTTAGTTTTGGTTCCATACACAAAGATCCACTCACGGGGTTAATACATGTTCCAGTTTGACACATTTTACTGTCAGTAAATCCACATGTACAGCCTTTTTTTTTTAATTAAATAGACAGTTTGGCATTTGTTGTTACAGTTACAATAAGGTTGATGAAAGAAAAAACAAACTAACATAAAAGTCAGACAAAATTACTTTTTTATTTATGATAAGAATAAAAATCAAAACTCGATTATCGCCAGCGTTTAAAACAAAACACAGGATTTTAATTATTTTTATTGTTGTGATGACAGTATATATTAAAAATAACTAGCTAAATATAATTCAAATGAGTTGAGAGAAATAACAATAAAGTGGCATTTAAAATGTAATTAATAAAATAAAATGAAGTATGTTATTTATGATCTTGACCTGCTGATGTAATAAAATAGTAATAAATAATACTCATTATAAATCACAAAAGAATCAAGAATCTGGTTATTTATTCTCAATCCAATAAAATAAATAAACAAAACAAAGATGTTAAGTTGAGTTGATTAAACAAATTAACTTTGGAAACATTCAATCTTTTTGGATCTTCTTTGTTCCTGTAGCTCTTGAGATCGTGTTTGTTGTGTAGATGAAGAGCTTGTGAGATAGAAAAGATGCTTTATTTGTGTCTTTAAAAGCTTGTGTGTAACAGAAGTGACTGATGTTCATACTCATGACGACTTGTGTGTGTCTTTGCTGCAGGAGTGTGAGTATGAGCGACATGCGCGGCGTAGACAACAACGGCGACGTTCGCCAAGAGCAGATGCACAACCAGTACAACAGGATGAAGGAGGACGAGGAAGTATGGCAGGACGTGAGTGTTTTTGTTTACTTGTGAGGGACATATAACTTTTCCCTTCTCTGATGGGGGGCCGGGGTCGGTTCGTAGCAGAAAAAGTGTGATCATCTCAAAATGTATAGTGTTCCAGAAATAAATTGTAACACGTCTAAGTCAGTCTTGACTTTAAAAGATAACTTACCCCCTAAAAATGGTTGGATGTATATTTTTGTCTCGCCCTGTATATGAAAAATCTAAATCAAAATGCATCTCCGGGGGGCTGTAGTTTGGGGACCACTGCTCTACAGAACTGATATTCATTAGAAGTGTATCAATAATTTGTTGTATTATTAGTTACAATTGACATGCAAATATTTGTTCATTTTAGTGTCACAATTAAACTTCCGGCCACTAGATGGCTGCAGTCATTATGTTCTCCGTGACTAAAGGAAGAATTAAATTCCACGAGATCCCGGTGATGACTGAGGACGAGAGGATACAGTCGACTTTAACAGCTTTTAAAGCAGATGTTTGGACATATTTTAGTTTGAAAAGAAATGAAAGCAGTTACGACTTCATCAAGAGTCATGTGGTCTGTAAATTTTCCAACACCAGATTCAAGTACTCTACAATACTACATAAAAATACTTGTTACTACAGCATCACAATATCACTGTATAGCCCATACGTATGGTATCGCCAGATTCTTGCCAATACACACAACTATTTGTGTGTGTTTGTGTGCGTCAGGACCTGGCTAAATGGAAGAACCGCCGGAGGAGCGTCTCTCAGGACCTGATCAAGAAGGAGGAGGAGAGGAAGATGATGGAGCAGCTGATGACAGAAGGAGGAGCAGGAGACGCAGCTTCTATAAGGAGGCGGAGCGTCAAGACCTACAGAGAGATTGTGGAAGACAAGTAGGATCAACGACATATTATTTAAGATGATTTAACAATGATCCACTAACATTCCACTAACATGCTTTTAGTTATAGATCATGTTAACCACTAATTCACATCATTTATTTCACTTCATTTTGAACCTGCCAATGTTCCCTCTTATTCTGGAGCAAACACACATCTCCCTGAGCAGTCCAACATCAGAAGTACTGTGGTCAGGCCACATTCACACCCAATAAAGATTTGTTCTAAAAAAAACATTTGATGAATAAAATAAAGAATTAAAAAACATGTATTTTAAACAGTGCAGTGAGTTTGAGCCTGATGATGAAGGATTATGAAGCAGACGGAGCTGATGCTCTTAAATTTGAAAGCCTGAAGTTTATTTCCGTCTTGACCTTTGAGGAATTTACTGTGAGGTTAAGCGAGGACACTCCAGATCAAAGTGCAGGTCGTGACTGAAGAGACACGAAGGATGGATAAGTTGTCAGCGCTGTTGAGTTAAAATGCTGTTAAGTTACGACTCGATCACGCCAGTGGTAGCTGCTGAAAAGGTGAGGCTCTTTTCCAGTACATTTCTCTGCCTATAGCGTTGAAAGAAGCAGTTGAAAATTGCTTAAACTTGGACAAAGTTGATGTAGAAATCAACCCTTTTGACAGCTAATGATGAATTATATTTTTTATTATGCTCCTTGTTTACATAAAAATGAAAACACATTTTAATTTAATATGACATGCACTATCAAAATAAACCAAGATATTCAACTTGAAATGATAATAAAATAATAAAAAAAATCATTTATTTAAAATGTTGAACAATGATTGAACCGTTAAAACCTCGCTTCCTCAAAAAATAGCTGCCATGTGAGATAAGGTAAGGTAAGGTAAGGTAGAACTTTATTGATCCCTCAGGAGGTCTCCTTCGGGAAATTCTTTTTTTCCAATAGCCACAGCAAATACAGCAATTTTTCACAAAAAATACATCAAAATAAAATAAGAACAAGAACAAAGAGAAATAAAGAGAAAGAAAAAGATGATACAATCAAAGTCTAAAGATAAAGACAAAGAACATTGATCAAATAAAAATAACAAAGACAAAGGATACAAAGATTAACATAGAACAGAACATCCAGATACTTTCACTCCACTCCTGCCCCCGAACTCAGAATTGTACAATTTAATAGCCCGAGGAATGAATGAGTCCTTGAGTCTATTTGATAAGCAAGATACTCCTCATGTTTAGCAACCATTAGCGTAGCTTATTCGAGCGCCCCCGAAATCCTATTCAGAGACAACGCTTCTCCGTTACTTTTGCGTCGCGTATGATTGGCTGAGTTACACAAACGTCACTGATGGGCTCTTCAAAAAGTGACCCTAAATAAACCAATTATGACGAATGACAACACAAACCAAGACTATGATTAGAACGTGAATCGATGCAAATACAGTTTATCTGTGAGAATAATTATTTTTGAACTAAAAACGTAATAATAAATATATATATTTTATTATAAAGATTAAAATAATATCGACAGCAAATCGGTGAGAGGGCGGCGCCGCAGCGCCCTCTATTGGCAAGAAGCCACTGGATCACGCTTTTAGGTTATTAAAGATAGAGAAGCTAAAACCATTTTTAGGTCCTTGTGTCGCTTCTGATTGCTTAATATTGCGTGGTGCCTTCTTCTATTGTCTTATCATAACAAAGTTATCTCAAGACACTCTACAGTTGAAGTAAGACTATAGTGGAAAAAGGAAAAAACAGATCAACTCAATAATGAGTAAAGCCCAGTGTGGCCTTGGCGAGGAAAAACTTCCTTTTAGAAGGCAGAAACATCGAGCAGAACCAGACTCATTGTTGACGGCCTCCTGCTGTGACCGGCTGGGAGGAAGGATGGACGGAGAGAGGAGTGAGGGAGGATACAGTGAGAGAGAAGAGGAGAGAATAGAAGAGTCCATGGAGGTGCAGGAGAGAACTCTGGATCATTGACGTGGTGGAGGTCCAGGATCAGCAGCAGCTCTGGAGGTGGAGTCCTGGGGTTCAGGGAGAGAAATAAAAAGTTTTGGTTTAAACTGCACAGTTGATGAATGTAATGCAGAAAAGAAGGATATACAGAGCTTTGTCTAAAACTCCTCCAGCATTCTAAGCCTAGAGCAGCTTAAGAAAAGCAAAAAGATTCAGGCAGAGCCCGAGTCAGTCCAGACATTTGTGTGCGCGAAGACCAGAGAGGGAAACCCCCCCCCCCACCCCCCTACTGTCATAACTGGGTACGTCAAGTGTTGTGTATCTTCTGCTGGGCTCAGGGAGCGGCGTGAGGATGAGCTGCGTTCGGCGTACAGAGGAGCTCGAACCCAAGAGGAAGCGTCGGCCATCTTGCAGCGCTACGCCCAGAGGTTCTCCATCAGCGATGCGGTGCTGGAGCGCCTCCAGCTGCCCAAGCTTCTGGACCGCAGCGTCTCCGCCGACCCCTCGCTCTCCGGCTCGCCCTTCCCGCTCTCCCTCTCCCTGACCTCCTCGCCCACCGCCCTGGAGCCCTCGGACCCCAACGGGCCCCTGAGGTACCTGAGGCAGCAGTCTGCGCCGGCGCCAAAGTTCACGTCCACCCTGGAGGCGCGCGTGGAGGAGTTCCCCAAAGACTCGAACCACAGACCTCAGATCCGCTCGCGCTCGTCCGAGCCGCCCTCGACCAGAACCCTGTCGCCCAAACCCGTGCCTTTGCTGACACCCAAGCCTTACGTCCTGTTCCGGCCCTCGGACTCTGAGCTGAGCCCAGGAAAGGTGAGAAATCCTCTTAAACCCTTTTATGACCCGGATTATAGAAAGTTTTTCTTAGTCTACTTTGATCGTAATTTTCGTAGATACCTGGACTTATTCAAGAGTCTTCTTTTTAGAACAGAGCTAGTGCGGCCCCTGAATGTTTTTACGTGGCCCTTATGAGGTCAAAGATCATGTCAAAACTACCTTTTTTTTTTATTATTTATTTTATTTATCACGAGTCTTGATGTGGAGGCTCTTTTGTTTAAGGACTTGTTTCATTTTTGTTAGTATTTGTTGTTAGTTGTTCGCATTATTGTATTTATTGACCCTCAAAAAGATTTTAACATAAAAATTGTATATTTTATATTAGACCAAGTTATATAAAAAATACATTAAAATAATATTTTAAGCATATTTAGCTCGATTTTATTAATTGATTTTATACTTTTCTCTCCTTTATTTACTTGATGGTCCCTCGCAACAACTGTATATAATATATAAAGCTGTAAAAATGTGTCCCCTGACAAAATGTAGTTTAGAAAAATTTAGAAAAAAGACTATACACTATTCAATGTATATAAAAACAGCTTTATTGGCCATGTTTTGTGCACACAAAAAGAAACAAAAAATAGAAACAATGGAATATTATAAAGAATATTTTTTTAAATCCTGGACTTTTATTATTAACTTATTACTAACTTTTTGATTAAAATGTCTGAACTAAAACTAAACTATTTTTTCTTTTAGATGGTTTTGACTCCAAAATGTAAAACAAAACTGAACAACAAGTCTTACAACTCAAATAAATTCACCCTCAGACTCACTTTCTAACTATAAACACACATGTTTTACAAACGTCTCGCTCAGTCTCACTCCCTCTCAGTGAACTGGTTCAGTTCAGTTCTCTAGATGGAGAACAAGTCCTCCACAAAAGAATGTGTGAGTAACTGAACTCTCCTCACACACTGTGAGGCCGTCTTTGTGCGGCGCAGCTCTTCACTGGAGGCTGCTGGTCACTTTCTTAAGTCAACAGCAGACAGACTCTCTATTCAGAGGTTTCTCTCAGACATTCCACCAGCAGCAGATCTTATTCTGGAGCCACCATCCAGTGCAGCGGGACAGGAAGTCCATCATGTGGAGAGCACTCTGGCTAAATTGAAACTTCATCTTGCGCGTCGCCATGACGACAGAGCGGCATTCTAATGTAAATGCCGAGAGAGAGGGAGGGAGTTTGTCTTGAAGGTTCATCTGACGAGTCGTGACAAACGATCATCAGTTTTTCTTCTCTTCTGCCACAGGTGGACGCTTTCCTCCGGGTCAACGGCGACACCAGCGCCGACGACCCCTCCACGCCCGACAGCATAGGGAGCGACTCGCCTTTCTACTTCCAGCCCTCCTCGCCGACCCCCCTGCTCACCTACACCCCACACCTGCAGGGGCCCCAGAGAGGAGCCCGGGACTCGTGGTCTCAGGACCAGAGACTGGACTCGACACTGAGTCGACCCACTTCTCTGCCAACGGTCAGAACAAGTCTCTCTATGAGTACTGACATATTCTAGTCCAGTTAAACTTCACGTTAGATTAGGGAACAGAAATCAGCCTTTAATTTACTTTTTACTTCTTCATCCAAACCGTATTTGTTTCCCCCTGGTGTTAGAATAGTGTAACTGCAATTTCACGAATTATTGTTATTGTTACGATTAAACATACAGGGCATATACTTAAAATAAATAACAAAATGTTTTGAATATAACTAAATAAAGAATTTTAAAAAAATGTATATGGTAATATATAGTAGTAATACTGCAAAATACAATAATAATTTTATTTTTGTGTTTGTTATTATTATTATTATCAAATACCATCCGATCTTAAAAGAAAATGACAACCCTTCCAACATACTAAAGTAAAAATAAAGTAAATATAACTAAATAAAGAATATTAAAAATTATTTGTATATGGATATATATATAGTAGTAGCACTGCAAAAATAAAAATAAAAATATTATTACCTAATATAATATATATTACCTAATAAGTGAAAAATAGACCTTTTTTAAAAACGTTATTGTTATTATTTTTATTATTATTACTATCATTATTATTAATTACCATCCGATCTTAAAAGGAAATGACAACCCTTCCAACATGCTGAAGTAAAAATAAAATCACATTAAAAGGGGAATCAATACAACATTTTTTATTATGAAGTTTGTCATTAAGGTCTAACATTTATTTTATTATCATCACACATGACCTCTTTGCTTGGTGTGACTGTGATTAAACATTTTACTCTTAACGCTTACTGTCCAAACTAGGAGCGGGCATTAATTAAGTCTCCCAAGTGGGGGGGGGGGGCACGTTTTATACTTGGACATTAATATAAAATGAAAAATTGCATTTAAAAATGTTTACAGAATGATCAAATTGAGCTAAAAGATGGTGTTTTTGTTAAACTAAACTGAATATAAATTATAAGAAAACCATCATATCTTTATCTGGTCTAAGCAAACGTAAGTTGGATGACAGTAATTTATGTTTCTCCTTCCTCCTCCTCTTCAGTCCCTGTCGAGGCCAGAAGAAGACTCAGTGAGCGGTCGACATGACTCAGCTGTGCAGGAGGACTCGTCCAAAACTCAAGGTCAGAGCGCTGCTGTGCTGACCTCTAGTGGTCACTAGTAGGAATCGTCCCGGCTAGTCATCTTCTGTCGAGGATATATGAAGAGTGTATGGTCGCCATGGCAACCGCATCCATGATTGAGACCATCGTCCTCCGATGATTTCAGAAACCAAACACGTCTCTGCTGCATCGGCTCAGAAGGTCCAGTCGCAGGTTGCAACGCTGCCCCCTGCTGGCGGTCCCGACACTCCGCCGATGTCTCGGGAACGGAACCAATCCAAAGTATCTTCCAGGTCGCTCGGGGCGCCGTCACCGAGTGACGTCACAGCAGGTAAGATGCGGATATACTTTTAAACAGAAGCTACGCCCCCTTCTGGTCCCTCGGTCAATCATCCTGTGGTGGAAACTCCAGACTATAGATTCCTCTTTTTCTTTCCTCCTCGACCATCTCTCCAGCGAACACCACCCAGTCTCAGCTGTCGACCAGCAACCCTAACTTACGTCTGGAGTTCTTCACGCCACCAGGTGAACGAACCTTCCCTCACTGCTGCTTAGACTGTTGTGGTCAGTTCATGCATCCACCACAAGGTGTCGTGAGAGAGGCGTCAACCTGCCTTTTTTTTCCTCCTTTCGCTCACTAATCCATTACTTTTATTCTAGGTCTATATCTAACTGTTTGCATCTTTAACTGTGAAATGACCTTTGACCTTCTGTCTGTCTGCAGAGGCATTGGAAAAGGATCGCCATGGAAATGTAAGTAACCTAAATATTTGTTTTCTTGTTTTCTTTGTGTTTGAATCTGTGTCAGTCCATCAAAAATCGTTTTTAATCGCAGTCCTATTTATTATTTTTATATTATATATAAATTATATACCAAAATCGAATCATGACAAAAAAGTGTAAAGTGCACTTTTATTAAAATTCTATTTTGCCATATGAACTCAAGAGCATTACATTTACTTTAAAAAAGCAGAAGTTCTGTAACATATATTTAGTGTAAATCTGAAAATTTAAAAAGAAGACACAATAAAAACAAACAATAAAAGTAAATTAATGCTTATTGTCGCCGTCACTGCATTAATGTTATCCTAAAAAAAATGTAACTACACATTCCAGCAGAAACCTTTAACAGGGAGCAGAATAAATTATACAAATAATAAAATAAAAACAAATCTTGCATGTGAGCGAAACAACAATTGCCCAGACCTAAATAATAATAAAGTGAAAACATCATATTCATTTTTTCTTTAAATTGTAATGAGATATAAAGGTTTGCCTAAGAGTGACAGTGGTAATGAAATACATATTTATTTTATAATATTAGTTTTTAAAATATTGTTATATTTTAAAAGTTGACAATAGACTGGTAAACCGCCAATATAGATACAAATGTATTCTCTAAAAAGTGAAATAGAGTAAACGTGATCGGTAATTTCACCTGCAGTTTCCATATAGTACCAGCAGAGGGCGACAGAGTTCTAGTTCTCTCTCCTCGTTTGTGTTGTGATGGACAAACTCTTCTGTCCTTCCTCTCTCCTGGTGTGTGTGTTCGTCCCTGCACGGGTCTCTCTGTGTGCACGTCGACGTGCGTGTGCGTGCGTGTGTGTGTGTGTGGTGGGTCTCACCAGGTGTGCGTCCCGGTGTTGCCCCAGACCAGGCGGACTGACCGCTGGTCTTGGGACCCGGACGAGGAGAGAAAGCGTCAGCAAAAGTGGCAGCGAGAGCAGGAGCGCGCGCTGCAGGTACACGACAGAGTAGACGTGCATGAGCTGTCAATCACCTGCAGGAGCATGACGCGCTTGTTCAAGACCAGCAGTTTACCGTAGTGATGACGTCACACCGAGGAGAGTCGCGTCAGGGAACAAGAAGATTCTATCGCTTGTTATCTTGTTTCCCCTTCCGTCCGCTGGAGGGCGCTGTTGTGTAGAACACATGGACGAGCTGGTAGTCGAGTTTGTTTCGAGACTCTTTGACTTCAGCTGCTGATCATTCTAGTTTCATTCATGCTTTTGCTTTTAAATAGAGTTCATAGTATAGTAAGTTAAGACTGCTTTCACCTTCTAGACCCGAGATGTATTCCTGCTCATTATGACCACAGTTTTTTTAGTTTTAACAATAATTAGATATGATTGAAAAATGTCTCCTTGCCTTAAAAAAATGTTGATTACAAAACAATGCTTAAAAAATCTACACATTCCATTGTGTAGTATCAAAGAGGTACATTTTTATGAAGTTATTTACACCCATCTATACTTATTTATATTCACAAAAACACTGAAAACAAAAGAGAACAAGATGATTCAGAAGGTTAATAAAGAGCCTCCGTCCAACATTTCAAACGTTTAAACATTTTTTTTAGGCATTTAATTTTTATTATTTATTAAATAACGGTATTATATTGCAAGGTTTCATTTTTTAATAATTGAAAAAAATATTGGAATATTTTCGAAAAGAAAGGTAGGTATTCTTTTAAATTCAATATAAAAAATGCAGTTTTAATAGAGATACTGGACACATAGTACTTAGCTATTTGAACAAACTTTCACTGGCTCGTCAATTAATCATGGTAGATTAAAAAATATATATATATATATATTTGTATTCAATAATTTAAACAAAGCGTACTTAACCTATTAATATATAAATAATTGAAATCCATTGTTCAATCAAATAATTAAATGCTTTTTTATTTTATTTTTTAATTGTTTGAAAAGTTAAATTCAACTATCAATATAAACATACTCCATGAAATATGTGTAACTTTCTCGTCAAATACTAAACTGATCTTTAGTTCACGGTGAAGCCAGAATCATGCGTCAGATAAGGATGAGCAGGAATCCCGGTGCATGTTCTGTTCGCCTGATTCTCTCCCGTCTCCGTGACGACTAGCGCCAGTTGTTAGCGACACGCCCGAACCAACACCAAGGCGCTCACCTGTCTCCTCTCTGTTGCCATGGCGACTAGGAGAAGTACGAGCGCGAGCAGGAGAAGCTGAAGCAGGAGTGGGAGCGAGCCCAGAGGGAGGTGGTGGAGGAGGAGAGGAGGTTCCAGGAGGAGGTGGGTCTGAGTTAGACTTCATTTTATAAACATGTGAGTGTCGTGGTGCATTGACTGAACTCTGTGGCAGGAGCAGAAGATCCTGCAGGAGACGGTGACTCCTCTGACTCCTCTGACTCCTCTGACTCCTCTGACTCCTCGATCCCCCGCCCTCCCATCGCCCGCCCGAGGCCCGCGGTCGTCAGCCTCGCCCGTGCAGGACGCCATCGTCCGCTCCCTGGCCGACTGGGACAGGAAGCAGGAGCTGCTGGAGAAGCAGTCGGTGAGTTGGACGGTAGATGATGGGGGGTCTGAGATGGACAGTCAGATTTACGCTTCTTCTGATTGGCTGCTGCAGAGAGGAGGAGGAGGAGGAGGTTCTGATGAATCCAAGCAGAGAGACAGCGACCGGACGAGTGACATCAGCACCGCAGACGACAGCATGAGGACCGGCAGGAGGTTTGATCCTTGGCATTGATAACATGACGGCTTCACAGCCGTGATTGACAAGTCGAGTCTACATTTATAAAAACTACTTAATACTTATTTAACATCAACATTCACTGTTCTCCTGTCATGACAAATGTATGTTTTTGTTTTTTTTAATAATTATTATCAATAACTTGCATTTTTAACCGCTAGCTAAGCTAGCATTAATAGCATCCTGGTTATATAGTTGAAAAATAAATAAAAAATAAAAGCATTACAACAATTATTTTAAGCAGAGGACATAAAACAAACACAAAAAAAACAGTGTCTTTGAAAATAACATTTACGGGTATTTGGGATGTTTGTAAAACTGCTGGATCAACAAAAAATATACAATTTTTTTTTATATATAGGATTGAGACTTTTATTTTGAAAAACGATGTTTACTATCAAGAGAATACATTTTAATGGTGAAAATTAGATACAATAAAAGGGTTTATGTTGTGGAAAAAGTTACGACAAATAATTATTTAAATGTAATTATTATTACTATTTTGTAAATGCTCACTTTGATATAAGTGTTAGTCTTTGTATCCTTTGTCTTTGTTTTGTTTTTGTATCTATGTTCTTTATCTTTAGACTTAGATTGTGTCATCTTGTTCTTTCTCTTTATTTCTCTTTGTTCTTGTGTATTGCTGTGTCTTATTGGAAAAAAACAAGATCAATAAAGTTCTACCTCACCTAACCTAATTTATTGTATTATATTTGAGTTTATTCATGTAAGTTTATTAATTAATTTGTGTTAATACATATATATACTATTCTGTACTGTTTTTATAACACTGGCAATAAACATGTTCTGTTTAAATGTTAAATAAAACATAAAATACTTTCCTCAGGAAAGAGCAGAAACACAAATAGTCCGGATTCACAGAATTACTTCTCTTCACATCTATTAGCACCTGTTAGCATCTCTTGATATCTGTAAGCATCTGTTGGCATCTGTCGGTATATGTTAGCATCTGTTAGCATCTGTTGGCATCTGTTGGCATCTGTTGGCATCTGTCGGTATATGTTGGCATCTGTTAGCATCTGTTGGCATCTGTTGGCATCTGTTGGCATCTGTTAGCATCTGTTAGCATCTTTTTGCATCTGTCGGTATATGTTGGCATCTGTTAGCATCTGTTAGCATATGTTAGCATCTGTTAGCATCTGTTGGCATCTGTCGGTATATGTTGGCATCTGTTAGCATCTGTTGGCATATGTTAGCATCTGTTAGCATCTGTTGGCATCTGTCGGTATATGTTGGCATCTGTTAGTATCTGTTAGCATCTGTTGGTATATGTTAGCATCTGTTAGCATCTGTTGGTATATGTTAGCATCTGTTGGTATATGTTAGCATCTGTTAGCATCTGTTGGTATATGTTAGCATCTGTTAGTATCTGTTAGCATCTGTTAGAATATGTTGGCATCTATTAGCATCTGTTAGTATATGTTGGCATCTGTTGGTATATGTTAGCATCTATTAGCATCTGTTAGTATCTGTTGGCATCTGTTGGTATATGTTAGCATATGTGAGCTTCTATTAGCATCTGTTAGCATCAGTTAGCATCTATCACAGGCAGTTGTTTGTGTTTCCCCCTCAGCTCAGGGAGTCCCAGTCAGCTGGAGACTCTCAACAACCTTCAGAACGGTCAGAAGTTTTCATCTGCGAGCAACAAAACCTCCACTCCAGCCAAGAATCTAGCTGAGCTCCCACTGGACAACAACAAAGCCGCTCCACCTGCAGGGGGGCGCCGGTGAGTCACGTGATCACACATGTGACATCACACAACTCTGACCGACCTTCATGTTCCAGGAGCGTCTCCAGCGACACCAGCCAGATCTCATCCGACTCACGGCCTCCTCCCCCCAACAGGTACACACTCTCTCACAAGTGTGTGTTGTTGTTGTGAGTCGAGGGTTCTCTCTGAGTTGTGTGTCTGCAGGTCTGTGAGTGGGAAGAAGCTGTGCTCCAGCTGTGGGCAGCCGCTGGGTAAGGGGGCGGCCATGATCATCGAGACCCTCAGTCTGTACTTCCACATCAACTGCTTCAAGGTGACTCTCTTTGACATGTCGGAGAAAATATATTCATTGTGTCTTTTTGTGAAGTAAATCAGTGCTATTGCAATATTGAATGTAACGTTTCACATGTTAAAACTTTATTGAAATGTTTTTAAGCAATGAATTATAATTTGTTTAATTATTTAATTCAATCAATTTTTTTTTATTAAAGGGTTTATTAAAATTCGTTTTTCTTTTCTGGAAAAATTGAAAGAAAAAAAAAAAACTTTCAAAATAAATACTTTTTAATTTACACATTTGATTTTCTAATTCCAATTGTTAAAACATGACTTTTCTGAATACAATATTTTTAAATTTTTAGCCGTTTAAATTCAACGCAAAAATTATTATTATTATACAAACATTTTTATGTTGAATTCAAAAGGTTAAGAACCTTTTAAATATTGAATTTAGTCATTTTATTTTTGAATTATTGGAATAAGACTATATAACTCTTTGTGTAAAAAATAAAATCAACATTTTTACATTTATTAAAAACTTTGCAAATAAAAAAATATTAGAATCAGAACAATTGTTTGATTTTCTTTTTAAATCAAAATATTAAACTATTCGTAAAATATACATATATCAACTTTAATATACAAATAATTTATTTCAATTATTCACAAAATTATTCAATGCCTATAAAACAACAACATTCCAATAAATCAAAATTTCAACATTTGAAATGATAACTTCAACATTCAATGTTCTTGTGTCACTGATATACTTCTATGTCATTTGTGTAAAGCGGCCAAAGTACATGAAAATGTGAGTGCTGTCGTGTAAACGCTGTTGTCGTGTCTGCAGTGTGGCGTGTGCAAAGGTCAGCTCGGAGACACGACCACAGGGACGGACGTGAGGATCAGGAACGGCCTCCTCAACTGTCACCCGTGCTACGTCCGATCCCGCAGTGAGTTCATCCATCAGAACATTCCCGAACTCTTGTGACTCTCTCTCTCTTTCTTCACTCTCTCTCTCTCTCTCAGCGGCCGGACAGCCCACCATGTTGTGACCAGGGGTCGACATCCTCATCACCTCCGGCTTCACCGGGTCCGTCAGCGATGACGAAGCTTCTTGTCTAACATTTACATATTTACTCTCTGTGTGCGTTGCCGGCCATGTTTGAGGGTCAGGAACCAGGAAGTGAGAGACGTTATTTTTTTTTTCCTGCATCATCGCACAAGGTCGAACTTCGGGTCGTCGTGGGCCGTTTCAGGACGAAGACGAAAGACTTGCCGACGGGTGTCAGTCAAACTGATGTTTCGACGTGATGAATGTTCTCCTGCTGGACAGAGTCTTGACCCCTGAACTGTGCCTTAGGCTGCGTCCACACTCTGAGATCACATGACTTGAGGTCATTCAACGCCTCGTCGGATCTCGACACTGAAGTCATTCAGGAGAGACTCGAAGTAGAACCGATCTGGGAGGAGACCTCATGAGACCCAGGACGTGTCAGAGAGACCATTATGTCTCCTGCTGCTATATCTCCTGAGCTGCTGCCCTCACGACGCGACCTTGGGTGAAGGACGTTGGTACCACAGATGTTGTGTTGTCAGGGATGAATCATAGAGACTCTTTGTGCCAAAACTAGCCTTCGATAATTAAGACTCTGACTGTGTTTTGACTCCTAGTGTCTAGAGTTCAGCCAAAGGTCGTACAGGTCAGTCAAAGGTCATCAGAGGTCAGTCAAAGGCCGTATGATATTAGTAAAATGTCTTAGAGGTCACGCTAAGGTGGTACAGGTCGGTCAAAGGTCGTACAAGTTAGTCAAAGATCCTAAAGGTCATTCAACGGTTGTAGAGGTCAGTCAAAGGTCGTACATGTTAGTGAAAAGTCACAAAGGTCGGCCAAAGACGGTAGAAGTCAGACGGAGCTCTTAAAGGTCGGTCAAAGGTCTTACAGGTTAGTCAAAGGTCGTACATGTGAGTTAAAGGTAATCAAGGTCAGTCAACAGTTGTAGAGGTCATTCAAAGGTCATACATGTTAGTTAAAGGTCGGTCAAAGGTCGTACAAGTTAGTCAAAGTTGGTACAGGTTAGTCAAAGGTCATCAAGGTCAGTCAACGGTGGTAGAGGTCAGTTTATGTTTGCACAAATCAGTCAAGGTTTCTAGACCTCACTCAAGGGTTTAGAGGTCAGTCAAAGGTCGTACAGGTCAGTCAAAGGTCATCAAGGTCAGTCAACGGTGGTAGAGGTCAGTTTATGTTTGCACAAGTCAGTTTGTTCAGGTCAGTCAAAGGTCATAGAGGTCACTCATGCTGGTAGAGGTCAATCAGAGGTCATTCAGGTCAGTGAAGGGTCGTAGAGCTCACTCTGAGGTAGTAGAGGTCAGTCATTAGCAGAGTTCAAGAAGAGAAAGGTCAGGAGTTTGACTCCAGAGGACGCCTCCTGATGATCACATGGTCATGTGACGTTGCATTATTTTACTGACACTTGTGTCGAGTGTGGACGCAGTCAAACCGTGTTAGTCTGCTCAGGTCCAGCAGGGGGCGCACCGGAGCACGACGGTGTCAGACACTTGACAGTTTTCAAACCATCGTTTCCTCGGAATCAAAGACTTGAGACTTCACTTCCTGCCTGAGACGAGCTGCCAACCAAAACGAAAAAAAAGACTCCTCCACCCTCAGCTTCTCATGAGTCACGTGACTTCCTGGTCTCAGCGGCGCCCCCTCTCTGTATTTATTGTAACTGTCCCGGCACGACCGTGTGTAGAGCTGTTCACTGCAGAGTTTCTAAATAAAGTCTGAAACTGAAGTCTGTCTGAACGTGATGACCAGTCGTCTGTCTCACTCTCTTCCTGTCCTCCTTCACGTTTCTTCTCGTCTCACCATCTCTGTTCATCTTCTCTGTGACTCATATTGTTTTTCTGTCTCACTCTCTTCCTGTCCTTCTTCACTTTTCTTCTCGTCTCACCATCTCTGTTCATCTTCTGTCTGTCTCACCTCACATATCATCGTCTTGCTCCCTCTTCCTGTCTGTCCTTTTCTTTGTGTCCTTTTGTCTCTGCTGTTCCATCTCTTTTCTCCAGTGTCTACTCTTTCTCTTCATCCACCTGACAGTCTGCGTCACTGTTGTTCTTCTCTCGTCTTTCTCTCGCTTCATTCGTCCTCTGTTTCTGCTCCGCCTACTGTCTCACTCTCGCCCTTCTCTGTCTGCGTTCTTCTGTTTTTTTCTGGATCCGTCTTATTTGTTCGTCTCACTCCGTCCGCCTGTCTCGCTCTCTCTCTCTCTCCAGGCGTGTTATTTTTCTCTCCATCACGGCTGGGGTCATGTGACCTGCCAGAGGAATCATCAGGAGATGTAAAAAAAAAATCCAAACCTGCAATAGATGCCACCATTTTGAATTTTGTTACCAACGACCTATTGTCGGTGATGTTATTCTCTGGAGTTGATTGACATTAAGGAAGAACTGGGCAAGAGTAGAAAAATAATTGATATTTACACATTCCTGCGTTTCATAATCATCTTAAATTATAAACATTATTTTATCGCTTCTGTTCTAGTTCCCCCACTGACACCGACTTGTCTTTAAATGTTTCACTTTGAGTCCCACAAGATATATTGTAGAATTATTACTTATGTTTGTATAAAATGTTTTTTGGAAAATATATTTTTAAAATACATCTGTGTGTTTGAATATTATATCAATAAAAAAACAATAATATTCCAGAACAATACCAGATATTAAAGAATACTCTAAGGTTATTTCTTACTGAACACACCGATCAAATCTTCAGGTCAATTCTCAATTACATTTAGTTGCTACTTTATGGAATAGTTTTTTCGGAAAAACTTTATCCCATTTAGCAAAAACTGTGTTTCGGTTAGACGTTATTAAAAGGGTTAAACGTTAATTTAACAGATTATTTATAATGTATTTTCCATGTAGGTTCATTGATAAATATACATTTTAATACTGCTTATTGTTCTTATTATTATGAGTTAGTCACACACATGATTTTAATTATGTTTCTTTTCGATACTATTGTTAGCCACCATTTTATTTAGTTTTTCTTCATGTTTTGTTGTGTTTTTGTACATTAAATTCTAACATTATTATATGGTGGAGAGATTGCTTCTCTTCGTTTGTTTTTTTATTATGTTGTATTATTAAATTGTGCAGGACAAACCGTCTAAAGTCGACTATAAACTCAAATCACAGTCAAACATCAGTATTTTTAAAGTGTTCACATTGTTCAAGGCTTCGAGTCGCTCCTCACAACACACCACTTTAACTAGAAAGTTTAATCGTCCGGAAGAAGACAGGACAGCGACGTGCTGCTATCATCGTTTTATCATCAACAACCATGTGAATGGTACACCTGGAAAACTATGTGCACACGTAGAAATATTTCCTCCTTAAATATAAGCATTCGTCAGCGACGTATAAATAACTCTCGAGTCGTCGACAAAAGAAAACAAACAAACATGTAAAGTCCACAGAAATGAGAGACGACATGCAAATTATAAATACAATGTGTTGCCTCGTTCCCGCTCGCGGGGTCCTTTCCAGGGACTCCTGATGCGGGGAAACATCAATCAAACAGAGGTGGAACTACAACTAGACGATATCAACACTGTACAGTCTGAGCCACAGAAACACACAAACACACACACGGAATTGTGCCTTTTTTAACTCCAGGAAAAGGAAGAAACGTGAGCAGCCCCGGAGACCAAACACAAGCCCACATGGAACACTGACGACGTGGCTCCGTTTGCACACAAGGAAACGCAGAAACACACTCTTGGACAAGTCATGTGACCCAGTCTGGAGGCAGGTGAAGGAACGCGGTCACAGGTGCGTCCACCAGGTGCTCACACAACAACAGGCTAAACGTTCTTGCAGGCCATTGTCCATAATGCACGGCAACATGTCAATGATGAAAACTTAAAATAAATGTGGTGTTTTATTTAGAGTTGTAGTTTAAACTGTGACCTGTTGTGAACTACAGACCAGGATGGCGTGAAGCTACATACTAACTAAAAATCAACTGTTAATATTTACACGTTTACTCACTGAGAGGGCTCTAGTCTGAGTCTGTGGGCGATGACTAAGCTCTTAATATGACGTTTTTATTTTTTTAATTCACTGATTTATCTATAAATATTGAAGCTTTATTGTGAAATTAATTTACTTAATGTATGCTCGTCACCTGTCGGCAGTTTTGATATTTATAAAAAAGATTTAAATAAAAAAATGAATCTGACTGCGTGGAATTAAATAACTTTAGTGTGACGTTAAAACGCCGAGACTGACATAATTAACAAATTGAAAATGGGAATAAAACTTAAAATTAAAAATTGAAAATTAGAAAATAAAAAAATAAGTGCTCAACCAAACGACATACTTACC
Source organism: Callionymus lyra (assembly GCF_982586985.1). NCBI lineage: Eukaryota > Metazoa > Chordata > Actinopteri > Syngnathiformes > Callionymidae > Callionymus > Callionymus lyra. Next base: position 19,009,857 of record NC_141826.1, read on the forward strand.
GGAAGTAATGAAACGGAAGATGTCGTATAAAATAAATTAAAACTGTAACTAAATGCGTTTTTGGATAAATGTTATTTTCCTTCAACGGTTTTTAAATTAGATATTTTTTTTATGAATTGTGAAATAGTTATTAAGAAATCTGAGGATGGTTCTGAGGTCACGAGACTTGTCCAAAGCGCGTGTTCTGCCACGAAAGAGTCACAAACAAATGGCGCCAAAATAACGCGGGAGTGTTGTAGTCCTTCAGTCCGGCCCACTAGAACATGGTGGTCTTTACTAATGTGGCTTTGGCTCCGTTTTGTCTCTGCAAAGACGACAGTACGCTGGCGAACGGTCCGCCCAAAGAGTCCGGGATGGAGGTGATGGTTCCGGGGGCCGGGGCCCAGCCTTGGCTCGGCGCGGTCACGCCCATGGAGGACACGGAGGTCTTCACCTGGTCCACCTGCTGGACCGAGGTGTTGATCTGGATCCCGGTGGGACTCGGGCCTCCGCAGTTGGAGGTGGGCACCGGGTTCGGGCCCGGTCCTCCTGTGCTGTCTGGATCGGCGCTTTTCGCGTCTTTGCTGTCCTCGTCTCTGGGGTCCGGTTTCTTCCCGGAGTTGGACTTCGCGGCGGCGGCCGCGGCGGCTGCTGCTCGCTCCTGCTTGCGGAACTTTGCGCGGCGGTTCTGGAACCAAACCTGGAGGGACGAGAGAAACGTCAGCATCCGGGGAACCGAATCACAAATTTGATCGTATGACAAAGATCAAGGGCAAATTGTTTTATTTGTTGATGTATTATGCATTTAAATATTATCAAGGCGTGTGTGTTATTCATATTTGTTTGTTTATAAAATGTTTTATTTTGTATTTTATCGTTTTGAAGTTGGATGCATCTCATTATTTTATCGCTGAATTACAGATGGTTCCGAGTTGCTTTCATCTTTGGTTGGGTCTCCACTGAATAACAGAAGAGCCAGTGCGAAATCACAAGTTGGTAAATTATATCATGTAAATAATATATAAAGTAATGAAATGAATAAAAACGAAAGAGACAACTAACTAAACTAGAGTGTTTAGAGAGTATTTATCTCTATTATCGACCTCGTTGTATTGTTTACAGTAAAAAATTCATCTCATTTGACGATTTTGATTTTTTTTTTAAATACAACATTTAAAAGGAGATCAATTTCGTCACTAAATTTCTGTCAAATCTTGTCCGAATCATGTGGTATTTGTATGTATTTTTATAGAATCTAATTGATTTATTTTATCCAATTCGAAATTTTGGTTATGAATAGAATTTATAAAATGTGCTTTTTGACAAAACCATCGTCACATATTTGCAATGTTATTTTTGCTATATATATATTTTTTTTTTAATAGGGGCTGTTATTATAGAAGAAACACATTTAAACTGAAAGGCTCGTTTATTCAAGCGATGAAAAAAGATGTATTATATACTGTTTTATTGATTTATTTTTATTTGGAATAATTTGTTTGTTTTTTTCCGTCAATTTCCGTTTAGTGCGAACACCTCGTACAGATTCGGAAACGATAGAAGCATGTGTGTGTGTATTAATCCAACAATGCGTGTCTTTGCAAACGCTGTAAAAGTGTTTTTTCACACTCTTCAATTGTGTTCGTTGTGTGTAACAGTAATAAATGAAAAGTGTAACTCGGACACCTGCAGTAGTATCACGGTGAAGGTCAGGTAACATTCTTAAAATAAACCTTTACTGATCTTACGTTGCTGAATAAATGTTGCTCTGTATTGAATATATGATGATGATAAACATTTATTCTACAAGTATATTCAGAGATAATTTCTTGTTTACTAATGCAGTAGAAATTATGTAAGATTACCGCATATTTTCTCACATGTAAGCGACAATGCGAATTTGTGTTTGCAATGTGGTAATGTTGTCGCATCGTGTCCTGTGGGTCGATATATATTTAATTGAAAACGTTCATATGACAATAGAACATATTTTAAGACGGCGTTGGATCAGTTAATGCTTTCAACTAAAAGTAGTTGTTGCCATTTTTAATTGTAAAACCGTTAATAATACTGTAGATAATAAACAATCAAACACCTCACAGTAGTTGTGTTTTATTAAAAGCATAATGCCGAGTTTATGAATCCACCTTATTGATCGCAAAAAAGGCGTGTTCTGCTCCTGCACTTCAGGTGAACTATTATCTAAACGTGTGTTTTTGGAACGTTCGTCCGTCCGGTGCGTAATTGCTGCGTATAATCGGTGCGCAATAGGCGGAGCAGCGCGTCGTTACTGCGGCTTGTTTGCGTGAACTCTGAACTCCGTCGACGAGGATTAGATCCGCAAATATTGGTCCAGCATCCACTCGACTGTGTTATTGTTATATTGTTGAATTAAAATATCGTTTGTGTGAGAAAAAAGTCGCTTTTGTCAAACAACACTCGAGTCAAAGTCGTTTGTAAAAAAAAAAAAAAACAGAAAAAAGTCCCAAAGTGAGAAAATCTGCGCGTAAAAAGCGCATGTTGGAGGCTCACCTGGACTCTGGCTTCAGTCAGGTCGATCTTCAGAGCCAGCTCCTCCCGGGTGTAGATGTCCGGGTAGTGGGTCTCCGCGAAGACCCGCTCCAGCTCCTTCAGCTGCGCGCTGGTGAAGGTGGTTCTGATCCGGCGCTGCTTCCTCTTCTCGTTCAGTCCTCCGTGATCCGTGAACAGCTTGTACGGAACTGAAGGATGACAAGTTGACACCTGAGCTCCAAGTCAAAATAAAATCTCATTTGATATTTTCGGGATGAATTTGGTTAAACGAAGCCTTTTGATTGGATCATCAGTCTGCGGACTGATCGGCTGTAATCCGGTTAATTGTTGATGTTAAACTTAATTGTTGAGTTTGTTTTGTGTGGAAACTTGTCATAAGGTTCGATTCCGCCGCCGCCGCCGCCAATAATGAGCTTATCTTTTTTGCTTATCTAATTATTTTCCGCCTTTATGTCTCATCGCCGAGTAAATAAATTACGCCGATCATTTTGGCAGCTCGAGATAATTCTGTTGGCGGTTTCGGGGTGTGACCGGATCGTGTAACCCGGTAACCGGATTACCTCTCGCCTTGCGATCTCTTCTAACGTGATAAATTCTTTCATTTGTGTAAGCAAATGTCGTTTGGTAAATACAAACACAATCAAAGGAGGGTAAAGGGGGGGCGATTTTTTCTGGGTCTTACCTGCGGCGTACGGGCTGCTCTGGTGGTCCCGCAGGGTCCCCAGACTGCAGGAGCCCGGCGTGAGCGACGGGCACCCGGAGGTGGCCCCGAACGTGGTCCGGATGGGGTTGTACTGGAACCCGCTGGCCTGGCTGCACGAGCTGAAGTCCGCGTAGGCCGAGGCGAGACTCGACGTGTCCATCCCGGCCATACACGACTCGTAGGCGGAGGAGTTGAGGTAAGAATACTCCATTTTATACATTTGAGAAGGTTCGGTGGGCTTAGAAAGATGCTCCTCCGTGGAAATAAAAAAAAAAAGGAGTGAAGAAGGTGTGATGCTCTGGAGGAGGAGGAGGAGGAGGATGTGCACTGCTCGGCTCCTGCTCCAAAACTGGCCTCCTTTATAAGAACCTAGCCCTGTTTTATGAAAAGCCCCCTAAGAGCCGCCTCGCCTGAGGTCTCCAGAGCTTATAGTCCTCATAACACACTTGGCTTCTCTCCGCCCGGACAATGGCGGAGCGTTGGCGCTTCTTTACATGACAATAAGTCATCAGTCTATTGGGCTGCCACTGGGGGGCCCGGGCTGTCCAACCTCCCCATCATTGATCCCCGCGTCTCTAATTAGAATTTAATACCGCGCCATTACGCACCAGCCCTCCTCCATCCATCCCTCCATCCATCCTTCCATCCATCCTTCTCCAACCACCATCCTGCCCTTTAATTCAATCACACCACTTGGAAATAATGAAAGTTGGGTGACGATTCTCCCTGATCCAATTTTCTCGGAGCTTTTAAGCCTTTTAAGCGAGGCTTGTAGCCAGAGATTCCCCCTCTCCTCCTTTTTTTCTGCTGCTCTCCCTCTCCGTTCCTTCTGTTCCGACGCGGCTCTCACAAAAACACACGTTTTTTCTAACCTCGAGGAGTTTTATTTTTCACCTCTTTGTCGATGTTTTAAATAATTGAACTTTAATATTTTTTATATTTAATATTAATAAATATTTAATATTTGTGTTTAATTATTTTCAATTGTAATAACCTCAGTGAAGTGTGTTTATTTAATGTATCTTCCGGTGTCACTTTTTTTTTTTTTTACAAAATATCTGTATTTATTTTGTAAATTTAAAATGCTATTAACAACCATTTTCATTTGAAAATGAATAAATAAATAAAATGAATTCGACAGTATTAATGGATCTATTCTGGTCATCGGTAAACGCCATCTTTGTTGTTGTTTACTTCCCCCCAATTATCGTAATATTATCGAACGTGATCAAATAGTATTTTATGTACTTTTGTTCTAAATAATATCGGAATTTTCGCTTTAATTTTAAAATCTAATATTTTTAATAAAAAATAATATTATTATTTTCTTTAATTTACGGAACTAAACGCGACGCCATTTTGTTTCGCTTAATTTTATTTCCGGATCATTCGTCAGCTGCAGGAATCATTTTGACTTTAGTATCTTTTTATAATCGTGCCAGAGCTCGTCTGCAGGTGAGTTCTTCTCTGTGGGATATCTTCTTATGTCCTGTTTTTGATTTTATTTATTTAAATTCCACACCGAAGACATACAAGTTAAATTCCTCTAGTCGGTCATTTGTTTAAAAATCGTGAGATGTGAACACCTGTGTGTACAGCTACCTCAGAAAATATTTATTATCGTACTTAATTTACTTTAAATACACGAACACTCTCTAAACATTGCTTTTTTAAAGACACTGCATTTAGATAAAATCAACGCCATTTTTGTTACATGATACTTTCCCTCCATTTTCACTTCCGTGTTCTGCAGCCGCTCCCGGAAATATCAACAAGATTAAATGAACCAGTAAATTGTTTTGATGAGTCTCTTAGTCGGGGAACTCTCACGAATAAGTGTCATGGTAACATGTTATCTTTACACGATCACGTTCACCACGACCTGTCAATTTAATCCCATTTCTTCCTGTGGCAGCGAATAAATTAAATTAATTTTAAAATATCACTATTATTGTCGCCATAATAAAAAAATAAAAAAAAACTTATTTTGTTCAAATTTCGTAATTTTGCTATTTGTTTACTGTTGAAAATCAATCTATTTTTTTATTCGTTTTTTGCGCATTATCGGTCATTATTTAACATATTTTTAATTTATTTGTACATGAATATGATACTATTAATCTATTAAGTTATTCATTGTGCATTTCAAAAATAAATGAACATATAATAATATTAAATAGCTACATATTTGATTATATTGAATATTCCTGTGGCGTGTTAAGGATGATTTCTCAAAATGTATTAACACGATCATCGAAAAAAAACCTCCAGCTTAAATTACTATTGTTATTTTTTTTAATGTGGTCAATCGAAATATTTCTTTGTTAAAACATTTTGAGTGATAATATTAGTCACGTAAAAATAAAGAATCCGTTTACATATTTCATAAAGTAATGGTTAATATGAAGCCAGTGTTTCCCGCGCTGCACCATCGTGATCCTGCTTCTCTCTCCCGCCGTAGAGAAAAATCTCCGCGTTGTTTTCGGATTCAAATGAGTTCATAATTGTCTTTATTACTTTCATTATTTCGTTGATTCGTCCAATAACACGTCGGTAATGGAAGTAACGAAGTGTCTGGGAGCAGCTAATGCTGTTAACTCACTTTGTGTAATCAGGTAAAACCCAGTTCTTTCTTCAGGTCGAGTTCAAGTCTCCTTCTCTCACTGTGACCCAAAAACACAAAGTGGAATTCAATTTCGGCAAAAAATGACGCCCACCAGTGAGGCCCGGTCTCTGTGTGACGATTTACACTGAGATGATGATGTCTTTTTTTTTAAACCACGAGTTTAATGTCAAGTATAGAGCTTAATGTTCCCTAAACAAATCAATAGTTGCTGTTTTTTCTGCTTTTATCTGAACACGTTTTTACTAGTGATTTTAAATATGTATTAAATGTTATTTCACAAAAAATATTCTAATTCTAAATTGTATTAATAATTTCTAATATTAACCTTTTTTTTAAATAAAAATACACTATTTTATTTATGTGTGTAATATTTATTGTATTTATATATTTATTTTATTGTATTTATTACTAGTGATTTTAAATATTATTTCACAAAAAATATTCTAATTCTAAATTGTATTAATAATTACTAATATTAACCTTTTTTTAAATAAAAATATACTATTTTGTTTATGTGTGTAATATTTATTGTATTTATATATTTTTTATTGTATTTATTGTATGTATAATACATACATATATACATTAAATGTTATCAACTGTATCAACAACGAACGAAAAATATTCATTTTATTGATCATTTCTTCACACATTTCTCTCTCATAAGAAAACTATCTAGTACATTCATAAAAAGAGAAAATTATTTTCAATTACCACAAAATAAGTTAAAAAAAATAAAATTGCAGCTATTTTAGATCTTTTTCTTTTTTTTCCGCGGTAGATCGATACGACACGTTAAAGTAATTTATTTCTGAGGAGCCACAAAAGGAGTGGAGATCTGGGTCTTTTTTAAACAACCTTTTCAAGCCTCTTTTCTCTCCTCGCATCACATCAATTATTTGTGCGGCACAATGGTGACGTGCAGCAGTGTGTTTCCGTCTTTTCTTCCCTGCCAACATTGTCTCCTCTTAGAAAAAAAAGAGCAGCTCCCCTCTTATGTAAATGTTTTCTTTTTGGATTATTTTGCACACACGAGCTGGGAGTCTAAAAGTTGTAGCAAATGGTTAATTTGATTATTGGGAGCCAAAGAGCCAACTGGTGCGGCGCGTCCCTCCACGCGTCTGGCAGCAGAAAAGCCACCAAGTCGGGAATAATCGAATCAAGCACCAGTCTTTTCTCATATTTCCAGCGAGCAAACACAATTAAAGGCCCTTTTCTTTCGCTCCTTTATGCTGCTGCTCTTTGCTCCTCACATCCACCTGCCAGCACGTCTTGTACTTGCTCTGAGAATTTAACTTTATTCTGCTTCATCTCAACACCAGTCACCATGCAAACGCGTCGCCTGATGATGAACGGCCGACTCCGGTGCATTCGTGGATGGAGGGATTTCGTAGTCCCTCGCTCTATTCATCGATACATCCATCCATCTTTTCATGTCAATAGAGAGCGATACGGCCGGATGGATATCCGTCATCTAACGTGTCATATTCTGAGAACTCTCTTTCGGTAAAACATCCATCCATCCTCTCCTTTTCATGTACATTTTCAAACTTCATATCTGTCTATCCTAAATCTGTGCCATCAGTCTTCCTGCATATCCATATTCCGTACCTTTCTGAGAAGTTGTAAGGATGGATGGTTGTGCCTTTTTACATTTATTCTCTCATCTATTTTACATCTTCGATCTGCTGCTGCTGACTAGTAACTGCATGGAGACTCAAGTAAATGTGCTTTCATGGGATATTCTGGTGACCACAATTGTCATTGTTTATTTAACACTGTGGAAGAAATGGCTCGTTGCAATTGCTGTTTTTGCTGTGGTTGAGACTCGCAAGAGTGGTGCAAGTTCAAATCCTGAACAGGATTTCATTTTTTATTTTCGCAAGGGCCCCAAATATTACTTAAATGGTCGATTGTTTTTTACAGAACCATGTGAAATTGGCTCCTGATTGAATGCTTTTCTATTTCTATATGCATTTGTTCTTTCATATTTACTTCTATATGATCGCATTCCTTTATGTCTATTAGTCATTTAAAGTGTTGCGATTGTTGTTCTTCAATCCCTCCGGCAAGGGATCAATATTTTGATGAGGAACATTGATGGATATACAGACTAAAAAAGGTTATTTTAAGGGTTGATATTAGATAGGATGGGAGGGACGTCACGAGTGTAGCTGCTCTCATACTTATTTTTCTGTACATTTCTTTGGAGCAATGACGGATGGATGGATGAAACTGTAAGATGGAGGTCTGATGCAATGCATTCTGGTAGTGCAAGGCTAGGATGGGATGGACATCGATATACTGATATATGAAGGTTGGATGAAGGAACATGGGTAGATGGATGAATGTATATTGAATGTTGAAGTCAAGGGATGTAAGACGCAGAAGAAACGGTTGGATGGCTGAATGAAGAAAAAAGGGATGGATGGCAGGGAAGTGAAGAGATATAGGTGGATGAATAGAAAACTTAATATCACAGAGTTCAAAAGGTTTAAATAGGTGAATATGGAGGTGAGAGAAATAAACAAAAAGTGATCTATAAATGGGTGAATGAATTATTACTGGATGGATGGATCATAGCGAAGAAAGAGTAATGATGTCAGGATAAGATTTACAGACCTAAAACTGCTGTTGTGTCAAGTTTAGTGCTCTTTAATGTGTAATCATGGCGGCACTAATGGGACTCGAACCTGTGACTCAGGTTCCATAAATCAGCCACGTAGACTCGAGCGAGACCCCGGGTCCAGGCAGCAAGTGTCGGTCAATAGCGGGACCACCTCTCCGTTTAAGGGGAGCATGGTTGCTGAGCGCTGGAGGAATGTTGCCGGACAGACGGGACAATGGCCCGGGACAAATGTCATTGTGCGTGGATGGATTGGATGGATCCAGTGACCCCCCCCCCCTCTCCTTCCCGGCCCAAAAGAAGAGAGGACAAGATGTTTATATAAAGATGGAGAGGAGGGGCGGCGGGGCGGACCCGCTGTCACCGATGACCAGGACATCTCCATCCTGCTCTGATCAGCAGCTCCATTAACAAGCATGCGAGTGTGACGGCTCAATCCGAGGAGGCCGGCCCGACACGCCCTCTACCAGAACTCTGCTGAGGCAAAGATCCGAAACCACAGATCTGGACCGTGTCATAGGGTCTGATATGGGGTCAGTGTTCTGGAAATAAACTCACGTTAGCCAGTGTCCAGATGGAAGTTGACATCTGGAGAAGATGCTGATTCAATTAGAGTGGACAGACACACACACACACACACACACACACACACACACACACACACGCACACGCACACAACAGATTTTTGTTTCGTCAGAGTAAAACAGCTAAAGTTAATGCACTACACTGTGTGTGTTCATGTGTCAAAGTTGGCAGTGGAATTGGTTGTTGATTAGAGTTGTGTTTTGACAAGAATCTGGCGATATAATATGTGTGACTGTAACATATACTGCAATACTGTTGGAACAACAATATTTTGTAAGAAACAACACTTTTTCTGGTTTTTACAACAAGGAAATGAGCATATATTTTCTATAATCAAATGTAAAGGGTTTATCCAAATATTAACTTAAAATGTAAACTTATATTATCAACAGTCTCAAACAACCTGGAGCAACATCCAGTATCTGTCATTGTGTATTTTTTTTAACTTTAAACTACGTTTTAAAGCCAAAATAAGTCCAAACATCAGTTTTTAAAGCTGCTCGAACCTCATGTGTGTCCTTTCTTCTTCAGGCTGCAATATCGCCAGTTTTGTTTTTACTTTGGCGCGGAGGAATCAAAGAATGTTGCCAACTAGTTGTCAGAGGTTTAATTGCACCGCACAAATGAAGAAAATGGCGTGAATATTTGACTGTTAATTGTAAAATGAGACATTGAATGATTGTCTTTTAAACACACACTATTAAAATATATACCATAAAATAACTATGAAATCAAATAAAATGTCATTTCAAAGGTTAGATATATATACTGTACATATATATATATATTTTGTTTGTTTTTTAAACAATACAGGTATTTTGAATATCGATACAGTATCTGGAATTAAAATATCGTGATATATTGTTATTTTCTTACACCCCTAGTATTGATTGAACATTTTCAATAGCAGTACTAACACCGATACCTTCACTTTAATACCATTTCCTGAACGTGACCTTTTTCTAATTTTATCAGATCAATTCCAGAAAAAAATAAAATAATAATTTCCAGTACAAAAGAACACTTGCCAACAAATGAAAAAAATCAATGTAATTTTAACTGCCACTGTTCAGAAACTCAACACAATGTGGAGTTTTGATCACGTGTGAGTTTTGGCAACTTGTGTCATAAAATAGTCGTTCATCCAGGTGATCATCAAAATCTTAAACATTCCTCTTGTTATCTTCTTCACACTTCTTTCCATCTCTGTCACACAATCATCTACGACTTGTTTTGCCATCCTCTTTTATGCTACAGCTTTTCACTCCATCCATCATCCATCCACCCCCTATTCATTTTAGACAATCCTCTCTTTTACAAATATACTTTCCCCCCTATTTGCATTTATTTTCTACCGCTTATTCCCTTAGCAGTATCCCAGCTACCTGGGGTGAGAGCCAGGGGATATTCCTGAACCAGTCGCCAGCCTGTCGTAGGGACACAATGTTCAATGTTTAATGGACCTCTGTATGAAACATACCTGCTCAAGATGGACTCAAACCTTTAACCTACTGCTAAGCACTGACTCCAGGTCAGCACACTTCTTATCTGCTTTACCTCCCTCTATTCCATTGTATGTCCATCCTTCTGTCCTTTCATGCATCTGAATAATGATCTCCCCATCATCATCGATTTATGTCCCGGCCTTCATCTCTAATCCTTAATCTTCATTTTTGAGGACTGATAGTTGCGTATAAAGGCAGCGTCTCTCTCATCAACCACTTCCTCTCCTCCTCCAGATGCTGCAGCTCCGTCCAAACTCAGGTCTTTATCTGCGTCTCTGAGTGACCAACAGACCTTCAGCACTGGATTAACATAGAAATCTTATTCCAGGGGATGAGATTAGGAAACATATTACCCTGAGACGCGGCCTTGGCATCGGCGGAGAGCCGGGGCCGGAGGAATCAATTACTAAATTACTCCAACCTCTAAGTCGACATTAACGCAGAGAAATGCCATCGACCGGCGTCCAAATGAGATTTTCGCAAAGATGTGATCATTAAATCTCTTGCCAGCGTTCAAGAATTTGATTCATAAAAATCGGCCGAAATGAGATGGAATTAAATTCTTATCGGAGCTCTTGTCATCGTTTCATCCCCGCCGCTCTTTAACGGAGCTCGATGGTCCTTCATGAGATTCCGCCTGTAAATAAAGTTGTAATTGAATCCGGCGCACATTGTTTGCTTGTTATTCATTTAAGGCCGGCCGCGCGTGCGCACCGGCGCTCCTCGTGGCTCTTAAACCAACAAGAGTTTCCAGAACGACTGAAAATGTCGACGACTCCTGCGTTTTACCCCCCAGTGAGGTCACCCCCCCCACCCCCCCAACTCTTCTGCATCAGCAATTGAGGATTATTAGTCTCAGCCTCATAAATCAGCTGCCTGACCCGTTATTATTGTTGAATGAATGGGGAAGTGAGGGTCAGTGTCATTAACTCTCCCCCTCCTTTACCCCTATAACACCCGCCCCCCCCCAACGGGCCCCCTGAAGGCATTTGGCCCTCTATACAAGGACCTGCTGGCTAATAATGCCGTGTGTTGGGCCCTAAAAGCTTAATCACACATGCATTAAGCGGCGGACAGCGGCCTTTTGTGCGCACGTAGCTTTACTGGAATGAAGCGATTGATGGTCGTCGGAGCGGCAGGCGACAAGAATGATGGAGCACTTTTTAATGCTGACGGAGGGGGGTCCCGGGTGGAGGCGGCGGCGGGAGCAATTACAGTAGCGCCGCGTCTTTAGATCCATCAAGTTCACTGTGACTCCATTGATTGTTCTATTATTAACATTATGACCACCCCCCCCCCTTATACAATATTATCAATGCATACATGTAAACACCTGCAGCTCGGTGCAGCTGATCATTCGTCACCCACCCGCCCGCCCACCCCCATGTCTAATATCATATTTGATATTAACTCATCTGCATAGACCGTCGGAGAAACAAAGGATGGACGAAGAAAGAAAAAAAAGATGTGAGCAGGGATTGGAAAGTGATATATGTGGTCATTTAATAAATGGATGGATGGGCCTATAAATACCGGTTGTATTGATTAACAAATTGATCATTGAATGGATAAATAGATAGGTTAAAATAGAATAAATCTATAAATAGATTAATATAGACAAGATTAATATTAAATTGGTGAACTCATTGATAATCCTATAAATAGATGAAAGTACAGTTAAACAAGTGGATGCACTTTCGGTTGAAGGAAGTGAAAATCAATTAAACCGTGGCTAATAAACGAGTGAATTCATTAGTGCTGTTACGTCCAGGGTGAACTATATAGGTGATGGATGGATGGATTAAGGGGAACACGGACCCGGGCTAACAAGTCGTCGACAACATATAAATGAGACTTGATCATCGTCCCCCATATTCTGTGCAGCTTCCTCGTCTTCACAACCATCATCTTCATCATCGTCGCTCTCACTTTGTTTACCGTCATCATCTTCATCATCATTCCTCTCAGGAAGTCCTCTCTCTCTCTCTCTCTCTCTCGCTCTTTCCATCCCTCTTTTCTCGTCCTGCGCTCACGGTATCGACAGCGGAAAGTGATTGATGTTGCCATGACGACGCAGCAACGGCAGGCCTCGTTGATCAATCAAGACTAATTCGATTGGATGAATCTTTACAGAGAGGCCAGATGGAGCCATCAGAGTCCGTCCTCCCGACTCACTTCCTGTTCCCAGAAGGCCTTTCTGCTGCTCTGAAGGATTGACGCTGCAGGAGAGGGATGTGACCCCATCACACGCCGCCACTACTGGTAAATACGTCTGCAGCAGGAAGCTTTGAGAAGTTTTTTTACTGCCGTTTCACTTTAAAGTTTGTTTTGTGAAGAACGACAACATAAAGAAAAGAGTTTGAAAGGATGGAAAAGTGAGAGACAAATGGAAGAAGAAGGTGATGGGTTTTATGTGACGGACAGACAGAAAGAATCAAAGAGAGGAGGCGTGTCACATCATTAATAGAAGTGTGTATTGACAAGAATGTGGTGATGTATCACGTATCACGATACAGGTGCGATGATACAATGTATTGCAATACTCTAGGAAAAAAGATGTAGTCGTAGTGTTGCACAATTACTTGACTCTGGTGTTGCAGTATTTACAGAACAAATGACTCTTGACGAAGTCGTAACTGCTTTCATTGAAACCAAAATATGTCCAAACATTAGCTCTGCATGCTGCGGAACTGTATCCCCTCGTCCTCAGTCATCGCCGGGATCTTGCAGGATGTCTGCATGTTTATTTATCAGTGGAGGATGTAATGACGGCTGCCATCTAGCGACCAAAGTTTAGTTGCATAACAAAAATAAACATTGTTAATGTCTGCATATTAATTGAAAATTAAAAAATATTTATTTTATACACAATGTATTGAAATATAAACAGTAAAAGAATAGGATTAATGTCAAATATGGAGCCCCAGCTTCTTCGGGAGAGAGGCAGGGGACACCAATGAACAGGTCACCAGTCCTATCGCAGGGCACACAAACACATACTACCATTCCCACACACACATTCTTAATTCACAATTACCCCAGTGTTTATGGACTGTGGGAGGAAACCGGAGTGCCCGGAGTAAACCCACGCAAACACAGAAAGAACATAAAAACTACACAGAAAGGCCCCAACCTTGAAGGAGACCTACAATCACGCAAAAACATCTAATGAATTAAATACATTATTTAAAAATCGAAATAATGCTGATAAATATCCTTACAGTATTGTGAAAAAATACATATATTGTGAAATGTATGCGTCAATATTTTCTCACACCCCTAATCATCATCTCAAAACTCACAGAACCAAAGAAGTATAACATGAAAAAGTACTTGTTAAGTCTAACACGCTCCCTTTAAACCCCCCTTTTCGCCTTCCATCCCGTCCTTCGTCCTGCCTCCTCTTCCTCGCTGTGGCAGCTCGACGTGACAAATAGCTGGATCTGCACTTCTCTGCAGTCCAGAACCGAGCTGCTGCTCATCATCACTGGCTGCAAATTTGATCAGAACACACCCAGAATCCCTCGGCTGCCCGATGATGAATAGGCGTATTAGAGAGGATGTTTATGCATCAGCTCGCTGCTCGCCAGCACCCCGTACTACGCTCAGACAAATCTCTGCCCAGGGACTCGCGGACCTGAACCGCCATCCAGGAGACTCAGCTTCCAGGAAACTGGGCCAAACAACAAACCCTCAGGAAGTGAAACTTTTTTTTGCCAGACAGATGATCTCACACTTCAAGACAATTAACAACCATTATGACACGTTTAAAATGGCCACAACTAGTACAATCAATCACAACATCCTTTTTGAAGGCAATAAACAAAGATGTTGTATATATTGTAAGGTTAGCAATAGTTTTGTGACCGCAACACAATTAAAACCTCACCAAGTAAAACCACCACAAGACAAAAGCAACAGACAACTTTTTCATCTAAAGAAAAAGTCGCAAAAACAACATAATTAATAAACTTGATTTATTCATTTTCGTCAAAAAAATCAGTTTTTGACCAAAACAATTAATTTTGTCGAGCTAATGAAGCAACTTCTTTAAGCTTATAATTGATGAGCCAAATAATTGTTTTTGTTTAGCCAAATAAGTTGTGTTGCAGAGCTAAAGAAGTTGTGTTGCAGAGCTAAAGAAGTTGTGTAGCAGATCTAAAGAAGTTGCGCTAAAGAAGTTGTGCTGCAGAGCTAAAGAAGTTGTGTTGCAGAGCTAAAGAAGTTGTGTTGTAGATCTAAAGAAGTTGTGTTGCAGAGCTAAAGAAGTTGTGTTGCAGAGCTAAAGAAGTTGTGTTGCAGAGCTAAAGAAGTTGTGCTGCAGATCTAAAGAAGTTGTGTTGCAGAGCTAAAGAAGTTGTGTTGCAGAGCTAAAGAAGTTGTGTTGCAGAGCTAAAGAAGTTGTGTTGCAGATCTAAAGAAGTTGTGTTGCAGAGCTAAAGAAGTTGTGTTGCAGAGCTAAATAAGTTGTGTTGCAGAGCTAAAGAAGTTGTGTTGCAGGGCTAAAGGAGTTGTGTTTCAGAGCTAAAGAAGTTGTGTTGCAGAGCTAAAGAAGTTGTGTTGCAGAGCTAAAGAAGTTGTGTTGCAGATCTAAAGAAGTTGTGTTGCAGAGCTAAAGAAGTTGTGCTGCAGAGCTAAAGAAGTTGTGTTGCAGAGCTAAATAAGTTGTGTTGCAGATCTAAAGAAGTTGTGTTGCAGATCTAAAGAAGTTGTGTTGCAGAGCTAAAGAAGTTGTTCTTTAGAGCTAAATAAGTTGTGTTGCAGAGCTAAAGAAGTTGTGCTGTAGAGCTAAAGAAGTTGTGTTGCAGAGCTAAAGAAGTTGTGTTGCAGAGCTAAAGAAGTTGTGTTGCAGAGCTAAAGAAGTTGTGCTGTAGAGCTAAAGAAGTTGTGCTGCAGAGCTAAAGAAGTTGTGTTGCAGATCTAAAGAAGTTGTGTTGAAGAGCTAAATAAGTTGTGTTGAAGAGCTAAATAAGTTGTGTTGCAGATCTAAAGAAGTTGTGTTGAAGAGCTAAAGAAGTTGTGTTGAAGAGCTAAAGAAGTTGTGTTGCAGATCTAAAGAAGTTGTGTTGAAGAGCTAAAGAAGTTGTGTTACAGAGCTAAAGAAGTTGTGTTGAAGAGCTAAAGAAGTTGTGTTGCAGAGCTAAAGAAGTTTTGTTGCGGATCTAAAGAAGTTGTGTTGAAGAGCTAAAGAAGTTGTGTTGCAGAGCTAAAGAAGTTGTGTTGCAGAGCTAAAGAAGTTGTGCTGTAGAGCTAAAGAAGTTGTGCTGTAGAGCTAAAGAAGTTGTGCTGCAGAGCTAAAGAAGTTGTGTTGCAGATCTAAAGAAGTTGTGTTGAAGAGCTAAAGAAGTTGTGTTGCAGATCTAAAGAAGTTGTGTTGCAGAGCTAAAGAAGTTGTGTTGCAGAGCTAAAGAAGTTGTGTTGCAGAGCTAAAGAAGTTGTGCTGCAGAGCTAAAGAAGTTGTGCTACAGAGCTAAAGAAGTTGTGTTGCAGAGCTAAAGAAGTTGTGCTGCAGAGCTAAAGAAGTTGTGTTGCAGAGCTAAAGAAGTTGTGTTGCAGAGCTAAAGAAGTTGTGCTGCAGAGCTAAAGAAGTTTTGTTGCAGATCTAAAGAATTTGTGTTGAAGAGCTAAATAAGTTGTGTTGCAGAGCTAAAGAAGTTGTGGTGCAGAGCTAAAAAAGTTGTGTTGAAGAGCTAAAGAGCTAAAGAAGTGGTGGTGCAGAGCTAAAAAAGTTGTGGTGCAGAGCTAAAGAAGTTGTGTTGAAGAGCTAAAGAAGTTGTGTTGAAGAGCTAAAGAAGGTGTGTTGCAGAGCTAAAGAAGTTGTGTTGCAGAGCTAAAGAAGTGTTGCTGCAGAGCTAAAGAAGTTGTGTTGCAGAGCTAAAGAAGTTGCGCTTCAGAGCTAACGAAGTGGTGAAGATAAATAAGTTGTGTTTATGAGCGAAAGAATTTCGACAGACAGCGTGGATTTGTCGATGGATGGTCTTCGAACAATGGACCAACTCTCATTGAACGTCGTAGGTGATCCAAGGAAAGCTAAGCAACATAGAGCAGGTAATGTTATGAAGGACTCGTCATTTCCTCTCCTTCGATGTAGCAGATGTTGTCATTTGTCAAAGTGATGTTAGTCACTGTGGGCTACATTCCTTCAGACAACAATATCTCTTTGGTTTGCTGATCATGTTTGTTTATTTGTGATCGATGGTCGACTGGGACGGTCATAAATTACTTTTTAATGGACAGACCACCGTTAGATGAAATAACGGGTGTCATCTTGAACAATCAAGGCGGGTCAGAACCAGGACCAGTGAAGAAAACAATCAAAACATTGGTATCAATAAAGGTGATGGATCTCGTTCCTCAGCTCTAATCAATATCTCCGTAAATACTGGCTCAGATAGTCGGTGGATCCGGCAGTGGGGCTGAGCTGTTCATAAAGCTGTTACAAGTATTGTCGAGCAACCCGCCTCGACCCGGGCCCAGCTCCAGATTGAAGCCGCAGAATGAAAACCAATCGCCGGCGGCGGGTTTAGAGTAACAGCGAGAAGACGGAGCGAGCCATAAGAGCAGCAATAACGCTAATGTGATCAAAGGAATGGAGGTGGGATGAGAGCCGTTCTCCTGGATTCTGGGTCTGCAGACCCGGCTGAGGTGACAGCATGATGAAGTTTCTATTGGATTTGCCGAGAGTGGAAGCAAAGTGGCCCCGGAACCGCCCGCAGATCACGTGTCGGCCGCCAAATTGAAAGAGAATATTTGTTCATGAGTGGAATTACCGCGGAGGATTCATCCAGACGGAGGAGTCGACGAATCACAGACTCACTTAGTTTAGCTTCTTCACGAGTCTGAACGTCAAAGTTAAAGTTTGACTCATTGACTAAAACACAACAGTGTAACTTCAGGAAGATAGTTCAGGAGTTTTGTGAGGAGACTCTTAAACTTAAATAATATTTCACATGCCTGAAGCGTTTGAGTTTAAAGAATTGTTGACAAAATGTGATTAATGAAATATTATTGGTTGAAAGCGTCAGGGTTTAGCATCACGAGCAAAGACATGCTAGTGATGTGATGCGGGCGGAACCAAGGATGATGCAATGAGAGGAAATCATGACCTCATAGAGGAGATCCCATGATCCTCTCTGTGTCTGAGTCTCTCCATCATTTGAACGTAAACATTCCCACCATGATGTTGCTGATCCACATGGAGCTTTCAACATTTATATTGTGTCAAAATATATATAATATTTATTATAGGTGCATAAATATTGTTTTTATTTTGTTTAGAACATGCAGACAAATATAATTTTTTTTAAATAATGTAGAAAAAAATGACAAAATAAAATAAAGAACTTCAATTATTTGAACATTAAATTATGGATTTAAAAAAAACAAAACAAATGTAACAAATTTGTATTAACGCACATGTGTGATGAATAATTTGTACATTTATTTGTAGAATCTGTGAAATAAAAATAAAAAAATAAATAAAATAAGGTTTAAACATTTAACCTTAAAACATAGGAACCGTAATATCAAAAACATGAGGATTAAAATGAGAAAACGTAACATGGAAATAACATGTGATAAATTTTAATTAAAAATGAGTAATTCTACAAAAATGTCAAATTATAGCAATACTAAAAAAAACTGTAGTACTACAGAGTCAAATTAAAATTTCAAAGAGCTTGAAACATTTGCAATTTATAATATGGATCAAAAAAACCTAATATCATACACAACAAGGGAAAATATGAAATCATGATCCCTGTGAAAACTTATTTTTTTACTTCCACTGCACGATAAATGATTAAATCGTTTTTGAAGTTTTAATAGTTTTTCTGTAAAATATCATCAATGATCGAATCATTTTTTAAGTTTTACTTGTTTATTTGTTAAATATCATCAATGACTGAATATTTTTTTAAGTTTTAATAGTTTTTAAAATATCATCAATAATTTAATCATTCTTGAAGTTTTAATTGTTTATCTGTAAAATATAATCAATAATTTAATATTTTTTTTAAAGTTGTAATTGTTTATCTGTAAAATATCATCAATAATTTAATCATTTTAGAAGTTTTAATAGTTTTTTTTTAAATATCATCAATGATTGAATCATTTTTGAAGTTTTACTTGTTTATTTGTTAAATATAATCAATGATTGAATCATTTTTGAAGTTTTACTTGTTTATTTGTTAAATATAATCAATGATTGAATCATTTTTGAAGTATTAATTTTTTTTTTTAAATATCATCAATGATTTAATAATTTTTGAGGTTTTAATTGTTTTTCTGTAAAATATCATCAATGATTGAATCTTTTTTTAAGTTTTAATTGTTTTTAAAATATCATCAATAACTGAATCATTTTTTACATTTTTTATTGTCTGTAAAATATAATCAATAATTGAATATTTTTTTAAGTTTTAATAGTCAGTAAAATATAATCTAAATTACTCCAGTAAATATCGTTTTCCAAAAGCTTCTCAACTCCCACCGGCGACCTCTGACCCCCCACAACAACAACCGGGGCCTCGTTTGTTTACTCCGCAGCAATCACAAGATGGCCACCCGCTCGCCGCCCGCCCTCCCGCCCGCCCCGGCTGGCAGGTTTGCCTCTGAACGGCGGGGGAAGCGCTCGGGCCACGTGGAGCAGATTGATGTCATTGTCTCGGCACACTGACCTTTGCTGTAAGACCCGCGGCAGACATCACAAACTCTCACATCAATTTAGCCCAATTGGATGTGGCATGTCTCTGCTAACTCGATTTGTGGAGAAATGCACCTGTCTCTGCCTTCCCTCCCTATAGATCCACCCAGGGGAGGAGGTGGGAGGAGGTGGGAGGAGGCGGGTGAGTCGAGGGGTGTGCTGCCCCCCCCCCCCCACACACTCACCCTCCACTGCTGCTCACTTTCATGCATATAAACACCAACTTCTCTCTCTCCTCTTCCTCCTTCTCCCTCCGATCTCCTCCCTCCGTCATACTTTGCAGATGTAGCATCTCTGCAACAACAACACACACACACTCTCTCTCCGAATGTGTGTGTGTTTGCTCGCCGAGGTCTGGGCCAACGTCTGGGAGGAGCAGAAGGAGAACCATTAGCCGGCCAGTAATCGCATTACAGCGATGTTAAAGGGGGATGTGAATTTAAACAGCCAGCCGAGAGGAAGAGGAGAAGTTGGAGGTGTTATTAAGGTTGTTCATTACTCATATGCAGCCAGTCAGTGTGTGTGTGTGTGTGTGTGTGTGTGTGTGTGTGTGTGTGTGTGTGTGGGTGTGGGTGTGTGTGTGTGGGGGGGTGTGTGCACGTGTGTGTTACAGTACAAGGTCACTCTTGTTGTTTATCTTCCTTCAAGTTTTTATTCACCCACTGTGTGTGTGTGTTTTTGTTTTGTTCTTACGTTCTCTATGTGTGTGTGTGTTTGTGTGTGCAAGTGTGTGTGTGTGTGTGTGTGTGCATGCGTGTGTTACAGTACAAGGTCACTCTTGTTGTTTATCTTCCTTCAAGTTTTTATTCACCCACTGTGTGTGTGTGTTTTTGTTTTGTTCTTACGTTCTCCATGCGTCCGTGTGTGTGTGTGTTTACGACACACAAGGTCACTTTTTTTGTGTGTGTAGGAGTTGTTTGTCTTGTGTTTATTTAACTAGAACACACACTATTGTGTTGATGTATTTGGGATTTTACGTCTCAATTTGACAATATTTGAAGGAATTATATGTTTAAAGTTGTGTCGGGTCAAACGTTTGTGTTGAGTGTTCTACACAAGTATTTGTATTTGTACAAGGTTCAGTAGAACAATGTGTACAGAGTTGTGTGTATCGTTGTGTGTCTGACGATGTTGCACCAAAGTAAACAAAAAAAAATAAGGTTACTGGTTCAAATCCCAGTGTGGCAACCGCTGAGTTACTGTGAAGTCTTTTGTGTTGTGTTTAGCAGGAGGCCGTGCATATTTTTGTCGTGTGCGCATTGGAGAATGTGTGTGTGTGTGTGTGTGTGTGTGAGTATACGTGTGTGTGTGTTTATGCAGAGCCAGCAGCTGTCACAGATGACTAATACGTGTTGGGATCTGAGCATTAGGTAATGAGCATCTTGCTGTGAGGTGAAACACAAGTCCTCCATCACTGATGGTGTTTACTTGTAGCATCTCACACACACACACACACACACACGTAAACACACACAAACTCCTAATTACAGTTGAGATTAAAATGAAATAATAATCACGATGAGGGAAATCAATCTTTGCCGGTGTTTAAGGTCCTGACGAGCCTCCGGGGTTCAGGAAGTGACCCGGACACACACATGGACGGAGGCTTTCTCTGCGGTGATTTAGTTTCTGACCGTCTCAGCAGCCACACATGTGAGTCCACTGTGGATCCTTTATTGGTGTTCTGGTTGACCACTGGAACTCAGAACTCCTTTGCTAAATTCTGGTGGACCTCCTGCATTCCTCTAATAGTCCTCAGGTGGAGCTCTAATGGTCCACTGGTGGTCCTTGAATGGTACATTTCTGTTGTTCATCTGGTGGACCTCTTGTAGTACCCTGATGGTCTTCTGGTGATCCTTTGGTACATTTCTGGTGATCCTCCAGGTGGACTTCTTGGGGTTTACTGAAGGTCTTCTGGTGACCCTCCAGGTGGACTTGTTGTAGTTCCCCGATGGTCTTTTGGTGATCCTCTGGTACATTTCTGATGATCCTCTAGTACATTTCTGGTTATCCTCCAGGTGGACCTCTTGTGGTTCCCTGATGATCTTCTGGTGATCCTCTAGAACATTTCTGGTGATCCTCCAGGTGGACCTCTTTTGGTTTACCGATGGTCTTCTGGTGATCCTCCAGCTGGCCCTTTTGTGGTTCCCTGATGTTCTTCTGGTGATCCTCTAGAAAATTTCTGTTGATCCTCCAGGTGGACCTCTTTTGGTTTACCGATGGTCTTCTGGTGATCCTCCTAGTGGACTTCTTGTGGTTCCCTGGTGGTCTTCTGGTATCCTCCAGGTAGACTTCTTGTGGTTTACTGATGGTCTTCTGGTGATCCTCCAGGTGGACCTCTTGTGGTTTACTGATGGTCTTCTGGTAATCCTCAAGGTGGACTTCTTGTGGTTTACTGATGGTCTTCTGGTGATCCTCCAGGTGGACTTCTTGTGGTTTACTGATGGTCTTCTGGTGATGCTCCAGGTGGACTTCTTGTGGTTTACTGATGGTCTTCTGGTGATCCTCCAGGTGGACATCTTGTGGTTCCCTTGTGGTCTTCTGGTGATCATCCTCGAATAAGTCGTTCTGAGCCAAAAATCCTATTTTTCTCCTGGAGGTAATCGTCCATGACAGTCATCTGGACCAGTTTATGAAAGTAAATTAAAATTTCAAGTTGAAACCATGAAGCAGTCCGGGGGACATTTAATTCTTATGACTGCTCAGTGCAGCATCTGGACATCAGAGGTATCGACAGGCGACTCAATAGCACGGCAAGGTAAAGACGAAGCCAACCTTCCGATTAACTTAACATTGACCGATCTCCACGACAACCGGTGAGAATCGCCGCTCAAAAATGACACAAATGTCAGAGCCTCGTCCGGAGATCAGCTGGAGCGTCGCTAGGCAACCGTGTGGTTCTGATTGACCGCTGGAGTAATCTTGTTCTCCAAATCTGTTGACGGCCACCAATAAAATAGACTTTGTATATATAAATATAGATATAGAAAGTGTGAAGTTATCTTGGGGTACGGCAACAGTAACTGCTCTAGTGGCTACATTTGAAAGAAAATATGTTTATAGGTTTTCATTTGTTGTTGAGGACCTTTTTAAAATATTATGAATTGATATCTCTTTAGATAGTACTGTATGGTATCTTTAAGCTTGGATTACAGAAATAACATTACTTTAAAAAATATATATATTTATGTCAATGATGTACAAACTATAATCATACGTTACATTTAATTAATAAATAAAATAATGCATTTAGTTTATTATGCCAATTTAAAGTAACAACAATATTAACAAATTAAGACGTTTAAAATGGTTTTAGTAAAACATGACAGATTTAAATTGCAGATATTCATTTAACAGAGCCCTAGAATAATAAAGAAAATTATGAACAAACAAAGATGGGGCCGAATTTATTGAACCTGACCTGAGAGTCTACCCTGGTATAGTGTGATTTTATAAAAGGTTATGAGATTCGAGGAGAAGATGTGGTGACTTTAATTATGGTCTGTTTGTTCCTGCACTAGCTCGCCATCTGGTTCCAGGCACTTAATAAAAAAAGCAACCTGCAAAAAAAGCCGTTATAGTTATATATCTTTTTTAACTTGATGAAAATGTTTATCCGACTTAAAGTTTTTATATTAGTTACACTGCACAGTTAATGCAAGTTATAACCAATTTTCATATACTTAAAAGTATGTTCTATAGCAAGCATAGGATTCTAGGCCAATTAACATAAGACTATAATACAAATACTAATCTTGAAACAAATATTTAGATATAATTAAGTTGTTGCAAGACTTTTTTTCAATATCTTCATTCTTTTATGTAAAAAAATCAAAATATATTTCTTTACTATTACTAAAAGTTGTTTGTTTGGAGCTAATGTATCCACCGCACCTAGTACTCAGCACACATAAACACGCATACACACACAAAAGTTGAGGGTTTTTTTCACTGTGGGTGTATATTTTTAAATATTAATCCAGGTGGTGGGATATGGCTGTTAAATAGAATCTGAAATTTTATGTGTTTTCATTTAAAAAAAAGGCAGTTTGTGTTGAGTTGAAGTAAGTAAGTAAAGTAAGTAATTTGTATTTGTATAGCGCTTTTCCAGACCAGGGTCACAAAGCGCTTAAATAATCAAAATAATATTCAATAAAGTATATACTTAAAAGATCAAGATAAAAACTGATAACACAGCAGGAGTTCCAGAAAATCAATTGTTGTATTGAAGTATATCAATTGTTATTGAAGTGATAATAGTGTTTGTTTTGTTGCTGCGTCCTCTGTGGTTTGACCTCAGCGGCAACTTAAAATATCCTGAATATTATAAAAATACATGAAACTGGGTAAAAAGAACAATAAGAAAGTGTGTATCTAGCCGGACATCAGACGTGCTCACGGGTGATGGTGTCGGGCGCGTGACTCGCTCAAAGAAAGTCTTTGTAACTTCGGCCTCCTCAGAAGTTCTTGTGTGATCCAGTCAACAGAACCCGGTGTGTGCTCCTCTCTTGTTCCCAGCCGAAGGTCCGGTCAGTGACCCGGCTCCACGGAGTGACCCTCCCCGCCTGAATGCTGAGGCATCAGTGCTGCCGAGCCCCCCACCCCCTGACCCTGCTCTGTACCCCATTATAGAGCAGTCAGAAAGCTTTTAGGGGCTCCGGTAACGCTGAAAGATTGATGGCGTAAAACGAGGAAGGGGGAGGGTCCGAGCAGGTGGTTACGAAGAGAATGTCCTGCTTAATGGGCCGCCAGGAGTCTAATTCAATAATTATGAAAAGTGAGTCCAGAGCTGAACGGACGGAGACTCGGGGAGGAGGCGGAGCCAGAGAGACCGCCTCAGCCTCCTCGGCCTCCTCGCCATCCCTGGACTCACAGACAGGTGCGCTGCTGAAGTCAACTTTTGAAAAGAACAATATTTTGTGTGTATATGTATATTAAATGTATGAGTCCAGATATATATATATATATATTTATATATATATATATACAGTATATATACACACATATATATATTTATACAGTATATACACACAACTGTTGAAAAGAACAATATTTTGTGTGTATATGTATATTAAATGTATGAGTCCATATATCTATATATATATATATATATATATATATATATATACACACGAATATAAAAAAATCATACATTTAATATACATATACACACAAAATATTGTTCTTTTCAACAGTTGTGTGTATATATATGTGTATATATATGTGTATATATATATATGTGTGTATATATATGTGTATATATATATGTGTATATATATATATATATTTATATATATACATAAATAGTTTGCACACGTTCCTCTGATCAACTCAGGTCTGCTCATCCTTTAATTGATTACCTTTTATAATCATTATGATCAGGACACTAAAGGTTTTCAGAATCGTTTGGGCTCATTCAAAATAAACATTTAAATAACTATTTTATTGATAATTAATACAATTTATAATGTATATTTTAATGCATAGAAATATATACAAATAAAAAACATTGTTGGAAAATCTATATAAAAAAATATATTTTTAGTTTATTATTTTTATAATAAACTACTAATAATAATATAATATAGATGATTGTTTATTTTTATTTTTACCATAGTATTTGGTTTACAGTTCAACAAAGTGTGTTTCAAATAAAATTCACAATTAACCAGAGAATATTCAAAGCGTTTTTTTTCATTTTTGTGTTGCAATGAAACTTCCGTCCGCAAGATGGCTGCAGTCATGATGTACTCCGCAGCTAAAGGAACAACGAAATCCCGCGTGATCCCAGTGATGACTGAGGACGAGAGGATACAGTCGACTCCAGCTGCTTTAAAAGCTGATATTTAGCCATATTTTGATTTCAAAACAAATGAATTTGTCAAGAGTCATATGGTCTGTAAATGCTGCAACACCAGAGTCAAGTACTCGACAATACTACAAATATATCCTCGTTACTACAGTATAAATCATATGGTTGTGACTTCATCATGATATGTATTGTATCACCAAAGTCTAGCAAATACACCCTCCTAAGGGGGGACATCCCAGCTCCACTCTGCCTGAGGAACATTTCAAATGACCAGCTCAAGTATTGAGACGTTATGCTCTGGATACGGCGTCGGTCGGTGGTTGTGCGGCGGTGACCTCGCCGTGACTGCACGACAGCCGTGCTCCTCGGTGTCACCGCGCTGGAGCTGCTGCATAAAACCCAGATGAATGCGAGTGTTCAGAAGTAGTGCACGTCGTGATGTAATTATCATCTATTGCTTCCTGTAATCTCATCAGAGCTCCTGCAACAACACTGATGCCGCACGTCAGCCTGTTTATTGTTCTCCACTCCGCCGCCCAGCAATTGGATTGAGCGCCGCCCCAGATTCGATTGTTTGCCCTGTCGAATAAACTCAAATCCTATTTTTTGGGCTGGAAATTATCAATACGTCTCCGGGAAAAGTAAGACGACACGGCGCTGAAGTAGACCCTTGGTGGAGGGAGCTCGGCGTCGACCGGGGCGAGGAGGTGTTCGCCGTAATCGCACCCGGAGACTTGAACCTCCGACTAAAACAAGCCGCTGCGATATTAAAAAAAAAATACAAGTCGAAATGATGTTTTAATGGAGACGTCGTGCTTTTATGAGAAGCTTCTACAATCATCTGAGGGAATATTAAAAAGTGCGTTTCTGCTCAGTGCCAAACTTCAGATGGTGTTTCAGGTTGAAATCCAGACAGTCTGAGCTTCAGAAATGCTCTTTATAATCAATTTCAATCCATGACCGACTGAAGTCTTGTGAGTCAGGAAGTGATGAGTCGTCATTCTAGCTTCTCTTCTCCACAGATAACTCTGGCGTAGGGAACACCTGGTGTAGCTGAGCTGCAGTCTCCATCCGAGCCTGGTTTCTGTCGAATGATGGTGAGTAAATAATAGTAAGTAAGTAATTTTTATTTGTATAGCGCTTTTCTAGACCAGGGTCACAAAGCGCTTAAACAATCAAAACAATATTCAATAAAGTATATACTTTACAGATCAAGATAAAACTGATAACACAACAGGAGTTCCAGAAAATCAAGGAAAAGCCTGAACAAATAAAAAATATGTTTCTTGAAGGAGTCAGTAGATCCATCAAGCGCAAAGAGTCTGATATAATACATAATGAATATGTATTTAACATCAGCTTTTAAAGCGTATGTTTGGGCTCATTTTGGCTTTAAAACCGAGTTTAAAGTTAAAAATTAAACGCTGACAGATATATTGCATGTTGCTCCAGGTTTTTAAATTTATATCAACAATGAAGTGTCATTGTTGATATAAATTTAAATTTTTTGTTAATATTTTGAGAAGAACTTTGCTACAAGCACTTTCAATTTTGATTACAGAAATAATTTGCTCATTTCTTTGTTTTAAAAGCCACAAAAAGTGTTGCATCTTTAAAAGAAACAATATAGTGCTGTTACTACGGTATCGCAATATATCGTATCGTCACACATGTATCGTGATACTCATCGTTTCGCCAGATTCTTGCCAATAACACAGCTTGTTGTGAAGAAGTGACCGAAGGCTCCTGTCGGCGAACACAAGGTGTCTCACCGCTGGAAGGGCCTCGAGCCATAAATAAAGTTTACAGCAGCAAAAGCAGTGAGACAATTTCCGCCGTGTAAATGTCCTCCTCACCCTCTATTCTACCTCACCCTCTATCCCCCCCCCTTACCCCCCACCCGGGCAGCAATGGCCCCGCGTTCGTGACAACTTCCATAAATTATTGCGGATTTTCATATTTCAAAATTTCATCTGCATTCATGGGGAAGCGTCAGGGGCCCCGGCGGAGTCGAGCGTCCGGGTTTCGGGTGTGCGTGAGGAGGCAGCGGCCCCCCACAGCAGCGTCGGCTGCCGGGCTCCCAGTGGCCCCAGAGACCCTCGGCTAATTGAATTGCATCCTGTGATTAGATTATCCTTGCGGCAGCTTGCTGCCAATCTGAAGTATGGGTGCCTTCTATCCTACTTAACCCCTCTGCCCCCCGCTGCTGCTGCAGGCTCACACACACACACAAAAACACACATACTGCCCATCAAACTTGGCCGCTTGTGTTATTTTTCTTTGGAATTGTCGGCTCCGGTGAAAGTCGGCCATCTTTCATCACGGCGGCGGGAAGTTAAAGTGCGTTTGATTTGCCGTTGTGTGTGTTTCAGTGTTTATTTATGCCGACGAGACAGTTTACCGCTCGACCAGATTCTCCTCGCTGCAAAAACTGAAACATCTTTTTAGAAGAACCGATCAAAACCGAGCAGCCATGACGGTGACGACCTTCACCGGTCATCGTGTTGGTGAGTTTATATCACTCTTTAATGGGGAATCTTACCAAAAAAAAAACCTGAAGGCACATGACCAGCCACGATGAAGAGTTATGTCCCGAGGAGCCACTCTCTCCGGGTCGATACTCTCCTTCTCCGTCTCCACGTCACCGACATGAAGCTCCTTCCGGAAAAGAAGCCGATGAGAGCTCGGGCGAGGAGGAGGAGGAGGAGGAGGAGGAGGAGGAGGTCGGATGGAGATGGAGGAAGAAGCTGAGAGAGAGGCAGAAGCTCTTAGACAGATTATTGCTCATTAGCCGCCGCCTTGCACCGCGCCGTCATGTCAGGACGAATCCTTTTTCATCTGGATTTTTTTTTTTTTTTTTTTTCGTGTTTAGCTCCGGCCTCCATTATCGGAGCTGGAAATCCGATTAGTTTGTGATTATTCTCCGACTCTCCTGCCAACGTTTTCCCCAAGCGGCCGACGGCGGCTCGGGTCGTCTTGGCCTTTCGTTCACCTCTGGACACGGACGACGACGACGACGTCGACCCGGAGACAGGAAGCACCTACAAAATGGTCGCCCTGACAACGGCTCTCAGTCACTATCAGCTCATTAGAGGAGGCGGGGAAGTCATGAACGGAACATAGTGAGATGTGCGTCACTTATTTCACATGACATTATCTGGTGTTTCCACTGTCAGACGTGTCCAAGAAGTTCAGGAAGTTCATCTACTTCCATAATGATAAAACTTTATGTCCTTGTCCTACAGTCATTCATTTCAATGTATCTATTGTATTCAATGTATCCTTTTTTATTTATCACTGCAAATTTAGAAATAAGGGTTTGACAAAAAATCTTTTATTCACTTTTATAAGCCACAATTTTATTTTTAGTTATTTTGGGCCTCAGTTATGACAAAATGGTGGAAAGAGCCTGATGTTTATTTCAAGGTACAAAACTAAAAGAAAACTGAATATTTCAGTTGTAAAGATATTATTTCCTCTAAAGGTAATATAAAAAATAAAAAATAAACATTATTATAGATTGATTTTTTTTTTTTAAATCAAATTAATTAAAATAAAATTGTTCAGTTGATTTTTTAAATACATTATTTATGAAAAACGAATTCATACAGTAAAAGTATGGTTTAAAAAGAAAAGTATGAAGTATGGACAAAATACAAAAAAGAAAACGAATGAAAAGATCAGGAAGAATATTTTATTATCACTATTTATAAATATATTATTATGTAAATTGACAATATAAAAATAAAGGTAAATAAGAAAATGATTTTGATGGAACAAAAGAACCGTCAACAAAACAGTTTGTTGCTGACCGGGCAAGATGAAGATGCTCAGCTAAGCTCAACTTTCTGCTCTACTCTGATGCTGTGTCACAAATCGCATACTTGCGTACTCAAAGTTAGTATTTTTAGTGCGTAAGTGCGTCTCAATTCTTAGTATGCGAAATTTAGTGCTCCATACACACTAAATTGTCACTCAATTGCCTGCAAAACTCAGTATGGATCGATGGAGCGCTTTTCGAGACCAGGATATATATATATATATATACTTACAGGTGCATTTTCAGCAGCAATAGAAGGATGACACACCTTAAGACGTTTCTATTTGTTCAGGCTTTTCCTTGATTTTCTGGAACTCCTTTTGTGTTATCAGTTTTATCTTGACCTTTAAAGTATATACTTTATTGAATATTGTTTTGATTGTTTAAGCGCTTTGTGACCCTGGTCTGGAAAAGCGCTATACAAATAAAAATTACTTACTTACTTACATCTTCGGTGATGATACCAGCTTAAATATCTCGCGAATATTTTGATTCTCATATTTTTTCTTTATTTCTTTTTCCAAACTTGCAAAACGTGCTGCCAGCAGGTGTCGATAGCGTTTGGCTGTAACCAATCGTTAAATAGAAGTAGAAGAAGAAGCTGTCGAGTCATTTCCTGTTAGTGCGTAGCAGCAGTGTTTGATTTGAGACATACTATCTGTGGAGAATGTGCGTACTAGTTAGTACGTACACTATCCTGATGCATACTAACTTCTAGTATACTAAGTATGCGATTTGAGACACAGCACGAGTCTCCGACTGAATCCCAAAACAGAAAGTCTTGACAAACACAGACAGACCTGATTAATTGAATCACTTTGAAAACACTTTGATCGAGCCGATAAGTGAGTGTCGGAATTTTTTTGGGGGGGGAAGCGACTGTCACCGCGGTTAGCGGCGCGGGAACAGGTGCGACGGTTTCCTATCGCCGAATTATCTCCAATTAGACAATTACGTTTGCGGCACAATCGGGTTATAGATACCCCCCTCCCTCCCCCCCCACTAATCATGAATCAATAACGACACGTTGCTTCATTAACCTGCTCCTCTTGAACCCGCCGTACAGACGCCGCTACTTTAATGAGCCGTAAAGAGCTAATTTGTTGTTAGCGAAGCGTTTGAGGTTCGTTAGCGAACGGTGTAAGTCAGCGGTTAGACGGAGGAAACCATATTAACGTGGTGAGGAGGAGCACACCTGAGCAGGTGAGGTCTTCGTCAAGCGTTGATCTCGCAGGGATTTAATAACGCGTTGCTGACGGGGCAGAGGTTCGCTCGTGTGAGTCTGTTCAACGTACGGGTTAAAAAGAAAGTGACCACCTCCTCCGACCTCCTCTGGGCTGAGGTCAGGAGCATGGATGGAGTGATGGTGGAGAACGGATGAAGGGTCGTCAGGAATGATGATGATGGTGCAGCACCGAAGCACCGTATCGATCTCTAGACCATCTCCTGTCTGAGACCAGATTCTCCTCTCGATTGAAAGGATCACGTTTCCAGCTCCAGACAGGAGCATTTTTTTTAAAGGTTTTTAGCGTCAATGGGTTTATAACGGTGTCGGCTCAGATCCTCATTTAAAAATATGCGTCAAAAAAACAATGTTGAAATAGAAAATAAAAGTTGAAATAGATTGACATGAGCAGCCAAAAGACAATACACATTAAATAAATATATATTTAAGTGGCTGAAAAAAACAGTAATGGAATATAAATAAAACTAAATATATTTATTGTAATCTTTTTTCTTCTATTTTCTATATAAACCTTTATTTTCTATTCCAATATAGTTTTTAACCAATCATTTTTTGAACTGGCACTTTTCTAAGGCCAGACTCATCATCCTTTTGTACTGGTTTCACTGAAGAACAGAGACGTGTGAGATCAAGTAGTTGTTTTTTATCTTTAATTTATTAATACAAACATTTAAATAAACAAAAAAAACAACATCTTATAAGTCGTGTCGAGGTTTGAAACAAACTTCTTCGATGAAAGACTTGTTTGTCTCTGAGACGTGCCAAGCTGCACCTCAAACTTGACTCTTGAGGTTCCTCGGATCACCGGACGAGTCGAGTCCACTTCAGAACCTCAGAACCTGCAGGGTGTCGTGTCTCCTCGCCGGACTCGTGGTGGGAGCAGATTGCTGCCTAATTGTAGCTTTTCAGAGCCGCTGTGCCGCCGCTGGTTCAGAACAGGCTGCATGTGGACTCCAGGAAATCGGGGAAGGGGGGGTCGGGTTGGGGGGGGTCATCTAACTGAAGGAATCCAACCTTGCTGGATCTCTTGCAAAGGTCAGCGCTCAGGGTCGCCCCCTGGTGACGTCACGCAGATCACTTTCAGTCATTGATCACCGGTCAAGTTTTTTGTGAAAAGATCACAGGATGATGCACACCCGCCTCCCCCCTTTTCCCTCACCCCTGAGACCCCCTCCTCCCTCACCCTCCACCAGCTCTCTCCTGCTATTCTCACCCCACACACATCCGTGGCTGCACTTATCCATCCTCAGACGGCTGCTGGCTCGATGGCTAAACGAATTATCCAACAACAGAGCACCTCTCCTCCTCCTTCCCTCTCTCCTCCTGAGTCCTCGGAGGAGGAGGCGGGGAAGGGGGTCCTATTGAGCGGGGGCCCAGGCTCTCCACTAGCCCGGCTCTTTATTGAGGCGTCTATGGGGCTTTATGCTGCCAGCGCTCGGCCTTGCCCTCGCCGTCATCAATCATCCCGGGCTCCAGGGCTGCTATCGGAGCACCAGACAGTCGGCCAATCAGGAGTCGGCCAGGAAGCTCTAAAGGAGACGACAGAAGAAGAGAATCAGTCTTGTTTCTGATGTGACTGACGTCTTTTCTACCTTCTGGGTGAATGACAGCGACGCAAACACTGATGTGTGTGTGTGTGTGTGTGTGTCCATGAGTCCAGGAGGTCCACATAGAATATTAATCCACAAACTGACTCAACAGACGTCACATCTCACTCCAGCTTTTTAGTTTGGGATCTGAAGGAAACTATATTAAAGTTGAAATTTGTTCTCCTTTGTGTGGGAGAGTGAATACTGTAAAATCAAAATATTGCTTGCAATAATCGTTTTCTTCTAGAAGAAAATAATGATTTTCTTCTTGTGAGACAAATACAAACCTTGACAACAATGTATTTAAAAGGCAAAAGGTCTGGAAGTATTCATTGAATTTGATCTATGGTAGTGAATCAGAGAAATTATATCAGGGCAAAGGCGGTAAAGATTTGCTTTTGCTTGGCTTTTCATTATATTTAATTTGGTAGTCGTATATATGTCTCCAAGATCTTTTTACCTGCACTTTTATTTTGCTTATTAACAGTTATAAGGTGTTGCAAAAAGGGGGGAAAACTTTCGGCAATTTAACCTTTGACAATGAATTCGTTTTTTTTTTTTCTTGAAACAAGGCAATTCATCTTTTGATGGATTCATTTACAGTATTTTCAAAACAAGTCTCCAGTTGTAATAGAAAACTTCGTTCAATGCAAAAAATTGTGTGTCTTTTGATCATCTCTGTGTTGATCTTCAGCAACACTGATATGCTCTGGAAGCCCATCGGTTGCAGCACAGTGATGTCACAGCCCCCAGCATGAAGTCTTGACTGAGTCCTTCAACAGTCATTCTGCTTTACTAATCTAAACCAACATTTAGGGGAAGCGAACAAACATGGTTCAGTCCCGTCACAGAGCATCAAGACCCTCTTGTCATTGGCGCATCTAATGGGTTGTGTGTAGAGTCGTTGGAAACGTTTAAAAACAAGTTTTCAAGCTGTCAGATAAGTTTGTCTGCGTGTAGATTTACTCATCGATCAGGTTTGTGCTCATTAACTTGGTAAGGAACTACGGAAATTGTGTCACTAATATCAGTCATTTCTGCTACACACAAGTGGGTTTCCTGGTGTTGTCATGCTGGACTTGTTTGTGAACAGCCTCTATGGCCGATTAGACAATGTGACCTTTATTCCCGATATCAACATCCCGATGCTGGTTTCAACCTTTTTTTTAATGAACCAATATTAGTTTTGAATGTAGCCATCAACTTGACAGTAAAATCTAGGCTCTGCTTGGTTTAGAAAGGTCTTTAAAAAAAATGATTTGAGCGTTTTTTTTGTGACAGATGTTGTGTCGTAAAAAATACATTGAAGATATGCTACCATGTTGTAGCACAATAGCCTCTACATCGAGAGCTTTTTCAAATACTTGACTATACAGATGATGACTCTTCAGTTGCATCACTATCTGACCAATCAGTTGTTAGAAGACTGTCGACGTCATCTTTTTAGTACCAGCTTGGCTCTTCAGGTACTCAACGTAGTATCTGCTTTAATATACCATGCAGGTGGAAATACAACAAAAAGCATGTAGAGTCGAGTCGTTCCAGTGGAAACGAGCCAGTTGACTTTTCATGTAAACTGGTTGATTGTTCTGTTTGCTGTTAACGCTCCTAAAGAATCCAACTCGTTGCTGCTCAGATGGAGAAAGGTGATGCTACCATCAAGATACTGTTGCTATACTCGTCTGGATTCTACTCTATCATCTTGGATGAAGAATCAACTGTTGAGAGTTGGTTCGTTGACGCCAAATCTAAGGAAATGTTCTGAGCCAAAAGTGTCGGGTCTTCATCTGCAGTTTTGGAAATGAAGCTTCGACATCAGAATATTTTTAATAGAAGGAGTATTTGTAGGATTCCCGAAGTAACATTTCCGTGATGAAGCTCATGTTTAACGACCTCTCGGTTGAAGTGAAAACAGTTTCATCTTTAATCCGCTCAGAAACTCTGCCGCGATGTTACCACGACAACACTCGCCGCGTCAGTCATCGTTTTAGTTTATTATCCCGGCGCTTCACAATTGACCGCTTCTTCTTGTTTTTCATCAATTTCCACTCGGCTGTAACTTTTTTAATAACGATTCCTCCTCCTCTCTTTTCTGCTGCCTCGTCTCTGGGCCTGCAGCTCCTCCTGCTCCGGGAGGAATAGCTGGGGAATCCGATTAGCCGGCTCTTCTACAGCAGACGCCGGGGCGCAATAAAGGCAGAGAGCACGGAAACGGCGACTGGACCCATCAATTAGATCTCTATTAGCAGCCGGTGCAGACCTCACCTCAGGAAACGCCGCGGCGCTCGGATGAAGCCATTCTTCAAGTTCGCTCGCCGCCGCCGCCACGCGAGCGTCTAATGAAACATTCAGTCGTTACAAGTCTCATCGCACCTCGAGAGGCACTTTCAGGGGTGGCAAACACGGGCGATCTCACTTTGGTGACAGCTCGCGGAGGAGAACGTCGGGGCTCCTCTCTCTCGCTGCTTTCAGGGTTCCATCAATCTACCCACTGTTGACCCCGCCGACCCCGAGCAGGACCGAACGTCAATAACACATGATTAGCCGCGACGTTACGGCCGTTTAGAGGACACAGCTGAAGATGCTTTAGAGGTTTTTTAAGCTTCTTTATTTCATGTAGCCACTGATGCTAACCGTTAGTTAGTACGAGTAGAAGTATCTCTTGGTCTGATGGTCTGTGATGATTCTAGTACTTCTTATCCTAAACTTTTTCCATAAAAGTAAGTCGAATTTTGATTTGATTTTGATTAAACTCCTCACTCGTGACACTAAAAAACTTATAATTCCTAAATCATTTAATCTCGGCATCATTGGCACAATAAAGATTAAGGAAAAACTATATAATGTATATCATTTTCCTGGCTCAAAGGAATCGAGTTCCTCAATTGATTCACCAAGTGAATCCATCACAGACACATTCTGACTTGATCCGCATATTTGACTCTCACACTCACAAACAATCACTTCCTGTTTCTCAGGAAAACTGTTTTATTTTCCCCGATCAAAGGATTCCCATTTATCATTGAGCGGACAGCTCCGTGTTTCTCCACCTTTTTCCCGGCTCGGTTCCAGTCACCCAAATCCAGCATTTTTATGGAAAACCGCAGTCATTTTGATTGATGAAATCCAAAGATGTCCCGAACAATCCGCGGGGATCCCCAACTGTGCGGCACCGGCAGGGGAGCACCACTGTGCTCATTGTTCCCCCGCGAAGAAAAGAGTTCGTCCCGGACAGCTCAAGAAAATCTCCGAGTTCAAAAGAGCCAGACGAGTTTCTTTACAGCCAGTGGGAAAGTGCCGGGAAAAAAAACACTTTTCCCACTTCAACAATACCGGCTGCTCTTTTGAGCGGTAATGAATCGCTTATTTTACTGATCTGTGTGAGTTTGGGCTCGGAAATCGGATCAATCGGTGTAGAAGTGTCGCTCGTTTCCACCGCTGAATTCCTCAGAAGTGATTCCGGCGCTCGCATCTTGTTTGCTCTGATTCATGTCGCTTGTCTTGTCTAATTGGCTCCTCATGTTATTAATACCAGGAGCGTGTCTCCGTCCCGGCACCCGAGGAAATAAAGCTGATATTGCGTACTTAATACAGCGTCCCCCAGAGGGGAGATTCAATAAATCTCACCCCCTCTTTAAGGTCCTGCGGGCGGCTGCAGACGATTGTGCGCCGGCGTTTAGCAGCAGCTGCTCCCTGGACAGACAAGTCCTTGTCAATTAGCGGGTGACGGGCAGGTCCTCGGAGCGCCCGCAGGCCATCCACCAGTTCACTGCCGCAATTAGAGTCCCGGACCTCCAAGGAGGCGCGGGGACGGGAAGTGACCCGAGACTGTCCCTGAACGGCGGGAGCCAGACGAAAAGCGAGAGAGAAACATTTGTGGATCTCCATCACCCCAGAGCAAAACACTGACGGCTTCCTTTAGCCGACATTAAATCAAATGTTAATTTCATACATGTGTGCTGTGTCAGAAAAATCGTATACTTGCGTACTCAAAGTTAGTATTTTTAGTACGTAAGTGCGTCTCAATTCTTAGTATGCGAAATTTAGTGCGCCATGCACACTAAATTGTCACTAAAACGCCCACAAAACTGAGTATGGTTCGATGGACACTAACCACCCTAAACGACCACCATCTTAATGACGTTGTAAATGGAAGTTATGTCATATATAAATGCATATATATTCATATACTTACAGGTGCATTTTCAGCAGCAGTAGGAGGATAAACACGTCTTCGCTGCTGATACCGGCTTAAATATCTTTATATTTTTTCTTTATTTCTTTTTCCAAACTTGCAAAACGTGCTGCCAGCAGGTGGCGATAGCGTTCCAACAGCTGGTTGCAACATCGTTAAATAGAAGTAGAAGAAGAAGCTGTCGCGTCATTTCCTGTTAGTGTGTAGCAGCAGAGTTTGATTTGAGACATACTATCTGTGGAGAATTTGCGTACTAGTTAGTACGTACACTATCCTGATGCGTACTAACTTCTAGTATATTAAGAGAAGTATGCGATTTGATTTCTTGCATATTTAAACAACAACCCTGAACCTGATGTTGACTCCTGTAAACCATGACCCGGTTTATCTGTAAATATCATGATATTACAGAATCCTTAGCTTCTGTCTTTGCTAGCAGCAGCCATCTAGCATCAAAGCTAATTTAAGATAGCAACTGTTGAAGGAAGCGACACACTAAAAGGTTTTTATAAAGATGAGTGTTGTAGGAGTTTCTGTAAAGTTGAATGGTAAGACTGAATCAGAAATAACCATGAGGAAGTGAGTCGACCACTCACAGGTTTTTATTGTTGTTTTATGTATGTTTGATGGTTAGTTATGTTAGCTTTAGTAAAGAACGTTAACTTGTTATGAACAAGTGTAATGTAGAACTTCTTGGATAGAGTCTAAAGTTCCAATTCTAATCCATCAAATAGCCACTACTTTTTACCACACCTGAATTTGTCTCCAACATCTTACTCCTTCATCCTACTTCTGACGCCGTTTGTTGCTCATTAATAACTTTTATTTGTATTTTTCTGTTGGGGTCGACAGACGATTAATAACTCTAATCATGTTTGTATTATTTTGAAACTGAAAATATAACTAAAGGGAGTTTTCTCTGAGCTCTGTGGTGTTCCTTCACCGATGTGGAACATATCCTGAGTCTAGACCCGATGCCGGGAAGATCTAGATGTATGAACTCTGAGTGACAGTAAATCTGGTTGCTGGAGAGTAAATAAATGTCAGTCCAGTTCTGTCACAACACTGGGGGACGGCCCAGCGAGCCGATCTTTTGTAAGTGGTGTCACCGCGAGCAGCTGGTGGTGGCATTCCCGGGCCCTGGACGCTGCCCTTTGGCCCCTGGGGGGTTTGGACTTCGGACAGGGCGGTCCAGCCATCTCCACAGCGCCGTGATCGCTCGGGTCAGCGGGGCCAAGTTTTCCAGCAGGAGAAACCGCGGGCACAAAAACCCCCGAGATGGCCGGGGCCAGTGGGATCATTAGTCTGAGCGTTTGTTTAACTAATTAGCAAGCTGGGCCGCCGGAGGGAGGCCTGTGGAGACCCCGTCAGATCTGCCAAGGTGTGGACATCCGTCATTCTGCGTCAACACGGCCCTGAATGGTGGTCGGACAAGACCGGACCCCGCGGAGGCTGGCGGGCACGGAGGGAGGGGCTCGGATTCACAGAGGGGCACCGGCGGGTTTTAAAACGTAGTAGAAGTCGTGTCGGGGTGTTTTGAGTCGGGGTGAAGAGGGACCAGGATCAGGTCTTGGCACTACTGAAGTTCAAGAACAGAGCAAACAGCACATGCCAACAAAAGACGCCACACATGCAGGAGAAGGCGACGAGGGTGGGTTCAGGGAGGAGGGGATGTGGGGGGGTTCAATATGGGAAAGTTTGGGGAGCGGGGGTCGGCGGGTCAAGAAAAGTCAACAAGAGAGCAGTCTTGATGACAGAAGGAATTTAAAATCAAAAATACATAAATCTTCCAGTGCGGGCAGCCAGACAAGCGCCACAAAGGGGGCGAGTGTTCCAGTCCTGCGCTGACTTGGTGTCGCCATCGAAGCCACCGTGACAAGTTGTTAATGTTTTACACAAAACGCTGGCACCGGAGAAGAGGGCAGTGGGGTCCGGGGTACAGCGAGAGTTCAGTCTGCACGATGGTGCCAAAGAACCTCGGTGTTGAAGTTGGTTGGCATCATACGTTACACCTGGTCAAGTATAACTGTCCTGAACAGAGAAGGATACAGGGACCAAAAGTGTAGGATTTATGGACCCATACAATGACCAGTGCTGTGTCTCAAATCACATACTTCTCTTAGTATACTAGAAGTTAGTACATACTAACTAGTACGCAAATTCTCAACAGATAGTATGTCTCAAATCAAACTCTGCCGCTACACACTAACAGGAAATGACGCGACAGCTTCTTCTTCTACTTCTATTTAACGATGATTTGAACCAGCTGTAGGAAAACTATCGCCACCTGCTGGCAGCACGTTTTGCAAGTTTGGAAAAAGAAATAAAGAAAAAATATGAGAATCGAAATATTCGCGAGATATTTAAGCTGGTATCAGCAGCGAAGACGTGTTTATCCTTCTACTGCTGCTGAAAATGCACCTGTAAGTATATGAATATATATGCATTTTATATATGACGTATATATATGACTTCCGTTTAAAACGTCATTAAGATGGCGGCCGTTTAGGGTGGTTAGTGTCCATCGAACCATACTCAGTTTTGTGGGCGTTTTGGTGACAATTTAGTGTGCATGGCGCACTAAATTTTGCATACTAAGAATTGAGACGCACTTACGCACTAAAAACACTAACTTTGAATACGCTAGTATGCGATTTGAGACACAGCACAGTTCTTACAGTGAACTCCTCTGTGAATTTGACGGGAAGTGATTTTCATTAATTGATTCGTGAAGCCCAACTCATCTAAGTGAGCAACACAAAGCAGAACCGAGTCGCTGGCTGGGTTTAACTTCAAAATTGAAGTCTCTTCTGACACTTAGAATATCTGATAGATCCTCATACAGTGGTTTCCCCCAGAACCACGGATCTCCTTGCAAGCTCATGCTTTTTCATGGATTCTTGGTTTTACACACGGTACTACATGTTCAAGTACATTGTAGCAGCCTGTAGTCAAGAACAGCAAAGCTCTGTACGAACCGAAGATTTATTTGAAGAGCAGATAAACTTCGAGACAACCAAAGGAAGCAGTAATGACAGCAACCAACATACTTATGGTGCCAACAAAACTATGAACTCCCTTTGATGCCTTTCTACCCCACTACTCTATTAAGTCACAGTTACAATACTGAATTAAATGATTTGATTGAGAAAGATGATTGACAGCTGTGATTGGTTGGCTGGGCGGCAAAGCATCATGGGCGCAGTTCAGGTCACCATTACTGAGAAGGGTTTTAAGTGGTTATTGGCACTTCATATGCAATGTTGAGTTTACAAATTCAAATGAACGTTTAATTAAACAAGTAAAAGATTTTGCTGTCACTACTCTGCAGATCTTTGTTTAAAGCTCAGAATGTTACCTCGCAATAAACGAGGGACCAATTGTGCAGTTTGTTCCTAAAGCACAGGAAGTGATACGAGTTTCATAAGAGCCTTAATAACTGTCCATAAGGACCTTAAGGATGCTCATGCTACACTCGCAGGAAAACCTTTTAAATGTTAAAAAATGGAGTACACACTTCCTCTAATGCATGTTGTCAGTCAGCAAACTAAAAGTGCAGTGACCATGGTTCCGGGCAGACCCCGGGCCCTCTTGTCCTCTGCACAACACTGGACTTTGCTCTGAGAACTCTGTCTGACCTTCGCCCTCCACCCCA
Organism: Callionymus lyra; assembly: GCF_982586985.1. NCBI lineage: Eukaryota > Metazoa > Chordata > Actinopteri > Syngnathiformes > Callionymidae > Callionymus > Callionymus lyra. The sequence goes on from NC_141826.1 coordinate 19,049,434, forward strand.
GCGGTCCCCGGCCGTCACAAACAACGCTGAATTCCATAATTCTTCAGGAAAAGGCAGCGTTGGGGACAAATCCTTCCTTTTTGACAATTTAATAGAGCAAACTAATCATCCGGCTGACACCGACCATTCATCCGGGCCGGGCCGGACAAAGACGAGGCCTTTTTCCAGGGTTTTGTCTGGACCCTGCCCGTCAGCCCGGCCTCTATTTTCGGATCAAGTGGACAATAACAGCTTTGTGGCCACTTAATGGATATGTTTGTGAAGGCAGCCCAAACCCAGTGTATTAAATCCATTTCTGCAGCTGAAGAGCTGAACTCACACGATCAGAACCGCTCCACGTATCCGAAGATCCCCCCTCAAGTTATGAATTCGTTTGCGAATCAATTTAGCGTGCAGGCGTTCTCCAAACATCCCCTCGGCGCCGTGACAAGGCGGAGAAATTGATCCGCGGAGACCTCACCTCTGCGAGCGCCTCAATAACAGAGACATCAGCCGCGACTGTATAATTTTTAATATATATGCAATAAATGTTCAATTTGTTTCCAGAAATGACGGGGAATAATAACGTCACATCTCAAAGCCATCTATTACGACCCAACAATCGCGCGGCTTTGATTAATTCTCGCTCTGATTGCGTTTGATAACGCAATAACCCGCTCGTCTCTGGACTCTCTCCACTTGTGCCGGTTTTTAAAAAAAATATGAATCATTAATGTTTTTTTAAAGGTGGTACCGGCTCTCCCGAGGGCTCGCACCCCGCATTCATGAGTTCATTCTGTCGTCCTCGTCCAGCTGTCACTCACTCTGACGTCTTTATTGACTTCATTGAAATTAGATTCTGGGAAAAGCATCCAAAAGTTTGTTTTTTTTACTTAACACTCAACCAACTCATCACTCAAGTTAACAAGCTATAGTTGGACCTTTTAAGGGAATATATTGATGCAAAGATTCAGGATTAATCTTGAAACATTTGGTGACTAATCTGTGCATTGATCTATGAGTCATGAATCATTTGTACTGACGAGGATGTGACTGCTGCGCATGTGAAGGAAGTTAAACCTGGTCAAAACTTTGAGTGACTTCAGCGTACAGCAGAGAAATCACCTGCATTTGTCTTCCTCTGTGATTCTGTTAATCTGATTTGAGATTGAAACTGTTACAATAGCGACTTGTCTATGTCATATAAAATGTTTTTTTTACATACACTAACTCATGGGTTAATGTCCTATGGGTCACACAAGTTTGAAAAATATTTTACGATGAAACAAGCGGTAATAGTTATAAGTCTGTGAAAAAGAAACTTTGACTCACATGGAGGACGAGGACCGGACCGGGAGCTTGGTTGAGTTGACCAGTTGGCCGGGGAGAGAGGCAGTTCGACCGAGCACACCTGAGACGGAGATAAACAGATCGAAGATTTTGGTGAAAGATTTTGCGTGATTGATGAGGAAGTTATTAACAAGATGGTGGAAGGTAACACGGTAATCGGCTGGTTTATCAAGAACACACACAAGTACACACGAAACTCACACCATTACTTAACTCACAATGACACATCGGCTGGTTTATCAAGAACACACACAAGTACACACGAAACTCACACCATTACTTAACTCACAATGACACATTAGGATAATTAATTCAGTCATTTTCTTTACAGCTTAATCCCTTATGTGGATACAGGTTCTACGGGCGAGAGATGGGGGACACCCTGGACAGGACGTAGGGCACACAAAGACAGACAACCATTCACACACACACACTTATTACTATGGACTATTTCCCCAAGTTCCCAATTAACCTCTGTATGTTTTTGGACTGTGGGAGGAAAACGGAGTGCCCGGAGTAAACCGTTGCAATACATTGCAACCCAGTTACTTAGGGCAAGAGGCAGGGGACACCCTGGACAGGACGCCAGTCTGTTGCAGGGCACACAAAGACAGACAACCATTCACACACACACTCATATTTATGGGCAAATACCACAATTTCTTAACCAACCTCTGTATGTTTATGGACTGTGGGAGGAAACCGGAGTGCCCGGAGTAAACCCACACAACAGGGAAGAAGATATAAACTCCACACACCGACCTGGAAGCGAACCAGAAACCTTCTGGCTGTGAGGTGATGACTCACCACTGCGGTACCGTGAGCCACACACGGGTGCATATTTAGTAGAATTATTAGATCATACAGCGCCATCTAGTGGCCTTCAAAATGATAACGATGAATCATGAAACGTCATTAACTCTGTCATGTAACCCTCGGGAACCAACCAATGCTGCAACAAACACAAAAGCTAGAAAACATCCTCCCAGAAATTAAACACAAACCATGTTAAAAATATCATTTTAAACCTTTCACCCAAAATACACACAATACTCCAGAGTTGTACTGCACTGGCCAACTATAATCCACAACAATAGAATGATAAACTATTTAATATACCAACCATTTCAAATACTTAACAACATTTGTTAATTGTAATTTTTTTTCTCTCTGTCTGTACGACTATTAAACTGTTAAATCATGTGTTGTCCCAGTAGTCCAGGGTCGCGGGCCATTGAAGGCCTCTCTGATTATCTTCGTTCTCTAGTGAGGAAGAGGAGAAGAACGACAACTTGACATAACAGTTCCTGTCAGAGGCGCCTCTCTCCGCCCAGACCATCAGGTCTTTTGTAGACCCCGTCAGAGCCATCAGGGCCTCGATAGAGTCTATTCAGAGCAGAAACAAACACGTTTGTCACCCGATGATGAACGGAGGGAATCTCACTCTTCATTCCTCCCTTATTTTTAAATCAAAATGCAACATAAAACATAGACATGAATCCAGTAAAATCGGAATATATTTCATACCTAATCCCGCAGAAACAAAATTCAACTCTTGAATTCTCGCTCTGAGTAAAAACACGTTTGAATCACATGTGGATTTTGAAACGTTATATTTGAACAAATCAAATACTATTTTGTTATTATTATTGTTATTCCGGTGTTCTTTTTTCCATTCAAAATAAAACCGACTCGCCGCTATTATTATTATTATCGGCGTATTCAACTTGTTTTTAGAGCGTATATATTTAATTTAAGATATTGATAAAATATGTTGAATTCACAAACAATCAATATAAAACAAAATATAACCGCGATGGTGTTCAGGTAAAAATATGTGACATTGGAAAGAGAAGCAAAAAAAAAGGGTAAATAAATGGAAATACATATTTCTAAAACAAACGTATTGATTAAACTAAACTAATAAAGATAACCAGGAACATTAAATAAATATCAAAGACGAGAAGCTCATGCGATCCCGTTAATAAACCGACGATGGTTAATAAATAAATCGATAAATACAAACGCTCTATTTTTCTCTGTTTTAAGGCGAATAAATGATTGAATATAATTTTATTTAAAAGCGTTTTAACAGAAGAGTTGTGAATTAAAACAGAAATTTTTATTATTTATTCTTTTCTACCACAAACGGGTCGTGAAGCTTCATCTCCCGGTTCGATCTGATTTCTCGTCAAAGCTCAGATAAATTACGGAAATATTGTTTTATTTAAATGATTTGAATGTATTCAAAAACACGATACTTTTTTGTTTAAGCGCGCTAGATAAATATATCAAATTGAAATACAAGTTAAAGAAATAAAAAGGTCGATATTTAATCGCCAAAAATACCTAAACTACACATGTCTTGTTAATTTTACATTTTAAATTCATGTTTATTTTATATCTTTAAAATGGTCATTTTTTAAACAATTTAAATTTGAAATATGCGAATGTGAAATAGTTCATAGTCACAGTAATAATACGGTAAATATTTGTGTAAGGTTTTAATAATTAATACAATCTTCTTACGTACCTTGCATTATTTCTGGTTCTGGTTTGTTTCCGGTATATTTCCATCTTTTCCCTTTTGAATTACATCCAAAAAGTCGCACTCGCACTTTTCCGAGCGTGTCGAATACGAGACGGTACATTTATAAATAAATATTAATACGTTAGAAAATACAAAACAAATGGATCATTTTCATTTACATACTATTTTGTTTTTTTTTCATGTTGAAAATACATTAAGCACGACGGCTATTTAAAGTTTTTTTTCTTTATTTAGAGCAGAGACAGTTTTCTTAACATAACTTCTTTAAATACAATTTAAATTCCACCAGATAGACTTTACCGCGAATTTAGAATCGGTCTAATTATTCATTCAAAGTGCGGCTGTTCTGCGACTGTCGACGACTATTATATTATATCTATTTATATACATTTTTCTGTCCAGAGATTAAAATAAAATGTATGGATTTTAAATCTAAAGGATCCGCTGAAGTGAAATGGTCTGATTCACGCGCACATTCAATGTATTTTAAACGCAAACAACGATAGATATTTTTGAATGATTTAACCAAAACTATCTAGAATCAAGCAACAGATCATTTCAAGTCCGCAGCACCTCGCGCTAGAAGGTCCCGGATGAAGAAACATGCACTTACTTCTCCGCTCGTCACAAACGTCGCGCTTTTCCCCGACATTCCCGCTAAACGAGTGGAACTTTGTGTCCTCCTGCGCCATTTTATACATGATGAGCCGCCAGTAATGGGATTATTAAACAAAAACGTTTCAGGCGCTGGCGTTAACCTTTTTTAATGCCTAATTAGGTTTTGCACAGAATAATTAGATCTCGAGGAGCAGCAACACTGGCGGCTCTGCGGCGCCTCTTCCTCTCACGACCATAATCTGCGCAAACATTGCACTTGCACACAAACACGGACATGTTGGACATTTAAACATGTTTGCGACAAATCAGGTGAATTACAGGTAAAACACTAACAAGCAGCGATTTAAGACTTCGACTGGACAGCTGCGCCTCCTGCTGGTGGTGACAGGAAATGCATCAGGAAAAAAAAATTCTTATCAAGTTTATTTTTAAACATCAAGGACGAACACAGCGACAGAAGCAGCGACAGGAACAGAATCTTATACAAGATGCTGCCTTCAAGTGCAGTGGGCGTTGTCGTCTGCGCATGCGCACGCTGCATTGAACCATCTTTGCTTGACTTTGCCCAACGAAACAAGGTCATTGCGTCACGTGACATAAATAGAGAGCTCCGCCCATTTTATACATTTAACGTTAACGTTTAGAAAAATAACTAGTGGTTGATTCGTGTATGCTTTTGTCATTGTAAATTAAAGTGAATTAGACTTATCTTTAAGTAAGAAAGTAAGTAATTTTTATTTGTATAGCGCTTTTCCAGACCAGGGTCACAAAGCGCTTAAACAAACAAAACAATATTCAATAAAGTATATACTTTAAAGGTATAAAGCATTAAACTTTATACATTTTTAATTTGTGTATTTTTAAATTTCCCTGTTGAAGTTTATGATGTTGCGTCTTTGTTTCCGTCCACTAGGGGGAGATCGTCCGCTCGAGTGACATCTCGCGATAACTGATGACATCTCCGAGAAAAAAGGTCAGCTGACTCTCCTGTGCTGGTCCACCAGCTCCTGCTTCGCTGTTCCTGGTTCTACACACAGCGGTAAGATTCACGAATGTCTTCAGAAAACGACTCCATTCCTCGCTGCCTTTTAGTTCCAGCGCAGACTTAACTCGGTAGAACCAGAGCGACTTCTTCTTAGACGAGAGCAGTGAGCCTCCATGTTGACGTTGCTCATAGTAACGGAACATTCTAGACACCTGCTGTTAGCATTAGCACGACGTTAGCTTTGACAAATCCCCGGCAAACGTAAAAATCTGTCGCTATATAATCTTTATTATTAGTGCTGACGTACGTTCAAGGAGTGTCACTGCTTTTTTTCGAGTTCTCAGTGTTCACTGCTCTCACTAAAACTGGTGGTTTATCCTTTCAGCGAAAGCTAGATGAGCTAACAGTTGTAGCCACCGGAGCTAATGATGGAGCGAGCGCTTCTGAATTAAAAGCTTCAAGATCAGTTTTCGTTTCGGTTCGAGGGAAGTAAACTCGTTTTTTTCACGTTAATAGATATGGAACTATGTAGAGATCTATTCTTATGATAGCGAGTGGTCCTACCGGAAGTATAATACAATGGTCTGATGCAACAACGAACTGTATTCACACACAATACTTTTTATAAGCATATTAATTCAAACAAAGGTAACTAAGTAACAGTAACTTATTGTATTTATTGCGTTTATTTCATTTGCATATTCTATAATGCCACCACAACAGTTTCAGTTTAATTAAAAGGACAACAAATTCCTGTGATGCTGTTTTTTACAACACTGGAAAATAAAAGTTTTCTGAAGTTTTATTTATTTCAGTGGGTTTCCCCTTTCTTCAAATGTATTTATAACACGCTGGCCATTTAACCAAATTAATATAATGAATATAATCCTCTTAACACTGTCAGTGAGCAGAAAAGCAGATGGAGCATAATAATAATAATAATAAGCATGAATGCTCATCCCATGAGGCAAAACTAATAGACCCAAGGACTCATTAATTCCTCGTGCTATAAGATTGTATAATTCTGAGTTTGGGGGCAGGAATGGAGTGAAAGTATCTTGACTTTCTGTTCTATGTTAATCTTTATTTGTCTTTGATCCATGTTCTTTATCTTTAGATTGTGTCATCTTGTACTTTCTTTTTAATTCTCTTTGTTCTTATTTTTATGAATAATCGTCTAATTGGAAAAACAATTTCCCAAAGGAGACCTCCTGAGGGATCAATAAAGTTCTACCTTACCTTAATGGTGGTATAGGCTTTTAAACATAATCATTTTTACTCAGTTTCCCCCGCTCACAACAAAACTTTCGTATGGCAGTGACTGAATCATATTTAGGAGTCAAGTTTGTTACCAATACTCATTTAGTTCAACAGTGACTGAGCACAGCAACAAACATTAAATCGAACCCCACTATCACTTCAATTAACAAATTGGAACACAGAGGCTTCAAAAGCTAAGACTGCGTTTACATGGCCACGTAGTTGAGTTGACACTCGTGGCTCACCTGCCCACGAACTAGAACTGCTGCTTTTCACTTGTTTATTCAAGTGTTCCTTTGCTTTGGAATTGTTAATTATTGCATTTCCTTTTTGTTAGAACAAATCATATAAAATTGGTGTAGAAACTTGATCATTAAAGAACTGGTATCAACACTTGTATCTGAAGGTGTTAAGAAACCTCTTTTTTTTCTCCTCAGATCCTTGTGCAGCTCCAAAGATGGCAGACGCAGCAAACCAGCAAGTCCCCCCCCCTCATCAACTGGGGCCCCTGGTGAGCTTTCAGCATTGATCTAGGTTCTCGCCACCAGATCCTTTTCTCATCCGAGTCATATTTCCTTTTTTCTGTCTGCAGCAATTTCTGCTGAGTAACAAACTCGAGACGGCGATGTGGCTGTCCCGACTCTTCACGGTCTACTGCGCCGTCATGTTTATCCTTCCAGTGCTGGGGTGAGACTCGTGCTCCTGCCGACACCGTGACGGCGTCACTAACTCGTGTCACTGACTTTCTCCAGACCGTACGCCGCAGCAAACTTCTACCAGCGGGCGTTGCTGGCGAACGCCCTCACCAGTGCCCTACGGCTGCACCAACGGCTTCCTCGCTTCCAGCTGAGTCGGGAGTTTATGGCTCAGGCTCTGAACGAGGACAGCTGCCACTACCTGCTGTACTCCCTCATCCTGGTCAACTCTTACCCCATCACCAGTATCCTCACTCAGTATACCGTCTTTTCCTTTGCCATGTCGCGGTTTACCTTCAGTCACAGTACTGCATATCTATCAGGAACTTGAAATATCTTTGCCATTGTTCACACGGTTTCAGACATGTGATTTATTTTAAACAAACTTGAGCCCAAATGCAAAACTTGGAACCTTTCTAGACACCGCTTTATTCAGTGACAGCTGATTGGTTCCCAAGATACTGTATTTAAATTCTACTTTTATCTTGCTATTTTAAAAGTGATCATCAGCTGTGATTGGTTGGCTGGGCGACAAAGCAATATGGTAGCTGTTCAGTTCCCTGTTAATGAAAGGGCTTTTTAAAGAGCTAGCTAGTGCTTATAAATATTGTGAAATTACAGAAGTGAGTAATAAGTAGGTTACTACTTTGTGGATTTCGTTTAATACATTGGGATTCAGAACGTAATCCCTGCAGTACATGAGCGAGCATGTAATTGGCTCAGTTGCCCACAGTGGTTAAATTAAAAGTGCATTTCAAGTGTTGATACATTTCCAAGCTCCGTTGGGAGCCTCTTCTTGATACTTGGATGATTACTGTGAAAGTAGTTTCATTTAACTTTCAATAAGTTCTGTATAGTATCAACTTAACTTTTGCTTCCAGTGAGCATCTTCCCCGTCTTCCTCTTCTCTCTGCTTCACGCCACCACATACACCAAGAAGGTCCTGGACGTGAGTACGACAGCGTCATGTTGTTGGTTGTTAGAAACGGATGAGCCGTCTGAGTGATACAGCGGCGCGCAGGGGAGACGTTACCAGCAGCCAAATGGAGTTTTAATTATCTCCTCTATCAAGCTGCCACGGAGCTCCCAGAACATCCTGATAATCTGCTCCAGCTGCTGATGGATGATGCCGCCGCTCCCGCTGACTCTGCTCCTCTAAACTTTTCCGAACTTCTCCGGCGCTCTCTGCAGTCGCTGGGCCCCGGCAGCCTGATGTTCGTCCAGAACCTGCTCGACAAGCTGACGGCCAATCAGCAGAACATCCTGAAGTTCATCGCCTGCAACGAGATCTTCCTGATGCCCGCCACCATCTTCATGCTCTTCAGGTGTCTCATTTCTCTCCAGACCCGCGTGTCTTTGTAGAATGTTCAGAACACGATCACAACTGACCTCGATGAAATCTCCGCAGTGGACAGGGGAGCTTGTTGCTGCCGTTCATCTACTACAGATTCCTCACCCTGCGCTACAAGTCCAGGAGAAACCCGTACTGCCGGTGAGACCTCATCGACCTCACTCACTCATGTGTGCCATGTTTTAGTTTACAAGAGTGGATTAATTGTCCTAAAGAAGAGACAGACTTCAGTCCCGGATCAAAGAGGTCTATACACCGCATGACTGTGGCTCTTCTGAACCGACTCTTAGTTGACCTTTAAATCAGCAATAATGTAAGATTGAACGCGAACAATGTCTCGACTCGTGTTGGGCAAGTTACTTTAAATGAGTAACCTGGTCTCGGTTACTAGTTACTTCTTTTGAAAGTAAATCAGTAACTTTACTTTATCTGTTACTTTCAAACTAAATCATAACCAGGAAAAGTAACTTTTTTTTGTCAGAGCAAATTTGCCAAGTCAAAGGTTGGATGCTGTAAGTAAAATTTAGAAGAAAAAAAGCAAGGATAATACATGATTAAAAGTGCTAGAAAGATGGATGGAATAATTGACCTTTGAAGCTGGTAAACAGAAGTTAAGTGACCCAAGACTTGAGCCTTATGGGACACAGAAATTTGACAGACAAAACCTGATCAAACCTAAATCCTGAACACGGGATGAGTCAAGTCCCAAACTGGATACTACAGCAAATACAAAAAAAATCTTCCTATGAAGAGTAGTGTATTACAGATTACAATTTAATAGTTTATAATACTAAAAAACTACAAGTTTGAATGGTGGCGGTTTGAAAAAAAATATCAGGGGCACCGTCCAGTGAAACGTAGTTTGAAACAAAAACATTTTAATTACAACAGAGTGTACAGACAAATAATAATAATACTACAAATAGTAATCGTCAATAGTAAATGCTGACAATGAATTAAATCAATACAGTTGTTTACTGACATGTGTTGTACATGGCGGAGTCAGGGTTGGACCTTATGAATAATAATGGTGCTCCAGGTGAGCTGATTGAATTGCATGGCGACACTGGTCATCAGTGTTTTAAAAATCAAATCATAATTACAGAAAATATAAAAACGAATGTGATAATATAAGTAGTGCTGCTTGAAAAAAGGTAGACTTTTTTTTTCTGTCACAAACTCGGACACAAGAGGGCGCAAGAGGGCCGTAGTTGGATGTATTTGACATGAACGTGTACCTGTAGCGTCCTCTAAAAACCCGTCTCCCTGCAGCGTCTTGTTCACGGAGCTGAGGATCCTGCTGGAGCACCTCATCATGAAGCCGGCCTGCCCCGCCTTCTTCAGGAGGATGTGCCACAGCAGCATCGCCTTCGTGAGCCGCCTGGCTCCCACCGGCGTCTGAAGTCGCCTCTCACTCCTCAGCCATTCATGACGCCACTTGAACTTAAACAGACGAGGCCAAAAAAAACAGCGAGAACTGTTTGAGCGAATGTCGGCTGCAGTCTGAGCTTCTCCGCCGAGCAGCTGGTGATGCACTGAAGTCTCATCCTCACCTCTTTTTTTGTTTTTCTTTCCCTGAGCAGACGTCGATCACTCGTCTGTCCTGCTGCCTGCATGTGTCTTCTATCCATGTCCTTATTTATTCATTGAGATTAGTAACTAATAAGATTAAAACCTAATTTAAGACATGTATTTTTTAGAAATGACAACGTGAAGTTTATATTTTAGTCCAATCTCTGTCGTCTTAATGCCTCTCACTGAAGTAGATTCTGTATATGATGAACGGTTCGATGTACGCTGAGTTTGAAGGAGGAAGCATCTGCTGACAGGTCACCGGGAGACGAGTCCACCGTCCGTCTCTGCTGCATGTCCTGGTGTTTGCTCTGCCTTTTGAGAACCATGTTTTTAACAAGTGATTCCTTAGATACACCAATAAAATGTTAAAATACTCGTCGAGGTTTTTCATAACTTTACGCATTTAAAAGGTTATTTATGCCGGTCTGTTCTGTTATTACCAATTGTTGTGATCGCCTCTGGATCATGTAGTTTGCTCGGCTGTGATGTTAAATGTTTGACGCCGTGAGAACAAGAATGATTAAACAGCCAATCAGAGCGCACCATCATCATGTGACGCTCTCGTCCAATCGCAGCGAGGCTTTTTCCTTCAGCAGCGTTCCCATAGCAACGGCTTTCTTCCAGTCGAGATTGTCTCTAGCGTGTTTTTAAACATTAATTTAAGAGTATAATCCTCATCGACTACTTTTTTTTTCTTGCCATTTTCTTTAATTCTACCTCGTCCTTTTTTTATTCTTAAATGTACAGACGAAGATGATCGATAGTAGGTTAGCGTGCGAGCTAGCTTTAGCATGTCTGGCTAATCTCCGTTAATCCGTGTTTTACATCCAGGATAAATAGTGTCGATCAAGATGGACTGATTTAAAAGATATTCCTGACTTTCAAGGCGTTCAAACATCACTTAATTTACTCTTTTAAGTGTATCGTCCGCAGAAGAACGATGGAGATTCACCTGAACAGAGTCGACTACATCCAGGTGAGTTTTACTTTTATAAACCTTGTGTATCTGAGAGTCCACGCTAAATTAAAGACGAACATCTCAGCAATTCACGTTTGTTTGAGAGAAACAGCTTCATAAGTTTTTATTTTTACTTCAATATTGTAGTTCCAAGTCTTTGCTATAAAGTTTTAAAGAATCCTGATTTGTCTCATCTTCTCACAGGTGGGGGTGACCTCCCAGAAAACGATGCGTCTTCTACCTGCTCTTGGAAAAAAAGCCACTCAGAAGGTTCGTCTTAAAAACATCTTTAAGGAATGGAATCATCTTCATCCGGACGTCTGCTCGTTCCCAGGTTGCTGTGGCCGACCATGACGGCGTGCTCACGTGTTTTGGGATGAAGAAGGGAGAAGCTGTGGTGAGTGAACGGCTGCAGAAGGAAGTGGACGAACGGATGCTTTGACTTTTGTCTCTGCCGATGTGTCCTCCAGCCAGTGTTCAAGACCCTGCCGGGGCAGAAGATCTCCAGGATGGACCTCGGAGGAGCAGCAGGGACGCCCCAGGAGAAGATCTTCATCTGCTCCGGGTCGCAGGTCCGAGGGTTTACCAAGAAAGGGAAACAGTTCCTCACCTTCGAAGCCAATCTGACCGAGAGCATCAACGCCATGTAAGGACCGTCGACACGAGTCGAAGTCCACAGATCCTGACGCTCCTGATGTTCCAGGCATGTCGCCGGTTCGGATCTCTTCCTGTGTGCCAGCTACATCTACAACCACTACTGCGACTGTAAGGACCAGGACTACTTCCTGTGCGGAGACAAGATCAACGACATCACCTGCTTGTCATCCGACGCCCGCCAGGTCCCGGTGCTGGCCTGCCAAGATCGGGTTCTCCGGGTTCTGAAGGTGAGCCAGGTCATCTCACGTTAAAAACTCTCTTAATCGCCGATTTCGTTTCTCGACCTCTCGAAGGGATCCGAACTCTCTCACGACATAGAAGTACCAGGCCCACCGGCAGTGTTGGAGCTATACAACAAAGATGGAGGTGAGGTCATGATCGAGGGGTCGGGGGTCAGAGTGAATCTGAGTGAGTCTCAGTGTTGACCTCCTGCAGGACAAGATGTTCTTTTCGGAACCACAGACGGGAAGATCGGACTCATTCAGATCGGAGAGAAGGAATCTGTGACAAAGTGGGAGGTCGACAACATCAAGAAGAAAGGAGGTTCGTGTGGTAGAGCCTGCAGGTGGCGCTAACATCGTCTGACACTGGAGTCTATAATCCAGTAATGTATCGCTCTGATACAAATGTTGTTGAGTAAAAGTTTACAATAACAACAAGGAATCAAATACATGAAAAATACATGATAAACCAAAAAATATACAAAGTAATTAAGGAAAGGAATTAAGTACTTGCATACAAAAGTAATCGAGGTAAAGAATTCAAGTACTAATGCTACTGGGATAAAAAAAGTAATAAAGCAAAATTAGTTGAGAACAATAAGTACGCAAACACAAAAGTACTCGATTAATAATACTCGATTACAAAGCGTACTTGGATCCAAAAGTACTAAGTGTAAATTCTAGAGTTAAAATAGTTTATTGCAAACACACCTAGTATACAAATTCTGTCGAGTAAAAGTACAGGATTATTAAACAATCAATGAAAAATAACCCATTCAAAAAGTAAATCAGGTGCCAAAGAAAGTAGGTTAATACAAATGTAATTTAGTAAATATACTTAAAATATGACTTGTATACAAAAGTAATGCAGTACAAACGGTAACAATGCAATCTAGTCAAAATAATCGATTACAGTGAAAAGAAATTAAGTAAAAGTACTTGGATACAAAGGTTCTCAAGTATTAATACTTGAGTGAAAATAGTTGACTACATAATACTCCTGGGATACAAATTATACAAGCATAAGTACAGATGGCAAAAAGCTTTTTGGTACAAAAGTGTTTGGGTAAAAATGCTCAAATTATATACTTGATGACAAAAAGTGCTGAATGAAAAAGTCATCAAGTAAGAAATACTACAGTAAAAATGCTTGATTACCATAAGTACTTGGATGAAAAGGAGTTTAGTAAAAATACTTGTAACACAAACCGTTCATCTCTCTGCACAGGAGTTCTCTGCATCGACACGTTCGACATCACTGGAGACGGTGTGTGTGACGTCCTGGTGGGCAGAGACGACGGGTCCGTGGAAGTGTTCGGGTTCGACGGGTCCAGTGAACCGACGCCGCGTTTCCAACACGTCAGTAACGGTTAAACTGTTGCAGCTCAAGAGTGTTTCAGATAAAACCTTATCAAAAGTGGTCTGGTCCTCTGAGGGTCACTCCAGACTGTGAAAGAGAAGAAGGAAATAACTGATGACTCGACTGTCTGCAGGTGTTGTCTGAGAGCGTCACGTCCATCCAGGGCGGCTGTGTCGGGAAGGAGTCCTACGACGAAGTGCTGACGGCCACATACACAGGTGTGACCTCTGACCTCTTTCAGCAGTGACAAAATATCGATACACAGACATATCACAATGTTTTGTTTCTTTTCACAATACTTTATCAATTTCTTATTTTTTGCTTTCAAATCACTTCATATTTTATATTAAAGCTAGTTTATAGTTTATATTTCAGTAAAGCGTGTACATAATAATTCAATTTACATGAAAATATTCAGAGAACAATGATATACTGCAGATGACTGAGGACGAGAGGATACAGTCAAGTCCGGCAGCTTTTAAAGCTGATGTTTGGACATATTTTGGTTTTAAAACAAATGAAAGCAGTTACGACTTCGTCAAGAGTCATGTTGTCTGTAAATTCTGCAACACCAGAGTCAAGTACTCGACAATACTACACATATATTCTTGTTACTACAGTATCACAATGTATCGTAACATTGCCCCTGTATCGTGATATGCATCTTATCACCAGATTCTCGCCCACTCTCGGACTGTTCCAATCTTAACTAATATACTCCCTCTCAGGGTGGCTGACGGGTCTGACCTCAGAGCCCCAGAAGGCCGAGGCGGGTCCAGGAGACGAGGTCAAGATGAGCAAAGAGACTCAGTCCAAGGTGGAAGCTTTGAGGTCAGAAGGTCACCGTTGACTGTCACAAAAGTCAAAACTGATGTGTTTTTTCTGCTTGTCTTTATATCCGTTTGTTACTCATCATCTGGTCTTCCTGCTCTGTGGTCCAGGGCGGAGCTTGAGCAGCTGCAGGTCCGAGTCCTGCAGGGTCGGGAGCAGTACCAGCAGACGTCCCAGTCCAGCACCGCAGTCTCCTCCGTCCCGGTCTTCAGCATCAACGACAAGTTCTCGCTGTGCCAGGACGACGCCAGCTACAGTCTGACTCTGGAAGTGCAGACGGCCATCGACAACCTGCTGCTGCAGGTACGACTCCCGGGCCGACCCTCCTGACAGGCTTTTATTCTGAAAATCTTCTCCACAGAGCGACGTCCCCATCGACCTGCTGGACGTGGACAAGAACTCGGCCGTGGTCAGCTTCAGCGAGTGTGACTCTGAGGTGAGATGGGTCAGTACTGGACGGCCAGGGTTCAGATCTCACACTTGTTCTGGTCTCTAGCAGCCCAACGGGAACTTCCTGTTGGCCACCTACAGGTGTCAGGCCAACACCACCCGGCTGGAGCTGAAGGTGAGTTCAGAACCAACCTGGAATCTGAAATTCAGTCCAAGTCAATCAACTGTCCCTCTGTCGTGGTGCTGATCCAGGTACGGTCCATCGAGGGTCAGTATGGAACCCTGCTGGCCTACGTGACGCCCAGGCTGCAGCCCAAGACCTGCCAGGTCCGTCGGTACCAGATCAAACCCCTGTCTCTTCACCAGCGGAGCCACCACTTGGACCCGGACCGGTCCGTCGCTACCCTTGTGTTCCTCCTGCTTTGCTCGGTTCTGACCCGCCTCTGTTTCCCCACAGACCCATGAACCGGCTCAGTCTTGTGGGTCAGTTCAGTCTGGCGGAGATCCACTCGTGGGTTGTCTTCTGCCTGCCCGAAGTCCCTGAGAAGACCCCCGCAGGGGACAGCATCACCTTCTACTTCCAGAACACCTTCCTGGGCACCCAACTGGAAGCTACCTACAGGTGAGCAAGGACTGATGGACAGGAAGTGGATCTGGTCTTAACTCGTCTTCGCTTCTCAGCCGAGGCGAAGGTCATTTCCGCTCGGACAACATCTCCACCATCTCCATCCTCAGCGACGTTCTGTCTAAAGAAGCCACGAAACGAAAGATCAACCTCAACATTTCCTACGGTGAGTTCCTGCTGCTGACTAGAGTTGTGAGAAAAAACATGGATATACAGATTATTTGCTGTACCATATTGATGTATGGTACTGTACGTTTCTTTTGTTTCGTTAATTATTTAATTTTTGTACATATTTTTTTTTTATTGTGCAACTTGTTGCAATTAAACTTTCGGCCACTGGATGGCAGCAGTCATTACGTCCTACACAGCTAAAGGAATAATACAATTCTGCAAGAAGACTTAGGACAAGAGGATACAGTCGACTCCAGCAGCTTTTAAAGCTGATGTTTGGACATAGTTTTGTTACAAAACAACAACTTCGTCAGGAGTCATGTGGTCTGTAAATTCTGCAAAACCAGTCAAGTACTCGACAATACTACAAGCAGATCCTTGTTACTACAGTATCACAATATATCATTGACACTGTACCGTGATACGTTTCATCAGATTCTTGCCAATACAAACCACTACTGCTGTCCTATGCACGAATGCTCCTCCCATGATGATACACTAATAGACTCAGGGACACATTCATTCCTAATTAGATTGTATAATACTATATTTGGGGGCAGGAGTGGAGTGAAAAGATGATATTCTATTCTATGTTAATCCTTTTCCTTTGTATCCTTGTTCTTTATACTTGCACTTTGTCATCCCTTGCATTTGTTTTTTTGTTTGCACTTTGTTTTTGTTCTTGTTTTTATGAAACTTGTTGTACCAAACTGGATCGATCTCCAGAGGGATTAATAAAGTCCATCCATCTATACATATCTTCTCTGCTGCTCCCCCAGACATCAACGACGACTCCGTCAGTCACACACTCAACATGATCCACCCCAAGCTAGAGTACCAGCTCGTTCTGGCCCGCAAGGTCCAGCTGATTGACGCTCTGAAGGCGAGTTCCTCTCTTTGACTCGTGACTCGCTTCATACACTCTGACGTCTCTATCGTCCGACTCGTGTCTCCAGGAGCTTCAGGTCCACGAGGGAAACGCAGACTTTCTGGTCCCCGAGTATCGCAGCATCCTGGACGAGTCGTCGAGTCTGCTGGACGAGTACAAGAAGCAGCCGGCTCACCTGGAGAGACTCTATGGTGAGTGACTCCCTGCACACCTTCATGTCCTCAGATGACGAGTCCTTCCTTCTCGTTCTCAGGCATGATCACAGACCTCTACATCGACAAGCACAAGTTCAAAGGTCAGAACGTAAAGACCAGGGTGTCGTCGCTTCTGGAGATCCTGGACAGTTACGACCTGAACTCTCTGCTGGACTTCTTCAATGAGGCGTGACGTCACTGTGATGTCATAGAAGAACTATTTGTTTATATAGACGGAATAAAGTGTTTAAAGTCTCTTTGTGGTATTTGACGTGATCTTTGAGAAGTTCTTAGGAATGAAGTTCTCCTAAGAGCTGCTTTAATGTATAGAATCAGAATTTCTTCATTGTCAAAGTGCAATAACTGTGCTGTACAATTAAATTCAGTTTAGCAGCTCTACTGTGCTGGAAACACAGTACAATGAAAAACTCAACAAATGTATACATTTAATAAATTAAAACAAGATAAAATGCACAAATAAACAAATACAATTATAATACTATGTAAACCCGGGAAAAGGGAGATATATTGAATTGCATGGTGGTAGAAACTGATAACTTACATCTGGTTGTATTTGTATATTTGATGTGAAATGGGAAGAGATATTGTTTTGAAATCAAATGCTGCCTAGTAAGTTATTGCTGAAATAAAAATAAATAAATAAAATAAAACAATATTTTAAAGCTCAAAAGTATATATTTTTAATTTCTCTGACGTATTAAGTGTTCGTTCAATTTCGATTTACACAGTTTGTAAATAAGTAAATGAACAAACAATACTTCTCGTTTCCGTCAAACCGGTGTAGGTACCATTTGCGCACTTCCTAAGTCATGACGTCATGACGTTTTATGGGACACTTTAATGTAGAAGTCACTTACTTTAATTGTTATTGAATTCGTTCCATTTTTTTAATATTGTATCCAAAACAACAACAAAAAACTTGTGTATTAACAATACTTGGTTATAAACATTTTCTTCTCCATATGATATTATTGTGATTTGTTCTTACATAATAGTTGAAACACACCCTCGTATAACGATTTTTGTTCTTAATTGTGATCATGCTTGTAAAACAATGAGTAAAACGAGTGTGTTTTTAGGCTGATCCCGATTACCCAGTTGCATAATAAATATAATTCTACAGTTAAATGTGTGTATTAACGCCCAAACGGTACCTACACCGGTTTTAAATTTACAATCAATTGTCAAACTGTCATTTCCCGGACGCCGTAGTTCGACGTACGTCACGTCCAGCGCGGCAGCCGATTGGTCCGTTTCAATCCTCGCGGGCTACTTGAACCAGAGAGAAAGACGTGTGTTTGTGTCGACAGCAGCTCTGCAGGTTTGTCCGCGGATCTCGATGATGGCGACTTAACTTCTGCTTTTACTCTCGTTTTTTTTTTCTCAAAAAGACGCCTTTTTAAACTTCTTCGCTTTTTCAGTTCGCAGCTCGTAAGAGCGACTGTTTTACTGCGCGGTTACCCGGGGCTGCTCTCCTGTACCCGGGCTCACTTTAACACCCTTTTTCTAGAGGTTTAAACCGCTCTTTTTTGAGGATATTTTTTAAGATCTCGAGCGAAAACACCGAGATGTCTGGACTGAACCGAGCACAGACCGGCGCGCTCAGCGACCTCCACGACCAGGAGAACGTCCTGTCCCGGCTGCGAGGCTCCACAAAGCCTCGGTCCGTGGAGAACCAGGAGAACGTCCCGCCCAAGCCCGCGGTGGCCAAAGGTACCAGAACCGTCCTGGGAGCCCTGCAGGCCAACCAGAGGACCACGAACCAGAACAAGCGCGGAACCAAACAGGTAGAGCTTCAGTTAGCAGCGGCTCCCACCGTTTTTTTGGCGGACTCTCTCCTCAACTTCACTTTAGTTAACTTTAACATCCAATTGAGTATCAAACATCTTCTCTAGAATGAATATATGTTCAACAGTATTTGTTACAAACGCGCGTTTTTAAAAAAAATCCAAGAACCACACCGCCATTTTGAAGCTACCTTTAAAACTAGCTTAGCACTCGCATGCTAACTTGTTAAGCTGTTTTGACACCATGACGTCATTCGTCAACTCTTGTTCACGTCTCGTTCCTCCACCTCTCGCGTGTTTTAACCTGGTGCTTGGACTTGTTGCAGGAGTCGTCACAACAGCCTCTGTGCAAACAACAAGAAGATGTCCGAGTCAACGAGAAGACCTCCTCCAAGCTCGCCGGTTTCCAGATCCACATGGACGAGCCAGACGGCGCCTGCGCCCGGAAACCCGCACCTGTCCTGCAGGTGAAGGAGGTGAAGGAGGTGGAGGAGGAGCCCCCAGTGGAGGAGTCCCCACTTCCCTTGGACGGCGCCATGGCTCGCCTGCGCCAGCCTCTCGCCACCATCGACCCGGTGTCCGCCATGGAGCTGAGCTTCGGTGAGTTCTTCTCGTTCGATCCCGAGGCGACGCACTAGGGTCTCACGCTTCGGTCTCCTACCCCCCCCAGGCTCCCCCATGGACATGTCCTTGGTCGAGGCGGAGGACAGGTCAGCCCGGGTGAACGAGGCGCCGGAGTACGCGGCAGAGATTTTCGTCTACCTGCGAGAACTAGAGGTGACGACGTTATTGATGATCAGATCAGGAGTTGATTAGATCTTTAGTTCCTCTTCACTCCTGGTCCTGGATTGTCCACCTCTGGAGGTTTATTCTAACTCATCATGATGGTCTTCAGGAGAGGCACCGGCCCAAAGCAAGTTACATGAAGAAGCAGCCGGACATCACCAACAGCATGAGGGCCATCCTGGTGGACTGGCTGGTGGAGGTGGGCGAGGAGTACAAGCTCCAGAACGAGACCCTCTACCTGGCCGTCAACTACATCGACCGCTTCCTGTCATCCATGTCGGTGCTGCGAGGGAAGCTGCAGCTGGTGGGGACGGCTGCCATGCTGCTGGCCGCGTGAGTCTTCACACCTTTTCTGGTTAACCCCCCTCCAATGACAATACTCACCCCTCGACTCTGCCCCTCCCCCCCATGCAGGAAGTTCGAGGAGATCTACCCTCCTGAGGTGGCGGAGTTCGTCTACATCACAGACGACACCTACACCAAGAAGCAGGTGCTGAGGATGGAACATCTGGTGCTGAAGGTTCTGTCGTTCGACCTCGGAGCGCCGACCATCAACCAGTTCCTGTCGCAGTACTTCACCCACCAGCCGGCCAACAAGCGGGTCGAGAGCCTGGCCTCGGTTAGTCTTGAACATCATGACCGTGATACTGTAGGAACCCCGTGATCTTTGTAGTATTGTCGAGTACTTTACTCTGGGTTTTTTTTAAACAAAACAATATGCTTTAAAGGCTGCTGGACTACTGTGTAGTCCATACTCATTCCCAGTATTCAATGAGATTTCAATCTTTCAGCCCGATATCGTATTGTTGTAGGCATTGCAAGAGTCTTACAAATGCACACTCCTAATATTTACTGCATTCATATCATATACACAGCAGAATACTTCAACATGTTTTGCTAGTGAAATGTATCTTGAATATTCCAGCAAATGTTTCATTTAGATCAACTCTGAACTTACAAATGCATTCACAATTTTATTTAAAGTTTCCTTCAATACAAAATAGAATTATTGAGTTTGCTACTTTATATTTTGTTCATGAGATTCAGTAGTTTGACAATACTGATGTATATACTGGTGTGTATATATACATATTCAACTCCTGCATGACAGCGACGTGGCGGAGCTGCTTCCTGTTTGACAGCCACCTAGTGGAAGTTTAAAACAAAATGTTATTGAGATGTAACCCATAAAGGACTATTTATTTGAAAAGGTTTTAAAACTTTTAGCTCAACCAGTGAACACGAGTCTTCTCTCCTCCAGTACCTCGGCGAGCTCAGCCTGGTGGACTCGGATCCCTTCCTCAAGTACCTCCCCTCGCAGACGGCGGCGGCCGCCTACACGCTGGCAAACTTCACGGTGACCGGAGGGTCGTGGGTGAGTCTTGAGATTCCTTCACGCCCGTGAGCTCACGTGTTTCGTCGCTGGTCTCACTCCTGCTGTCGCGTGTTCAGTCCAAGTCCTTGACGGAGATGAGCGGCTACACGCTAGAAGACCTGACGCCCGCCGTCACCGACCTTCACCAGATGTACCTCAACGCCGCGCAGCACTCCCAGCAGTCGGTGCGGGAGAAGTACAAGGGTCCGAAGTGAGTGATATTTTATTAAAATGTACTTTTAAACAAATTATTGTCCCCTTAACATGTTTTTCTTGTTGCAGGTATTGTGAGGTCTCTCAAATCGAGGCGCCCGCCAAACTCTTGCTGGAGTGAACCTCCGCCGTTAGTGTTCCGAGATCGGCTGCTCTTGTCTGAGCGGATGTTTAGAATTTTTTTACGTGTTTTTTAAGAGTTGCATGGTCAATTAAGACTTTTTTAAAACCCAGACTGAACCTCTGCATCAGTGTCCTGCTCGGCCCGGCCACGCTCCGAGACGCCCGAACCCGCCTGCATGGCAGGCGGCGCCGGGTTTCGTTTTTCCACGGACGGCGGGCTTTGTAAATATTTGAGCAGATTGAAGTCGTTCGGTCTGTCCAGAGTCGTGCGCCAGTCTCCTTCATCGTACCATGTTTTCCAGGATGACGTCTGCACTGTAAAGTAAGACTCGTGTAAATAAAAGTCTTTAAACCAGCAGTTGACTTTGTCGTGTGTGAACACTAGGGGGCGGCAGAGAGCCTGAGTGGATCTCTGTTCATGATGACAAACGTGCTTTAATCCAGAACTTGTCTTGATGCAACAATCTTTGCTCGAAATCTTAAGTATTATATTTTTGCGATACATTGCTCAAACATGTTTGGTGCCAACGAGAAACTAAATTAAAACGACACAACGGGACATTTTACTTTAAAAAAATCCATTTAAATCCGAGTCCACGTTGCCTGACAAGAGCTTTTAACGTTGCGTGAAATTGGCTGTCGAAACTTGATCAGAAATATAATTTACCTTCGACAATTGACGCCTTTTTTTACAACTGAGAACGCTGTGTTCTTGATGGACCCCCGTAATTCTCAATCTACCTGGTACTTGAGACTAAACGCCCTCACGTGATTAAATCTTACGCCTGCAGTGGACTGTAAAAGTCCAACTGTTTTGGGGTTTTCACGTTTGAATGCTCAAGTTCTGCGGGTAAGTGTTGCGTAAATGAAAATGATCTAAAATTTAACATTTTAATCACTAATTCAATCCCCATCTTAAATTATCTTGACCTTTCAAAGTATATATTGAGTTTAAGCGCTTTGTGACCCTGGTCTGGAAAAGCGCTATATAAATACAAATGATATCCAGCTGTTCTATTGGTATGTTTTTATTTACCTCTTAAAACATGTGACGTCACTGGAGTGCTCTGGCATCTGTGAAGCCTTCATTCGTGTTCAACCTTTGCAAAGATCAAACTTCACCTCCGTCCTCCTCCATCCATCTGCTGCAGCCAATAGCACCGGAGGCGGCAGCTCATGATGGATGGGGAGGCAGGACCGAGGGGGGGAGGAGGGGGGAGTCAGGAGGAGGGGGTGAGAGAGGGAGAACCGAGCCTGGCTGCAGGAGAACATCACAACTCGCTGGCGCTCCACAGGTCCTCCTGCTCCTCCTCACCCGGACTAGCGCCCTGGAAGTCACCGAGAAACGCGTCTCCTCGCTGGGCTGAAGTCCGGATGGACCCGCCTGCGCCTTCTGCATCTTCCCCCTGGAGAGGGTCTGCCTGACCCCCCCACATGCCTGCGCCCAGAAGATTCCTGGTGGCGTCCACGTCGCTGCCGCTGACCCTGAGCTGGGGCTGGAACCTGACCCTGTACCTGGGCCTCCTGCTGGGCCTGCTGAGCCTCATGCTGCTGCTGCTGTGGATGCTGATGCAGCAGCTCAGGAACTCCGTGGCCAAGTCCACGCTGCTGCAGCCGGCGCGCTCCTTCAGACTCACCGTGGACCACAGCCGTCTGCAGCGGGTGCTGTGAGGGGCCGCCAGGGGGCGCTGCCGCTCCGGACTGTTGCTGCTGATGTTCATTAAAGCTCCGTGATTGTTTCCACAGAACCGTCTCTGCTCGTCTGTGGACCGTGTTTGTGCGCGACGACCTCTCACAACTGGAGTGTGTGTCTCCTGTTGGCACGTGTGTTTGTGTGTCTGCTGTTTACACAAGTGTGTGTGTGTGTGATCAGTCCCAAGGGACATTCTGCTAATTGTATTTTCGCATTATGACCACCTGTTGCAGCGTCTGTTCTGCAGTGGTCAGTATCTGGTGAGTAGCCTGACGGAACAGTTGTGTTTCTGTGAACGAATACTATGGTGTGTGTGGCCACACATTTGTCTTCGATTGTGTTATTAGTTGTTAACTGTCGTGTTGATCAGGGGTCTGTACTGGAGTCTGACTATATGATCGCGATATGTTGTGTTACTGTACGAACAAGGATATATTTACAGACCACATGACTCTTGCTTAAGTCGTTTCTGCTTTCATTTGTTTTGAAGCCAAAAATGTGTCCAAATATCAGCTTTAAAAGCTGCTGAAGTCAACTGTATCCTCTCGTCCTCAGTCATCATTATTCGTTTTAACTGCGGCCATCTAGCGGCCGGAGGCTTAATGGCAACAAAAAGATGATCAAATGCAATGAATATTTAATGATAATTGGAAGAAAAAAATCGAATGATTTTATTATAAATACTTAATTGAAAGTTAAACCCTAAGAGAACTATGATAGAAAGTAAAATATGATTGAAACGAAAAAACTACAGTATTTTGAAAAAAAAACAACGATATATCCGTTTATTGATAATTTCTTACGGCTCTACTTACGAGCCTTGTTTGTTTTATCAGTTTAAAAAAAAAGGGTTTCTCAACAAACAGCAAAAGACATAATAACACGCTATTAATAATGAAACGTACACAATTACAATTAAGAAAACGGTTAATAATTGTATAAACACACAAAGGTACAACATATATTTAGACATGTGCACACACTCAAACACTAACCTTGTAAATCTCTTTGTTAAACCAGGAAAAACACAGACGCACATAATGTTGCTCATTTGCCACGAAAACATTGATGAAGATCTTTGGGGACAAGAAGTGTTTGTTCGCTCATTGTTGTTTTGATGGTGTGTGTGAGTGCGTGCGTGCGTGCGTGTGTGTGCGCGTGCGTGCGTGTGTGTGTGTGTGTGTGTGCGCGTGCGTGCGTGTGTTTGTCTAAAGGGCATCGATTGTCTATCAACGTTAATTGACAAGCAGAGTTTGACAATAACAGACAATAAAACCTTTGTTCATTGACGACAAGCCAAGGTCATTCAAATTAGTGTTTTGTAATTAAATTTCTGAAAAAAAAAGTCTTCTCAATTTAGTGTTATTAAAATTGTGTCTGCAGTTTTATGGACAAAGAATAGCAAAGAATAAGAAATAAAAGCAAAAGCTAATGATAGCAGAGAGCTAACAAGAAAAAAGCTAACAATAGCAAAATGTTAACAAATAATATGAGCTAACAATAGCAAAATGTTAACAAATCCAGAGAGCTAACAATAAAAAAACATACAATAGCAAAATGTTAACAAATGCAAAGAGCTAACAAAAAAACACTAACAATAGCAAAATGTTTAATGCAGAGAGCTAACAAGAAAAAAGCTTAAAATAGCAACATATTAAAAAAAGGAAAGAGCTAACAAGAAAAAAGCTAACAATAGCAAACTGTTAACAAATTCAAAGAGGTAACAAGACAAAAGCTAACAATAACAAATTGTTAACAAATACTAAGAGCTAACAAGAAAAAAGCTAACAATTGCAAAAATGTTAACAAATTCAGAGAGCTAAAAAATAAAAAACAATAGCATAGGATAGAAAATGCAAAGAGCTCACAATAAAAGGAAAGATAATAATACAAAAAGAAACCAATGATAGCAGAGCGTTAAAGAGCATAATAATGCTATCAGAAAAGATTTATAAAAAGCTTGTTTTAGCAAAGAACTAACTAGAAGAATAAAACAGGCTGGGGAAAAGACAACAATAGAAAAAAACTACAATTTGCTCACAGCTAACTAGAAATTAAAAGTAAGAGTAAAAATTCTAACAAAAGCAAAAAGCTAACGATGGTAATGAAGGTAACTAGAAAGCTAAGGCTATTTAAAGCAGAGACTCTTGTTACTTCTGTCAACCTTTATTTACACCGTCAACACTGACGGTTGGAGGCGACATGTCCGACGAGAGGTCCACTTAAACCAACCCATTGGACCTAGTTCAGAGGACATCATCTCTCACCTGGTCCCCGGTCCCTCTGGTCCACCAGCTCTCTGGAGAACCACCAGTGATGTTACCAGACAACAAACTAGAGGCTGGAGCTGCTCATCTCCAAGTCTCTAGTGAAACGAAAGAGCTGAACGTGAACAACACACTCTTTGTTTTTTAATCAGCCAATCACGAGACGCTTTAAAAACCGCTCGCTTCGCTCCGAACACCTGTCAGAACATCTGAGATGTTGCCTCCTCGGGTGAGTTCTCGTCCACGTTCTTCATTAGCGGCTTCCTTCCACCACTTGACCCCCCTCCGCGGCTACAGACCCTCGTCTCTTCACACCTCCTCGCACTTAATGAGCTCATTTCCACGACAATCCCTCGCCATCAGCGAGACGACGAACACGGCGTGCCGGTCTGCACCGCGATAAAGCCTGATGAACGGATCCATCCTCAGCCTCCCATTCCCCGGACGCTCCCCCGGCGCTCGTCCTCCATTAAATTCTCACACTGTTTGTCTGTCGGCGGCTCCGGTGTTTACTTCTCCATTATTAAATGTAGACTCTCCAGGCTGGAGGTTTGTTTCGAGAGGTTCCATTTGGGGGGAACTGATTTGTGGGTCTCGCCGGGAGGTTTTGTAATTTGGGTCTAATTTAAAGACTTTGTTCTGGTCTTCGACTGAAATCGGAAGCTTTAGTCTCACTGGGAGGAAACGAGTTGACAAAAACAAATTCAACTTATTTTGTTTCACCCGGAAGCACATTTGAGATTATGATGCTGGTTAGTAAATGTGTGGAAAAGTGACTTTAAAAATTAAGAAAATGTCTTTTATATTAGGGCTGGAATTTGGATATTAGGGTTAGAATTTGAATATCCCACGATATAAATTGAATCCCTTTACGTTAAACATATACAGTATATCGCAATAAATATTTCAGTGTAAGAATGATAACACAAGTGTTTCTCACTGGGTTTTTGAAGTCCTTTAGCAAGGCTTGTTTGATTTTTAAATACAACAAAATAAAGGATATAATGTCATTTCTGAGTATTTATTGTGTAAATGAAGATACACAAGGACAGACAAGAAACTAATCTACACAATACTTAAAGTAAGAGGATTTTAATAAGGCAAATGGCAAAAGAAAATACCTTCAATCCAAAACAGCGCAATTATATTTTCCACATTTTAAAGAAAATGAAATAACATTAGGTGATGATATTTTGAACAAGACTACTTTAAGTACACAGAACAGGCTTTTGTTTTATCGTGGAAGTGTCACTGAATTTTACAAAGCAGAAAATATACTTTTGCATCGATGGTAAACTAACAAGAGGACAAAAATTGCTAACTACAAAAATAAATAAAGCTACTGATAGCAACACACTAGAAATAGTAAAGAGGTATCTTGAGAAATAAACCATACTATAGAATGAATCTAATAACAATATGCTAGAGATAGTGAAGAGCTAACTGGAGGAATAAACCTAGCTATGGTACCAAAGCTAAGGGTAGGAAAGAGACAACTAGAGCACAAAAGCAAATGTCACTGATAGCAAAAAGCTAGCAATGGCAAATGCGAGTTACAGTAAATAGCTAGAAATAAATGTTGTGATAGCAAAAAAGCCTTCGGTCACAAATAGCAAAGACGACGTATAAAGCTAACTAAGGAACAAAAGCTAGTGATGGCAAAAAGATGACTAGAGAACAAAAGCAAACGTTAATAGCAAAAAGCTAACAAAAGCAAATGCTAGTAACAAACGTCAACCCAAATAAACCTTTAAAACAAAAGCTAGCAATACCAAAACCATGGCCAACTAGAGGAATATATTTATGTCATTTATTGAACAGAAGGCCACAACAACAAACATATATAGATAAAAAAAGAGCTGAATAATATTCAAATATATATATATATATCAACAAATATATCAACAAATGCTAGTGCTAGCATTACGCTAGTGATAACAAAGAGAAATAAAGCTAACTCAGGGTTTTAGCGGGAATGTTGCCATAGTTACTGGACCACAGCGACCAAGGTGAGGATTTCAGAATGAGTGTCAAACCAAAAAACCTAAACCAAAACACAAACATGGACACTTAGAAACTCAAAAACTCTCTTCTGAGCACGATCTGAAGTGATCCGTGCTGAACATACACCGACGCTGCAGTTATTCTCATTAGCGAAGAGGCTCGAGTGTGTTTACAGTCGTGGCCAAAATACTTTTTCTTCTATTTTGTCCCATTAACCTGCTAACCTGGTTAATTAGACCAGGAAGAGAAGTGCATGAGCAGGACCGTCGCAGCACTACGACCACCTGAAAAACAGTTTTCTCTTGTTTCATCTCATGTGTCGACACAGTCTTAAGTGCTAGAGTGCAGATGCATTTCCAGACTCCAAAATAGAGTGTCTCCAGCTGCAGAACATTTATATATTCATACAGAGTTGAAGAAACATTTGTTTTCACTTCAGTTAATATCAAATATATAACCAGCCTAGCTCTCTTTACACCAAAGTTCTTTATTTCTCTCAATGGGATTATATTACATTATATTATATCATCACAAGACTGTTAGCTGTGTTGTTAACTAGAAGTAGCTTTGTTGTTAACTAGCAGCAGCTCTGTTGCTAATGAGCTGTAGCTATCAGTAGCTACAGTATGTGGCTTACATTATTTTGCTTGCGAGCAGTAAATATGTTGCTTACTAGCAGTGGCTATGTTGCTTGCTTGCAGTAGCTATGTTGCTTACTAGCCGTAGCTTTGTTGCTAACTAGCAGTAATTTTGTCACTCACTAGAGTAGTTATGTTTCTAACTTGCAGCAGCTATGTTGTTCAATAGATGTAGCTATGTTGCTACCTAGCAGCAGCTAGGTTGCAAACTAGCAGAAGCTATCTTGCTTACTAGCACTTGCTATGTTGCTAACTAGCAGTATATGTTGCTTACTAGTAGTAGTTATGTTGTAACTATTAGTAGCTATGTTGCTTACTAGCAATGGCTATGTTGCTTACTAGCAGTAGCTATGTTGCTACTAGCAGTAGCCTTGTCGCTTACTCACAGTAGCTTTGTTACTCACTAGAAGTAGTTATGTTTCTAACTAGCATTAGCTATGTTGCTCAATAGATGTAGCTGTATTGTTACCTAGCAGCAGCTTTGTTGCTAACTAGCAGAAGCTATCTTGCTTACTAGCAGTTGCTACGTTGCTTTCTAGCAGTAGCACGCTTGTACACGAGCAGTAGCTTTGTTGCTAATTATCAGTAACTATCTGATGCTATGTTGCTTACTAGCAGAAGCTTTGTTGCTAACGAGCAGAAGATATGATGTTTACTAGCAGTGGCTATGTTGCCCACTCCCAGTAGCTATGTTACTAACTATCAGCAGTTATGCTTCTAACTTAGCCATGTTAAACCAGATCAAACATGTTGAATCAGGTGAAAGAAGATGATTTAAATGAGTGACTATGAAAGTAATAATCTGGGATGTGATCAGCATTTGATCGCTCGACGGTCGACTTGAGTGTCATCCTGAGGAAACAGGACGCTGCTCGTCACAAGTGCTGTAATTAAGGATTGAAGGAGGAAGACGACGCCGGCGACGATGATGATACCTGAGCCGCTTCCCTCCGATGATCCGCAACATGACTCGCATGTTAACATCCTGACACCAGCTGTTGTTTTCGTTTGAGCCACTGTGACACTCAACACACCAGTGTGACCTCGACTAATGGCACTTTAGCTTTACCTGCACTTTTATTCATGTTTTTAAATTCAATTTATTCTGGCGCTTTCGCCACTTATTTCTTTTCCTCTATGACTCATCAGTTTAAAACAGTTTATAACGCGGCCATATAGTGGTGGTTATATATTGGAGGTTTATATAGTGGAGGTTTATATAGTGGAGGTTTATATAGTGGTGGTTTATATAGTGGAGGTTTATATAGTGGAGGTTTATATCGTGGAGGTTTATATCGTGGAGGTTTATATAGTGGAGGTTTATATAGTGGAGGTTTATATCGTGGAGGTTTATATAGTGGAGGTTTATATAGTGGTGGTTTATATAGTGGAGGTTTATATAGTGGAGGTTTATATAGTGGAGGTTTATATCGTGGAGGTTTATATCGTGGTGGTTTATATAGTGGAGGTTTATATAGTGGAGGTATTGTGGAGGTTTATGTCGTGGAGGTTTATATCGTGGAGGTTTATATAGTGGAGGTTTATATCGTGGAGGTTTATATCGTGGAGGTTTATATAGTGGAGGTTTATATAGTGGTGGTTTATATCGTGGTGGTTTATATAGTGGTGGTTTATATAGTGGAGGTTTATATAGTGGAGGTTTATATAGTGGAGGTTTATATCGTGGAGGTTTATATCGTGGTGGTTTATATAGTGGAGGTTTATATAGTGGAGGTTTATATCGTGGAGGTTTATATCGTGGAGGTTTATATCGTGGAGGTTTATATAGTGGAGGTTTATATAGTGGTGGTTTATATAGTGGAGGTTTATATAGTGGAGGTTTATATAGTGGAGGTTTATATCGTGGAGGTTTATATAGTGGTGGTTTATATAGTGGAGGTTTATATCGTGGAGGTTTATATAGTGGAGGTTTATATAGTGGAGGTTTTCATTGAATCAATAAATTAAATTGTTTCCATATTAATAGGTTGATTTGTTTTTAGAAAATAATTATATTCATACAATATATTAAATTGTTAAATTCTGTATTTTCTTCAATAATTGACTTCTTTTTTTTTAAATGTAAAAATGCCAACATTTTATATTGAATTTAAAAGGCTATTATTAAAAAAATAAATTAAATCTTTCAATTGAAAAAATGAAATGAATTCAGCCTTTAAAAAATATCCAATTCTTGAAACAACATCTCAATAAAAATATGAGCGTGGTACTTCTAGTACTACATCACCGTCTCCTGGTGTCAATCACCTGATCCCAGCCCATCACTCGTGAAAACGATCCCTGACAACAGCAGGTGAAACACGACACGACAGGTGAGGGAAGACGAACAAGCTGCGACTTTCCCTCCACAGTCAGCTACACACCTGAGCTTCAGCCGGACACAGGTAAAGTTCTCCTGCTGCGAACAATACTACCTGTACTACTGCAACGATCTCTGCTGCTACTAGTTACCTCTACTGCAAAAACTAACTAACTAACCCTTGAACTCTACTACAACTTAATAATCAAACTTTCCACTGTTTTACTTCAGCAGTACTACTACAAGCAGTGGTAGTACTATGAGTATTAGTAGTACCTAAGTAACATCTTAATGACTTCTGCTGGAAATACTATTACTGCTAACTTAACCATAGATAAAGCTTTTCTACACCAATAAAGCTTTTCTATTCTATTCTATAGTTATCAGATGTATCTGTGTATTTATTTTGTGTGTTGGTTAGTATATCAGTTGCAAATACGACCATAGTTTAATTCAATAACTGCTGTTTAGTAGTATATTTTTGGCATCAGAATATTGAGTGGTTAAATTAACCTTTTTAAATGTGTTGTTTTTTAAATGAAATGTTATTTATTATTTTATTTATTTATTTTTATTTTTTAAGCATTACATTTCTTTAAATGGAATATTTTTTAAATTAATTATATTTAACACTTATAGTTTGATATTCATATTCCAATAATACAAAAAATACATTTTCTACATTCAATATTTTTGATTTTGTAGCCTTTTTTTGTTTTGTTTTATTCATTGTTTGATTTTCTAAATTTATCATTCAAGAAAACTAAAATCAAATTTTAATATAGAAATTATTGAATTAATTATTTTTCCAAAAATGAATGAAATACTTAAAAACATTTTTATAAAGTAATCAAAGCCTATGAAATAAAGGTAGATAAGATATTTTATTTCATAGTTTTATACACATCTTGAAACGTAAACTATATAGAAATTGCAGAAAAAACATGTAAATGTGACACAGAAGTGTTTATCATTCTTTCATTTCCCATTTAACTCTCATTAATTAATAAGAATTACGAATAAAAACTTTTATTTACAATGTAGTTATGAAAAATTAGATAAGTAAAATAGTATCACTAAAGATACTTGCATTACCACTCCTGAAACAATACTGGCAACAATAATACTACCTAATACAAGTATTACTTGTTCAAGGGAAGTACTTTGAGTAATACTAGTGGAACACGTAGTATTGTTCTTTGTGTTGATCATTTGACAAAGTGGTATTTTTTTTATAAGAGGTGGTATACAATGTGTACATTTATATATATTTATTAACTTTCCCTTGTGTTTCCTTCCAGTACTTCGACCAGACCATGGTGAGTTACTCATGTGATCCTCTGACCCGTTGGATTCCTGCTCAGATTATGTTTGTGTAATGAAGTGTGTCCAGGCTCGGTAAAGGTCAGCTCCACAATACAGCCTTCACCCGCCGCGTTCGCCCCGAGACACCCGCCAGTCCGATCTGAAGTCACCGTGTTAAATCAGAGCGCGCCGCCCGGTTCTGTCCGTCTGGTGTCAGCTGGCGTGTGAAGGACCCAGCTGGTCCTCGCCCGGCACTTCAGCGTGAAGACGCTCTCATTAGTAAATCATCAGAACAAATGTCCGGCGCTCGTGCCGACAACCCCTCGTGGTTAACGGAGCCCCGGATGGTGCGAGTGGAGGAGAAGAAACCAGATCCGGTTCTTGTGTTTCGGCGTCTTCGGAAACTGGACTCTTTTGTTTCAGTTTTTAATTTCAGAAGACGTGCTAACGTTTCTTTCCGCTGATCGGTCTCGACACCCAGACACTATTTTCTAAAATTGAAGAGGAGCCGCTCTCATCCCAGGTCCCCCCCAAAGTATTCCTCTCTAAGACCTTTGACCCCCCATCAAGACGGAAGTTCTTCCTCTCGAAGTTGCCGAGGCGCTGTCAGAGAACATGTTCCTTCCCTTCCTCACGGTGACATGGTCTCCAGAGAGTGGTCCTAATGCCTCCTCAACTACCCACAGTTACCCTCGCAGCTGCAGACTCAGAACCGCCCCGGGGCCCCAAAGTTTCAGCTTCACCCGCTGGTGCCGGTAAAATATGCGAGCTCACGAAGTCTGCCACCGTTTAAAAAAAAAAATCCCTGTCAGTTTTATTTTCACTGGAGGACACAACACTGAACCCCAGGGTTTCCTCACAGGTGCAGAAAATAAAGTTTAAATAATTTATAATTAACTTTCATTTTGATTTTTTCTGTCTTAACAATAGAACAACATGTCTCAGTACGAACTGATTTGTTTTGGGAAGAAAAACATTGTGTTTGGAATAAAAAAAGAGAAATTTGTTTCTTACAAGAGAAGACAGTTGAGGCTTAAAGTGGGAGGAAGCCCTGAGGCGGACCCGGGACGCTCCAGAGTGGTCGACAATTAAATTTCCTCAAGGGCCACATTATATACTGTAGACTGTAGTTCAATAGTTAGGAGCGAAACATAGATAAATATTGTTGTTATGCCATGAAAAATGCCAAAAATGGTTATTTTAATTGGGATAAAATCAAACGTTAAATGTAATTACAAATTAATATTTTAATCATTTTGAGGGAAAAAGACTTTCGAAAAGGACAAATAAAAAAGAAGGAAAAGAAAGGAAGAAGTACTCACAAAACAAACCAATATGCAATGATGTTGTTATATGTTGAATATAAATAAATAAAAATAAAGTTGCCACATAAATGATGATGGCTGTCAGTTGAGCGTCGACATGGAGGTTATGAATCTAAAATAAGGGATAAAAATAAGAAATTTTGTATATTAATGATAGTTATAGTTATTGACATTTATATTCTATATTTTAATTTCTTCATATGATTTGAAAAAAAACTAATTCAAGTCACTTTTAGAATGTGTTGTTGTGAATCTTCTCTGTGTGTTTAAGGCGTACAGAGGCAGCGTGAGGCCCTTCGTCAACTTCAACGCTAAAAAAGATGCCGAGCTTCTTCACAAGGCCATGAAAGGAATGGGTGAGTTTCTCTCAAATGATTCTCTGCAACACCTGGAATCTTTCTGACACAGACTTTACACGTTTTTTTCTGTGAGAAATCAAAGTTTTAAGCTCTCTTTTGAATGTTAGCCATTTGTGGCTACTTAGCACGCTAGCTTGTTAGCATTTAGCTCAGTAGCTAATAGACGAAAAAGTAATAATGCTAAGTGAAAACTTAGTTGTTTAGCTGAATAACTGTCTTAATTATAAACTTTTATTGTTTCATATTTTCAGTACTTTTTAAAAATGGTTTCATTCTCATAATATCTCGAATATACCGTGTTATCCAAATACTGATGATCTGTATTGTCCTGTATTTTTTACACATATTTTATTTATATTAGTCTATCGTTCCAACTATGTTTTCAAGTAAGCATAATTCCTTCATTTGATCCTCAATTGTTGCTCTTTTTCTTTTCTAGATTCTGATGTAAATCTTGATTATTTTTAAAATGATCTGAGTCTCTCTTCGTGTTAACGAAATACACTTGAATACATGTTTATAAGTTGATTCAGATCTGATCTGTTCTCCGTGAACCAAAATAATGAGGAAAACTGTCAGAATTTTCCTGGTTTGTGTAACTAGAGAGTCATAGTTCACAAGTTAAACAGTATAATTATGACTGCAGAGCATTTCCACACTAACAAGCTCTTCATAATGATGGGAGAGTGAAAATGATTAAAAATAGAAGCTGATTTATTTTTTTTACTAAACAACGACTGAAATGAATGAAGAGTTGTGGTTTAATTCATTTATAAATCAGAGCTGGAGGAGAAACGAACGGTCTAATCGACTGATGCTGAAACAGTGTTTTCTATTTGTAAACTAAATATTCAAGTCGTCTCTGTCGCCGACGCCTCGAGACTCACTGCTGTCAACATCCAGCAATCAACGTGAGTAATTCCGAGGTGGAGAAAACGTGGTTCAAGGCCAACGCCATCAATTTTAACTGTTTTCTCGTGTTCGGAGCATATATATCGTCGGCGGTCATTAACGAATACCGATTTCTTGCTGATGAGATGAGCTCCATCAGCTGATCGGACCTCGGGAGGTTTCAGAATTCACCGGTTTCTGAATTCAAACTGCCACGAGAAATGCTCTAATACTGTAGATCAACCTTCAAAGTCATCGCGAAAACAAGCAAATATGGAATTTACTAGTAAATAATAGGACTTGGTCGCATGATGGCACAACTGTGGCTGAATAATTATTATTAATATAAGTTATAGTGATAAATGGCATGACATAATGCCAGGAAAAACATTTTAGTGCTTAAGAGATGTAAGTGTAAAGCAGTCAGGGCCAACACAAAAAACAACTTTTTAACATATTTTAACATATATTAGCAAGATCTGGCAATACGATACGTATCACAATACAGGTTTAACAATACGATATATTTTGATAATGTAGAAAAAACTAAATATTTGTTCGTTTGTTCGTTATCTTGCAGGATTCAATGGTTCTTTTAGCGGCGGAGGACGTAATGACTGCTGCCATCTAGCGGCCAGAAGTTTTATTGCAACACAAAAATGAACAAATGCAAGAATATTTTCATCATGTTAAAAATCGAATTATTTTATTTTACACACACTTCTTTGAAATAGAAACCATTAAATAACTTGTGTAAAAAATAATCTGAAAGCTGAATATCTTTATTGATATATTGCCGTATCGATATTATAACAAAATATACTAATACATCAAGTGTAATAAATAATAATGTGTGACTCACTGGAAAAAAAAAACAGATCCCAGTGGTTATTTACCTCTCCACCTCTATCTCCTTGACCCCCCAAATTCCCATCAAAACAGCGAGCAGACTTCAAAGTGCATTTATAATGATGCCTTCACGAGCAGCACAACAAGCTGCAGGTGAAACACGATCTCACTTGATAGTTGATGCCGTAAACGGTGAGGAGAAGTGATTGAATTAAGAGCAGGCGAGACGTGCCGGACCGGAGAAATTCCAGCAACTCTTAAACCTGGAAAACTAACTAGAAAAATAGAACTACTTTAGAAAAAAAATGAGTAGAAGTTCAGAGAGATAGGGAGGACAGTGTTGATTAAAACTGTGAAAACAGTCCAGGAGACAAGTAAGTAAGTAAGTAAGTAAGTAAAGGTCATTTGTAAAGCACCTTTTTAGACCAGGGTCACAAAGTGCTTTAACAATAAAAAACAATATACAGTTAAAATATATACTTTAAAAGATCAAGACACATAAGACAAACACAGGAGTCTCAGAAGAAAAAAAAAAAGCACAAATAAGTTTGTTGAAGGAGTCAATAGATCCATCTAATGCAGAGGAAGATCGTTCCAAAGCTTAGGAGCAACCACCAGGAACCATCAGTAGATTCTGATCCACAGACCTCAGAGCCCGAGCTGGGGTGTAAGGCTGGATCAGATCACTGATGTAAGGTCTGACCATGAATAGATCTGAAATTAAGAACCAGAATTATAAAGTGGATCCTGAAAGAAACTGGCAGCCAGTGAAGAGTTTTAAGGATCGGAGAAATGTGAGTTCTTCTACTAGAGCGGGTCAGAATTCTCGCTGTAGAGCTTTGTATTAACTGCAGGCGAGACAGATCCTTCTTGTTTAGACACGAAAGTAGATAAGTAAGATGTTCAGTACATTTGTGGAAACATGCTGAAGTCAGCACTTTCAAACCAGTGGTGTGTTTCCTGATGTCAGAGGGAAGGTTTCCTCGGCTGCAGGTGATTAACATCAGAGATCAATGAAGCAGCTTCAGACCAGGAGATGAAGGGAGCAGCGCATTAACTGATAATTGCCTTTTTTTTTTATCCTTCGGCAGAGTCGCATGATTATTTGTCTGAAAACCCGTCGGTGGTATCGATCCGGCAATCCCTTAATTTGTGAAGTGAAACTCCATCCCGCGAAGCTGTGAAAGAGCGTAAAAATGTCTGCCATTTTCTGTCGTTTCTCAGGCACGGACGAAGACGCCATCCTCATGCTGCTGGCGGCGCGAAGCAACGAGCAGCGCCAGGAAATCAAAGCGGCGTACAAGAAAACATACGGGAAGGTGAGTCGTGCGTGAACAAGACGTTCGTACTTCAGAGGCAAAAAAAAGGCTTTGTTTTGTTGTCTAAGAATCAAGTTGACCTTATAAGTAAATAAGCAATATTTGTAGAGTGCTTTTCCAGACCAGGGTAACAATCAAAACAATACTGAATAAAATATACCGTATTTTCCGGACTATAAGTCGCAGTTTTATTCATAGTTTGGCCGGGGGTGCGACTTATGTGTGAAATTATTAACACATTATTACCCGGTATATCATTTCACATGTTATTTTCACACTAAACCGCAAGAGGGCGCTCTAGGCTTGTGTTGATAATTTCGACGTAGAAGAGGAAGCGCCTCATCTTCTACCTCCGGAGTTAGCGGAGTTGTTTAAAAGTGACACTAAGGATGAAGATTTCATTGTATTTTAGTTATTTGGAGTTACACGGATGGTTTGGTAAACTTCTTGCACGTTTTTTATGTTATAGTTATCTGAATAACTCTTAATATGTTATGTTAACATACAGTTGTGTCATGTAATGTAACATACCGTATAATTATTCAGCCTGTTGTTGCCTCTATTCTATTTTTATTTTAAGTTGCCTTTCAAGATGACATGTCTGTTCTTGGTGTTGGATTTTATCATTAAAAATTCCCCCAAAAATGCGACTTATACTCGAGTGCGACTTATATATGTTTTTTCCTTGCATTTTATGGCTGGTGCGACTGGTACTGAAGAACACAACTATCAACTTTCCTCCAAGAGAACACAAACCAGACATCATTAAATATTGACAGATTATTGTATTAGTTAAAACATATTAGATCATTAACCATTGAGTCATTAGTGCAGCTCCGGGTAAAGGAGGTTTTGAAACGATTGAACGTAAAATATCTTCCTTGACATCGTCACGTCTTCAATCTCGGTGGTGCATCCGAACCGTCGCCTCACGCATCATCGCCGATGCAAAGTGAGTGATCAGATTAATTGGACGTTTTCTTTTATGTCAAGCATACATTTCTGCGGCGTCTTTATCTTCCCGCTGTCACGTCGCAGACACGTCCGCGTAGGAAGAACAATTTGGCTTCCGTGGGCAGGAGTGGTGACTGATGACGCCGTTTAATTCCTGCCGTGGCGCGTGACGAGCTTGTTTGCCCGGCTGTGGAGGATGTTGGGAGATAATTGCTGAGCTGAAACACATCTGACAGACGAGATCGCCGCGTGGAGACGTCCTGTCGAGGAGTTTTTTAATATCTCGGTCTAATAACGCCGATCGTTCTTTACATTCGAGCCGACCGGCGAGGGACGCACTCGCGCCGTGTGTGTAATCGGAGAGTTTTTAATGTGATGTGAGCAGAATATCTGAGCTGGAACACTTGTTGTGATTTTCTTCTGCACACGAACACTTCAGCTTCACTTCCACTCATGTCAGTCTCACCAACGCTGGGGATTTGTTTTCTAAAACCCGACGCCGAGGCCGCTGCCGCTGACTCGATGCAGCGAAAAATTCTGCGCTGGAAACACAATAGACTGTTGCCTTTAGCCCCATGCAATGACCCCTGACCCCGTCGTCACCCCCTGACCCCCCTGATCACCTTCTGTAATCATTTGAGAGTTTACAGGTGTGCGTACAAAGCTTTTTCCACAACAGGTTGAGTTCCCTTTGAGTTAAGACACATTTGTTGGGATTAGGGGTTTGTATTAGCAATAATCTGATGAATCAATACTTATCCCGATATAGGCGCAACAGAACGATATATAGTGATACTGTAGGAAAAAGGATATATTTGTAGTATTGTCGAGTACTTCACTCTGGTGTTGTAAAATTTACAGACCACATGACTCTTAGCAGTCGTAACTGATTTCATTTGTTTTGAAACCAAAATATGTCCAAACATCAGCTTTAAAAGCTGCTGGAGTCGACTGTATCCTCTGGTCCTCAGTCATCAGACGGGAATTCATTGTTCCTTTTACTGCGGAGGACTTAGCGAATGCTGTCCTCTAGGGGCCAGAAGTTTAATTGCAACACAAAAATGTACAAACTCTGTGAATATTTGCATGTTAATTTGAAATCAAATTTTAAAAAAAATTAAATGAGAAAAACACTTTTTTTTAAAATAAAACCATAAAAGAACAATGATATTAAAAATTAAATATGATTTGAAAACCAAATAAAATACTTCTTCTGTTTAAATCCATTGTGATATTTAACCCTTGTGTTATCTCAGGGTCAGAGTGACCCGAAGGCCCTTAAAACAAATGTGGTACCTCTTTATTATCTCTGGGTCAAAGTGAATGACCTCCACCACTTGACCCAGAGATAATAAAGAGGTACCACATTTGTTTTAAGGGCATTCGGGTCACTCTGACCCTGAGATAACACAAGGGTTAGGTGTATCAATATTTTCTTACACCGCTAGTAAAGAAGCCATTGAGATTGTATTACAAACAAAATTGAAATGTTCCTAAAAGGATTGAAAAGAAAAAGTGTATAAAAAATGATGAGACCTAAAAGACGTAGCTCTACTTCTTCTTCCTGCTAAATGTCTCTGTTCCATCAAGAAAACGATTCCAGTCATTTTTATTTATCGTTGAGCTCGTCGACCACATCGTCGACCACCTTAAGCTGGATGAACAGATGACGGACTCTGATCATGTGACCCTCCTCAGGACCTGGTGGGGGCTCTGAAGTCGGAGCTGGGGGGACTGTTCGAGGACCTGATCGTGGCTCTGATGACTCCGCCGACTCTGTTCGACGCCATGCAGCTGCACAGGGCCATCAAGGTGACCCGCGTTCCTTCATCAGGACGCCTTCTGGGAAATCCACCGAGAAACTCTCATTGACCTTTGACCCCGACGAGCCCTCAGTTCTCCTCCTGGAGGAGCTGAACCACCAAATCTTTGCGACGCTCAAACATTTCCCCTCGTGACGCTCATTGTTTGTTTATGAAGCACAAGACAGATTGTTTGACCTCGACGTTCTCGCACGAATCCTTCTTTCATCACGACAGGAAGTTAATTACAGCCTCCGGTTCTTCTCTCCGCCTCGTGGCTTATTTACTGTCTTTTCATGACTTCTTTCCTTGTCTTCCATCTCTTTGTTTCGCTCCGCATCACGACCGCTCATATCTTTCCTCTCAGGGCGCCGGCACCGACGACGACGTGCTCATCGAGATCCTGGCCTCCAGGTCCGGAGAGAAGATCCGAGAGATCGCCAAAGTCTACAAGAAAGGTGAAGTTCCAAGAGATCATTAGCACGAGAGGTTTTCATCAACACCAACCAATCCGTTGGTTGTATCGATCCGGTAGTTAACGGGCTCGCTGGGCCTGTCTCTGTCGTCATGGAGACAGTAAAGGCATGTCAATAGAGGGACCGTCCATCCATTATCTGGCACTTGAGATTTCGTGGTGGTCCAGATAACCGCAGCTGTGGTCGCACGTTCACGTTCTCCTCTCAATAACTTCACTAACTTGATGTAAACGGAACATTTCAAGTGTTTCGGGGCCAATGTTGTCCTCGACTGCCCTCTTTAGAATCACAAACTTTCATTGCAAGTCTTGTCAACACAACACATGGATTTATTTATTATTTATTAAAAACCGATTCATATAATACAAGAAATAAAAAAATAAAAAAAATAAAAAATAAGAGACCATTTACATTAGTGGCTTTTAAAATGCAATGTAAAAATGTTGGACATTGTGATGCACAATATTATACCAACTCAATTTTTATTGAATTTAAAATTCTACGAAATAAAATATATAGAATTCGGAAAATTATTTTGGATTATTGAATTTAGAATAGAAAAAATCGTAGTTTCGATTTGTTTACTTCAATTACTAAAAAGAAAATATTCAACTTTTCTTTCTAGAAGTCATTGAATGAATGAATTAAATATACTGTATATAAAATGCTAAAAGAAAAAACATATCAATAAGAAAAATCTTAAAAAGTGTTGAAATTGTTGAATTTAACCACTTAATAATCTGATGGCCCATAAGATTTGTTATAGAGATTATTAATTGTTTTTTTCCTATTTTTAAATGTGTACAAATCTTGTGCTCTAGCTAGCTCCTAGAATAGGTTAGCGCATCATTTATTCAGATTTTGCTACAAAACGATTTTTATTCGCTATTATTACGATCTCTCCAATGTAAAACAAACTACTTCATCTAAAAGGGTCTCAAACTTGCCTCCATGTGGCCATTTGTTGCCCTCGATCCATCCCTTTTTTCAGTTGAAAAGAAGGTCTATTGAAACAGTGTGACTGGACCATCAGGTGTGAGTGTGAGTTGGACCAGATGAGGTTTGAGAAAGTGTCACATCTGGACCGACGACGACTGCACTCGAGCTCACCGACACCATCAGCTCCTGACCTCCTCTGTGTCCTCGCTCTCCTGCAGAGCTGGGCGGCAAACTGGAGAAGGACATCTGCGGAGACACGTCGGGACACTATCAGAAGCTGCTGGTGATCCTGCTCCAGGTGAGTCGGTTCTGGATCAGCGGTGACATCATCAGAACTGACCCACTTCTGTTCCCGTTCCCACACAGGGGGGGCGAGAGGAGGGCGT
This sequence comes from Callionymus lyra, assembly GCF_982586985.1. Lineage (NCBI taxonomy): Eukaryota > Metazoa > Chordata > Actinopteri > Syngnathiformes > Callionymidae > Callionymus > Callionymus lyra. The sequence continues at coordinate 19,089,926 of NC_141826.1, forward strand.
GGACGAGAGCAGCATCGAGAAGGACGCCAAGGTACGACCGCTTAGTGGTGAAGATCAAGAGTTCAGAAATATAAGTCACAATGATGAAAAAAACAACAACATACATTTATATTTAAACTATCAATTGTATTTATTTATTAACCGCTTTTCGAGTTTCTATAAAAATGTGAGAGTGAGGATTCTACGTTCATAAAGTGAATACAATATATATATATATATATATATAGAATAAACAAGATGTCAGTCTCTTGTATCTACGGTTTTTGACATTTATCAGAGATAATTGACTTATTTCAAATTGATTTAATATTTCAGTTTGTTTGATGGAGAGAGAAACAGTTTTCTTGAGATTCCTGAGATGTTTTGCCCTCACTGTTGACCTGGAAATGATCTGCAGCTTCGCTCGCCTCGACTGCATGAATAAAGACACTGGATAGACTCCAGCTCTCCTTTAGGATCCACTCCAGCTGTCAATCAAACATGTCTGCACGGAACACTAAGTCCTGAGGATCAGAGAGAGAGACAAATGAATAAATTATGTGTGTTTGTCTTTGTGTGTGTCTGTCTGTGTGTGTCTGTCGGTTTCCTGTCTCTGTGTGTGTCTGCATGAACCTGTGTGTTCAGGATCTGTTCGCTGCAGGAGAAGGAAAGTTCGGGACGGACGAGGAGAAGTTTATTACCATTTTGGGCAACAGAAGTGTAGAACACCTGAGGAAAGGTGAGGGAATGAAATAGTTTTTTTATATCCACTCGTTTATTAATTCATCACAAGTTCATTTAAAACTACCCATTAACAACACTTCCTTTGAACCACCGTCTCATATTAAATCGTTAATCTCCGTCCGTGATAGAAACAAAGAAACACAAGTTTTATTTTAAGTTAGTTAAATGGAGCTGCAGTACTGGCGCAAGCCACAGGGGCGCTACACACTTACGAGAATTGTTGATTCTCGAGGAAAATATGGTCGTAGATTCGTTTGTCTTATCTTCAATTAGAACAGTTGCTATAATAAAATATATTTTAAAATAATACAAAAAATAGGTTTGTTTTTAAAAATAAAAATTCTAAAAAATAAAAATAAATAAAATATTTCAAAACTGTTCTTATTACAATAAAAAAACTTCTAACATTCTAAGAAAGGACACACAAAACTGTTATTCACTCCAATAAAAATGTGTTTCAGGGAATGAGTATTTAAGACAGAAATGTAATACCACTAATAATTCCAAAAGACAGCAGATTATGTCAAAGAAAACAGATTAAATAAAAAAAAAGGCGTTTAAACACTTGTTTATTCACTTATTTTTCTTTTAAAGAAACTTTTTTATTGAACCTCTTTTGGTAGAACAATATTGTAATTGACAATACATTTATTTTTTCTATATTGAAGTATTTTTTTATTCAGTTTCAGCAAAAACTTAATGATTTATTTTAATCTTTTCAACGTTTCTAATGTCAAATGTACTGAGTAGTCACCAGTGTTCAGAGCTTCAGGGGTTGATGGTTCAAGTCTGTGTTCAAGTGTTCGACGCCTACAAGAAGATCTGCGGCAGTGAGATCGAGGAGAGCGTCGAGGGGGAGACAACCGGAAACCTGGAGAACCTCCTGCTGGCCGTAGGTGAGAACTGCACTTGGTCTTCTCAGCGATAAGAAACTCTAAGTCCATGATTCTCCTCCTGCAGTGAAGTGTGTTCGCAGTGTTCCATCTTTCTTCGCCGAGTCTCTGTACAAATCCATGAGGGTGAGTTGACGACACACACTGAAGAATGTTAAATAGCACAAGAATAAATCAGAAATAAAGAGAAATCAAGTACAGAAAAAAAATATATATATATTTTGTACAATTATTTACATATTTATTTTTACCAATTTGTTTTTATATTTAGTGAATTTCATTTGAAGTTACCTATTGTTTTTAACATGTTTACTTTCACATGTATTTTTACGCTTTTTTTTTTTTGCACATTTATTTATATATTTATTCTACACCTTTATCTTCACATTTATTTGAATTATTTTTACTTACTTATTCACACGTTTGTTTTTAACCCTGTTTATTTGCATATGTATATATACATCTAATTCACACATTCATTTACACACATTTTGTTACACTTTTATTTACATATCATATTTTAATTATTTTTTAACTTATATTTGCATATTTAGTTGCTTTTTTTTACATTACATGTTTACTTATTTATCTACACCTTTATTTTTACAGTTTATTTACATGTTTATCATAACTAATTAAGCTACATATTATGTTCACTCATTTATCTAAACATTTATTTTTAGTATGTATTTACATGTTTATTTTTATATATTTAAATACATAGCACCCCCTAACAAGCCCCATAAGGGATTAAGCGGTACAGAATATAGATAAATACTATGTTACTTATTTATTGACACATTTATTTCAACATTTTTATTTTTAACAAATTCTAAAAAATGTACCTTTTTATTTCTAAATGCATTTTTATGTTTTGATCTACACATTTTTTCCCACATACATCCAGTCTTCTAAAGTTCATGTCACAGGGACTGACTTTGTCCTGAACCCGTGTCATCCTCCTGCAGCGCGCCGGGACCGACGACAACTCTCTGATGAGGATCATGGTGTCCAGGAGTGAAGTGGACATGCTGGACGTCCGCGCCTGCTTCAAGAGGAAGTACGGAGTGTCGCTCCACACCACCATCCAGGTAGGGGGCGCTCACCACCACCAACACACACGCGTCACTGTCACACACTCGTCACTACTGCAGATGTTCAGCTGCTGACAGATGTTCTCTGTCAAACACGTCAGCTTCAGATGAAGAGGTGGAAAACTGCATCTGTGCCATCAGAATATTGAATAATTTAATGTATTGGTTTAAATGTTTAAAGTTTTAATTGACTAATTGAATTCCTTAATTTGAATATTTTTTAAATGAATATCTTTACAGACAGAGTGTTATATTCTTATTCCAATAACTCTAAAATACATTTTCTAAGTTCAATACTTTTTATTTGTAGCCTTTTGAATTCAGGATAAAAATGTTGGTATAAAAGTGCGACCAGACAAAAGCAATAGAGTACTGAGCTACTCATTCGCACTTTCCGCCAAGTTCGAACCTTCAAACAAATTCAACCTTCAATAGACAGAAGTGTCAACATTTGAAATGTTAAATTCAACCATCACTGATATACTTCCGTAGAAAAGTCTTGTGTTTCCCTCCAATATTGATATTCTACGAAGAATCCTTAGCAGTTTTATTTACAGTATCATGAGCAGTACTCAAGGTAGTCACAGGGGGCGCTAAATTCACCAGCAGCGTGAGAGAAGCTAGATCGTTCTAGTGAAGAGCATGTGACCTTGAATTAAAGTTCGCGACCACGCCTGAACGTTAACGAGGAAAAGACAGTTGAGTCGTCTCCGGCGAGAGCGTGACCGAGTGTCTGCAGGAGGACACGACCGGAGACTACCAGAAGGCTCTGCTCTACCTCTGCGGCGGGAATGATTGATGGCGGCGCCGAGATGGACGAGCGGACAAAGCGGCGATCGATGAGACTCGCTGATCTTCTGACCTCGGCCGTTATTGCAGGAATCAACGCGTATCACCTGCCTGTCATCTCTGACCTGACGAACGACTTGTTGGTTCTTTCACACGACACTCAGATCATCTTTAGACTCGCCTCGAATTAGATCTCGGACTGACTTGAACCTCGAAGAAAGACTTGACCTTGACCTTCTTTTTTCTTGAGACAAACCTGCAAAACTCCTTCGGCTGTCTTCTGTGTCTCCTCGTATCTTGTCACTCACTTGTCTGTCTGACTCTTGTGTTGGTCTGTCTGGAGCCTGAACCTCACCGTCTTAAATTGGTTCTCATCGTATTGTGTTGTTGTGTCTTTAATTGTTAAATTGTGTAACTTAAAAATATAAATTAAATCTTTCAGAGCTTGAGTCTGTTCACTTTATCTGAGCATGTGTCAGTATGAGTTGAAAATCGGTCAAAAGGTGTTGAAGAAGGGATGTATATTCGCTAGAATCTGACGATACAATACTTATCACGATATATGGACAACAATATATGTGTAGTATTGTCGAGTACTTGACTCTGGTGTTGCAGAATTTACAGACCACATGACTCTCTACGAAGTCGTAACTGATTTCATTTGTTTTGAAACCAAAATATGTCCAAACATCAGCTGCTGGAGTCGACTGTATCCTCTTGTCCTCAGTCAGGATTTCCTATGAAGGCAGTAATGACTGCTGCCATCTAGCGGCTGGAAGTTTAATTGCAACAGAAAAATATCTCCATTTTAATTGTCAATCAAAAAAATGTCATACAAAAAAACCTTTTATTTTCCTTTATTGAAATATAAACTATAAAATAAGTATGTATTTGTTCACACCCCTAATTTTGAAGGATATTTTTTCATTGTGACCAGAAACATTTACAATTCAGTTCTTGTGTTTTCTTTGTGTACACGCACGTTTTTCTTGAAAAACACAAAATTGTCGTGTGCTGTTGTTCCCTCTGTGTTGTTTTAGGGTTGATAAGGTTTCATGATACAGTGTTTGTAGTTGACTCTATAATGTGGTACCTCAATTTCAATGAAATATTATATTATTTTCAAATTGTTTGTGTGTGTGTGTTTTTCTGTGGGCGTTTGTGTGTCTTTGTGTGAGTGTTAATATGTTTTGTAATTAATCCTTAAATATATATATATATATTTACCTCGATTCAGAAACAACAAAAGCAAAAAAATAGTCTTTTAATTAAAAATAAAAAGCTGATCTTTGTTTTGTTTTTGTTAGATAACTATAAAGTACTCAACAGTGACACCACGTGGTGATGAAATCTACAGCGACTCGACTGATGAAACCAGACTAAAACAAAAGAAAAAACACGTGATCGTTTGTCGTTTTTCAGCAAATAAAAGCTTTTCAATGAAACCTTCTTGATTTTGAAGCAACAAAGATGTTCCAACATGTGCTGATCTGGAGTCGGTGCAGAAGAATTCCTCTTCTGTGACCAACATTCTGAATGACTTCTGCACCGAGAACACGCTGTGAACTGCTGCCCCCTAGTGTCCAGACGAGCTCGTTTGAATTTGTCTAATGAGGTTGAAAAAGTCACACAAAATAAATGTCGGATGAAAAGTTGTGTATTTGTCCGACGTCAAACAACAACAAATGTCCTTTGAGACACATTAGAGGCCAAAGCACACAAAAAACCTTTAACAATGTACAACTAATTGTTTAGATGTAGATGTTTATTTTTTATTTTTGTGTAATTGTCAGGTTCACATCTTTTGGTGTGTAGATCTAAAGTGTGTGTATATTTGCCAATCCGTGTGTGAACCTTTAACTGTGTGTATTTTTTGTTGTGTAAGATGTTTGTGTCTTTACATTTTGTGTTTTCAACTTTCATCTGTGTGTACTTTTCTTCTGCTGCTTTATTTATCTTTGTGTTTATCAAGCATTGTATCAAACTCTACTCTATGCTTGTTTGTTGTGTTAATGTTGTGTATCTGTGCTGAAGCTTCCAGTGGGAACAGGACCAAACCAGAGTTCATAGGAAGGAATCTTGTAAATCTGTTTTATGACAATTAAAAGAGTCCAGGTTCCAGGTGCTGCTAGTGCTGGAACATCTTGAAGATGAACCCACAGACTCCATGAAGAGACCTCCAGCAGAACTTCTCAGCCATTTTGGACCGGCTGCTCTTCTCTGTTGGCCACAAGGTCATATTCGCCGTCATTGAATTCACTGACGGTCCTCTTGTGGGGTCAGGTTGTAGTCTCTCAGCTGGTCTTGGTCCATGTTCAGGTGGAGTTCTTTGTGTCTGTCTCTGTACTGAACCAGGACGAGGCTGTGACGCTGGTCTCGGTCCAGATGGAGACGTGACCGGTCTGAACCTGGAGAAGGAGGCGGAGCTGAAGACCATCCGCGAGTCATCGGTCGCCCTCCTGCACATGTGGGGTTTGATGGTCCGGGGTCCCCGGCAGGCGTTCTGGAGCCTCCTGAAGCTCCACATCATCTGGACGAAGAAGCGCATCGGGTTCCTGTTGTAGGACCAGCACAGCTGAGGCGTTCCGAGGTACTCGCACCAGTATGAGCGCTGGGCGCTTCGGCACTGGACCCTGAGGCGGGTGAAGTCCTCCTCATCCGTGACCACCATTCTGCAGGAGTCTTTGTCTTTGCTGCTGAACCCGACAGGGGTCTCCCAGACGTTCCGACCCACGGGCTCTTGAGCCGCGACGGCGGAGCAGCAGGTGAGCAGCAATAGGACGGCAGTTCGACTCCACATGCTGGAGACCAAGTGTTGCAGCTGAAGGTCGGATCCATTATTTAAAGGGTCTGTCGCCTCAGACACTCGTGACTTCAGACGCTGGTCACATGACCTGTCGCTGTGATTATTCCTCTCTTTGGCTTTAACAAGGTAAACCAGGAATTCTCTTAAAACTCTGCCCGATGTTTTTAGTCGTAAATGTAGCTCAAATAAGACGTTAAGGACATATTTGACGGACGGTGCGGTCAGAGGCGTGGGTCCAGCAGGACGAAGTCTGGTATTTATGAAAGACCAGCAGTTCCAGAAGTTCTGCAGACACTTAACTATATCAACTTATACTATTTTAAGAATTGAATATTGTTGACAGGAATTTTTTGGACACAACTGCTGAACTAAACCATCATCATCAACAAGGGTGTGTATTGGCAAGAATCTAGCGATACGATACGTATCACGATACAGGGGCAGCGATACAATATATATCGTGATACTGTAGTAACAAGGATATATGTGCAGTATTGTCGAGTACTCGACTCTGGTGTTGCAGAATTTACAGACCACATGACTCTTGACGAAGAAGTAACTGCTCTCGTTTGTTTTGAAAATCAAAATATATACAAACATATTCGACTGCATCCTCTTGTCCTCAGTCATCGCAGGATATCATTATTCATTTAGCTGTGAAGGATGTAATGATCAAGCGGCGAGAAGTTAAATTGCAACACGAACGAAGACCAGAATTTAGGGGACGGATGAGTCCAATCCACAAGTCCCCGACACTATTCCCATAGCTAGCTAGCTACTATCTGGCTCAGGAATGTTAGTTCCTCTCAAAGATGACGTGGTTACAATATCTTGTTAAGTGGGACATTTGACATTCACATCTGAGAGTTAAAATAACAAACTTTATTCACATTTTTACACCTCAAAAGCTCCGGTAAGTCAAGTTAGCATGTTTTACGTTTCGGCTAGCTTACTTTTCTTAAATTGTTACGGTCAAGTCTCCGCGATGATTGTTCCATCCAGTGTTCACAGTTTCAGAGGCTGCGCTACGCTAACTAGCATGAATGTGGAGACAAAAAAAAAAAAGTTTCATCTTTGGATTCAGGGAAACTTCAGCATGATAAGATAGTTGTTAGCGCTACAAGCTAATGACATAAAAAGATAGTTTCAGTTAGCGTCGATTAGATCATAAATCGTCTAATTCAGGTGATTAATATTCACATTTACGTCACAAACATCCGTCACATGCAAGACTCCGACACAGATTGTCCGTTTGTTGTCAGCATACCACGATAGCAGCAGATGCTAACATCCAGCTAGCGAACAAAGTTCACTTGACACTTTTGTGTTTGTTGCAACAGGCTAAAAAAAAGAAGCAGTTAATTGTTTTGGCTGAGAAAAAAAATTCTCCATGTTAGAACATCAAAGTTTCATCTTATTTTGCTTCTACGTGATTAAAAAAACTAACCAGCATCAAACTAGCATTCAAGTTACAAAATGTCATTTGAGAAGAAAAAGCAAGCTGGCGCCACCTGTCTGTGAGGAGGTCGAACTACAAGATGAAGCTTCAGCATCGGATCCTACTCGCGTCAGTCTTTCGTCCAGCAGGTTCTGTCTTTGAAAAAAAAAAAAAAAGGGCGCTAAAGTTCAAAGTTCAGGCATCAAAGAGTCCGGCTCGCTGTGGCGGGAGAAATGTAAACGCTGAGAAAGTTCTCTGGCTCAGATGGAGGCAGATTCTGGGAGGAGCAGGCCAAGTGGAGGCTCAGGTGAGTTCACTGAATCTTCTGCTTCATGGATTTTCTTCACGTCGAGCTGCGAGGAAGATAAACAGTCTTCACGAGGTTGTTCACGAAAACATGACTTTAGTCGTGATTTAATAATGACACAATTATTATTTATTGAAGCGCCTATAACAGGAAGTAAGAGTTTGACCTTGACATGACTGGCTACATTTAGGGCCTTAATGGTTGCTCTCAAAACAAGCTGTTCTCCTAAAACAAGCTCCCTGTGTTTTATTTATATCTTGTTCATCCTTTTTTCACCCTCTTATCCCAGCTCTTTGGGTATGAGACAAGGGACACCCTGGAAAGGACTCGTCGTCAGAGTTGTGGAGACTCACCGTGAGGACTTCAGCTCCAGAGGGCACTGAGGAGAGACATGAATGTTAGTTCTTGGCCACATGTTTAACTCACGGTGACAGGAAGTGATTCTTGATGAGGTTTCATGATACAGTGTCGTCATTTTTTCGGCGCTCACAAGATGGCGCTCTCAGGTTTGACGTTGATGATGTGAGCCAGAGATATTAGAGCAGAGAGCGCCATCTATAAGGTGTAAGTTTGTCGGTGCCATCAGAATATTGAACATTTTAAATGTTGAAACTGTGAATTTTCTTTTTTAAAGATTTACATTTTTGAATTTAATTATATATATATTGAAAGATTGCATTTGTTTTGTTTAAATAATGAGATTTTAAAAATCGAATGGTTTGATATTATAATTGCAATAATTCAAAATATTTTTTTATTCACAGGCTTCTAAATTCAATAGCACTGTATCATGAAGCCTCTCCAATGCATCACTATTTACAGGTTGATAAGATGAATGCAACGCCACCAGCTGGCGGGAGGATTAAAATGCAGCGTTGTCATAGCAACAGTTAGGCCTAAATAAGCATTTATAGCAGATGACATTGCCAAAGCAAGACTAGTGTGTCTCACCATGATGGTGTTCCTGCAGGCGAGCAGAAGAAGAGCACTAGAACCAGCTGTGGAGGAGCAGCAGAGCACACACACACACACACACACACACACACACACACACACACACACACACACACACACACACACACACACACACACACACACACACACACACACACACACACACACACACACACACACACAGACACACACACACGAGTTAGAGCAAGAAGAAAGGAGTCGACTCGGCAGCAGAAAGAGTCAACTCAGCGTCAGCAGAAGTTAGAGAAGCATCGAGGTCAGAGGTCAGTGACGGCGGCTCGGTGGCAGAAGGAGCGCGGCGTTCCAGTACCTGTCCCGGGTCAGAACCAGCCGTGGCGTCACCAGTCGATGTGTCTGGGAGGAGCCGAGGCTCGAGGAAACCTGCTGATGGTGTCGTAGGTCGGCACGCTGGCGTCACAGGGACACAAAGAGTCAGTCAGAGGTCCAGACCATCAGAGGAGCAGGTGGAGAGCAGAACCAGTCCAACAGGTCAGACAGAGTCGATGGTTCAACTCTAAAAGTTTGGCCATGTGTGGCATTCTCCATATTTTGATTATTTTAGTACAGATTATCAATCCCTGGATTATTATTCTCCATATTATCATCAATCAGTTTATTATTCCCCATACTGTCATCCGTTAGATTATTATTTTACAGATTATCATCCGACAGAATATTATTCTTCATATTACCATCCTTCAGATTATCAGTATCCAGATTATTATTCTCCATATTATCATTAGTCATATTATTATTCTCCATGTTATCATTAGTCATATTATTATTCTCCATGTTATCATCTGTCAGATTATTATTCTCCATGTTATCATCAATCAGATTATTATTCTCCATGTTATCATCAATCAGATTATTATTCTCCAGATTATTATTCTCCATATTATCATCAATCAGATTATTATTATCCAGATTATCATTCTTGAGATTATCATGCTCCATATTATCATTAGTCATATTAATATTCTCCATGTTATCATCCGTCATATTATTATTCTACAGATTATTATTCTCCATATTATCATCAATCAGATTATTATTATCCAGATTATCATTCTTGAGATTATCATGCTCCATATTATCATTAGTCATATTAATATTCTCCATATTATCATCCGTCAGATTATTATTCTCCAGATAATCATTCTCCAGATTATTATTCTCCATATTATCATTAGTCAGATTATTATTCTCCATGTCATCATCCGTCAGATTATTCTTCTACAGAATATTATTCTCCAGATTATTATGCTCCATATTATCATCAGTCAGATTATTATAGCCCATATTATCATCTTTCAGATTTTTATACTACTGATGTAATTCTCCAGATTATATCTCTTCAGATTCTAAATTAGTAGATGATCTGTGGTCAGCCCTGATTCTGAGGCTGTGGTTGTCGACTGTCAGTTCTGCTCTCCACCTGTAGAGTCAGTCAAACGTCCCATCACTCCGGGGTTAGAGGCAGCCCAAAAAAAAAGTGCGTTGTTACGACGGAGGACAGAAGGAGAAGAAGCAGCACAGCAGGCGAGTCTCTTGCCTCTCTCTGAACACAATGACGAGGTGAACGTTTGTGGGACTCTGACTGACTCTGGACGACAGGACACAGACATGCAGCTTTTAGAGTCACAGGAAAACAACACGACCATGTGATCGTCGAAGAAAACCCTGAGTATAAATGTGTCAGAAGAATCATCTGACAAACGTTTCTACACATTCGGTGGTCAGCGGCCGAACTAGAAGAAGGTTCTACGAGCTGCAGAATCAACAGTAGCAGCTTCAACATGAACGTCAGTGATGACAACTGAAGTCACAACACACTGCAACAGTTGAAGGTCAGAGGTCAGAAGATCTGATCTAGGATTTTATGTGTTCATTGATTTGTCTATTGCTTCAGTGAGATGATTCTCTCTCTGTGTGTGTGTGTGTGTGTGTGTGTGTGTGTGTGTGTGTGTGTGTGTGTGTGTGTGTGTGTGTGTGTGTGTGTGTGTGTGTGTGTGTGTGTGTGTGTGTGTGTGTGTGTGTGTGTGTGTGTGTGTGTGTGTGTGTGACTAAACAACACCCCCCCACCTCCACCTCATGCAGGCAACACCTTGGTCAGTAACCTGGATATCATTCTTTAGATTATCATTGTCTAGATTATCATTCTCCAGATTATCAATGTCTAGATTATCATTCTCTATATTATCATATTCTAGATTATCATTCTCTAGATAATAATTCTCTTGATTATCATTCTCCAGATTATCATTGTCCGGATTGTTATTCTCTATATTATCAATGCCTAGATTATCATTCTCTATATTATAATTATCTTGATTATCATTCCCTAGATTTTGATTTTCCAGATTATCAATATCTAGATTATCATCCTCTATATTATCATTCTCATGATCATCATTTTCTAGAATATCATTCTCTAGATTATCATTCTCTAGATTATCAATGACTAGATTACAATTCTCTAGATTATAATTCTCTAGATTATCATTCTCTAGACTATCATTCTCCAGATTATCAATGTCTAGATTATAATTCTCAAGATTATCATTCTCTAGATTGTCATCCTCAAGATTCTTATACTCAAGATTCTCATTCTCGAGATTGTAATCCTTAAAGTCATCATACTCTAGACTATGATCCTTCAGATTATTATCTTTCAGATTATTATACTCTATATTATCATCCTTCAGATTATTATTTTTCAGATTATTATACTCTATATTATCATCCTTCAGATTATCATATTTCTGATCATTGTCGTTTAGATGATCATTCTCCAATACATCATCATAAAGAATATTATTCTCCAGATTATCATGAACATTAGTGACGACAACCAAAGTCACTACACACTGCCGCAGAGACACACAACAGTTGAAGATCAGAAAGTGACTCTGAGATCAGACGATCGGATCAAGGATTTAATCTGTGCATCGATTTTTCTGAGATCATCACCCGTGTGTGTGTGTGTTTTTGTGTGCATGTTGTGCGACTACACAAAACACCCCCTCCACCTCATGCAGGCGACGCCTCGCTCGGTTACCTGGACATCAGGGGGTCTGGGATTGGTGGCGGCGGCTCGCTATGATAACCATTATTACCAGTTTCCATACTGAGAACACACATGACAGACACACGATGAGGGCGGGATGATGGTGGACATGCATCTGCGGACTCATGGCTGCGGTATAAACTTGTTTTAGAGAATAGAATCTGGGCCGGACGAGCTGCAGGAGCCCTTCGTGACCGCTAGAGGGCACACAGGAGGCCAGAGGCAGCACCGAGAGTAGCGTAAACATCAGTATGTAGTTCGGGGGGTCACACGGAGGGAAGGTTCGAAGGATGCAGCGAGAAGAACCGAGACGTTCTCGTTGATGCATCCCGACCGTCGGCGAGGAAAATCGAAAGGACGAGTAAAGTGCAGAGTGCGTGAGAGAGGAAGCGGACGGAGACGTGGACGATGGAAATAGTAGAAATGGTTATCACAAAGTAAAGTGCCACGTCCCCGAGACTGAGGAGCTACAAAGGAGAGGCAGAGAGTCACGGTCCGGCTGCTGGGTCAGCGCCGACGGAACTGAGCCACTCACTCGTCGTAGACGTCCTCCGTGTCCATCCTCCGGTAGTGTTTGGCGAGCCTGACGGCGAAGATGACGTTGGGGAGCAGGAAGAGGGCGCTGCAGCCCAGACCCATCCAGAACACGTTCTGGTCACGGAGAGAGAGAGAGAGAGAGAGAGAGAGAGAGAGGGGCGGGTCAAGACTCAAGGACCCTCACGGGTCACGACCTTCACTCACCATGGAGTCCACCAGGAAGTTGCAGGCCACGATTGCCGCCGTGTCCACGATGTTGCTGAAGGGTTTGCAGGGCGCCACATCCATGGCCAGCTGACACACACACACACACACACACACGCACACACACACACACACACACACACACATGAGCCGGTGTTCAGCGGGAGTCAGAGTGTGCGTCACTCACAGACGTCTTGATCCACTGGATGTACTGGTGGAAGTATCCTAACACGGTGGACGAGTATTTGGAGGTTTCCTGTGAAACGACGAGGAAGCGTCAGACGATCGGACCAGCGGTCCACGTGACAGACTCACCCTCTGGATCAGCAGCGAGGCATTCTGGGAGATGAGCAGCTGAGCGGCGTCGACAGCTTCCAGAACAGCCAGAACTTTGTTCTGAGAGGAAGAGTGGGACACGGATTAACGTCGTGAGATTTTTGATTCGATGTGTTTCCGTCTCGTGGGTTCGTCATGACGACTGTCGTCATGGTGACGTGAGGGGGAACCAGACATGTGGGCTCAGAACTCACCGGCAGGTCCGAGGCGGTCCTTTCCAGGTACCTCATGCTCTGGTTCAGGGCACTCTGTGAGAAGAAATCAAACGTTAAAACTGACAATAAAGAATTATCATAATTCAGATTATTAATCTTTATATGATCAACCTCCAAATGATTATTCTCCAAATAATCATCCTTCAGATTTTCATCCCAAGGATTATCAACCTCCCAATTATGTTACATATTATAATTCTACAAATGATTATTTTTCATATTAAAATACTCCAGATTATTATCCTTTAGTTTATCATTCGCCAGATTATCATCCTTCAAGCGATCATTTCCACATTATCATTCTTCATATTATAAACATACAGATTATCAGTATTTAGATGATAATCCTTTATGGTATTATTCTACAGATTATTATTATCCTACATTTTATTATTCTTCAGATTATAATTTCCAATATCATCATCCTTTAGAATACAATCTTCCAGATAAATATACATCCTTCACATTTATATACTCCAGATAATCATCCCCTGTATGATCATCCTTCAGATTATCATCCCTCACATTTATATAATCCAGATTATCATCCTCTGTATTATCATCCTTCATATTATCATCCCTCACATTTATATAATCCAGATTATCATCCTCTGTATTATCATCCTTCATATTATCATCCCTCACATTTAAAATAATCCAGATTATCGTCCTCTGTATTATCAATCTTCATATTATCATCCCTCACATTTATATAATCCAGATAATCATCCTCTGTATTATCACCTTTCAGATTATCATCCTTCACATTCATATACTCCAGATTATCATCCTTCACATTCATATACTCCAGATTATCATCCTTCACATTCCTATACTCCAGATTATCATCCTTCACATTCATATACTCCAGATTATCATCCTTCACATTCATATACTCCAGATTATCATCCTTCACATTCATATACTCCAGATTATCATCCTTCACATTCATATACTCCAGATTATCATCCTTCATATTATCATCCCTCACATTTATATACTCCAGATTATCATCCTCTGTATTATCATCCTTCATATTATCATCCTTCACATTTATGTATAATACAGATTATCATCCTTCACATTTTTATAATAAAGATTATGGTACATCAGAATGTCAAGATTCTAAAATCCTAATTATAATCCAGAATTAATTACCAGGGAGTAACGACTTTATTGAACCCTTCAGTTTCTATCCTCTACTAGTTTAAAGAGATATTTGCTGTTTTCATTTGTACGTTACAACCATGTAGGTGAAAACAAGATGGAGATTCATCATCTGGACATTCTTTTAGCGAGAGAAGTCAGGCAGGAGAGACTGGGGGGGGGGAGGCCCAGGAGCAGACTTAAATCTGGACCTCAAAAAATGAAAAGGAGGATGAAGATGAACTGATCTGGTGATAATCTGCAGAGGAACTGTGGTTTGAAACAAAGGACTACAGAGGAGAAGATCTGTTGGAACACGCATGCAGACCATGAAGCTCTTTCATCAGTCAGATGAAATCTATCACACGTCCTTGAACACACAGAGGTCGTGGAGACACAACATCACTGACACAAACATCAGGTCATCTGGGGAACAAACACTTGAGTTTAGATCTTACCCGAGCCCTCACGTACTTCTGTGGCCGGTGGAGAGTGAATACAGTGAACATGAGACACTGGCAGCTAAACTGTCACACTGGAGGTTAGTTGAGTGTAACTAGGAGTTGGTTGCTATGGTGACGAGGCTGCAGGAGTGTCTGGGGTGATGAGTCAGCGTGTTTGTGTTCAGTGCAGGTGATCAGATGGTGAGTTACCATGGCCTGCTCCATAGGGATGACCTGCTGCCGGTGGATCTGACGTAGAGTTCCGATGTGGCCTTGTAGAGCTGTCTGGAGGTGACCTCTCGGCTGACACACAAACACACTCATCGTCATCTTCAACACCGTCACCATCATCATCATCATTGTCATCATGATCATCATCGCAATCATCTTCATCTTCATCGTCATCGTCATCATCAGCATCATCATCATCATCATCATCATAATCATCTTCATCGTCATCATCGTCATCATCAACATCATCATCATCATCATCTTCATCTTCATCAGCATCAACATCAACATCAACATCATCTTCATCTTCATCTTCATCTTCATCTTCATCTTCATCATCATCATCAGCATCAACATCAACATCAACATCAACATCAACATCAACATCATCTTCATCTTCATCATCATCTTCACCTTCTTCAAAATCTTCATCATCATCTTTATAATCTTCATCATCATCTTCATCATCGTCACCTTCATAATCTCCATCATATTCATCATAATCTTCTTCACATCATCAGCACCATCATTTTCAACCATTTTCATCATCATCATCATCATCTTTAACCATCTTCATCATCTGCAAACACCAATTTCCTCTTCATCACCACCACCATCATTATCATCAGCATAATATTTTTTATCATCTTCATTATCATCATCTCATGATAGTCATCATCTCCTCATCATCATCATCATTATCATCATCTTCATCAACTTCAACATCATCATCATCTTCATCATCATCTCCTCATCATCATCATCATCATTATCATCATCTTCATCAACTTCAACATCATCATCATCATCATCATCATCTTCATCATCTTCATCATCTTCATCATCATCTCCTCATCCTCATCATCATCATCATCATCTTCATCAACTTCAACATCATCACCATCACCATCACCATCACCATCACCATCACCATCACCATCACCATCATCATCATCATAATCTTCATCATCAGAACTGAGCTTCACTCACCATCAGGTCCGCCTGAGCCTCCAGTTCTTTGGAAAACGACAGCAGGTCCTCCACCGTCACACCTTTGTTCACCTGAGTCACACCAGTGAGCACAGAAGAAGAAACACCTTCAATCTGTCGAGAAACTCACCTCCTCCAGGTAGTCCGCGAAGTTGATGTCGGCCAGACCGACCTCGCTGAAGTCGAGGAGGTTCTGTCGGCCCTCAGACTCCAGCAGCACGATGGCCCGCAGGTCGATCTTCATCTTGTCCAGGTGAGTCACCACGTCCTTGGTGATCTGTGAGAGACAAGATGCTTTAACATCAACCATCCATGTCCACGCTGCTGCTCTGGTGCCTTCACTGACCGTTGTTGTGTTGAGAAAAGTGGAGACGTTGAAGATTTTGTCCAGACGCAGCGCTGAGTAGATGCCCTTGTTCTCCTTGCAGGTGCTGGACCATAGACAAAACTTGTGTGAAGACGTTCTCTCATAGAAGACTGATTCTGCCCTCTAGTGAGTCGAACTGGAACATGCTGAGATGTTTCTCAGGTGAGTTTACCTGTAGAAGCTCTCTGCTGTCAGCTCCAGGTCCGAGTCGTTGTACAAGAACCCCGGGATGAAGTTCTTCCACTCGGGGTTGACCAGGTGTGGAGCGTCCACGACCTGAGGAACGAAGAGACGAGTCAGAGGGAGCAGCAGACGCTTGAGGGAGTCGACTCACCGAGAAGATCTCTCTGGACTTGAAGGGTTCACAGACCAGCTTCTCCACGTTTCCTCCGGCCAGGAAGAGGACGGTCAGCAGGCCCATGAGCAGGCACGAGAAGATGAAGCTGAAGCCCACACCGCTGTGGAGGACGAGAGACGACCGTCAAAGAACAACTTGTTTCAAGGTCATTATTAGTCAAAATATAACACACGCCACTTCTTACACTTACGGTGACCCAGAGCGCAAATCATTTACAAACAGAATTACAAATTACAGATTTACAGGAAATTGTTTTTTTGTTTCAGGAAATTTCAAAGTTTCAAAGTTTGTAAATGTGTATCAGGAAATTTAAAATTTGTTTCAGGGTATTTTTATTTTGTTTCAGACTATTTAAATGTTGTTTCAGGAAATTTGAAATTTAGTTTTTGACATTTTGTTGAGGGTTTGTAAATGTGTTTCAGGATATAGTTTCAGCATATTTAAATTAGTTTCATGAAATTGAAATGTTGTTTCAGGACATTTGTAATTTGGTTTAAGGAATATTTAAATTAGTTTAAGGAATATTTAAATTAGTTTCAGGAAATTTAAATTTTGTTTCAGGACATTTGTAATTTGGTTTAAGGAATATTTAAATTTTGTTTCAGGAAATTGAAATTTTGTTTCATAAAATTGAAATTTTGTTTCATAAAATTGAAATCTTGTTTCAAGAAATTGAAATTTTGTTTTAAAAAAATGTAATTTTGTTTCAGGAAATTAAAATTTTGTTTCAAAGTTTGTAAATGTGAATCAGGAAACTGAAATTTTTTCGAAAACAAAACACATTTTCGATTTGTTTCAGGAAATGGACATTTTGTTTCAGAGAAATTAAATTTAGTTTTTGAGATTTTGTTGAGAGTTTGTAAATGTGTTTCAGGCTTTACTTTTAGGACATTAAAATATTGTTACAGGGAATTTTAGTTTTGTTTCATAGATTTTGTTTGTCAATTTGTTTCAGAATATTTAAATTTATTTTCAGGAAATAAAAATATTGTTACTTATTAAAACAATTGTAATCTTGTTTCATAGATTTTAGTTTTGTGTCAGAGTTGGTTAATGTGTTTCATAATTAATATATTCAAATTCTGTTTCAGGAAATTTTACATTTGTTTCAGAAAATAGAAGTTAGTTTTAGAAATGCAATTTTTTTTTGGAAGAAATTAAAATATCGTTGTAGGAAATTGAAATTTCGTTTCATAAAATTGTAATTTTGTTTCAGGAAATTGTTTTTTTTTTTGAGTAAATTGATTTTTTTGTTTCAGAAAATTGTAATTTTGTTTCATAAAATTGAAATTTTGTTTCAGAAACTTGTAATTTTGTTTCATAAAATTGTAATTTTGTTTCAGGAAATTGATTTTTTTTTTTGAGTAAATTGATTTTTTTGTTTCAGAAAATTGTAATTTTGTTTCATAAAATTGAAATTTTGTTTCAGAAACTTGTAATTTTGTTTCATAAAATTGTAATTTTGTTTCAGGAAATTGATTTTTTTTTGAGGAAATTGAAATTTTGTTTCATAAAATTGAAATTTTGTTTCATAAACTTGTAATTTTGTTTCATAAAATTGAAATTTTGTTTCATAAAATTGTAATTTTGTTTCATAAAATTGAAATTTTGTTTCAGAAACTTGTAATTTTGTTTCATAAAATTGAAATTTTGTTTCAGGAAATTGTAATTTTGTTTCAGAAAATTGAAATTTTGTTTCAGAAAATTGAAATTTTGTTTCAGAAAATTTACATTTTGTTTCAGAAAATTTACATTTTGTTTCAGAAAATTTACATTTTGTTTCATAAAATTGACATTTTGTTTCATAAAATTGTAATTTTGTTTCAGGAAATAGATTTTTTTTTGAGGAAATTGAAATTTTGTTTCAGAAAATTGTAATTTTGTGTCAGAAAATTGTAATTTTGTTTCATAAAATTGAAATTTTGTTTCAGAAACTTGTAATTTTGTTTCATAAAATTGTAATTTTGTTTCAGGAAATAGATTTTTTTTTGAGGAAATTGAAATTTTGTTTCAGAAAATTGTAATTTTGTTTCAGAAAATTGTAATTTTGTTTCAGAAAATTGTAATTTTGTTTCAGAAAATTGAAATTTTGTTTCATAAAATTGAAATTTTGTTTCAGAAACTTGTAATTTTGTTTCAGGAAATTGATTTTTTTTTTAGGAAATTGAAATTTTGTTTCAGAAAATTGAAATTTTGTTTCAGGAAATTGATTTTTTTTTTAGGAAATTGAAATTTTGTTTCAGAAAATTGAAATTTTGTTTCAGGAAATTGTAATTTTGTTTCAGAAAATTGAAATTTTGTTTCAGAAAATTGACATTTTGTTTCATAAAATTGTAATTTTGTTTCATAAAATTGTAATTTTGTTTCAGGAAATCGAAAATTTGTTTCCAGATATTGAAATTTTGTTTCAGGGAAATTTAATTTTTTTTTCAGGAAATTTAAATTTTGTTTCATATAATTCATCTAGTTTTGTTTTGTAAATGACTTTCAGGAAATTGAAATAATCGCTTCAGGAAAATGTATCTTTGTTTGAGGAAATTGTAGTTTCGATTTAGCAGATCAGAATTTTTTCTAGGGAAATTGAATTGTGTATTTAGTTCCTCTGAGCCACCGTACAAACGTGACCCTGGTGAGTAGAAGTGTAAACTTGCGCCATCAGCATGGTTCCTCCGGTGTTGGAGATGCAGCCGCGGGTGGTGGGCGAGGCGTGTTTGTCGTAGCCCAGGGTCCCGCACAGCAGACCCAGATAGTTGAAGGCCAGGACCAGGACCACCATGCAGCACAGAGCGATACAAGCGATCCACCTGGAGGCGTCAGAACCATCATGTGACCTCGTGCACCACAGTCAACACAGATACACAACTTCTTACCCACAATTCAAGATTCATTTTCTAATTCATTAAAAAACGACAACTCACCACGTTTTACCACACTCTCTTTGTCTCACTCCCTCTCAGTGAACTCATCAGGTTCTACCGCACGAGTAGTTTAGTTTTGTTTCAGAGTTGGTTAATGTGTTTCATAATTAATATATTCAAATTTTGTTTCAGGAAAATTTACATTTGTTTCAGAAATAGAAATATGCTTTCAAAAATTGTAATTTTGTTTCAGGAAATTATAATTTTGTTTGAGGAAATAAATTTTTTTTTGAGGAAATTGAAATTTTGTTTCAAAAAATTGTAAATTTGTTTCAGAAAATTGTAAATTTGTTTCATAAAATTGTAAATTTGTTTCAGAAAATTGTACATTTTTTAATCTGTTTGAGGAAATTTTAATTTCGTTTCATAAAATTGTAATTTTTGATTTTCTAATTCATTAAAAAACGACAACTCACCACGTTTTTACCACACTCTCTTTGTCTCACTCCCTCTCAGTGAACTCATCAGCGGTGGTGCTACCGTAATGGCAGTTGTACGAGCTCACCTGTAGAAGTCCATCTTGTCGATCTCGGGGTAGTAGTCCTCGATCTTGGCGTGTGTGTGGCTGATGAAGACGGTGAAGTTGGAGAGAGAGTTCTGCACCGGGAAGCCTCTGGAGAAGCTGCTGATGTTGCTGCCCAGAGCGTCCACCAGGCTCTTCACGTCTGAAGGTCGAGTGGAGACACAAACATTGGTGTCGTGACACGAACTCACTCACAGGTTTGGTGGCTTCAGACTCACTCTCCACCACGGCGCGCGTCTGCTCCAGCACCAGGTGAGGCGTGTTGTTCAACGAGGACGAGCCCTGCGACGCACACGCGTGTTCAGAGACGACACACACGTGTTGATGACACACACGTCCACCAGACGCACACAACATGATCTCACCCGCTGCACGACGCCGCTCAGGTCCGTCTTCAACACGTCGTTCATTCGCTCGAGCTGAAGATTGACCTTCGGAAGCTGCAGGAACAAAACATTCCTGAGTCAGTTTGTTGTGTTGGAGCTGAGAGTGTCTGAGTGTCTGACTGAGCTCAGTCGTCCAGGAGAGACTCGGAGGAGGTGTTTCACGAGCAGGAAGGATGGACTGAACTAGGATAGAAGGATGGACTGAAGAATGGATGGAAGGATGGAAAGAAAAATGGAGTAGGAGTAGTTGTGTACCTGAGTGAAGTTGTGTACCCATGTGTAGGTGTGTACCAATGTGTAGTTGTGTACCCTAGTGTAGTTGTTTACTAGAGTGTAGTAGTTGTGTACCTGAGTGAAGTTGTGTACCCATGTGTAGGTGTGTACCAATGTGTAGCTGTGTACCCTAGTGTAGTTGTTTACTAGAGTGTAGTAGTTGTGTACCTGAGTGAAGTTGTGTACCCATGTGTAGGTGTGTACCAATGTGTAGCTGTGTACCCTAGTGTAGTTGTTTACTAGAGTGTAGTAGTTGTGTACCTGAGTGTAGTTGTTTACCTGAGTGTAGTTGTGTACCCATGTGTAGGTGTGTACCAATGTGTAGCTGTGTACCCTAGTGTAGTTGTTTACTAGAGTGTAGTAGTTGTGTACCTGAGTGAAGTTGTGTACCCATGTGTAGGTGTGTACCAATGTGTAGCTGTGTACCCTAGTGTAGTTGCTTACTAGAGTGTAGTAGTTGTGTACCTGAGTGTAGTTGTTTACCTGAGTGTAGTTGTGTACCCATGTGTAGGTGTGTACCAATGTGTAGCTGTGTACCCTAGTGTAGTTGTTTACTAGAGTGTAGTAGTTGTGTACCTGAGTGAAGTTGTGTACCCATGTGTAGGTGTGTACCAATGTGTAGCTGTGTACCCTAGTGTAGTCGTTTACTAGAGTGTAGTAGTTGTGTACCTGAGTGTAGTTGTTTACCTGAGTGTAGTTGTGTACCCATGTGTAGGTGTGTACCAATGTGTAGCTGTGTACCCTAGTGTAGTTGTTTACTAGAGTGTAGTAGTTGTGTACCTGAGTGTAGTTGTTTACCTGAGTGTAGTTGTGTACCCATGTGTAGGTGTGTACCAATGTGTAGCTGTGTACCCTAGTGTAGTTGTTTACTAGAGTGTAGTAGTTGTGTACCTGAGTGAAGTTGTGTACCCATTTGTAGGTGTGTACCAATGTGTAGCTGTGTACCCTAGTGTAGTTGCTTACTAGAGTGTAGTAGTTGTGTACCTGAGTGTAGTTGTTTACCTAAGTGTAGTTGTGTACCCATGTGTAGGTGTGTACCAATGTGTAGCTGTGTACCCTAGTGTAGTTGTTTACTAGAGTGTAGTAGTTGTGTACCTGAGTGAAGTTGTGTACCCATGTGTAGGTGTGTACCAATGTGTAGCTGTGTACCCTAGTGTAGTCGTTTACTAGAGTGTAGTAGTTGTGTACCTGAGTGTAGTTGTTTACCTGAGTGTAGTTGTGTACCCATGTGTAGGTGTGTACCAATGTGTAGCTGTGTACCCTAGTGTAGTTGTTTACTAGAGTGTAGTAGTTGTGTACCTGAGTGAAGTTGTGTACCCATGTGTAGGTGTGTACCAATGTGTAGCTGTGTACCCTAGTGTAGTTGTTTACTAGAGTGTAGTAGTTGTGTACCTGAGTGTAGTTGTTTACCTGAGTGTAGTTGTGTACCCATGTGTAGGTGTGTACCAATGTGTAGCTGTGTACCCTAGTGTAGTTGTTTGCTAGAGTGTAGTAGTTGTGTACCTGAGTGAAGTTGTGTACCCATGTGTAGGTGTGTACCAATGTGTAGCTGTGTACCCTAGTGTAGTTGTTTACTAGAGTGTAGTAGTTGTGTACCTGAGTGTAGTTGTTTACCTGAGTGTAGTTGTGTACCCATGTGTAGGTGTGTACCAATGTGTAGCTGTGTACCCTAGTGTAGTTGTTTACTAGAGTGTAGTAGTTGTATACCTGAGTGAAGTTGTGTACCCATGTGTAGGTGTGTAACAATGTGTAGCTGTGTACCCTAGTGTAGTTGTTTACTAGAGTGTAGTAGTTGTGTACCTGAGTGAAGTTGTGTACCCATGTGTAGGTGTGTACCAATGTGTAGCTGTGTACCCTAGTGTAGTTGTTTACTAGAGTGTAGTAGTTGTGTACCTGAGTGAAGTTGTGTACCCATGTGTAGGTGTGTACCAATGTGTAGCTGTGTACCCTAGTGTAGTTGTTTACTAGAGTGTAGTAGTTGTGTGCCTGAGTGTAGTTGTTTACCTGAGTGTAGTTGTGTACCCATGTGTAGGTGTGTACCAATGTGTAGGTGTGTACCCTAGTGTATTTGTTTACTAGAGTGTAGTAGTTGTGTGGTTGTGTGTAGTTGTGTACCTGTGTGTAGGTCTGACCAATGTGTAGGTGTGTACCAATGTGTAGGTGTGTACCCTAGTGTATTTGTTTACTAGAGTGTAGTAGTTGTGTGCTCGTGTTTAGTTGTGTACCTGTGTGTAGTTGTGTACCCATGTGTAGGTGTGTACCAATGTGTAGGTGTGTACCCTAGTGTATTTGTTTACTAGAGTGTAGTAGTTGTGTGCTCATGTGTAGTTGTGTACCTGTGTGTAGTTATATACCCGTATGTATGTGTGTACCTCTGTGTAGTTGTGTACCCGTGTGTAGTTGGCACTGGTGTGTGGTTGTGTACCTGTGTGTAGTTGGGGCTGATGTGTGGTTGTGTACCCGTGTGTAGTTGGCGCTGATGTGTGGTTGTGTACCCGTGTGTAGTTGGCGCTGATGTGTGGTTGTGTACCCGTGTGTAGTTGGCGCTGATGTGTAGTTGTGTACCCGTGTGTAGTTGGCGCTGATGTGTGGTTGTGTTCCTGTGTGTAGTTGGCACTGGTGTGTAGTTGTGTACCTGTGTGTAGTTGGCACTGGTGTGTAGTTGTGTATCCGTGTGTAGTTGGCGCTGATGTGTGGTTGTGTACCCGTGTGTAGTTGGCGCTGGTGTGTGTTTGTGTACCCGTGTGTAGTTGGCACTGGTGTGTGGTTGTGTACCCGTGTGTAGTTGGCACTGGTGTGTGGTTGTGTGCCCGTGTGTAGTTGGTGCTGATGTGTGGTTGTGTACCCGTGTGTAGTTGGCACTGGTGTGTGTTTGTGTACCCGTGTGTAGTTGGCTCTGATGTGTGGTTGTGTACCCGTGTGTAGTTGGCACTGGTGTGTAGTTGTGTACCCGTGTGTAGTTGGCGCTGATGTGTGGTTGTGTACCCGTGTGTAGTTGGCGCTGATGTGTAGTTGTGTACCCGTGTGTAGTTGGCGCTGATGTGTAGTTGTGTACCCGTGTGTAGTTGGCGCTGATGTGTGGTTGTGTACCCGTGTGTAGTTGGCGCTGATGTGTAGTTGTGTACCCGTGTGTAGTTGGCGCTGATGTGTGGTTGTGTTCCTGTGTGTAGTTGGCACTGGTGTGTAGTTGTGTACCTGTGTGTAGTTGGCACTGGTGTGTAGTTGTGTATCCGTGTGTAGTTGGCGCTGATGTGTGGTTGTGTACCCGTGTGTAGTTGGCGCTGGTGTGTGTTTGTGTACCCGTGTGTAGTTGGCACTGGTGTGTGGTTGTGTACCCGTGTGTAGTTGGCACTGGTGTGTGGTTGTGTGCCCGTGTGTAGTTGGTGCTGATGTGTGGTTGTGTACCCGTGTGTAGTTGGCACTGGTGTGTGTTTGTGTACCCGTGTGTAGTTGGCTCTGATGTGTGGTTGTGTACCCGTGTGTAGTTGGCACTGGTGTGTAGTTGTGTACCCGTGTGTAGTTGGCGCTGATGTGTGGTTGTGTACCCGTGTGTAGTTGGCGCTGATGTGTAGTTGTGTACCCGTGTGTAGTTGGCGCTGATGTGTGGTTGTGTTCCTGTGTGTAGTTGGCACTGGTGTGTAGTTGTGTACCTGTGTGTAGTTGGCACTGGTGTGTAGTTGTGTATCCGTGTGTAGTTGGCGCTGATGTGTGGTTGTGTACCCGTGTGTAGTTGGCGCTGGTGTGTGTTTGTGTACCCGTGTGTAGTTGGCACTGGTGTGTAGTTGTGTACCCGTGTGTAGTTGGCGCTGATGTGTGGTTGTGTACCCGTGTGTAGTTGGCGCTGATGTGTGGTTGTGTACCCGTGTGTAGTTGGCGCTGATGTTTGGTTGTGTACCCGTGTGTAGTTGGCACTGGTGTGTAGTTGTGTACCCGTGTGTAGTTGGCGCTGATGTGTGGTTGTGTACCCGTGTGTAGTTGGCGCTGGTGTGTGTTTGTGTACCCGTGTGTAGTTGGCACTGGTGTGTAGTTGTGTACCCGTGTGTAGTTGGCGCTGATGTGTGGTTGTGTACCCGTGTGTAGTTGGCGCTGATGTGCAGTTGTGTACCCGTGTGTAGTTGGCGCTGATGTGTGTAGTTGTGTACCCGTGTGTAGTTGGCGCTGATGTGCAGTTGTGTGAGCGACTGCCGGATGTTGCGACACAGCTGCGCAGACGTGGCGTCCGACTCCTCGTCATGACAGCCGGGGTCGTGGAGAGTTCGGTTGATACTGGATCGAACCAGACTCAGGTTGAAGTTCAGCTTCCCGGCTCCTTCCTGCAGGACCTGCAGAGACACGCTGACGTTCTCCAGAGCTTCCTTGGTCTCTCGCATCGCTGCAGACGACACACACACACACACACACACACACACACACACACAACGGTCACCATGGTAACCTGACCTCCAGTGCTGCACCTGGTCGTCAACATCATGTCACACATGCAACACCTGAAGATCCAAGATGAAGACACTGAGGATGATGAAGGTAACAACGTGCTGAGATCATCATCTTCTTCTTCTTCACTTGTTCATAGGACACAATCAACCAGGAGTCTGTGTGTGTGTGTGTGTGTGTGTGTGTGTGTGTGTGTGTGTGTGTGTGTGTGTGTGTGTGTGTGTGTGTGTGTGTGTGTGTGTGTGTGTGTGTGTGTGTGTGTGTGTGTGTGTGTGTTTGAGAGTGTGTGTGTGACTGGGTTAATGTTGTAGTTACTGTGTTCATGTGTTGTTATGTGTGTGTGTATAGTGATGTGTGTGTATGTGTGTACTGTAGGTGTGCATGCATGTGTGTGTGTGTGTGTGTGTGTGTGTAGGTGTGTGTTTGAGAGTGTGTGTGTGGGACTGGGTTAATGTTGTAGTTACTGTGTTTATGTGTAGTTTGTGTTTGCTTTGTTTGTGTGTGTGTATAGAGATATGTGTATGTGTGTACTGTAGGTGTGCATGCATGTGTGTGAGAGTGTGTTTGTGTGTAGGTGCGTGTGTAGGTGTGTGTGTGAGAGTGTGTGTGTGAGAGTGTGTGTGAGAGTGTGTGTGTGTGACTGGGTTAATGTGGTAGTAACTGTGTTCATGTGTGGTTATGTGTGTGCTTTGTTTGTGTGTGTGTATAGAGATGTGTCTATGTGTGTACTGTAGGTGTGCATGCATGTGATAGTGTGTATGCGCATTTTTAGGATTTTTTTTGTGCATTATGTGTTTGATGTGTGGTTTTTTTGTCTATTCTTTTGTGTGTGCTGTGGTGTGGTGTTTTTGTGTATTTCTGTCTGTGTGAGGGTATTTGTGTATTTCTGTCTGTGTGAGTGTGTTTAAGTCTTTGTGTATGTTTTAGTGTGTTTGTGTCCTGGTGTAAGTGGGTTTCTGTATGTGTGTATGTGTAAGTGTGTTTATGTATGTGTATTTTTGTCTGTGTATTCATGTGTGTACGTGGGAGTATGTTTGTGTCTGTAATTGTGTATGTATATTTGTTATATGTGATTGTTTGTCTTTAAGTGTGTTTGTGTATGTGTGTATGCGTATGTGTTAGTGTATTTGTGTGTGTATGTGTATTTTTGTCTATTTGTATATTTGTGTATGTGGGAGTATGTTTGTGTCTGTAATTGTGTATGTATATTTGTTATATGTGAGTGTTTGGGTCTTTAAGTGTGTTTGTGTATTTATGTCCGTGTGTATGTGTTAGTGTATTTGTTTGTGTTTATGTGTTTGTGTATTTGTGTGTGTATGTGTAGGTGTGTACGTGTATTTTTGTCTGCGTCTATTCATGTGTTTACGTGGGAGTGTGTTTGTGTCTGTAAGTGTATTTGTTATATGTGTATATGTGAGTGCGTCTGTAAGTGTGTTAGTGTATTTGTGTGTGTATGTGTTAGTGTATTTGTGTGTATATGTAGGTGTGTTTGTGTATTTTTGTCTGTGTGTATTGATGTGTGTAAATGGGAGTGTGTTTGTGTCTGTAAATGTATTTGTTATATGTGAGTGTGTTTGTGCATTTGTTATATGTGTATATGTGTATATGTGAGTGTGTTTGTGTCTGTACGTGTGTTTGTGTATTTGTGTGTGTTATGAATTGAATTCCTCTCGACATAAGTGAAGATTAAACGATGGCAGATAAATTTCGATTAAGTATTTAAACTAAAAATGTGTAACTGAAAAACACACAAGTCATAATGAAGTCATCAGGACTCACGTGTGTGTGTGTGTGTGTGTGTGTGTGTGTGTGTGTGTGTGTGTGTGTGTGTGTGTGTGTGTGTGTGTGTGTGTGTGTGTGTGTTTGTCAGGTATATGCCCATATAAGGAAGCATGTCGCACAAGCACAAAAGTCAAAACTTCTCATCACGATGACTAGAGATATAACAACCAGAACAACTGGTTATACTAGTTACACGTGGGTGAGATCAGGTTTCATCGGGATCACACAGGAACATAGCACAAAGGTCAAAAGGTCACAAGGTCACAAGGGTCACTGTTACCTTTGACAGCTCGCTCGATTCTCACTTTTGGAGAAAAGAAGAAAAATAAAGAAACACAATTTGAAGAAGCGCCGACGTTAGATCACGAGCAGGAGGCTGGCGCGTCGTCATGGCGATAAGACGGCAGCAGGAAATGAAAACAACGACGACCCGGGACGCAGGAAATGAACACGTACCTCCGGCCATGTTGAGCACCTGGTCCAGAGCGGGACGCACCTCCTTATCCAGCTGATCGTGGATCCTGGCGCCCAGGAGAGTCTCGATGTCTGCAGACGACACTCGCCGTCACTCAGAGTCATCATTAATACCATCTCCAAGTTCATGTGTGTGTCAGGTGTGTGAGGAGGAGACCCTGGAAGAGACCAGACCCACTTACTGTCCAGGTCGTAGACCACCTTGTTCTTGGCGGTGGCGTACTGCGAGATGAGGTAATCGATTTGCTGCGCCAGGAGACACA
The DNA here is from genome assembly GCF_982586985.1 of Callionymus lyra. NCBI lineage: Eukaryota > Metazoa > Chordata > Actinopteri > Syngnathiformes > Callionymidae > Callionymus > Callionymus lyra. The sequence goes on from NC_141826.1 coordinate 19,117,901, forward strand.
AGCGAGCACAGAGAGTGAGTCGAGGATCGGAGACACGGGAGAAGCGAGGCTACCGAGGGAGTGTCGTTGACGAAGGTGTGAAGGTCCCTCATGTTGCTGTTGACCAGGCGACGGATGTTCTTCACCTGCGAGCTCAGGTTCTGGTTGGCGGCGTACGCACACAGCACTCCCATCCTGCAGGGGGAGCCAACCAGAGTTCAGAGTCATTTCTGATGTCATTTAAAACTCTGGTTACATCCCTTTGATCCTCATGCACTCCTACACACTGTTGTTGTGTGTGTGTGTGTGTGTGTGTGTGTGTGTGTGTGTGTGTGTGTGTGTGGGTGTGTGTGTGTGTGTGGGTGTGTGTGTGTGTGTGTGTGTGTGTGTGTGTGTGTGGGTGTGTGTGTGTGTGTGTGTGCTACACAAGTAAGTAAGTAAGTAAGTAATATTTATTTATATAGCGCTTTTCGAGACCAGGGTCACAAAGCAAGAGTCACTTCCTTCACAGCTGTTGTGTGTGTGTGTGTGTATACCTGTGTGTTTGCTACACAGGAGTCGTTTCATTCACAGCTTTTGTGTGTGTGTGTGTGTGTGTGTGTGTGTGTGTGTATACCTGTGTGTGTCTGCTACACAGGAGTCATTTCATCCACAGCTTTTGTGTGTGTGTGTTCGATACCTGTGTGTGTCTGCTACACAGGAGTCATTTCATTCACAGCTTTTGTGTGTGTGTGTGTATACCTGTGTGTGTCTGCTACACAGGAGTCGTTTCATTCACAGCTTTTGTGTGTGTGTTTGTGTACACCTGTGTGTTTGCTACACAGGAGTCGTTTCATTCACAGCTTTTGTGTGTGTGTGTGTGTGTGTATACCTGTGTGTGTCTGCTACACAGGAGTCATTTCATTCACAGCCTTTGTGTGTGTGAGTTCGATACCTGTGTGTGTCTGCTATAAAGGAGTCATTTCATTCAAAGCTCTTCTGTGTGTGTGTGTGTGTGTTTGTTTATACATGTGTGTGTCTGCTACACAGGAGTCATTTTATTCACAGCTTTTGTGTGTGTGTGTGTGTCTGCTACACAGTAGTCATTTTATTCACAGCTTTTGTGTGTGTGTGTATACCTGTGTGTGTCTGCTACACAATAGTCATTTTATTCACAGCTTGTGTGTGTGTGTATACCTGTGTGTGTCTGCTACACAAGAGTCATTTCATTCACAGCTCTTGTGTGTGTGAATGTGTACACCTGTGTCTGCTATACCTGCTCTTTCATTTACAGGATTGTGTGTATGTGTGTTTGCATGCGTTTATATGTGAATTTGTTGTGAATTTGTTGGCTTGTGAGTGTTTGTGTGCGTGTGTATATGCTTGTGTGTTTGTATGTTTTTGCTTGTTTTTGTTTGTGTGTGTCTGTGTGTGTTTGTATGCTTGTGAGTTTAAGCATGTGTTTATGTGAGTATGTGTGTTTTAGTTTATTTGTACGTCTGTCTGTGTATGTGTTTGTGTGCGAATTTGTGCATGTTTATATATTTCCGTATGTTTGTGTGTGTGTTGTATGTCTGTCTGTGTGTGTTTGTGCATGTTTGTATGCTTTTGCACCTTTGTATGTTTTTGTGTGTTGGTATGTTTGAGTGTGTATGTCTGTGTGTGTGTGTGCATGCTTGTCCGTTTGAGCATTTGTGTATGTGTGTGAATCTGATAGATTTCAAAGTTCAAAGGGACGAGAGCAGATTCATCAGCAGCATAAAGTGCCGACTCATCATCCAGAGCTAATGACACTGAGGCTGTGAAACCTAGTTTGTGTTGCGCTGCTCTGGTGTGTGTTCTCATGTTTGTGCATAATTGGAGTGCAGGACCACGAAGCTGGAAGACCTATTTCCTGTTTATCAGCTTTTATTTTGGCGAGCAAACAGACTGAGTCATAGGTGGTTATCAGTGAGAAACAGAAAGTGAAAGTTAGTAGTTTCCTGGAACAAACGCATGTCGTCTTCAAAGAGAAGAATAAAGACATCACTTCAAGAAAGGTCAGTTGAAACAAGTCAGTTGTGTGTTTTGAACTTGTGTGCGTTTATGTATGTATCTTTGTGCATGTACATGTGTTTGTGAGAATGCATGTGGATGTGTTCCCTCAATATTTAAGTGTGTGTGTGTGAGAGTGTGTGTGCATGCATATATACGTGTGTTTTTAAAAAAAATTATAAATATGTGTATGTGTGTGTGTATGTTTGTGTTTCTATGTGTTTGTGTGTATGTATTTGATTGTGTGTGTGTGTGTGGAAACGTAAGTAACTTTTTTTAATTTTTTTATATAAAGCTTTTCCAGACCAGGGTCACAAAGCGCTTAAACAATCAAAACAATATTCAATAAAGTATATACTTTAAAGGGCAAGATAATACTGAGAACACAACAGGAGTGTTCAGGTGTGGGTGTGTGTGTGTGCGTGAGTGTGTGTATGTGCTTAACTAGGTAGGTTTTTTTGAATTCTTGTGTTTAAAAGAGTATGTTTTACAAACTAGAATTCTAAGGTTAAAGAATGGAGTGTTAAAATTAGCAAATTACTCATTTTAGATGAAACTAACACACAAAGTCGCACAAGTGTAGTACGATGACATAAAACAAGTAATCAGGAAACTACTACTGTCTTTCACCCTGATTGAAAACACAGATTATTGTTATTAAATCCACACGATCACGTTTAACATACATAACAAAACAGAAAAGAAACTAATAAATCCACACAACTGAGGTCATCAACACAGAAATACTGTAGATCATTAAAGAGACTGGATTGAAGCCCAGTAAAGGTTTATGTGGACAAATAGTTAACTTTCAAAAAATGGACTTTAATCTTTTTATAATGTTTCTTAAGAGATCAGGTGAGGTTTTATAGAAGACGTTGAGTGCGAAAGAACGACCACAGATGTTTACAATGTTCTGGGCGATACTTTTTCCTTCTGTTTGTGCAGATAGACGTGATATTACTTGTTGGTGAGGATGTTCTGAGGTGGTTCAGATGGCAGCCCCGTCACCTGAACTCCTCCAACAGGAGGACCATGAGAGGTGAGACAAGCATCTTCTTCACGCTGTAAAAATGTCCTTATTGTCTTGAAGATCTTAGTTTTAAAGCAAATTAATAAAATGTTTTAAATACATTTTTTACTAAGCAAGTTCAATTCAACTCATCTTAGCACGTGGACAGACGTCTGCAGATTTACGTCTTTATGTGTCAAACTACAGTTGAGCACTGAGACTTCTGTTCAAGGTCAAAAGTAAAGCTCCAAGAAGGACCTGCTGAAGGTGGACCAGAGCAGCCTGGACATGGAGCAGAATCTTGCTGTGACCAGTCTATAGGAAGACTGGTTGACTTCAAATGTAGACAAGACTTCACAGAAGAAAGGCGAGTGTATACAAATGAAGTTCTGACTGACTGAAAATGAGCAGGATTAGGTCCTGGAACTTCTTTCTGTGACTCCTATTTGGTCTTCCCTCCCACAGACCGGACCGTGGCCTATTAGGAGTTCTTCCTTGTGGGCCTGTCGGACCACAAACACACCTGGAAGCTACATTCCAGGTACGTGACTGTAGCCTTTGTGATTCCCTTAATCGTGGATTGTGAAGCTTGAGATGTCAGTATCTCATGATATTAAATACCAATCACTACTAGTAGGATTCCAGATCATACTAGTAGTGATTGGAATCGTACTACTGATCTGGGATCTGAATATTGTAATTCCAATCTGTCCTAGGAGGATTCAGGATTCTACTAATGAATTCCAATCTCTAGTAGGAGAGATTGGAATCCTACTATTGTACTACGATCTGAATATTGGAATTCCAATCTGTCCTAGGACAAATGGGAATTCTACAAGGACAATCTCCAATTCTAATAGGAGAAATTCGGATTACAACAAAATGTTATTTCAATGTAATCAAACCCTAACCCTCACCCTAAACCATATCAATATTAAGATCCAGACCCGGCGGCATGGGCGGGCATTGGGGGGCCGTTCCCACCCCCAGGTCTGAAAACACAAGCACTGAAGTTAACCTGAACCCTGGAGTGAACATTCAAACTGAGAGAGGCAGCTGCAGCTGAAGCCTTTACTTAAACTCACCAAGACACCTGCCTTGGACTTGGGCTCAGTTCAGTATTGTTTTTATTGTACCTTTTAAAAACAAGGCTCCTGTAGAATGACTAAATAGTGTGGGCTGCATCAAGTAGTCAAACAGATCACACATCACACCTAACATGATTTTGTTGAATGAGATGACAACTTATTTGATGTTCAATCCAGTGTTTGTTGGTTGTTGGGATTTTTTTTAGATTTTGTCTATCACTTTCTTAGTAATGGGAGAATTTTTTTTCTGTACTGTGCGAGTAGTCCCAGAGCCATTGTTCCATTTAGGTTGAAAACTTTGCCCCCCTGAAAAAATGTAATGCCCCCCCTTAAATGTTTTTCTGCAGCCGGGTCTGTTAAGATCCCAGTTCAGTAGCAATCTGTACTAGTAGGATTCCAGATCCTACTGGATTCCAATAATGATTAGAACTGTAGTTCCTTGGTTTTGCCACTAGGTGGATTAATTAGTTGTTTGGGTTTGTTAGCGTTAGCATCGGGACGGGTCGTCTCAGTGATGAAGCCAGTTTCAAGTGGGTTGCGTCATTGAATAATTACTGCCAAGAGACAATCCATCATAAACACACGTACAAACAAAGAACTGCTTGGACTGTGTTTAATAAACTTGTTTGTGACTTCTTCAACAAAGTCAGGCCCTCCTGCTCATTCTGTGATCTTCTTGTCTTTTTGGCCAAATCCTTTCAAGATGCAATATCTTATCTTGCAATTGCATCTATCAGTGGTTAAATTTAGATCGCTCGGCTCGTCTTTGCGATCTTCCTCTCTGTCCACCAAATTACTGCCACCTACTGGCAAATATGTATAACGCCATTAAAGTAAAGAAGGTAACAGAATGACAAATATTCGGTTTACAAAAAGCATGCACGGTACTATAACAATGCTGATACGTATCTCTTGGTCCATGATATGGACTACTCTTATGAGAGGCAGGTGATACTTGATGATGATCATTAGATACTGACATCAAAATAATGATCCGTTTATTGCCTTCAGGATCTTAAACAGGAGACGTTCGGCTTTGTGGAGAGGGAGCTGAAACAATACTGGAATGTTTTGAGCGCAAACAACATGGAGACCGATGAGGAGGTGGTGACAGGAGGCGAGTTGGAGGAGCAATGGAGCAACAGAGAAGCTTTCCAGAAGATCACAGAGAGCCACCTGAGGATGATGGAGCAGCATGATCTGGCTGAGCTTCTGGGGAATAGTTAGATAACCTTCTTTGACTTGAGGTTGAGAGTCCAACATCAGACCTACTGACTTCTTCTTCTTCTTCATCTTTCAGAGAGGCGTGTTGGTGTGAGTCGTCGGGACCTACAGAGGAGCCTGAAACAGAAGGTCCAGTTTGTGTTCGAGGGGATCGCTAAAGTGGGGAACGCTGTACCTCTCCATCAGATCTACACGGATCTCTACGTCACTGAGGGGGACACCACACAGGTCAACGAAGAACACGAGGTACTGCGGATCGAAACCGCTTCAAGGAAATCCAGCAGGCCAGAGAGAACCATACGACAGGAGGACCTCTTTAGAAGCTCACCGGGGGGCCACGTACCAAGATGCGTGCTGACGAAGGGTGTAGCTGGCATTGGGAAGACTCTGCTGACACAGAAGCTGATCCTGGACTGGGCTGAAGACAAAGCCCACCAGAACTTCCAGCTTATACTTCCTTTCACCTTTAGGGAGCTGAATGTTCTGAAGGAGAAGAAGTTGAGTTTGGTGGAACTTGTTCATCGCTTCTTTCCCCAAACCAAAGAATCTGGACTCAGCAGCTTTGAAAAAGTCGAGGTTCTGTTGATCTTTGATGGTCTGGATGAGTGTCGTCTACCTCTGGACTTCAGCAGTCAGGTCCTGACAGCAGCTACAGAGTCCGCCTCAGTAGACGTCCTCCTGACTAACCTCATCAGGGGGGATCTGCTTCCCTCAGCTCGCATCTGGTTGACCACAAGACCTGCAGCAGCCAATCAGATCCCTGTTGAATATGTGGACATGGTGACAGAGGTCAGAGGGTTCACTGACCCCCAGAAGGAGGAGTACTTCAGGAAGAGGTTCACAGATGAGGAGCAGATCTGCAACATCATCTCTCACATCAAGAGCTCACGCAGTCTCTACATCATGTGTCACATGCCCATCTTCTGCTGGATCACTGCCACAGTTCTGGAGGACATGTTGAAGAAGAGAGAGACTGAAGAGCTGCCCAAGACCCTGACTGAGATGTACATCCACTTCCTGGTGGTTCAGTCCAAAGTCAAGAAGCTGAAGTACAATGGAGTAGCTGGGACAGATACAGTTTGGGATCCTGAGAGCAGGAAGATGATCGAGTCACTGGGAAAACTGGCCTTCAAGCAGCTGCAGAGAGGAAACGTGATCTTCTACGTATCAGACCTGGCAGAGTGTGACATGGACGGAGAGGCTGCGTCAAAATACTCGGGCGTGTTTACACAGATCCTCAGAGAGGAGAGTGGACTGTACCAGGACACAGTCTACTGCTTTGTTCATCTCAGTGTGCAGGAGTTTTTTGCTGCTTTTCACGTCCACCAGACCTTCTTCAGCTCTGGAGTCAACCTTCTGGCCCCAAACAACATTGTCCTATGGACTAACTACTTAGGGTTGAAACCAAAACCCAACAACTTCTACCTGACAGCCATAGTGGAAACTCTCAAATGTCGAAATGGGCATTTGGACTTATTCCTGCGCTTCCTCCTGGGTCTATCTCTGCAAGAGAACCAAACTCTCCTCAGAGGCCTGCTGGATGAACATTGCTCCTGGACCAAGGAGAACTCAGTTGAACTGATAAAGAAAAAGTTGAACGATAACTTGTGCCCAGACAGAATTATTAACCTATTCCACTGTCTGAATGAAGTGAGGGATGGTTCCTTGGTGGAACAAGTCCATCAGCAGCTGAGATCAGGAGCTTTCTCCTCAAGTAAACTCTCTCCTTCCCTGTGGTCCGCTCTGGCCTTCATCTTACTGTCCTCAAACGACACTCTGGAAGTGTTCGACATCAACAGGTACTTTGCTTCAGAGGAGGTTCTTCTGCGACTGCTGCCCGTGGTCAAAGTGTCTAAGACAGTAAAGTAGGTCAATCTTGGACGGTGAGGATTTTATTGCGCGAGGTTACATCGTCTTCTTCTCTGCAGGCTGAAGGGATGCCAGATGTCAAAGGAGAGTTTTACACAACTTTGTTCAATCCTCGGCTCTCCTTCCTCAACCATGACCAAGCTTGACCTGAGTAACACCAACCTAAAGGACTCAGGAGTAGGGCTGTTGTGTACGGATCTGAAGAGCCCATACTGTGGGCTGACAAGTCTCAGGTTTCATCTTGTTTAGATTTCAGTTTTCTCTGTGGAACTGAAGACAACATCAATGAGTTTTTTTTTCTCTCACAGGTTAAGAATGTGCGACCTGACGGAGACGGGTTGTTTGCCTCTGTCCTCAGTTTTGAGGTCTTCCTCCTCCATGCTGGAAGAACTGGACCTGAGCTTTAATAAACTGGAGGATGCTGGAATCAAGTTTCTGAGTGATGGACTCAAGAGTCCTCACTGTCATCTGAGAAATCTCAAGTGAGGACTTATTAAAAAAAACAAAAAAACATCATTGTTCCTACAATATGTCGTAATGCATCGTATCGTTGCCTCCATATTGTGATACGTATCGTCAGATCCTTACCAATACACATGCTGACAAGACTACTTAAAAGAACTATCCATGTCCTCATCTTATCTAAAGCAACACTTGTGTTGACCATTTCTCAGGCTCAGTGGCTGTGGGCTGACCATGGAAAGTTGTAAACTTATCTCCTCAGTCTTCGACTCTACATCAAGCCTGACACAGCTGGACCTCAGTGACAACGACCTGGATAACAGTGGCATGGATTTCCTTTCTCTTGGACTGATGAAGCCAAACTGCCACCTGGAGGGTCTCTGGTAAGAACTAGAGTTCCTCGCCGATCAAACACAAGCTAAAGCTCCCATTTTTGCAGTCTGTCCGGATGCCTGATCACGGCGGCCGGCTGTCTCACTCTGGCCGAAGCGCTGGATAAAAACCCAACACATCTGAGACAACTGGACCTGAGCTATAATGACCCAGAAGGCCCCGGTTTGAAGAAGCTATGGGCTGGCCTCAAGAGAAAAGACTGGAGTCTAGAGAAGCTCAGGTTTGGACACGTTTATCAATCACCAGTAAAATAAGTAACAAGTCAGTCAAGTGTTCACTTGCAGAGTCTATGACACTCAAACTTGTAAATACCAGTCCATAGAAACTTTGGTTGGATCTTTAACTCTTCTTTCCCAATGTTAAATTGTTTTATGATTGTTTTTATCATTTTATGCTCCAGGTTGGACCACATTGGACAGACGGAGTCTTCATCTGCACCGAGCAATTGTAAGCTAGTCTTATTTTAACGCAACAAACAAGAACTTTTTATTAATGATCTGATTTCCACAATTTTTTTCTCTTTCAGGCCAATATCTTTGAACTCTGATCGACCCAAGGATAGTGTCCTTGCGCCCCCATCCAAGTGAGAGGGTCAGAACCTGGACAACATGGACACGCCTTTCCAAATAAGACTTTTTTGTGTTTTTTATATATATATATATATTTTTTAATAAATATATTTTTCTAGCATGTATGTGTCACAGTATTTGTGTTCTCCAATGAAGTAGGAATGAGTTAAATATTGAGGATAAAATATCAGCAACCAGGTTTTTACAAAATATATTAGAAAAGTAACTACGTAGCTATGTTAACTATTGTATTTTACGTATATGTACTTAATTGCTTATACAATGAAAGATAAACTACATTTGATACCACCATGCTCAACTTCCTCTAAACTTTGATATAAAAGCAAATTAAATTAAATTTAGATAAATACTGACAGGAAGTAATATTGAAATAAAATTGTTATTAAAATAAGCCATTTTACCCTGTAGCAAATTGCAGGAATAAGCAATTAAAATAATGTCGAAAAAGTCAAAATTCCATGTCAAATATTTTGCATCACTTTTAATGGAATGTTGAGCTTGAAACAGCTAGCAACAACATTAGCTTCCAGCTAGCATGAGCCAAAGTTTAAAGTGAGGCATTTTATGACATCAGTTCAATAATAATCATAATAATAATATAAATAAATCATAAATCATAATAGGCACAATATTCTTATCAACTCACTTTCCTTTCTTTCTTTCATCACCATTAATAGTTTTAAACTCTGCTGCAGCGTCTCTTGGCTCGTGACCGCCACCTGCAGGACTCCTGCGCCAGTCAAAATAAAAGTGACTTTTAAATTTAAAAATCGAAATATATATTTTTCAAATGAATGAAAAGCCGCTATTTGTGTGACAGGATAAATCGGTTCATTATTTTCTTCAGCCAAAACAGATTTTACAATATTTTCTTTGGTCCTTCCGGACTGACATACATCACTTCCGCTCTGGTCTGACGGCAGGTGAGCTTCCGCTGCGACTACGCCTCACCTGAGATGCATCCAAAACATCTAATGCTGCTTATTTATCACAGATGTTGCTTTGCTTCGTTTGTTGTTATCGACGTCACTGTCAGCGATGTCTTTATTTCTGATTAAAATGTTTTGTATTTCATTTCATTCTCTGTTGCTGCTGCAATACTGATGTGAACCACCGGGGGGCGACGATACACCCGATTTACATGTAAGTAAGTAACTTGTACATATATATAGCGCTGTAATATAGTTTGAATCTTTTTTTTGTTTTATTTGTTAAAGTGTGTACTTTAATTATTTATGTTTCTTTTAGAAGTTTTGTATTTGTTGGACTCATCCATCTATGCGAGACTCAGCCCTGTTTTGGTTCTGAACTCTGGGTTTTGTGATTAAACTAAAATGGTTATATTGAATAAATATTTACTTCAGGACTTTAATAGTTAAAGTGTTTTGAAGTAAAGTGTTACTCGTGTAACTTCTCAGTGAACTACGTTTTAAAATGTTCTTTTCCTGGTTCATCCAGTGTTGTGTCACAAGTATATTTGCTTTTTAATGGGTAGCACTTGAGATCACATGACCACAAAACTTTTTTCGTTAAGCGGAAATATTTGGGATGTTTAGAAAATTGAACAACAGTTAAGTATTTCACTGCTTCAATGGTTCTGTGATTTCTGGAATATTCATGTGTTTTTTCCCTTTAAGTAAAGCCATGTTTGGTCAATTCAATAAAGTTTATAGATAAATTCAGCTGAAATCTATCTATGGTTCAGATCTTTTTCTTTGTTTTTTATGTCCATTAAAATGACCATAACGAGTGGTATAACATCAGCAAAAAAAAGATGCATTAAATTCATTTGATCAGATTAAATCATCAAGTCTTTAAAAAAGTCATGATAATAATACAAAAATTAATTACATCGTTTTTCCCAATCAAAACCTACATGTTTCCACTTTGAGTGTTTTGTATATATGTTGTGACTTCATCATCAGAGTAAATTGAGCCTCCTTTTCTTCAGCTACAGCAGTTACTCTTGTAGACACTAGGGGGCAGTATAAACCCGAGCAGGGTCAACTTTAACAGGGATTTTTTTCACTGTAAATCTCGACAGCCCTCGAGCGCCACCAACTGCTCAAACAACTGCAGACTTGAGGTTCTCTACACTTGTACATGGGTGTGTAGAAGGTCGCCACGTTCTGTCCTTTCATTTAAAATGTGTATTTTCTGTCTTAGAGCTTTATTTAAAAAGCTTTTAAAACCTTTACAAAACAAATTGTCATTTAAAAAAGTCACAAATAAAGGTTAAACTATTGATGCATCAATATTGTAACAGACTAAGGAAAGAAATCCAACTGGATGTTATATAATACAATATTCATAGTTTTACATGGTTAAGTGTGTGTGTGTGTGTGTGTTCGATACCGGTGTGTGTCTGCTACACAGGATTCATTTTATTCACAGCTTGTGTGTGTGTGTGTGTGTGTGTGTGTGTGTGTGTGTGTGTGTGTCTGCTACACAGTAGTAATTTCATTCACAGCTCTTGTGCGTGTGTGTGTGTGTGTGTGTGTGTGTGTGTGTGTGTGTGTATACCTGTGTGTGTCTGCTACACAAGAGTCATTTCATTCACAGCTCTTGTGTGTGTGTGTGTGTGTGTACCTGTGTCTGCTATACCTGCTATTTCATTTACAGGATTGTGTGTATGCGTGTTTGCATGTGTTTATATGTGAATTTGTGTTTGTATGCTTGTGAGTGTTTGCGTGCGTGTGTAAATGCTTGTGAGTTTGTATGTTTTTGCTTGTTTGTGTGTGTCTGTGTGTGTTTGTATGCTTGTGAGTTTGAGCATGTGTGTATGTGAGTATGTGTGTTTTAGTTTATTTGTACGTCTGTCTGTGTATGTGTGCGAATTTGTGCATGTTTATATAGTTCCGTATGTTCGTGTGTTTGTGTGTGTGTTGTATGTCTGTCTGTGTGCGTTTGAGCATGTTTGTAAGCTTGTGCACCTTTGTATGTTTGTGTGTGTTGGTATGTTTGAGTGTGTATATCTGTATGTGTGTGCATGCTTGTCCGTTTGAGCATTTGTGTATGAGTGTGTGTTTGTGAATGAATCTGAAAGATTTCAAAGTTCAAAGGGACGAGAGCAGATTCATCAGCAGCATAAAGTGCCGACTCATCATCCAGAGCTAATGACACTGAGGCTGTGAAAACTAGTTTGTGTTGTTCTGCTCTGGTGTGTGTTCTCATGTTTGTACATAATTGGAGTGCAGGACGGCCCTGCTGGAAGACCTATTTCCTGTTTATCAGCTTTTATTTTGGCGAGCAAACAGACTGAGTCATAGGTGGTTATCAGTGAGAAACAGAAAGAAAAAACAGGTGGAAACAGTTTCCTGGAACAAACGCATGTCGTCTTAAGAGAGAAGAATAAAGACATCACTTCAAAAAAGGTCAGTTGAAACAGGTCAGTTGTGTGTTTTGAACTTGTGTGCGTTTATGTATGTATGTATGTATCTTTGTGCATGTATGTGTGTTTTTGAGAATGCATGTGGATGTGTTCCCTCAATATTTAAGTGTGTGTGTGTGAGAGTGTGTGTGCATGTATGTATACGTGTGTTTTTTTTATAAATATGTGTATGTGTTTGTGTATATTTGTGTTTCTATGTGTTTGTATGTATGTATTTGATTGTGTGTGTGTGTGGAAACGTAAGTAACTTTTTAATTTTTTTTTATATAGAGCTTTTCCAGACCAGGGTCACAAAGCGCTTAAACAATCAAAACAATATTCAATAAAGTATATACTTTAAAGGGCAAGATAATACTGAGAACACAACAGGAGTGTTCAGGTGTGGGTGTGTGTGTGTGCGTGAGTGTGTGTATGTGCTTAACTAGGTAGGTTTTTTTGAATTCTTGTGTTTAAAAGAGTATGTTTTACAAACTAGAATTCTAAGGTTAAAGAATGAAGTGTTAAAATTAGCAAATTACTCATTTTAGACGAAACTAACACACAAAGTCGCACAAGTTTAGTACGATGACATAAAACAAGTAATCAGGAAACTACTACTGTCTTTCACCCTGATTGAAAACACAGATTATTGTTATTAAATCCACACGACCACTTTTAACATACACAACAAAACAGAAAAGAAACTAATAAATCCACACAACTGAGGTCATCAACACAGAAATACTGTAGATCATTAAAGAGACTGGATTGAAGCCCAGTAAAGGTTTATGTGGGCAAATAGTTAACTTTCAAAAACTGGACTTTAATCTTTTTATAATGTTTTTTAAAAGATCAGGTGAGGTTTTATAGAAGACGTTGAGTGCGAAAGAACGACCACAGATGTTTACAATGTTCTGGACGACACTTTTTCCTTCTGTTTGTGCAGATAGACGTGATATTACTTGTTGGTGAGGATGTTCTGAGGTGGTTCAGATGGCAGCCCCGTCACCTGAACTCCTCCAACAGGAGGACCATGAGAGGTGAGACAAGCATCTTCTTCACGCTGTAAAAATGTCCTTATTTTCTTGAAGATCTTAGTTTTAAAGCAAATTAAAAAAATGTTTTAAATACATTTTTTACTAAGCAAGTTCAATTCAACTCATCTTAGCACGTGGACAGACGTCTGCAGATTTACGTCTTTATGTGTCAAACTACAGTTGAGCACTGAGACTTCTGTTCAAGGTCAAAAGTAAAGCTCCAAGAAGGACCTGCTGAAGGTGGACCAGAGCAGCCTGGACATGGAGCAGAATCTTGCTGTGACCAGTCTATAGGAAGACTGGTTGACTTCAAATGTAGACAAGACTTCACAGAAGAAAGGCGAGTGTATAAAAATGAAGTTCTGACTGACTGAAAATGAGCAGGATTAGGTCCTGGAACTTCTTTCTGTGACTCCTATTTGGTCTTCCCTCCCACAGACCGGACCATGGCCTATTAGGAGTTCTTCCTTGCGGGCCTGTCGGACCACAAACACACCTGGAAGCTACATTCCAGGTACATGACTGTAGCCTTTGTGATTCCCTTAATCGTGGATTGTGAAGCTTGAGATGTCAGTATCTCATGATATTAAATACCAATCACTACTAGTAGGATTCCAGATCATACTAGTAGTGATTGGAATCGTACTACTGATCTGGGATCTGAATATTGTAATTCCAATCTGTCCTAGGAGGATTCAGGATTCTACTAGTGAATTCCAATCTCTACTAGGAGAGATTGGAATCCTACTATTGAACTACGATCTGAATATTGGAATTCCAATCTGTCCTAGGACAAATGGGAATTCTACAAGGACAATCTCCAATTCTAATAGGAGAAATTCGGATTACAACAAAATGTTATTTCGATGTAATCAAACCCTACCCCTCACCCTAAACCATATCAATATTAAGATCCAGACCCGGCGGCATGGGCGGGCATTGGGGGGCCGTGCCCGCCCCCAGGTCTGAAAACACAAGCACTGAAGTTAACCTGAACCCTGGAGTGAACATTCAAACTGAGAGAGGCAGCTCCAGCTGAAGCCTTTACTTAAACTCACCAAGACACCTGCCTTGGACTTTTTTTTTATTTTTTTTATTTTTAGAATCCCTTATTGGTGAAAGTTCAGTATTGTTTTTATTGTACCTTTTAAAAACAAGGCTGCTGTAGAATGACTAAATAGTGTGGGCTTCATCAAGTAGTCAAACAGATCACACATCACACCTAACATGATTTTTTTGAATGAGATGACAACTTATTTGATGTTTAATCCAGTGTTTGTTGGTTGTTGGGATTTTTTTTAGATTTTGTCTATCACTTTCTTAGTAATGGGAGAATTTTATTCTGTACTGTGCAAGTAGTCCCAGAGCCATTGTTCCATTTAGGTTGAAAAGTTTGCCCCCCTGAAAAAATGTAATGCCCCCCCTTAAATGTTTTTCTGCAGCCGGGTCTGTTAAGATCCCAGTTCAGTAGCAATCTGTACTAGTAGGATTCCAGATCCTACTACTAAAGATTGAAATTCCAATCTCTAGTAGTAGGATTTCAGATCCTACTGGATTCCAATAATGATTAAAACTGTAGTTCCTTGGTTTTGCCACTAGGTGGATTAATTCGTTGTTTGGGTTTGTTAGCGTTAGCATCGGGACGGGTCGTCTCAGTGATGAAGCCAGTTTCAAGTGGGTTGTGTCATTGAATAATTACTGCCAAGAGACAATCCATCATAAACACACGTACAAACAAAGAACTGCTTGGACTGTGTTTAATAAACTCGTGACCTTGTATGTTTGTGACTTCTTCAACAAAGTCAGTCCCTCCTGCTCATTCTGTGATCTTCTCATCTTTTTGGCCAAATCCTTTCAAGATGCAATATCTTATCTTGTAATTGCATCTATCAGTGGTTAAATTTAGATCGCTTGGCTCGTCTTTGTGATCTTCCTCTCTGTCCACCAAATTACTGCCACCTACTGGCAAATATGTATAACGCCATTAAAGTAAAGAAGTAAGTAAGTAAGTAAGTAATTCTCATTTATATAGCGCTTTTCTAGAAGGTAACAGAATGACAAATATTCGGTTTACAAGAGCATGCACGGTACTATAACAATGCTGATACGTATCTCTTGGTCCATGATATGGACTACTCTTATGAGAGGCAGGTGATACTTGATGATGATCATTAGATACTGACATCAAAATAATGATCCGTTTATTGCCTTCAGGATCTTAAACAGGAGACGTTCAGCTTTGTGGAGAGGGAGCTGAAACAATACTGGAATGTTTTGAGCGCAAACAACATGGAGACAGATGAGGAGGTGGTGACAGGAGGCGAGTCGGAGGAGCAATGGAGCAACAGAGAAGCTTTCCAGAAGATCACAGAGAGCCACCTGAGGATGATGGAGCAGCATGATCTGGCTGAGCTTCTGGGGAATAGTTAGATAACCCTCTTTGACTTGAGGTTGAGAGTCCAACATCAGACCTACTGACTTCTTCTTCTTCTTCTTCATCTTTCAGAGAGGCGTGTTGGTGTGAGTCGTCGGGACCTACAGAGGAGCCTGAAACAGAAGGTCCAGTTTGTGTTCGAGGGGATCGCTAAAGTGGGGAACGCTGTACCTCTCCATCAGATCTACACGGATCTCTACGTCACTGAGGGGGACACCACACAGGTCAACGAAGAACACGAGGTACTGCGGATCGAAACCGCTTCAAGGAAATCCAGCAGGCCAGAGAGAACCATACGACAAGAGGACCTCTTTAGAAGCTCACCGGGGGGCCACGTACCAAGATGCGTGCTGACGAAGGGTGTAGCTGGCATTGGGAAGACTCTGCTGACACAGAAGCTGATCCTGGACTGGGCTGAAGACAAAGCCCACCAGAACTTCCAGCTTATACTTCCTTTCACCTTTAGGGAGCTGAACGTTCTGAAGGAGAAGAAGTTGAGTTTGGTGGAACTTGTTCATCGCTTCTTTCCCCAAACCAAAGAATCTGGACTCAGCAGCTTTGAAAAAGTCGAGGTTCTGTTGATCTTTGATGGTCTGGATGAGTGTCGTCTACCTCTGGACTTCAGCAGTCAGGTCCTGACAGCAGCTACAGAGTCCGCCTCAGTAGACGTCCTCCTGACTAACCTCATCAGGGGGGATCTGCTTCCCTCAGCTCGCATCTGGTTGACCACAAGACCTGCAGCAGCCAATCAGATCCCTGTTGAATATGTGGACATGGTGACAGAGGTCAGAGGGTTCACTGACCCCCAGAAGGAGGAGTACTTCAGGAAGAGGTTCACAGATGAGGAGCAGATCTGCAACATCATCTCTCACATCAAGAGCTCACGCAGTCTCTACATCATGTGTCACATGCCCATCTTCTGCTGGATCACTGCCACAGTTCTGGAGGACATGTTGAAGAAGAGAGAGACTGAAGAGCTGCCCAAGACCCTGACTGAGATGTACATCCACTTCCTGGTGGTTCAGTCCAAAGTCAAGAAGCTGAAGTACAATGGAGTAGCTGGGACCGATACAGTTTGGGATCCTGAGAGCAGGAAGATGATCGAGTCCCTGGGAAAACTGGCCTTCAAGCAGCTTCAGAGAGGAAATGTGATCTTCTACGTATCAGACCTGGCAGAGTGTGACATGGACGCAGAGGCTGCGTCAAAATACTCGGGCGTGTTTACACAGATCTTCAGAGAGGAGAAAGGACTGTACCAGGACACAGTCTACTGCTTTGTTCATCTCAGTGTGCAGGAGTTTTTTGCTGCTTTTCACGTCCACCAGACCTTCTTCAGCTCTGGAGTCAACCTTCTGGCCCCAAACAACATTGTCCTATGGACTAACTACTTAGGGTTGAAACCAAAACCCGACGACTTCTACCTGACAGCCATAGTGGAAACTCTCAAAAGTCGAAATGGGCATTTGGACTTATTCCTGCGCTTCCTCCTGGGTCTATCTCTGCAAGAGAACCAAACTCTCCTCAGAGGCCTGCTGGATGAACATTGCTCCTGGACCAAGGAGAACTCAGTTGAACTGATAAAGAAAAAGTTGAACGATAACTTGTGCCCAGACAGAATCATTAACCTATTCCACTGTCTGAATGAAGTGAGGGACAGTTCCTTGGTGGAACAAGTCCATCAGCAGCTGAGATCAGGAGCTTTCTCCTCAAGTAAACTCTCTCCTTCCCTGTGGTCCGCTCTGGCCTTCATCTTACTGTCCTCAAACGACACTCTGGAAGTGTTCGACATCAACAGGTACTTTGCTTCAGAGGAGGTTCTTCTGCGACTGCTGCCCGTGGTCAAAGTGTCTAAGACAGTAAAGTAGGTCAATCTTGGACTGTGAGGATTTTATTGCGCGAGGTTACATCGTCTTCTTCTCTGCAGGCTGAAGGGCTGCCAGATGTCAAAGGAGAGTTTTACACAACTTTGTTCAATCCTCGGCTCTCCTTCCTCAACCATGACCAAGCTTGACCTGAGTAACACCAACCTAAAGGACTCAGGAGTAGGGCTGTTGTGTACGGATCTGAAGAGCCCACACTGTGGGCTGACAAGTCTCAGGTTTCATCTTGTTTAGATTTCAGTTTTCTCTGTGGAACTGAAGACAACATCAATGAGTTTTTTTTTCTCTCACAGGTTAAGAATGTGCGACCTGACGGAGACGGGTTGTTTGCCTCTGTCCTCAGTTTTGAGGTCTTCCTCCTCCATGCTGGAAGAACTGGACCTGAGCTTTAATAAACTGGAGGATGCTGGAATCAAGTTTCTGAGTGATGGACTCAAGAGTCCTCACTGTCATCTGAGAAATCTCAAGTGAGGACTTATTAAAAAAAACAAAAAAACATCATTGTTCCTACAATATGTCGTAATGCATCGTATCGTTGCCTCCATATTGTTATACGTATCGTCAGATCCTTACCAATACACATGCTGACAAGACTACTTAAAAGAACTATCCATGTCCTCATCTTATCTAAAGCAACACTTGTGCTGACCATTTCTCAGGCTCAGTGGCTGTGGGCTGACCATGGAAAGTTGTAAACTTATCTCCTCAGTCTTCGACTCTACATCAAGCCTGACACAGCTGGACCTCAGTGACAACGACCTGGATAACAGTGGCATGGATTTCCTTTCTCTTGGACTGATGAAGCCAAACTGCCACCTGGAGGGTCTCTGGTAAGAACTAGAGTTCCTCGCCTATCAAACACAAGCTAAAGCTCCCATTTTTGCAGTCTGTCCGGATGCCTGATCACGGCGGCCGGCTGTCTCACTCTGGCCGAAGCGCTGGATAAAAACCCAACACATCTGAGACAACTGGACCTGAGCTATAATGACCCAGAAGGCCCCGGTTTGAAGAAGCTATGGGCTGGCCTCAAGAGAAAAGACTGGAGTCTAGAGACGCTCAGGTTTGGACACGTTTATCAATCACCAGTGAAATAAGTAACAAGTCAGTCAAGTGTTCACTTGCAGAGTCTATGACACTCAAACTTATAAATACCAGTCCATAGAAACTTTGGTTGGATCTTTAACTCTTCTTTCACGATGTTAAATTGTTTTATGATTGTTTTTATCATTTTATGCTCCAGGTTGGACCACATTGGACAGACGGAGTCTTCATCTGCACCGAGCACTTGTAAGATAGTCTTATTTTAAGGCAACAAACAATAACTTTTTATTAATGACCTGATTTCCACAATTTTTTTTCTCTTTCAGGCCAATATCTTTGAACTCTGATCAACCCAAGGATAGTGTCCTTGCGCCCCCATCCAAGTGAGAGGATCAGAACCTGGACAACATGGACACGCCTTTCCAAATAAGACTTTAAACTTTTAACGTTTTTTTTTTTTTCCTTTTTAATAACGATATTTTTCTAGTATGTATGTGTATTCTAGTATGTATGTGTCACAGTATTTGTGTTCTCCAATGAAGTAGGAATGAGTTTAATATAGAGGATAAATTTCAGCAACCAGGTTTTTAAAAATATATTAGAAAAGTAACTACGTGATTGGTTAACTATTGCATTTTACGTATGTGTACTTTTTTTAATTGCTAAAACAATGAAAGATAAACTACATTTGATACCACCATGCACAACTTCCTCTAAACTTTGATATAAAAGCAAATTAAATAACATTTAGATAAATACTGACAGGACGCAATATTGAATGGAATGTTGAGCTTAAAACTGCTAGCAACAACGTTAGCATCTAGCTAGCATGAGCCAAAGTGTAAACATTGTATAACATCAGTTCAATAATAATCATAATAATAATATAAATAAATCATAAATCATAATAGGCACAATATTCTCATCAACTCACTTTCCTTTCTTTCTTTCATCACCATTAATAGTTTTAAACTGCAGCGTCTCTTGGCTCGTGACCGCCACCTGCAGGACTCCTGCGCCACTGTCAAAATAAAAGTGACTTTTAAATTTAAAATCGAAATAAATATTTTTAAATGAATGAAAAGCCACTATTTGTGTCACAGGATAAATCGCTTAATTATTTTCTTCAGCCAAAACAGTTTTTTTTTTCGGTCCTTCCGGACTGACATCCATCACTTCCGCTCTGGTCTGGTGACGGCAGGTGAGCTTCCGCTGCGACTATTTCGCCTCACCTGAGATGCATCCAAAACATCTAATGCTAGTTATTTGTTACTTATGTTGTTTGCATTGTTTGTTGGTGCCCTGCGACGTCACTGTCACCAATGTCAATAGTTCTGATTAAAATGTTTTGTTTTTAATTGTATGTTTCTTTTCATTCATTGTTGCTGCAATACTGTTGTGAACCACCGGGGGGCGACGATACACCCGATTTACATTGTCATTTAGTTTTATATAGAATCTTTTTTTGTTTTACTTATTAATGTGTGGACTTTAATTATTTATGTTTTTTTTAGAAGTTTTGTATTTGTTGGACTCATCCATCTATGTGAGACTCAGCCGTGTTTTGGTTCTGAACTGGTTGGTTTTGTGATTAAACTAAAATGGTTATATTGAATAAATATTTACTTCAGAACTTTATAGTTGTGTTTTGAAGTTAAGTGTTACTTGTGTAACTTCTCAGTGAACCTAACTACGTTTTTAAATGTTATTTTCCTGGTTCATCCGGGCTTCTGTATTAAGTATATTTGCTTTTTTCAGGTAGCACTTGAGATCACATGACCACAAAACTTTTTTCGTTCAGCGGAAATATTTGGGATGTTTAGAAAATTGAACAGTTAAGTATTTCACTGCTTCAACGGTTCTGTGATTTCTGGAATATTCATGTGTTTTTTCCCTTTAAGTAAAGTCATGGTACAGTTTATAGATAAATTCAGCTGAAATCTATCAAGGTTCAGATCTTTTTCTTTATTTTTATGTCCATTAAAATGACCATAACGAGTTGTTTAACTTAAACAATAAAAGATGCATTAAATTCATATGATCAGATTAAATCATCTTAAGAAAGTCTTAATATATAATAATATAAAAATGACATTGTTTTTTCCCAATTAAAAGCAAAACCTACATGTTTCTGCTTTGAGTGTTTTTGTATCTGTTGTGACTTCATATCAAATAAAAAATATAAGTATTTGACATAAATATGATGAACGTGTATCAGAATGTGAGTCAAAACACTTGCGTGAGCCTCCTTTTCTTCAGCTACAGCAGTTACTCTTATAGACACTAGGGGGCAGTATAAACCCGAGCAGGATCAACTTTAACAGGGATTTTTTTTCTGAGAATCTCGACAGCCCTCGAGCGCCACCAACTGCTCAAACAACTGCAGACTTGAGGTTCTCTACACTTGTACATGGGTGTGTAGAAGGTCGGCACGTTCTGTCCTTTCATTTAAAATGTGTATTTTCTGTCTTAGAGCTTTATTTAAAAAGCTTTTAAAACCTTTACAAAATAAATTGTCATTTTAAAAAGTCACAAATAAAGGTTAAAGTAGTGATGCATCAATATTGTAACAGACTAAGGAAAGAAATCCATCTGGATATTATATAATATAAAATTCAGAGTTTTACATGGTTTAGAACAGAAAATACTCTAAATGATGGGAAATAAACTTACTCGGTCTGTTGTCAGGGGCAACTGAACTTAATGGACAAACTGTTACAGAAAAAGAGTCTTAATATGAAAAAAAAAAAAAAATCAAGTTGTAATTTTATTACATTTTATTCAGTGTCTTTTTATAAATCATGTAGAATTTTTCTTTTATTAAATGTATGGTGACCTTGAGTCTGAAGAAAAGTGCATTAAAAATGTATTATTATTATTATTATTAATTATAAAACAAGGATGCTATATAAAGTAAATACATTTATTTCAAAAGTTTCTAGATTTGATTTTGATTGATTTTAATATATTATGATATACTTAAATTAAAGTATTAAGACATTAAGTAGGCTAGTATTGAATGAATATATATATAATATATACAGTAGATTTGCTCTTCAGACTCAAAATTAGTTCAAAACCCATTACCTGGAAAATAATGCATAAGTTCACAACACAATGTGTTATTGTGGAAACTTTCTTGCGAATTAAATTCTTAGAAATGTGTGTTTTTTACATTTTCTGGTCGACAATGCAGGCAACATAAAATGTAACAACAACAGTCGTTATTGGCCCCGGGGCCTTGAATTTGACGCACATTTGATCACATGACGCCTCACGCCTACACCTGGCGGAGGCCGTGAAACATCTTCCACATGTTCACCTGATGATCCTCTCGCTCACACACTGACTCGTCAACACGGTGAAGATAACCTTCAACATGAGCCTGGACTCCACGCAGAGATCCACCGAATCTAGGCCACCACACTCGTACGGTCTCTCCCCAGAACCGAACAATGACCCGATTCATGGCGGCGCAGACGGGGACGGTCGTCTTTCGGCTCCGCCCTGCTGGCACAATGCTGCAACTGGACCCCCATTGTTCGTGCTCCCCATGAGAAGTGATCATTGAGGTCATGACAGCGCGTCTGTCAGCTTCGGTGAAGGACACGACTGAATGAAGATCACTCGGATTCAAACTACAGACCGGGTCCGACCGTGAACCTGGTTCGGAATTCTCGTGTCGAGACTACCGTGTTCGTTCCATTAAAGAAGGATATAATTAAGTTACATAAATTGAATTTGAAAAATCGTTCAAAAATAAACTATTAAAATGTATCTGCTCATTTTGTCAGTAGAACGTAGAAGGTTCTTCTCCTCCACGGTCCGTTCATTCATGTTCTCGTGTCTCCAGCTCACAGCAGCTGCAACCGTTTCACTCGACTTGACTCGTCACCACGCGCCAAGCCGTGGCGTTAATGTGACTTAATATCTCACGCCGCCCCCCCCCCCTCTCTGTCGTGGAAGGAAGGCCCCCAGCCCGGCATCGTTACCCAGCATGCATCTCCACGCTCTATTTCCGTCACGGCTGTCTCACAACATCCACATTAGACGTCCTGCGAGGATCATACGGAGGATAATTGATGTTAATGTGCATGTGTGGTCGCTTCCATCAGCGTGTGCGAGCGGCGTTGTCGTCCACGGGCGCGAGCAGGAAGTGAACGCAGAACCGTCGCCGACACTTCCTGATCTAGTCGAGTGTTTCCACGGCGAGCTTCAGGCGAAGGAAACCTCTTTGAAGTCTTATTGGAGGCATGAATATTATAATTGAATGAATGAATACTTGTGTGTTTATTAAATGTCTTCGCTCTGGGGTTTGCTTGTCAAGAATCTGGCGAAACGTATCACGTCACAGGGGCGATGATACGTTATTTCGTGATACTGTAGTAACAAGTATATATTTATAGTACTGTCGAGTACTTGACTCTGGTGTTGCAGAATCTACAGACCACATGACTCTTGACGAAGTCGTAACTGCTGTAATTTGTTTTGAAACCAAAATTTGTCCAAAACATCAGCTTTAAAAGCTACTGGAGTCGACTGTATCCTCTCGTCCTCAGTCGTTGTTCCTTTAGCTATGGAGGAATTTAGGATAGCGGGCAGAAGTTTGATTGCAACACCAAGATGAACAAATGCTGTAAATAATTTCACTCTGGGGTTTGCTTGTCAAGAATCTGGCGAAAAGTATCACGATACAGGGGCGACGATACGTTATTTTGTGATACTGTAGTAACAAGTATATATTTATAGTACTGTCGAGTACTTGACTCTGGTGTTGCAGAATTCACAGACCACATGATGAAGTCGTAACTGATTTCATTTGTTTTGAAACCAACATTTTGTCCTAACATCAGGTTAAAAAGTGCTGGAGTCGACTGTATCCTCTCGTCCTCAGTCGTTGTTCTTTTAGCTATGGAGGAACTTAGGATAGCTGCCATCTAGCGGCCAGAAGTTTGATTGCAACGCCAAGATGAACAATTGCTGTGAGTATTTTCATGTTAATTGTAAATAAAAATAATACAAAAATCAAATTATTATATTTTATACAAACTTTATAGAAATATAAAACCTATGATTAACATAAAATATAAAAGCCAAAAATCCTTTTTTTTCAAATAGAAAAAAGGAGGAGGAGCACGAGTCATTATCGTGATTTAGATTCATTGTCTTCTTCATCACTAACATAAAGTCTCCGGTAACTCACTATATATTATCTATATTATATTATATATATTATGTATATTCCGGGGGCGGAGTCACACGATAAATGACTGACAAGCCGACGGGAGAGTTTTTCCAATAACTCAACTTGAGTTTTTCGTCGCCTCCTCCGTTCTGACGGCTCCTGACCGCGATCACAGTTCATAACGTGGCCTCTGAGGAAGTTTACCGACGACTTAAACGAACGTTTCTCTCGCTCAGATTTTAAAAAAGACGAGCGTCAACATAGCCGAGGTGCTAATGAAAGGTGATATCACAGCGATAACAACTTCTCTCTCTGAGCGGATGAAAAAAGAAAGTAATAAAGCGAGTCACGGCGTCGACGTACAACAATGCTATCAGCGGCAGATAGTGAGCAGCCGGGTGGTCTCTCTCCCATCCTCGCACCATTATCTCCCCGCCTCCTCTAATCAGATTTAGGGGTTTTTGTGGGAACTTCTATCTCTTGCTGCTGCTGTTAGATCAGCGACGAGGGAATTGAACTCATCCCTCTCCCCGCCGGAGTGGCTTCATTAGAGGCTCACGGCGGTAGCCGGGGAGACTTAATAAAAGCAGCTGAAGGAGGTGCCGAGACGTCGCTGAGGAATTTCTAAGAGAGGAAACTCAAAGAAGCTCAGCCTGAGCAGCAGCAGCTCCGCGGGTTTTCAGTTTTCATCGCCTCACTCTGGGTTCACACGCTCGTCTCCGAGCAGGTGGAGACAGAACCCAATTAGTGGAGAAATCATCTTCATCATCCTCGTCATCAAACGCTCGTCTCAGAGCAGATGAAGAAGAAGACACCAGGAACCTCTCGCCATCTTCATTAACATCAGCACAGTCATCAGCACCTTCATCATCATCATCAATGAGTTCAGTTTCAGGTCTAAGTGCGAGAAAGTTGACGCGTATCTTTTTTCAGAAATTAAAGACTTGATCGATTCAATATGCTTGAGTCGCTGGTCATCAAGACTAAGACAGAAAAATGTTTGTGTGTGTGTCTGTGTGTGTGTGTGTCTTGACCTCACAGCCTGGTTAACATGGTTGTGTGTCATAGTAGTTCAACTGTCACAAAAGTCATCAAGTCAGTTCATGAATGAATGATGTTAATTCGTCTCAGTGTATATCTATGTTTGTGTTTCTTTTTGAGTGTGTATCTATGTTTGTGTTTCTTTTTGAGCGTGTATCTATGTTTATGTTTCGATGTATATCTATGCTTGTGTTTCTTTGTGAGTGTGTATCTATGTTTTTGTTTGAATTTGTATCTCTGCTTGTGTTTCTTTGTGAGCGTGTATCTATGTTTATGTTTCGATGTATATCTATGCTTGTGTTTCTTTGTGAGTGTGTATCTATGTTTATGTTTCGATGTATATCTATGCTTGTGTTTCTTTGTGAGTGTGTATCTATGTTTATGTTTCGATGTATATCTATGCTTGTGTTTCTTTGTGAGTGTGTATCTATGTTTATGTTTCGATGTGTATCTATGCTTGTGTTTCTTTGTGAGCGTGTATCTATGTTTATGTTTCGATGTATATCTATGCTTGTGTTTCTTTGTGAGCGTGTATCTATGTTTATGTTTCGATGTATATCTATGCTTGTGTTTCTTTGTGAGCGTGTATCTATGTTTATGTTTCGATGTATATCTATGCTTGTGTTTCTTTGTGAGCGTGTATCTATGTTTATGTTTCGATGTATATCTATGCTTGTGTTTCTTTGTGAGCGTGTATCTATGTTTATGTTTATGTTTGAATGTGTATCTCTGCTTGTGTTTCTTTGTGTGTGTTTATGTTTATGTTTGAACGTGTGTGTGTGACTCACGTGATGACCAGCGAGGTGGAGAACAAGAGTGTTCCCAACAATCCTCTCCTGCAGTCGGCGTTCTTCCTCTGCCGCTGGTGCATCTCACCTCCACAGTTGTCGCAGCAGCGGCACATGCAGAAGAAGAGTCCGACCAGAGGCATGAGGACCGTGAAGACGAGGCCGATGGCCGCACACACCAGGAAGCCCATCTCGTAGTAGAGCGCCTGTGATGGAGGGAGGAGAGGATTAATGAAGAGAGGGATGCTAAAAATACATGCCAGGATTCCTCACAACAAATCCACTTTCATCCTGCAGGGATCGACTACCAACACAGACTAGCTTCAGAAAGATCTACTCCAGGTCCCTCACAGATGAAGCCTCATGGTTGGAGGCTCAGAACCCGGAGCGAGAAGAAAATGTCAGATTTTGCACTTTTCTTGACTGACATTTCTGCTGCTCCGGTTCCTGCAAACCGACGCGAGTCCGAGTCCCTAACGAACGACGGACGAGCCTCGCTCAGGGACGCGTCGATGACACCGCCGTGACATCATCGGCGTGAACGCTCGGATGAGAGCGCCGGGTCATCAGACCGCCAACCCTTCGTGCAGCGAACGCTCGCCTGGACGCTCGGCCGGCGGCGCTGCCTGTAATTGGGCAAAACGACACTCAAATGTTTGTGTTGGATTTTTCCAGCTCAGCGGCGCCCGCCCCCCCCCGGAGTCGGCTATTTCGGGGTCTTTGTCCCTCAAACAAGGTGACCTTCAGGAGGAGGAGGTGGCGTGATGAAAACATCCGAGTAAGATTCACAGATGAGCGACAGCAGGTGGATCAGTTTGGGATCAGGATCCTGGATTATTGTTCCTCACAAGTTTCCTCCAGTTTAGTTTTTAACAACCTGGATAAGAGCCTTCATCAGACACACCTGTCAGATTCTATTTGACATATTCCACATTTGTCTCACTCATTACGGTCATCAACATCTGTCTTACTCATTGCAGATGTCCAAATCTGTCTCACACATTACAGTCATCAACATCTGTCTCACTCATTGCGATCGTCAATGTCTGTCTCACTCATCATAGACGTCCACATCTGTCTCACTCATTACGGTCATCAACATCTGTCTTACTCATTGCAGACGTCCAAATCTGTCTCACACATTACAGTCATCAACATCTGTCTCACTCATTGCGATCGTCAATGTCTGTCTCACTCATCACAGACGTCCACATCTGTCTCACTCATTACGGTCATCAACATCTGTCTTACTCATTGCAGACGTCCAAATCTGTCTCACACATTACAGTCATCAACATCTGTCTCACTCATTGCGATCGTCAATGTCTGTCTCACTCATCACAGACGTCCACATCTGTCTCACTCATCACAGACAACCACATCCGTATTACTAATAACTTCCACATTTGTCTCACTCATCACAGACAATCATATCTGTCTCACTCATCACATATGTCCACATCTGTCTTACTCATCACAGACAATCATATCTGTCTCACTCATCACATATGTCCACATCTGTCTTACTCATCACAGACGTCTACATCTGTCTCACGCATTACAGTCTTCCACATGTCTCGCTCATCACATATGTCCACATCTGTCTTACTCATCACAGACGTCCACATCTGTCTCACACATTACAGTCTTCCACATCTGTCTCGCTCATCACAGACGTCCACATCCGTATTACTAATAACTTCCACATTTGTCTTACTCATCACAGACAATCATATCTGTCTCACTCATCACATATGTCCACATCTGTCTTACTCATCACAGACAATCATATCTGTCTCACTCATCACATATGTCCACATCTGTCTTACTCATCACAGACGTCTACATCTGTCTCACGCATTACAGTCTTCCACATCTGTCTCGCTCATCACATATGTCCACATCTGTCTTACTCATCACAGACGTCCACATCTGTCTCACACATTACAGTCTTCCACATCTGTCTCGCTCATCACAGACGTCCACATCCGTATTACTAATAACTTCCACATTTGTTTCACTCATCACAGACAACCATATCTGTCTCACTCATCACATATGTCCACATCTGTCTCACTCATTACAGCCGTCAACATCTGTCTCACCCATTACAGTCGTCCACATCTGTCTCACACATTACAGTAATCCACATCTGTCTCACACATTACAGTAATCAACATCAGTCTCACTCATTGCAGTCGTCAACATCTGTCTCACTTATCACAGACGTCCACATGTGTCTCACTCATAACAGACGTCCACGTCTGTCTCACTCATTACGGTCATCAACATCTGTCTTACTCATTGCAGACGTCCAAATCTGTCTCACACATTACAGTCATCAACATCTGTCTCACTCATCGCGATCGTCAATGTCTGTCTCACTCATCACAGACGTCCACATCTGTCTCACTCATTACAGTCTTCCACATCCGTATTACTAATAACTTCCACATTTGTCTCACTCATCACAGACGTCCACATCCGTATTACTAATAACTTCCACATTTGTCTCACTCATCACAGACGTCCACATCCGTATTACTAATAACTTCCACATTTGTCTCACTCATCACAGACAACCATATCTGTCTCACTCATCACATATGTCCACATCTGTCTCACTCATTACAGTCATCCACATCTGACCAGCAGTTTAAAACGTATTCTCTGGAACAACACACACTCCTAAAATGTTAGTCTGTATCAGTCAGGACACACACTTGTCTAGTTCAGGACACACACTTGTGTAGTTCAGGACTCACACTTGTGTAGTTCAGGACACACACTTGTGTAGTTCAGGACACACACTTGTGTAGTTCAGGACACACACTTGTGTAGTTCAGGACACACACGTGTGTAGTTCAGGACACAGACGTGTGTAGTTCAGGACACACACTTGTGTAGTTCAGGACACACACCTGTGTAGTTCAGGACACACACTTGTGTAGTTCAGGACACACACTTGTGTAGTTCAGGACACACACTTGTGTAGTTCAGGACACACACTTGTGTAGTTCAGGACACACACCTGTGTAGTTCAGGACACACACGTATATAGTTCAGGACACACACTTGTGTAGTTCAGGACACACACTTGTGTAGTTCAGGACACACTCCTGTGTAGTTCAGGACACACACTTGTGCGTCAGTGTTGCTGAGACTACACAACAGCCTCTGAGGTGTCGACAGTGAGTGAGTTAGTTTGCAGCTACAGGGACTAGCAGGAGCTACAACACGCTGTGAGGGGCTCAGGGGTGAGACCACACCATGACGGGGGGTTAATGGTGGGACCTGTGATGACAGACAGGTGGTTTTTTTTTTACCTGCAGGGTCAGCACTATGTTCTCTGGCTGTGGGAGGTCGGAGGTCATGCGGCGTGACAGGAAGAGAAGAACCACACAGACACGGGTGAACAAAGACGACGACCAAAAACAAAAAGGCTCAAAAACATGACGTCCAGCTACAGGCGAGTGAGACAGGCTGCTGTCTCACACTCGTGACGATCACATGACTTCTGAAACATGTTTTTTCATCTCCCCGACTCACCTTCTGGTACTCGTCCTGAATGGCTCCGAACTTGTCCTTGGCGAGTCGGACCAGAAGATCTGGAAGAGAGAAGGAGAATCAGCTGCTGCTGTGGCAGGCGAAGAGGAGGTGCGGGGTCATGGTGGCCGAGGGTCCAGACGACCACATCTCTTACAGTTGGACAGGCCTGGACGAGCAAGTCTATTACAGACTTCTGACTCAGATTTTTTAACGAGGCTGACTCAGCAGAAAATCTTCTGCTCCAGATATGACAAGTTCTTGTCAAAACGTGACCCCGGAGCTGCCCCCCCTTCACCCCCCAGGGCCGGACCACACTGACAGGGACCAGCATCCTCCAGCGGTTTTGTGTCTGTTCTGCTTGACAGCTCTGGTTCTGGTGGTTCTGCTGTCACACGCACTTTGTTCGAAAACCAGCGAAACTGTCATATTGTTGCTGCAGCTCGACTGACGAGTCGCCGGTTCAAGTCCACGGCAGCGACTGTGGGAACTCGTGTGTGTTTCTGTGTCGAGTGTAACGCGACACAACGTCTTTTGTCGGCAATGAAAGCCACGTCGGACCTCGTCATCGGCAGGAAACCGATCCCCGGAGAGGAACACAGACAAGTGGATCTTCATGGACGTGCAGGTTATATTTCGGTCTTTGTCAGCAGGTCAGAGACGAATACACAACTCTCAACACAACACACTGTACGATGACAACCTGTGTCACCGGAGACGTGGCGGGATTGAACTCACGACCATGTTTGTATCATGTCTTGTATTAAAAGGTCGTCGTCATGGTCACCAGGTCGTCATCCTGGTTCTTCACTTCAAAATAGTGATCAATGTAGACGGAAAATAAAAATAAAATGAAAAAACTACATCAAGAAAGACTATAAACTTAAAGCTGTTATTATAATTTCAACGTTAATTACACTTTTTTCAAAGTACTTTTTAATTTTTTATAATTTATATGATTATTCACGTGATTATTTCAAAACAAAAGTTCCGAAATGTTCATAACATTCATCAGCGGAACATTTCAAAGGTTTAAACAATACATTTTTCGAATTATTTTTTATTCTTTTATTAAATCATTGATTTGTTTTTTTGAATAATTTAATTCAATAATTTCTTTATTGAAATGTTGAATTTGTATAAAAATTAAATATAAAAAATGGTGAGATTATTATACCAGTATTTAACTTTTAAAGTCTATGAAATTAAAAATATTCCATTTTTAAAATCTAGTTTTTGAATTATTGGAATGAGAAAATCAGACTCTATGTGTGAAAAAAAGAAAAGTATTTAGAAAATATTTTAACTATTGAATTTTATTATTAAAAAAAACAAAATTCAAACCTTAGAAACAACGATATTTCAAATTTTAAAAAAATTAAAAGTTCCAACATGTTTTATTTATTATTATATTATTGTTATACCATTATTTAACTTTTAAAGTCTATGAAATATAATATCATATTCGAATTTAGAATCAAAATATCAACTATGAAAGATTTGTAATGTAATTATTAAATAATAATATAATGAAAAATCCTCTAAATATAGATGTTATTGATTCAAGGTTTCAACATTACAATGTTCAATTCAACTACTATTAATAACAAATATTCTGATGGCACAGATTTTCTTCATGAAGTGATGCTCATGCCGGAGATTTTAATTCCATAATTACAGCCGACACTCAAGGTCAGCGACATCCAGACGTGCGACGTCTAATCCCCTCGGCGGGAAGATTAGCCGGAGGGTTTAGGACCAGCGGACGACGACCACGATAAACAAGCGAGGATCGATCGTCTGGGATTTGAAACCAAAACCTCCAGTTTAGTTTAATGTCAGGAGCACATGCTGCCTCACAGCAGGAGGTCCTGTCTCGTCTGAGGGACCGGTATCGATCCGTCGGGGGGGAACACATGATGGAAGTCAAGCTGAGCCTTAACTGTTTGTTACACAACAACATCTAAGCTCCGCCCACTCATCTACTGGTCAGACCCTCGTGGCGTCTTCGCAGACGAGGCAGCTGGTAACCTTCTGTGTGACATTGATCGAAGCGTTAAGTTGTTCTTAGAAATGTCTTAGAAATATTATTCTTCACCTTCATGTCAATATCGTTAAGAGAAAAACAGCAACTAGACAAGCTTACGTTCTACAATCAGCTAGCATACTAAGATAAGCCAAACACTTGAGCTATTGAGATGGGCTAGCGTTCTAAGGTAAGCAGTTAGACAAGAAGATCTAACATGATAAGAAAATATATCGTCTCTAGACAAGCTAGTACGCTGAGACAAGCTAACATGCGAAGAAAAGCCATCGTGCCTAGACAAGCTAGTACGATGAGACCAGCTAACATGCTAAGAAAAGCCATCGTGCCTAGACAAGCAAGTACGATGAGACCAGCTAACATGCTAAGAAAAGCCATCGTGCCTAGACAAGCTAGTACGATGAGACCAGCTAACATGCTAAGAAAACCAATCGTGCCTAGAAAAGCTAGTACGCTGAGACAAGCTAACATGCGAAGAAAAGCCATCGTGCCTAGACAAGCTAGTACGATGAGACCAGCTAACATGCTAAGAAAACCATTCGTGCCTAGACAAGCTAGTACGATGAGACTAGCTAATATTCTTAGAAATGCCATCGTGCCTAGACAAGCTAGTTTGCCGAGATGAGCTAACATGCTAAGAAAAGTAAATGTGCCTAGACAAGCTAGTACACTGAGACCGGCTAACATGCTAAGAAAAGCTATTGTGTCTAGACAAGCTAGTACGCTGAGACGAGCTTGAATGTTAAGAAAAGCTATCATGCCTAGACAAGCTAGTACGCTGAGACGAGCTAACATGCTTAGAAAAGCTATCGTGCCTAGACAAGCTATTACGCCGAGACGAGCTTACATGCTAAGAAAAGCTATCATGCATAGACAAGCCAGTATGCTGAGACGAGCCAACGTGCTAAGAAAAGTATCGTGCCTAGACAAGCTATTACGCCGAGACGAGCTAACATGCTAAGAAAAGCCAATGTGCCTAGACAAGCTAGTACGCTGAGACCAGCTAACAAGCTAAGAAAACCAATCGTGCCTAGACAAGCTCATACGCTAATATGAGCTAAAATGCTAAGAAAAGTGGTTGTGCCAAGACAAGCTAGTACGCTGAGACGAGCTAACATGCCTAGGAAAGCTAGCATGCTAAGACAAGGTATTCTGCCTAGACAAGCCACTACACTGAGATGAGCTAAAATGCTAAGAAAAGCTAGCATGCTAGGACAAGCTAGCGAAAGACATTTTACTAGACGTAAAACATATCAGCTGATGAAATACGACTTCAAATATCATTTACTACTTCAGACCAGAACCAGTAAGATTTGTCACTTTGTACTTAAAGAACAAAAACATGAGACGAAGACTGACTCGAACAAGAACATCGTCTCCCGTCACTGTTGTAGCACGACTTCCTCCCGTCACGTACGAACCCACACTCACACCGAACTACACAATCAGTCACACAGCAGACGAAGATGATCCCCGACTGGATCTCAGGCGGTGAAGTCGACTCTTCCGATACGATCAAGGCCTCATTAACGATGGAACCTCCTAAGTCCTCCGAGTCCTTGATCTCATGATCCTTCGGAACCCGAAGACTTGAGCCTCACTTCATTCTGGGAGGATCAGTCCAACAAGAGAGTCAATCAGAGTTCATGCTCAAAGTCTGCCGTTTGTGACAACTACAATGTCGGATTGAAAATACATTAAAAAGCGACTCTCTACTAACATTAGACCCCTATCTGATTGACCGGACTTTTGCCAATAAATTAAACATTTAAAAAGTTACCTGTGACCCTGGTCTAGAAAGGCGCTATATAAATAGAGATTATTATTATTATTATTATTATTATTATTATTATCATTTCTGTATCGAAAGATTGAATTTGGGTTTTTAATAAATTACATTTAAAAAAAATCGAAATATTAAAAATAAAATGATGTATTTTTTATACATAATAAAATAAATAATAATAATCTAAATATATATATAACTATATCTTTTAATTTGGAGCCTTTTAAATGCAATTAAAACTGTTGGTATAAAGGTAAGCAAGTGGCTCTGGGCTCGATTGGATGAGTCTGGTATATGCTGTATATATTGAATTTAAAAGGATATATTTAATTTAGAAAATGTAGTTTTTGAATTATTGGAACTAAAAAACAACAACATTTCAATTTGTAAAAAGATTAAAAGTTTTAACATGTTTCAAATGTGGATAACTTCGAGTTGTTCAATTAGGAGGAGGCCCCAGGACAGACCTGACACACTCTGGGGAGTTAAAGTCTATTAGAAGGTTTGAGAGGGAAGTCTGGACTTCTGGACTTCAACTGCTGCCTCCTCGACCCGAGTCACAACAGACTCACGACTCAAGACTCAAGACAAATGAATCGCTCGGACGAGGAAACCGTTTTTTTTTCCCTCGGCGTGACCGGGATCCCCGGGGCAGAGCGGAGAGCCGGGATTCTAGAGATGAGGAGAAGAAATTCAAATCATCCTGGTGATACTTTTTATAATTCTGCTGCCGAGCATCAGCCGTCGCCGCGACAACAGGCGTGACAAACGGGATTATCGACTCCAATGTGGAAATAAACGCACGAATAAGCCGGACCGCCGTCCACAATACTGGAGCGCACTTGTAAAGTCGGATCCACAAAGGATTCTTCCTGCTGCTGCCACACACACTGATCCCCTCACACACACACACACTCACACACTCACACACACACTCACACACACAGGGGTATTAGCTCAGTGTTTGGTCTCTTCTTTGAGACACACACCAGGATCTCAGCTGACCTGGTTTCACACCCTCGGCTCAGAATCTGCTGAAGATGGAGAGACCGACGATGAAAGTCTCACGTTGCTGCAGGATCTTCAGAACCCGCTGCCCCCTCGACCGTGATGCGATGCAGAAACAACTGGGGTTTTTTTGGGGGGTTTGTTTCGGTTCTGTTACCACGGCAACAAAACTCTCTTAAGGCCGCCACAGTTTGTGCTTCAAAGTTTCTCTGGCGAGATGAGAAAAATGTAAAATAAGTTCAGCGTGAATATATTCGCTCTAATTTAAAGTGTAAAGCAACAGACCGAAGGCTGCGCTGAACGTTCACACACCAGTGACTTGACATTTCAGAGCGCGTGTGTGTGCGTGTGCATGTGTGTGCATGTGTGTGTGCATGTGTGTGTGTGCGTGTGTGTGCGTGTGTGTGTGCATGTGCGTGTGCATGTGTGTGTGCATGTGTGTGTGTGCATATGTGTGTGCAGATTTAGGCTCCAGAGTAAAAATACCTCAGTACAGAGTAAACACCGTTACCATGGAGTGTGTTACTGTGGTGAGAGACGCCAGCTGAACTTTATCAACATGTACACATTAACACACACACATGTACACATTAACAAACACACACACGTACACATGCAGACATTTACGCACTTACAAAGATGTACACACATACAGACATTTAATACACATACATAAAAAAAATGTACACAAATGTGCTCACATACACACATCTCATACAAACACATCTCATACACACAAATACAAAAATGTACACACATGTGCACGCATACACACATCTCATACAAACACATCTCATACACACAAATACAAAATGTACACACATGTGCACGCATACACACATCTCATACAACCCATCTAATACACACAAATACAAAAATGTACACACATGTGCACGCATACACACATCTCATACAACCCATCTCATACACATACATACAAAATATACACAAATGTGCACACATACACACATCTCATACAAACACATCTCATACACACAAATACAAAAATGTACACACATGTGCACGCATACACACATCTCATACAACCCATCTAATACACACAAATACAAAAATGTACACACATGTGCATGCATACACACATCTCATACAAACACATCTCATACAAACCTATACAAAAATGTACACACATTTATTACACAAACATACGGAATTTACACACATGTACATGTATACACACATTTATTACACAAACATACAAAAATGTACACACATGTGCACGCATACACACATTTATTACACAAACATACACAAATGAACACACATGTGCACGCATACACACATTTATTACACAAACATACACAAATGAACACACATGTGCACGCATACACACATTTATTACACAAACATACACAAATGAACACACATGTGCACGCATACACACATTTATTACACAAACATACACAAATGAACACACATGTGCACGCATACACACATTTATTACACAAACATACAAAAATGTACACACGTGTGCACGCATACACGCATCTCATACAAACACATCTCATACAAACGCATACAAAAATGTACACACATGTACACGTATACACATTTATTAAACAAACATACGAAATTTACACACATGTACATGTATACACACATTTATTACACAAACATACAAAAGTGTACACACATGTGCACACATACACACATCTCATACAAACACATCTCATACAAACGCATACAAAAATGTACACACATGTACACGTATACACACATTTATTACACAAACATACGAAATTTACACACATGTACATGTATACACACATTTATTACACAAACATACAAAAATGTACACACATGTGCACGCATACACACATTTATTACACAAACATACACAAATGAACACACATGTGCACGCATACACACATGTAATACACACACATACTAAAATGTACACACATGTGCACGCATACACACATTTATTACACACACATACTAAAATGTACACACATGTGCACGCATACACACATTTATTACACAAATATACAAACATTTACACACATCTAATATACACACATACAAAAATGTACACACATGTACACACATACAAAAATGTACACACATGTACACGCATCTCATACACACACATACAAAAATGTACACAAATTAGCACACATACACACATTAAATACACTCAAATGCAAAGATGTACACACATGTAAACACACACTCATAAACATAACGCATAGACATATTTTCAAACACATGTACACACATTTATACATACAGACATTAACACCAACATACATACGTACACATGAGACACATTTACACACACATTACAAATGTACACATACACACACATATAAACACACAAAATAATCTATACATAAACACACCATATAGCAGAACCATTATAGGTATATGGTTCCTGGTTCAAATCCTAATACAAGTGAACCTGAGAGACTAATATGACTTAAGTCTCTTATTCATCTTGTCTTATCTGGACTCTTGAACACAAGATGTCGGTCCAGAACCAGGAGGATGAAGCAGAATCTGCTGAGTCGACGATATCTAGTGACCACCTTGACCAGGTCCAAACAGAACCGTGGATCAGAGACCACTGCTCTGCTGTGGACCAGGTCATCCTGAGAGTGTCTCTGTGCCCTCTGTCTGATCCTCTGAACAGGTTAAGTGGATCACAAAAAGAAAAGTCCCGGGTCGAGGACAGGCGGTCTGAAAAGGAGTCTGTTGGCAGAGGGCGAGGACGGATGTGTAGACTGGGCCTCGGTAACACCGGCTCAGATTAGATCCACTAATCAGATCTGACGCCTGCTGAGGCCACAAGAAAAGACACGTTGACCTGCAGGACCACTAACAGGTGGACCCGCCCCCTGCTGGACCCAGGATGCTCTAGTGGTCCAATAAACTGGATCAGACATTCAGTACCAGAGTCAGACCCGTCAGCGACCTCCTGGTCCAGATCTATTTTTCACCTTGGGTCCAACTGTTGGACCAGAACTGGTCTTTAGAGAAACTTTGCTGTCTTCTGGGGCCACGAGCGCTCCCGGCAGCGTCCTCGGGTGATTCTCGGTCCAGAACCTCACATGTGGGTCAGAGGAGAGCAGCTCCGGTCGGATGCATGACAAGTCAGGCGTCCTCTGTCCTTTAGTTCTGCATCAGTGGTCCTACGAGCCACGACTGTCTCGACACGTCCGGTCTGAGGACACTCGCACGGCTGCACAAGAACGTTAGTCCAACGTCCACCCCAGTGTCTTCTCAGGTGTTTACCTCTGTGTCCACCCCAGTGTCCACTCAGGTGTTTACCTCTGTGTCCACCCCGGTGTCCACTCAGGTGTTTACCTCTGTGTCCACCCCAGTGTCCACTCAGGTGTTTACCTCTGTGTCCACCCCAGTGTCCACTCAGGTGTTTACCTCTGTGTCCACCCCAGTGTCTACTCCGGTGTTTACCTCTGTGTCCACCCCAGTGTCTACTCAGGTGTTTACCTCTGTGTCCACCCCAGTGTCTACTCAGGTGTTTACCTCTGTGTCCACCCCAGTGTCTACTCAGGTGTTTACCTCTGTGTCCACCCCAGTGTCTACTCAGGTGTATACCTCTGTGTCCACCCCAGTGTTCACTGGGGTGTTTACCTCCGTGTCCACCCCTGTGTCTACACAGGTGTCCACCCCTGTGTCTACACAGGTGTCCACCCCAGTGTCTATTCAGGTGTTTACCTCTGTGTCCACCCCAGTGTCTACTCAGGTTTTTACCTCTGTGTCCACCCCAGTGTCTACTCAGGTGTTTACCTCTGTGTCCACCCCAGTGTCTACTCAGGTGTGTACCTCTGTGTCCACCCCTGTGTCTACTCAGGTATCCACCCCAGTGTCTATTCAGGTGTTTACCTCTGTGTCCACCCCGGTGTCTACTAAGGTGTTTACCTCTGTGTCCATCCCGGTGTCCACTCAGGTGTTTACCTCTGTGTCCATCCCGGTGTCCACTCAGGTGTTTACCTCTGTGTCCACCCCGGTGTCCACTCAGGTGTTTACCTCTGTGTCCACCCCCGTGTCCACCCAGGTGTTTACCTCTGTGTCCAACCCAGTGTCTACTCCGGTGTTTACCTCTGTGTCCACCTCAGTGTCTACTCAGGTGTTTGCCTCTGTGTCCACCCCGGTGTCTACTCAGGTGTTAACCTCCTTGTCCACCCCAGTGTCTACTCAGGTGTTTACCTCTGTGTCCACCCCAGTGTCTACTCAGGCGTTAACCTCCGTGTCCACCCCAGTGTCTTCTCAGGTGTTTACCTATGTGTCCACCCCTGTGTCTACTCAGGTGTTTACCTATGTGTCCACCCCAGTGTCTACTCAGGCGTTAACCTCCGTGTCCACCCCAGTGTCCACTCAGGTGTTTACCTCTATGTACACCCCAGTGTCTTCTCAGGTGTTTACCTATGTGTCCACCCCTGTGTCTACTCAGGTGTTTACCTATGTGTCCACCCCAGTGTCTACTCAGGCGTTAACCTCTGTGTCCACCCCAGTGTCTACTCAGGTGTTTACCTCTATGTACACCCCAGTGTCTACTCAGGTGTTTACCTCTGTGTCCACCCCAGTGTTAACTGAGGTGTTTACCTCTATGTACACCCCAGTGTCTACTCGGGTGTTTACCTCTGTGTCCACCCCGGTGTCCACTCAGGTGTTAACCTCCGTGTCCACCCCAGTGTCCACTCAGGTGTTTACCTCTGTGTCCACCCCAGTGTCCACTCAGGTGTTTACCTCTGTGTCCACCCAGTGTCTAGTCAGGTGTTTACCTCCGTGTCCACCCCAGTGTCCACCCAGTGTCAAGTCAGGTGTTTACCTCCGTGTCCACCCCAGTGTCTACTCAGGTGTTTACCTCTGTGTCCACCCCAGTGAATACTCAGGTGTTTACCTCTGTGTCCACCCCAGTGTCTACTCAGGTGTTTACCTCCGTGTCCACCCCATTGTCTACTTAAGTGTCCACCCCAGTGTCCACCCCAGTGTCCACTGTTGTGTCTACCCCAGTGTCTACTTCCGTTTCCACCCCAGTGTCTACTTGAGTTTCCACCCCAGTTATTACCCCAGTGTCCACTGCAGTATCCACTCATTTGTCTACTTAGGCATCTACCCCAATGTCTATTCGTGTCCATACCAGTGTCCTCTCAAGTCTCTACCCCAGCAGCCGCCCCAATTGTTACCCCAGTGTCCACCCCCCTGTCTACCCGAGTGTTTCTAACTTCAGTCACATCCCTGTGAAATTGAACCTCTGTGACCTTTAACCTTTTAATATGCAAATATATTTTTCATTAATTATTAGTTTGGGCCATAAATCACTGGAGGTGTGACAAAATATCAATAAACTTAAATATCACAATGTTTTTTTCAGAGCCCCTCTCGTCCTCAATGACTGAGGACGAGAGGATACAGTCGACTCCAGCAGCTTTTAAAGCAAACGTTTTGACATATGTTGGTTTCAAAACAAATGAAAGCAGTTACGACTTCGTCAAGAGTCATGTGGTCTGTAAATTATGCAACACAGAGTCAAGTACTGGAAAATACTACACATATATCTACAGTATCACAGTATATAGTATTGTTGCGCCTTAATCATGATCGCCAGATTCTTGCCAATACACACCCCTAGTAATAATAAAATCGTGCACAAGAAGCTAAAGTAGCTGCTCTACTCCAAGTCTCAGCTGATGACTGAGCTCTCACAGCTGCTACTTTCCTTTCATAAACTACAGCCAATTATTTTGTTAAGCAACGGGAGTCCCCGGAGAGCTGGGACGAGTCCCGATCCAGCTCCACCACCGCCGGTGACAAACTACATGCTGACAGTATATGGAGCCGGGAATTATGGGATTACACCATTAACGAGGTGAGTCAGAGGGAAGATAATCTGTGAGGGGGGGAGGAGCTGTGAAGTACAACAAACACACAACAAACACACAACAAACACACCTAATTCTATTAGACACCGACTGCAGAATTGACAGATGTGAGCTGAGCCAGAGGACTGGACTCTCTGGGCGAGGCAGAGAAGCTCAGTCGTCCGTCAGAGACGTGGAGCAGAGCAGCAGCTTCTGCTTCATGTTGAGGTGCAGCGACTCATGGAGGGGTGACCTTGAAGATGACCTAAAAGTGTCTTCATGAAATGTTTCAACGTTGTTGTTTAATGTACACGTTTTTTTTTTATTTGTATTATTATTATGAT
Source organism: Callionymus lyra (assembly GCF_982586985.1). Lineage (NCBI taxonomy): Eukaryota > Metazoa > Chordata > Actinopteri > Syngnathiformes > Callionymidae > Callionymus > Callionymus lyra. The sequence goes on from NC_141826.1 coordinate 19,157,878, forward strand.
GATTATTTCTATTATTCCTAACATAAACATTACTTTTCTTTAATTTATCTTTATTCGTTTCTTAAAAAAAAAAAAAAGGAATATAATTATGTAATTGTACACATATAAAGATAAAAGATATATATTTGATAAAAAGAAAGTATACAGTGCAATAATATATGTATATAATAAAATCATAAATCATTTAGTTAGTTTGTCGTTCATAATAAATTCATGCTATATACATATATAATATATATATATATATATATATATACAAAAACAAACAAATTAAAGTGATTTTTAACTAAATTAACAGATTAAATTAAAATATTCTCTATATAAATATCTGATTTCAGGGAGAATATCAAGTATCTTTTTATTTACAATAATGTTTTATACATTTTGTATTTATATCTTCATTTTTAAATATGAATAATCAACGGTTTATTATTAATTTAAAACGTGTTAAAAACAGATTAATTGATCTAAACAACTGACAAATGTTTCATAATATTTTCAGGAAATCGACAGATTTAAAGAGTAAAAAGACATAATCCTTGATTTTGAGTTATGATGATTGTTTCATAAGTTCTTTAATGAACTGCTCCTGAAGGGGGCGCTGTACTGATCTTCACTCGGCAGCAACTTTATCCTCGTATTTGACATTTCGGAACATTTTCAGGTGTTTAAAGAACCTGTTGAGCTCAGTCCAATCGGCTCGGTTCTGACTCGATTATAAACCATCCTCCAGTCCAGAACCAAGTCCTCCTCCTCAGACCTCCTCAGCGAGGACCACCGAGAGGACTGAGGAAGAGGATGATGGTTCTGGGTCTGGACCGAGGTCAGGTGGTTCTTGGGTCCAGACTGAACGGACCGAACCGAACCCGGTGTCAAGGGGATCGCTCACCTTGTGGGAAGGCGTTGGGCTGGACCAGACACAGGAAGGTGTGGACCATGTAGAACAAGATCCCGATCGGTCCCGGTTCGTAGTGGGCCACGGTCTCGTAAACTCCGGAGGGCACGAACCCAAAATCCAACTTCCCCGGAGGAGGCAGTCTGCGGGGCTCGGTCTCCTGCTGGAGCTCCGCGGAGCCGGAGTCCAGTCCGAGCAGCATCAGGAGGAGCATCCCGGAGTTCCAGGTCCACATCGCGGTTCTGGTCTGAGGAGGATCAGGACGGGGAAGAGTCCGAGCGGACCTCAGGATCAAGTCCGTGTCCTGACGGAGACGCGCATCGTCGCTCCGCGCACGAGAAGGCGGCTGGACTGGTCCCGGAGCGGGATTGTAGGCGTCCGAAGGTTCCGGTCCAGAATGGAGGAGACCCGTCTCATCAGGTCCGCCGGCTGCGTCGCGGGAGCGCGGGATGAGGCGCGTCCACGACGCCGCTGCACTCGAGAGCGAGGAGCTCCGCCTACCGGGGAGGTGCGGGTGGAGAAGAGCGATCGGTGATTAGAACTTAAACCTTTATTTTATTATCATTATTAAAGTTGCAAAAAAAAAGGGAAAAAAAACTAGAATAAAATTGTATCTCAAATCAGAATTTATATAAAATTATTATTATTATAAATTATAATCTTTTAAGAAGGTAAAATGCACAAATTCGAGTCAAAAGTTTATTTAAAAAACATTATTATAATGAGTTTCCAAAGAGTATTTTACCCTTTAAAATTAAATTAAATTAAAAACAAAGTTCTATTCCAGGAAAAAGTACAATAAAGTATTTATTAACTGCTTCAAACAAATGTTGACAACAACACGTTCATTCAGTTCAAACCTTCAGCACCAGCTGTGTAGGTTTCACGTTCTATCGTTCCTCGAAGAAACACAAACTCTCCCTTCACTCGCGTGACCTCTGACCTCTCTCTGCCCCAGAGGGGGGGTGGCAGCTGAGACCTGAGCTCCTGGTTCCGCTCAGGCCGGCGCTGTGATGTTGGGGACACTGGTGTCTGTGTTCTCTGCTACACTGCACACAGGAGGGGCGGAGTCTAGAGTCGCTCACCTGGGAGACCACTTCCTGCTCACCTGAGGATCTGAACATTTTTAGTTTCACCCAAACTTGAGTTCAGTTTCTAACTTCAGAGTATTTTTTTGGTTTTCTCAATTTCAGGATTTTTAAATTATTGACTTTTTTTGTCTCATGGTTAACATTTAAATAAAGTGTGTGAAATAAAGTAATTGGACTTTATTTACGTTTAACATGCAAATATTCACTGAATTTGGTAGTTTTTGTGTTGCGATTAAACTTCCGGCCGCTAGGTGGCAGCAGTCATGGTGTCCTCTGCATCTAAAGAACAACGAAATCCCGCCAGATCACTGAGATGACTGAGGACGAGAGGATACAGTCGACTCCAGCAGCTTTTAAAGCTGATTTTTGGACATATTTTGGTTTCAAAACAAATGAAAGCAGTTACGACTTCGTCAAGAGTCATGTGGTCTGTAAATTCTGCAACACCAGAGTCAAGTACTCGTCGAAAAATACAACTATATCCTTGTTACTAAAGTATAACAACATATTCTATCGTTGTCGTTATCATAACATATACCAGATTCTTGCCAATACAAAGCAGCCGTTTATTAACGGTTCAAGCTAATGGCGAGCTAACAAGCTAAATGCTAACACTGAACTTAAGGGACAAAAGTAGAGCAAGAGTGCAGACGTAGTTCAATTCTTAACTTAACTCAAACAGTTAAGATCATGCAGCTGGAGTGAGGTACTACTGAGGTAAAATAAAGAGCGTTGCTGAACGCATGTCAAGAGAAATCATGTCAAAAGAAAAACTTGGATTAAGTAAAAAAAAAAGGTTTAGAACGTCCTGCCGCGCAAACACACCTGGACTCTCATTGACCTCCTAATTTGACAGACGCTGGATCTGATCCAAGATGCCGAGACTCTTCCCCGGCAGTGTGACGGCGCCCCCTGACAGACGGAGTCGGAACAGTTTAAGCTGCTTAACAACCCCCTCCGTCAGGTGAGGTCATGTGACACGTCAGCGACTTCCTGGAAGGAAGGTAACGACAGGAAACGGAAATAAAAACAGTTGTGACTGAAGAGCAGCAAGACAAAATATTTATTCATGATGAACGGAAGATAAATATGGTTAGATAAGAGAAGAATAAATAGATTGATCATCAAAACTCTTTAAACTTTTTAAAGCAACAAAAAAGGCTCAAATATTGCTTCAATACGAGAGTGAATGTTTCGCTCCAGAGATTCACTCCATACTCGTGGGTTTTGGCAGAAAAAAAAGCTGCCGAGTCGACTCCCGGATCACATGACATCAGGCTCACTCGCAGCTGAGGTAGATTCATCTAAAGGCAAAAATTCAAGCGTGGAGTTGGCGACAGAGCGAGGTCGGGTCCGGCTGCTTGGAGAACCTCTCAGAACCAGTCGCGCGACTCGTCTCTCCACGGACGCTCATCCGTCAGAGACTCGTATCAGAGCTGAAGAGTCGATCACCTGAAAGAGATCTTCATCCTTTGGTGGGTTTTTCCAGGCGACATCTAGACCTCCACAGGTCAACGGAGGTCACATTTGAACAGGTCCCATCCATCTGGGAAGCAGGAATGACTGAGAGGAGAGGGCGGGGCAAGGACACTTGTCTCGAATGGAACAGTGCTTTGTCAGAGCAGAGGAAGCATCTGAAGATCTCATCAGAGAGTTGTTCCGAGTCAACTCGGGGTCACCCCAGGGGTCAGTGACGCTCAACATCTGGAGTCCCAACATCCCAAGTGACTCACGGCTCCCGCCTGAATGAACGCCGGTCGCACCTGAGAGATTCACCTGCTCAGTCGATCCGGTTCCCACAGATGGTGAAGCGGTCGATCTCCAGAAGGTCTTTCTTCGGAGTCCTGAGCTTCAGCTCGCAGCCCTGCTCCTCCTCTTCCTCCTCCTCCTCGTCCGTAGTGGGCGGGGCTTGAGGAGGAGGGTCCGGGGGCGGAGTCGGCGGACGTTCCGGCGAAGCGCCAGTGGGGGGCGCCGTGGGTTCGGGAAAGGGGTCGACGCGAGGAGCCGGCTGGACGGTGACGAAGGGCGGCGGCGGCGGCGGATTCTTCTGCTGCTGCGGCTTCACCTCACCTGCGGAGGACAAACGGAACCGTCAGCACGTGCGACACCTTTGGACCCGGCGGTGGCGGTGATGACATCATCACACACGGATGACATCATCACCCACTGAATCACGGTTAAGTATTTAAAGCAACAAAACGGAGGCGATGCGTCACGAGGCTGCGGAGTTGAACAACAGCTGCAGTGAGAGGCAGCAAAGAGAATAATTCATCACATGTGAGGAGCGGGGCGTCCGCAGAGACCCCCCCCCCACCACCAGCCTCCACCCGCACCCCCAGAGACTAATCATCACCCCAAAAATCTTTCTGTTTCGTCACGATACAGGTTTTCGTGGCCTTTGATCATTGAAACAGGCAGCGGAGGACGAGGAGGCCTGGAGAGCAAATGCCTTCTCAGAATCTGCCTGATTATCACCTTGAATATAAACATCAACGTGTGTGTGTGTCGAGTGTGTGTCGAGTGTGTGATGAGTGTGTGTTTGTGCAGAAAAGCCTGACGGCATCTTCTCTCAGAGGGAAGTCGTCGGTGAGCAGCAGCAGCTTTGATGTCGAGAGCGAGACGTTTCATCAACACTGGTTAAAGCTGCAGGATCAGTCGTCAGGTCTGAGAGATCTGTGGGGATTTGGAGGATGACAGGCTGACGTGTGAAGTGTGTGTGTGTGTGTATATGTGTGTGTGTGTGTGTGTGTGTGTGTGTGTGTGTGTGTGTGTGCGTGTGTGTGTGTGTGCGTGTGTGTGTGTGTGTGTGTGTGTGTGCGTGTGTGTGTGTCTCAGCTCTAAAGATCCGCGAAAGAATGAGTGAATTCACATGTTAATGTGAAGATAAGTGGGGTGACGTCTCACTAATATGTACTCTTGGTTTACAGTAGTTGCCGTGGCGACGGCGATGGTACCTGAAGGTGTGGACGTCTGCCTGGCCTTCGCCGGAGTCTTGGCGGGGGGGGCCGCGGGGGTGGAGGGTCTTTCGAAGAGCTTGTCCTCCATGTGCGCCCTCTTGACGTAGATGCAGGACTTGCCGAGCAGCACGATGCTGTTGAGGACCTTGAGGGTGACAAGGCTGCGGAGAGAAGAGGGTTGGTTCTTTAGAGACAAGAAGAGTTGGTTCTTCAGAGACAAGAAGAGTTGGTTCTTTAGAGACAAGAAGAGTTTGGTTCTTCAGAGACAAGAAGAGTTTGGTTCTTCAGAGACAAGAAGAGTTGGTTCTTCAGAGACAAGAAGAGTTGGTTCTTCAGAGACAAGAAGAGTTGGTTCTTCAGAGACAAGAAGAGTTGGTTCTTCAGAGACAAGAAGAGTTGGTTCTTCAGAGACAAGAAGAGTTTGGTTCTACAGAGACAAGAAGAGTTTGGTTCTTCAGAGACAAGAAGAGTTGGTTCTTCAGAGACAAGAAGAGTTGGTTCTACAGAGACAAGAAGAGTTGGTTCTTCAGAGACAAGAAGAGTTGGTTCTTCAGAGACAAGAAGAGTCGGTTCTTCAGAGACAAGAAGAGTTGGTTCTTCAGAGACAAGAAGAGTTTGGTTCTACAGAGACAAGAAGAGTTGGTTCTTCAGAGACAAGAAGAGTTTGGTTCTACAGAGACAAGAAGAGTTGGTTCTTCAGAGACAAGAAGAGTTTGGTTCTTCAGAGACAAGAAGAGTTGGTTCTTCAGAGACAAGAAGAGTTGGTTCTTCAGAGACAAGAAGAGTTGGTTCTACAGAGACAAGAAGAGTTTGGTTCTTCAGAGACAAGAAGAGTTGGTTCTTCAGAGACAAGAAGAGTTGGTTCTTCAAAGACAAGAAGAGTCGGTTCTTCAGAGACAAGAAGAGTTGGTTCTTCAGAGACAAGAAGAGTTGGTTCTTCAGAGACACACGGTCGACACGAGATTCTCCAGGTTCATGAAACACACGTGAACCACTTTATCTCCCATGAACCTTCAAAAGATCCTGCTGACAGTAAAAACCTGTTTTTTTTCCCCGCCAAGATATTTGCTGTCAAAAACAACAAATTACAGACTCAATAAAAAATATTACGATAGAGAAATTGATTTATTTTATAGTATTATTTGTTCGGACTTCGTTTTTTTCTAAATCAATTTAATTGTATTCAATAATTTGTATATTTATTATATATATTTTCTTATTAATACATTCAATAATTTTTATATTACAACTGTTGATTAAAAAATATTTTATATATATTAAATATATATTAAAATATAAGACGTTTTTAATGACAATATTGAAGAGTTGAATTGTTTTTAAATAATTTAATTAAAACATGGAATTTAAAAAAAATAATAAAACCTTATGTCCACATACCAAGTTTAATATTTTTATTCCATAAAAAAAGGGATTTTCTTAACTCAATATTTTGCTGGTCTAATAGCGTTAACATTATATTTATTCATTTAATCATTTTTTTAAATGTCAGTAAATAATGGAATTCAATAATTTAAAAAAAAACTATTGCGTAGTAAACATGAAAACAATCTAATTTAACTATTCAGTATTTAGACGCTTATAATTTCTTCAAAAAATCCCCAAAGCAGCAGATTTAATAATAATTGTTAGACGACAAAGACGCAGCAGGGCGTGAGGCTGCAACACGTGTCGACTCTGACGCGCCTCAGTCCAGTGATCACGCGACGCTGGCGTGAGGCTGGACCACATTAACAAAGAGTCTCTCCGACCATCTGCTCTCCATCGCCTCCACTCACGTCCACCCGCGGTTCTGATCCGATGTGGACCGTCCAACCGCGGGCCAACCGAGCCCCGGACTCGTGACGAGAGCGAGACGGACACATTCGGGTCTGTGGATCAGAGTTCGCTCCGACAAAGGTGTTCAGACATGTTCGCATGTTCGCCAGCAGAGGCGGTTTCTGCAGCTGCGGCTATTTTTAGCGTCAAGAGATGGCACCAGAGATGACAAGACTGTAGTCTTCAGCCCGAGGGGCGACTGTGGCGAGGACGGGGGGGGAGACAGGAAGTGAGAGCGGGCGGCGTCGAGCCTTATGTAAGAGTGTCGGTTTCGGGTTCGTCAGAGAGACGTTGGGTTCGAGTCCCGCGGCCGTCGGAAGGTTCCTGGTCAGACTCCGGGCTAAAACACTCACCAGAAGATCTGATCATGAACATGTAACCTTCACACAATCATCAAGAAAAAACCCCACTGCACATGTAGTAGCTCTGTTCTGACATTGGGGGGAGCCAGAAACAATCTGTTCAATCTTACATATTGTTCATTTAACACCAAAAAATACACAAATCCACAAGTTCATCCCCCATGACTCACATACACACATTCAACATCAACTTTCTGGTAACTATGGAAGTATATCAGTATTTAATGGTTGAATAAACCTTTTTTAAATTAAAATTTTGAATAAAATGTTGTGTTTTGTAAGCATTGAATAAATTAAAAAAATATATATAATTCAGTTATTCCTATGTTGAAAGTTTTAATAGTTTTTTTTATTGAATAGTCATAATAAAAACGATTTAATATGTATTATTTATTAATTAATTCAAAGCCTATTTAAAATCCAATATAAAGATTTTGGTATAATAATGCGTAGATTAATGTTTTTTTTTTACACATAATTGAAATTGTTCAAAAACAAATGTTCTAAATTCAATATTTTTTTAATTTGTGCCTGTAAAATTCTATATGAGAGTTTTGGTATAAAAGTGTCAATATTAATGTTTTTTTTACATTTCTATTACACATAGAGTTTGATATTCTAATTGCAATAATTCAAAAATAAATGTTTAAATTCAACATAAAGTAGTTGGTATGATAGTGACATAACAGACATTACCATAAAACTACAGATTTAATCTTATTGTTTACAATTATTTATTAAAGAAATAAACAATAATAATTATAATAATAAATGCAACAACATTTCAATGAAAAAGTTTCAACACCTGAACGATCAATATTCTTCGACCCTGAGATTCTCCCACAGGTAACACACCTGAACACACAAGTCTCACCCGAGATAGAAGAGCAGGACGCAGGTGTAGGACAGAGCTCCCTGGACCTTCACCGAGCTGATGACCACCCGGATCAGCTGAAACAACAACAACAACAGGTCACATGGTTGTTCTCCAGACACGAGGTGGTCTCGCTCTCACCAGGACAGCCAGAGGCAGAGGGATGAAGCCCATCCTGCGAGCCACCGAGTCGCTGTAGTCGGTGTAGGCCTTGAGGGAGAAGAGACGTCAACAACAGCCAGAGCAGGAAGCAGGGATTCGTACTCACGTTCTTCTGCCGACTGCTCACCAGCTCGAAGGCCAGACTGGCTCGGTACTCGCTGTAGACCTGAGACCAGGACGACACCCGGGTCAGAGACAGAACTGGTGTTTGAAGGTTCACCATGAGTCAGCAGAATATGTTCACGAGGAGAAATCATTTTATTGAGCTAACAAATGATTTTATTTTGAAGGGCAGAGTAGGAATTACATCACATACTTTTCAAGAAAATAATAAAATCAGTCATTAGATCGATTTTTTTTGTGTGTCTTAATCGTTTACATTTCAAGTGATATTTTACATCTAAAAAAACAGCTTAGCTGCTAAATATTTTTGGAAAATATATAGTAATGTATTTATTAGTGTGAACAACTAAATGAAGAGTAAAAATACTATATAAACAAATGAAAATATTAAATAATTAATAAAGTCTTTTACTTATTAAATCTGTCCTAAATGTTAAAGTCATATTTTTAACTAAATTAACTGCTAAAAATGAAAAATCCCTTGTAATACATTTAATAAAAGCAGCTGTGTAACTAAACAGAATAATGAAAACTGCATTAAAATTGAAAATATTAAATGATCAATAAAGTCTTTTACTTAATCTATTTGTTCAGGTTTTTCCTTGATTTTCTGGAACTCCTGTGTTGTTCTCAGTATTATCTTGATCTTTAAAGTATGTACTTTTTTGAGTATTGTTTTGATTGTTTAAGCGCTTTGTGACCCTGGTTTTGAAAAGCGCTATATAAATAAAAATTACTTACTTACTTACTTACTTATTAAATCTGTCCTAAATGTCAAAGTCATATTTTTAACTAAATTAACTGCTAAAAATGAAAAATCCCTTGTAATACATTCAATAAAAGCTGCTGTTTAACTAAACAAAAAATGAAAACTGCATTAAAAATGAAAATATTAAATGATTAATAAAGTATTTTACTTATTAAATCTGACCTAAATGTTAAAGTCATATTTATAACTAAATTAACTGCTAAAAATGAAAAATCCCTTGTAATACATTTAATAAAAGCTGCTGTGTAACTAAAAAAAAAATGAAAACTGCATTAAAAATGAAAATATTAAATACATTTTATCTTTCTTCATGACTCACCTACAGATCTTATGTTCAGAGAAACAAACACATTCACTGAGTTACGTACGTCGGCCGTGATGTCGTTGAACTTGGTGATGAAGGCGTGTTTGATGATGTCGACGGCCACTTCGCTGGTCACCACCATGAACACGTCCGGGAACAGAACCCACAAGTGTTCTGAGGGAGAGAGAGAGTGGAGTCACTTCCTTCTCCGGCTTCAGATGAAACAGATCTTGAGACGCGAGTCGATAATTCAAGCGGAGTCGACGAGCGGCTTCTGTGAGTCGCTGTCAGTCGACACGTCTGTGACGGACGGTTGGTTGTGACACGAGCGTCATGTGATCAGATGTGAGGAGTCTGTCGCTCTCAGGACGACACCAGTGTCACTGAAATAATAGTTTGATCGAATCAAACGTAGATCTGCCTTAAATTGAATTTATTATCTTTGCAATTCAAGTGTTTGAAAAACATTTTAATTCATTTTCAAGCTAAAAATGTTGAGTGAAATAAAATAAAATACATTTAATTCACAAGATCAAAATCATTTTATATTAAAAAGGAAACAAAATATTTGGAAATTTGTACATTTTAACTTTTTTATTACAATTTTTTTTACCAATCATTAAATATATTTTTTTATTAAATTCCTGAATTTGATCGTTTCTATGTTGAAAGGTTGAATTTGAGTTGAGTATGTTGACAATAAATGAATTATTTTGACACCAAGAGTTTGATATTCTAGTTCTAATAATTATATATTTTTATTATTATTATTTTTATTTTGTAGCCTTAAGGAACCACCAGACAATACCGTTGCTTGAATCGATGCAGCGAAGCTTCGTCATCATCACATGATCGTCTACGCGTCACGTGATTGGCTAAAAGTTCAATAGAGTAGTTTGGTGCTTCTTGTATTGTAAGTATGTAAGTAAATTATATACAACAATATTTTTATATTAAATAAAAAAAGCTAAGAATTAAAATATATTAATTAAAAAAATATTTATTTTTGGAATGAGAATATGAAAATCTATGTGTAGTAAAATAATCAATTTATTATGAACATTTATGGGTTTTTTTTTCAATTGAATTATTTAAAAAAGATAGATCTTCCAATACACAAATAATTGAATGCAATTATTCCATATATATATATATATATATATATATATATATATATCCTCGTGCTATTAGATTGTACGGGCAGGAGTGGAGCGAAAGTTTCATGACTCTATTCTATGTTAATCTTTGTATCCTACGTCTTTATTATACGTTCTTTATCTTTAGACTTAGATTGTGTGATCTTGTACTTTCTTTTTATAGAAACTTTGTTCTTGTTCTTATTTTTATGAATTATCGTCTGTATTGCTGTGTCTAATTGGAAAAACAATTTCAATAAAGTTATTTCTATCCATCCATCCATCCATCCATCTATATAAATATATATATATATACTGTATATATATATACTTCCATATACATCTTAAAAATGAACAATTGGAGTAAAATTAATACTGTATAACAATTAAATGAGAAAATATGCATCTATTGCTGGAGGTTTTGGACCTTCACCCACATACTCCAGGTGGTGCAGGTGGTCCTGCTGGTGTCTCACCTGGGTTCCAGGAGAACTGCTCCATGTTCCTGAGACAGACGATGAGCAGCAGCACATAGCTGGTGAAGCGTTCCTTGATATCTGCGGGAGCGAGACTCCATGTTAGTCGGCCGTGAAACATCTGCTGCTTCAGCACAACATCTGGAGACACAACAGCGTCTCCTCTGACTCGCAGGCCTTCACCACCGTTGATGACGTGATGGACATTAACTTAACTACACACACACACACACACACACACACACACACACACACACACACACACACACACAAGTGTCTCACCACTGTTGGACATCTGGAACAGGTTGTTCTTCTCAAACTTCTTGAACACACTTCCCTTGATTTCCACAAACTACAGAGGAAGAAGAAGATTCAATGTTGATTCAAGTGTGTGTGTGTGTGTGTGTGTGTGTGTGTGTGTGTAAGTAAGTAAGTAAGTAAGTAATATATATTTATATAGCGCTTTTCGAGACCAGGGTCACAAAGCGCTTTAACAATCAAAACAATACTCAAAACAGTACATACTTCAAAGATCAAGACAACACCGAGAACAACACAGGAGTTCGAGAAATTCAAGGAAAAGCCTGAACAAATAGAAACGTCTTAAGATGTTTCTTAAAGGAGTCAGTAGACTCCATCAAGCGCAAAGAGAGAGGAAGATTGTTCCAAAGCTTAGGAGCAACAGCCTGAAAAGATTTCTCTCCTCTGGTCCTGAGCCGTGTGCGTGGAACCATAAGTAGATTCTGATCCACAGACCTCAGAGCCCGAGCTGGGGTGTAAGGCTGGATCAGATCAGTGATGTAAGGAGGAGCCTGACCATGAATAGCTCTGAAAGTAAGAACCAGAATTTTAAAGTTGATCCTGAAAGAAACTGGAAGCCAGTGAAGAGTTTTAAGGACCGGAGAAATGTGAGTTCTTCTACTAGAGCGGGTCAGAATTCTCGCTGCAGAGTTCTGAATCAACTGCAGACGAGACAGATCCTTCTTGTTAAGACATGAAAACAAACTGTTACAATAGTCCAGACAGATGTGTGTGTGTGTGTGTGTGTGTGTGTGTGTGTGTGTGTGTGTGTGTGTGTGTGTGTACACTGACATTGTTGGACATCATGATGGTGAGGAGAGACTTGTTGTGAGAGTTGAAGGCCACGTTGAGGGTTGAGGCCTGGACCATGATGAGGATGGAGTGAAGAACTGAGAGCAGCTGCTCAGGAAAACAACAACAACAACAACAACAAGTACACAAACAAGAAAACTCTTGACTAGAAGGAGATCGCAGGAGAACATCGCACACCAGTGTGCGTGTCCAGGTGGATACAGACGTAGAAGACGGCCATGAAGAAGTGAGGGATCACGCCGATGTTATCGCGCTTGCGTTCTTTAGGTTCCGTCGCTGTCCAGTAGAGGGCGTCCAAGATGTCCTGCCCGAAGGAGGAGAAGAGCCGGTCGGCCACCTGAGTTCACATGGACATCGTCGTCATGTTGAGCATGTTTATTTTTTTTTTACAGACAAAAGCTTCTTTCAAGTCCACATGTGAAGTTGAACTAAGTTGGTGGAGCTGAGACTCAAACTTGAACCTCACACGGAGGTTTGTTCTGTTGTTGTCGTGACAAGAATAATTGACTTCCTGCTGCGTCTGAGCCTGAAACTCAAACTGAAGATTCATGCAGCAGATGTTTAGCATGTGGATCTGCTGCCAGCACTGCATTACATTGTGTGTGTGTGTGTATCTGTGTGTGTGAATAAATGTGTGCGTGAATAAATGTGTGTGTGAATGTGTGTGTGTGTCTGTGTATATGTGTGTGTTCATGCATATATGTGTGTGTTCATGCATAAATGTGTGTGTGTGTGTGTTTGTGTACGTTTGTGAATGCCTTTGTGTAAGCATGTCTGTTGAATTTGTGCATTTGTGTGTATGAATGTGTGTATGAATGTTTGTCTAGGCATGTGTTCATGTGTGTAAACATGCGTGTGTTATTATACATGCGTTTATCTGAAAGTACGCACAAGTGTGTGTAATGAGTGTGTGTACTTGTATGTATGTGTTTATACGTGTGTGATCATGTGTGTATACATCTGTCTATGCATGATTGTGTGCAGGTGTGTACAGAAGAATGGGTTTGTATTTGTGTGCATATGAATGATCATGTGTGTACATACTGTATATACATATATATATTTATATATCCAGTGTATATATATATATATATATATATATATATATATATGTATATGCATCAGTGTAACCATGAGTGTGTGCACAGGTGTGTGTGTGCATATGTCTGTTTATACATGCGTGTGCAACGGTGTGTATGCACGTGTGTTTGTGAACATGTATGTGTGTGTATGCATCAGTGTGTGTAGTTGTGTGTACATGTGTGTATACAGTACTTGAGTGTGTTTGTGTACATGTATGTGTGTACATGCATTAGTGTGTGTACTTGTGTATACACGTGTGTGTATACAGTATGTGTGTGTTCATGCATGTATGTGTGTGTAAGCATGAGTGTGTGTATGTGTGTGATCATGTGTGTATACAGTACTTGTGTGTGTGTACATGCATGTATGTTTGTGTACGCATGAGTGTGTGTACGTGTGTGTACGTGTGTGTACGTGTGTGTACGTGTGTGTACTTGTGTGTACGTGTGTGTACGTGTGTGTACGTGTGTGTACGTGTGTGTACGTGTGTGTACGTGTGTGTACGTGTGTGTACGTGTGTGATCATGTGTACCTCCAGCATGTTGTAGATGAGGTAGAGCTTGATGACCGACTGTCCTCGGATCAGGTGGTACATCATGGAATAATCCACGTAGTGCATCATGGAGAAGCAGAGCAGCAGGATCAGACCCTTCAACATGTCGCACACCTGTGCTGGCTGCAGCAGTCGGGTCCCACTGACACACACACACACACACACACACACACATATTAACTCCAGTCATCATCTAGACACGCGTCAAGAGCCCGACGACCTCCTCGCTCACGTCCGACTCCATCATCATGCAGACGAGGACATGCTCACATCAGTGAAGCTTCACAACACGGACGAGCGTCGACACAAACGCACACTTGTGTACTACACTGAGGACGCTGAGCTCTTCTGGCAGCCCAGTGTGCCAGCTGAGGAGGGACAGCCTGCAGACTCGCAGCACAGCCAAGTATCAGTGATGACGGAGTAGATCTGGCTCCTCATCCAGGACGAGGCGGGACACCGAGGAGTCCCTCCACGCCGTCCGCGACCCAGAATGATCGGTTCTGTTCAATCTTCCCTCTTTTATCTCACAAGATCTCGGTCTCCGGTCGACCGTTGAGGAGCCTGAGCTCGATGATACCGACTTCATTATTGACGCACATCTTTACAAATGTGTCAAAGGCTGTACAAGAGAATCTGAACCTCGCCGTGTAAATGCGTTTAGAGACTGAAACATGCAGAACTCAGATCATGAACTGACTACATTCAAATCCCAACACAAAGACAAGAGCAAAAAATTATGTTAGCGGGTAAATTGATCACACATTTGTAAATCAATAAACACATTTGTGAATTGTGTTACGCATTTGTACATTAATAAACAAATTTGTGAATTGATTTACACATTTGTAAATCAATAAACACATTTGTGTATTGAGTTACACATTTGTAAATAAATAAACACATTTGTGAATTGAGTTACACATTTGTAAATCAATAAACACATTTGTGTATTGAGTTACACATTTGTAAATAAATAAACACATTTGTGAATTGAGTTACGGATTTGTAAATCAATAAACACATTTGTGTATTGAGTTACACATTTGTAAATAAATAAACACATTTGTGAATTGAGTTACGTATTTGTAAATCAATAAATACATTTGTGTATTGAGTTAGGATTTTGTAAATCAATAAATACATTTGTGAATTAAGTTACACGTTTGTAAATAAATAAACACATTTGTGAATTGAGTTACGCATTTGTAAATAAATAAACACATTTGTGAATTGAGTTACGCATTTGTAAATCAATAAACACATTTGTGAATTGACTTACACATTTGTAAATAAATAAACACATTTGTGAATTGAGTTACGCATTTGTAAATCAATAAACACATTTGTGAATTGACTTACACATTTGTAAATCAATAAACACATTTGGGAATTGAATTACGAATTTGTCATTCAATAAACACATTTTTGAATTGAGTTACGCATTTGTAAATAAATCAACACATTTGTGAATCGAGTTATTCATTTGTATACCAATAAACACATTTGTGAATTGAGTTACACATTTGTAATTCAATTAACACATTTGTGAATTGAGTGACACATTTGTAATGCAATTAACACATTTGTGAATTGAATTACGCATTTGTAAACCAATAAACACATTTGTGAATTGAGTTACGCATTTGTAATTCAATTAACACATTTGTGAATTGAGTGACACATTTGTAATGCAATTAACACATTTGTGAATTGAATTACGCATTTGTCATTCAATAAACACATTTGTAAGTTGAGTAACGCATATGTAAATTAATAAACATATGTGTGAATTGAGTTGACGTTTTGTAAATATTGTAGACATTTGTGCATTGTGTTACAAATTTGTAAATCAATATACCAATTTTTGTGGATTTAGTTACGTATTCGTAAATTAAACACATGCTTTTTTTATTTTTATCAATAAACACATTTGTGAATTGGATTACACATTTGTAAATCAATAAGAATTTCGGTCCATGGTAGATCCATATCTGTAACACCTTTTACACATTTGTAAATAATGTACGAGGACTGACAGAACCAGGTACGTCTACAGGAATCGTCTGCTGTCATCAAGAAGACGTTTGCAGCTCATGTGTGTCGAGAAGAAAAAACAAATCTGCTAAACTAAACATCGACTCGACAGCAGGAGCTCGACTGAGGCTCGCCTCACGTCCGACTTCATATTCGTCTCCTTCAGAACCAAGTGTTCTGCAGCAGAGGTCGATCGCCTCCATCTTAACGGAGCCACAGAAGCTCTGAAGACTCGAGACCACGAGGACAACATGCTGATCTACGGGAGCGATGAAGACGACAGAGTGAGATGAGAGCGACACCACGATGAAGCCTGAGTGTGCGAGCGTGAGGACGGGATGAGGAACAATAAGGAGTGGGCAGTGAGTGGTCGAGGCATACCTGCTCCTCTGGCAGTACGGGCAAGTGTGTGCCCTGCAAGGTGAGGGAGAGTCAGAAGAAGAAACTCACAGCAGAAGATTCAAACATTTGCAGCTTTAAATATCTGTGTTTGTCAATGTGACGCTGTCTGTGTGTATCATCAATATGTGTGTGTTTGTTTGTTAGAGTGTGTGTGTTTGATAGTGTGCATCATTATATGTGTGTGCTGTCTGTGTGTATCATCAATATGTGTGTGTTTGTTGGTTAGAATGTGTGTGTTTGCTAGTGTGCATGTCTATGTTTGTGTGGTGTGTGTATGTCCGTGTAGGATTGTGTGTGTTTGTTAGTGTGCATGTTTATGTTTGTGTGGTGTCTGTGTATAATTGTGTGTGTTTGTTAGTGTATGATGTGTGTTTTTGTTTGTGTAAAGTGTTTGGGTTCTTATGCATTTGGTTTAGTGTGTGTGTGTGTTTGTTAGTGTGTATGCGTGTGCTTCTTAATATGTGTGTTTATTGATGTCTGTGTTAGTGTGTCTTTGTGTTGGTCTCAGTAATTGTATATATGTTTGCAAGTTTGCATGTGTGTGAGAATGTAATGTGTGTATATGTCTGTGCAAGTGTGATTGTTAGGGTGTGGTGTGTGTTAGTGTATGTATGCGTGTTAGTTTGTATGGGTTTGTTAGTGTATATTCGTGTTGGTGTGTTTAAATTTGATAGTGTGTACATGTTTGTGTTATTGTGTTTGTTAGTGTGCGTGTCTGTGTTAATATATGTATGTGTGTCAGTATGTATGGGTTTGTTAGTGTATATTTGAGTTAGTGTGTTTAGGTTTGATAGTGTGTATGCGTTATTGTGTTTGTCAGTCTGTACTTGTATTTTTGTGTTTGTTTGTGTGTGGTAGTGTATATGTGTGGGTAATAGTGTATGTTTTAGTCTTTTGTTTGTGTGTGTGTGTTTAATTGTAAGTATGTGTTATAGTGTGTATATGTGTGTTATCTTGTATGCTGTTGTTAGAGAGTGTGTGTGTATGTGTGTGTAGCATCATTCACACACACAGTAAAAGTGAGAAGTTTCTTTTCGTCCTTTGTGTTTCACATCCAGTCGTGTTGCCAGGCAACGTTAGCTCTGGGAGCTAAACTCATTTAGTTGCTATACACACACACACACACTACACAAACACACTACACACTACACGACTGAGCACTGCAGATGTGAATCATTAAAAACATGTTGTTATCTGCAGCAAGAGTCATGTGTGTGTCGGTAGCAACAGAACCAGGTACACAGGTGTCTCACCTGAAGCCGCAGCAGGGCAGCGTGAGCAGGCGCAGCACGGCCAGCAGGACTCGCAGTGGCAGCAGAGTGAGGATGTAGAGGAAGGCGTCCACGCACAGGAAGAAGCCGAAGATCATCAGCTGAGCAACAACAACAAAATTAAGTTAGAATCATAAATAAGATGAAAAAAAAGAATCAAGATTCACAAAGTTGAGAACAGTTTTGGTTTCTGGGACTCTGGCGCCCTCTGTTGGCTAAAACTGACAACTGCAACAACAGAAACACAATAATAGTACATAAGTAAGTAAGTAAGTAAGTAAGTAATGGTTATTTCGTGACCAGGGTCACAAAGCACTTTAACAATCACAAACAATACACGGTTAAAATATATACTTAAAGATCGAGACACATAAGACAAACACAGGAGTCCCAGAAAGTCAGTGAAACAAATAAACGCTTTATTAAGATAACATTTACTTTATTTCTTCACCTATACTTAAAAAAGGGTAAAATCATTTTTATTATGTTAATTATGTTTTCTGGATTCTTGGGTGCTTCATTTATTTGAGTTTTAGTTATTTACTTTAATATGTTTGGGTCTTTTAGCTGCTATGCTCAAGCCATTGATGCTGAGAGAAGTTTTGTCACCATGGAGACTAATATGTTGAGTTATCTTGTCAACCTTTGAACTGCCTGAGAACATGTGTCCTCGCTCAGATAACCTTGACATGTATATGACTCTAGAACACACGTGTGTTCACGTCGCTGCATAAAACATACATTTTTGTTGGCTCTAGATAACATACAATATTGTTAATGTACCAGTTTAAAATTCTGGAAATATAATCTCATCACCACATAAATATAAGTGAAGATTGTGATACTTGTGTTTAAATATATACATTTTAACTCATGTTGTTTTCTTGGTGGACAATAAACAAAGATACTTTCTGTTTTTGTGTTTTTCTCAAACTTTGAATATGCTTTTGTTTGTTTTTTTAAAAATCATCTTTTAAAAGTATTGTAATTTCTTGATTTGCCTGTATTTGGGAGCCGGAGTATTCACGTATTTAAACATAAGTAAACTGAGTTACACATTTGAAAAGGGATATACACTTTTTTTTTTAACTGTGTGTAACTGTTATTTTGTCTGTTGCTGAAAAATGTTTTACAAAAAGTTTTCTGATTTTTGACTAAACCGAGTTAAAAATGTGTAAATTGAGTTACACATTTGTAAAATATATACAAGTTCGTAACCTGTGTTACACATATGTATATTGATTTACAGTTTTTTTTAATGGAGTTTCACATTTGTAAAACAATACACACCTTACTAGATTGAGTTAAACATTTGTAAAATATATATACACAATTGTAAACTGTGTTACACATTTTTATATTGATTTAAGATTGTTTAAATTGAGTTTCACGTTTGCAAATCAATTCACAACTTTTTAAATTGAGTAACACATTTGTAAAATATATAGAAAATTGTAAACTGTGTTACACATTTGTATGTTGATTTAAGATTTTTTAAATTGAGTTTCACATTTGTAAATCAATACACAACTTTGTAGATTGAGTAACACATTTGTAAAATATATAGACATTTTCTGGAACTCCTGTTGTGTTATCAGTTTTATCTTGATCTTTAAAGTATATACTTTATTGAATATTGTTTTGATAGTTTAAGCGCTTTGTGACCCTGGTCTGGAAAAGCGCTATATAAATAAAAATGACTTACTTACTTACTTACAATTGTAAACTGTGTAACACATCTGTATGTTGATTTAAGATTTTTTAAATTGAGTTTCACATTTGTAAATCAATACACAATTTTGTAGATTGAGTTACATATTTGGAAAATATATAGACAACTGTAAACTGTGTTACACATTTGTATGTTGATTTTGTCAGTCGCTAAAATGTTTTACCAAGTGTTTTGTGACGTACACATTTGTAATATGGTTTAAAGCAATAGACACATTTGTAAATTGATTGGTCAGTCCTTAAAAACAATATTAATGATACAGACAAAATAGATTTGTCTGTGTTGCATTCACATGCGCCAAATAAAGCTTGAGATTCCCACCTTCTCCAGCTCCTTGGGGATGCGCATGCATGTGTAAACCTTCTCGCGTCGCTCGGTGTATTTGGCCTCGTTGTGCTCCAGGAAGTATCCTCTGGTGAGTTCGGCGCACACGAAGCGGGTCAGCGACGGATCTGGAACAACATTGAAGGTCTATTGTAGTCCCAGTGACAACAAGAGATGGACCACTGGTCCGAGAACAATGGACACCACGGCAATGTCACGAGAGTTCTGGTGGACCTTGAACTACACACTAGTTCATGTTGAGGATGAAAGTCAGTCAAACATCATTATGCTACGGCGATACTTCTTAATCCATATCTTAATATATATATTAATTTGTTATTAACTTATATTGGACCAGAATTCATGTTGTTTTTCTTCTTTTTTCCCCGACGTCCTCCTCTGCCCTGAGGACACAGTTCCTTTATAAACGTACAATTTGCTTGTATATTTACATGTTGTGTGTCTTGTTTTAGAGAGTTTGTCAATGTATCAATGAAACCTACGTTCAGGGACAAAAACAAATAAAGTGAAGTAAAGCGACCCATAAACACACCATGAAGTGAGTTGAAAATATTCTCCTGTTAGACATTCATTCTTTTTTCCATTATTATGAGGTAAAAATAAATAAAATCTTCATCTTAAATAGCAACATGACGATTTATTGTTACTCACTCGAATGAATGCCAGACTTGCTTAATATTTATCACATTAATAGCTTATTAGTAACGATAAAAACATGCGTTTACTTTGCCATCTGGTGGTGCGTTCAAGGACCACTCAATAAACTAAAGTTGTGTTTGGATATTATAACGACAAGTTTAAGTTAAGTAAAACATAAATAATATCTTAAATTGTACATTAGTTCTAATGTTGTGCTACTTCAATGAGTTTTTACGGAATTGTGCTTTTTGTAAAATACATTTAAAAAAAAGTAAACAGACTAACAAGATCGAGCTGAGCTAAAACACAGAGAAGCTGGTTATTGAAGCTCGATTTTCAAGCACTTTATCTCAAATGTCTCTCAAAGGTGTTAAAATAATGTAAATAAACGTGTGTATTCAAGGGGGTGTGAGAGCAGCTCCAGCCGACAGCAGGAGTCGCAGCTGAGCCTCACCTGCCGAGGGTTCCCGCTGCTGCCTCACGGAGCTCAGGTCGTAGAACCCCAGAGTCTCGGGCAGTTGCGGGTTCAGACCGAGTCTCCCGGACTTGTTCAGCTCCTCCCAGGCTCGCCTGCGCCGGCTCTGGGGCTCTGCGTCCGCTTCCTTCTCCTCTGACAGCTCGGTCCCCGACATGTCCGCCATCTTTGTTTTGGCCGCCACCGCTGTGGACCTACGTCATCAGTGTCGACGTCACCGGGGTCAACGTCATCGTGTAAATAAAGAAACTTTTGTTTTTTTTATGTAAAAGAAAAAATACAACAAAGTGAGAAAGAAGGTTAAACGTCGTTAGCTATTATTTTATTGTTAAATTGTGACGATTCATAGGGTTTAAATCACGTGATAAAAATGGATAATGCGCAGAATTAAATGAAAACTCCTGTGTTGTTCTCAGTATTATCTTGATAAAGTATATATTTTATTGAGTATTGTTTTGATTGTTTACGCGCTTTGTGACCCTGGTCTGGAAAAGCGCGATATAAATACAAATGACTTACTTTTTTCTTACTTACTTACAAATATTGAGCTTTAAACTTCTCCACCTGTTACTCGAAAAGCCTTATTTAACTCGTTATACTTCAGAACCTGCAGACTTTTCACTAATAAAAAATAAACATTTGAACTCGAAGGCAGCGAGTGACAACTTTGAGCGGCAGTTCACTCAGCGTCCACTTGGTGTCGCTAAAGCTCCGTCAGACTCTCTGGTGTTTCACTTCTACCCAACAACAGCAGAGATCTGAGGAACATTCGGGGTCTTGTGGACCCACAGAGGTTCCAACAAAAGCTCCCGCAGGTTAAGACAAGTTAAATAAACTCTTTATTTAAGTGACAACATGAAGGACTAACCATCTGTTTCTACCTGTTCATGAGAAGAACCGGTCCAGGGTCAGGACTCACTGCCCACTATAGTCACATGACAACATTTTAGAAACAGAAGAGACGAACTTTCGTTAAAATAAATTTCAATCTTCTTGTCTCAGGTTGAAGTTTCACTGCGAAACTGGGTCGTGTTTGTTGCTTCACGCCCGAGTCTCTTCTCCCTGAACCTCAAAGATCCTCCAGAGTGAAGCTCGATGAGGAATGTTCAAGTCAGGATCTGGAACTTTGGAAACAAGGAGGCGATTGATGCTCAAGACTTACGTTTCCTGTCTGAGCGAAGGAAAAACAGACGTTTAAGAAGCTTTAGAAAAGATGGGCCTTGATTTAAACTAAAAGAAAAAAAAGAAGCACCAAGTCAGGACATACCTCTGCCAAGAACCTTTTTTTCTTTAATTTATGAACTCGAAGCAAAAATCCGTTTTTATAATTAAACTTCTATCATCCAAGGTCATTTTACGATGCATTCCTGAGTCCTGGAGTTTGATAAAGTGTTGAATTATCATCAAAGTCTATACATTTGTTCAGCACAGTCACATGATTGGTTTATTTAAAGAATCAACATTTCTACTTTGTTTAAACATGTTTATATAATTCCTGCAGTGGACGAGAGATGATGGTTGCCTTCATTTCCATCGTGACCAAAGTACTTACTAACTGTTAGAGTAAGATTCCAGGAGGTCAAAACCGACAACATTTCGAGTTTAACTCTTGCAATGAAACTTTCCTAACAGAAGGGGGAGCCAGACAGAAATGTGTTCAATCTTCAGTAGCACTGCTTTGAGTCATTTGATTGTTGTTGTGTTGTTGTTTTTTTTTATAAAGTTACGTTTTCTGTGCTCGTTTTTTATTTTTTTTACCAAGTTCTAAACAGACCTATATGTGTGAGAAGTCACACAAGTGAATGTTGAAACCTTCGAGGAACTACACAACAACACCACCTTGTAAGATTAAACTGTAAAACCTTCTTCTGGACAAGGTAGTACACATGTTAGTATGTCAGTTCCATCAGAATATTGAATAGTTTTAATTAACACTTCAAGTGTTGCAGCTTTGAACACTTTAAATGTTGTTGTTTTTATGAAATAAAATATTTCGAAAATTAATTTCACATTTTTAACATTTAAAGCTTAATATTTTTTATTCCAACAATGTAAAAAAATGTATCTAAATTTAGTATATTTTAATATTTGGCCTTTTTAAGTTCAATGTTTAATTGTTGGTACATACGTTCTAACATGAAGTTATCTTTTCTACACAGAGTTTAATATTATGATACAAAATAATAATAAAACATTAAATTAATTTAAATGGCTACAAATAAAAATATATTACATAAAGAACATTTTTTGTTTTTATATTTTGTTTTAAAATATCAAACTCTATGTAAAAAAACAGTCATTTATAAAAGATTGAAATTATATCATTCTATTTGTACGAAAAACAAACAAATTCAACTTTTCGATAAACAATTGAGTTAAATACTTCAACCCTTCAATGTTCTGATGTCACTGATGTACTTCCCTATGGATGTGAGATGGTTCTGCTGCACTCTGGCCGGGGGAACATCTGACGAGTCACTCCAGAGTATCACGGTTTTATTGGCACACATAATGGTAAAGCATACATACCAGACATCAGTGGACACGGAACACCTCGGCTATGTTTTGTACAAATGGAGTCTAAGATGAACAAGGGGCCTCGCGTCGACCCCGAGAATCACAAATAAATACTCAGAAGATCTGAGGGGCGACTCGCCCGCCGCCCCATCATCCCCCGCAGTAGAGTCCGACCCAAGGTTTTTCCGGAACGACCGGAGCGCCCTCTGCAGGTCGCCGTGATTCCGGCGCTCGGAGAGAGAGAGAGAGAGAGAGAGAGAGATGAGGACGTCTGTCGAAGGTGTGGCTTTGGTTCTGCACTAGCTCGAGAGGGTGCTGGGTTCTTCTTCCCCACAGGAATCATGGAAAAGCTCCGTAGAAAAGCTGCCGTGTCCGCCCCGGAATGTTCACAGCCACAAAATAGATCCCACCGTTATGTACAAAGCTACAAACCCGCCGGAGCCGAGTCTTCGAGAGAGAGAACGCTGGATGAAAAACAAACTAGAAAAAAACCATGCAGGGAAGAAAGTTCTCTGTTCTTTAAAGGGACCGTTGGAAGAAAAAAAAAAACACAACCTGTCGGAACCGTTTGTCAGATTAAAAGGTCGGCTGGTTCTGCTGAGGTTTCTGCCGAAGGCAGCAGGTCGTCGCCGTCATGTGGTGGTCGAGTTCATGAGTGATGGGACACGATTCTCTTCTCCTGAAAATAGTATTTCTTCAGTCGTCCGTTAGAGACTCGGAGACTGTGATTAACTAGGTTGACCAGCAGGGGGCGGTTGTGAATTCATGAATTAGAAGTTTGTTAAGAGGGCAGAGGTCGTGTGCATCTCTCGACGAAAGTGCACGTCGCCGTGACAACACCTGAAAGGGAGGAAACCAGAGTTCTCGGGGGGTCCACACCGGGTGTAGACCAGCGTGGACGATAATAACAACAGTAGACGACAAACACAAACAAACGTCAGCTTGTGTGAATAATGTTTTCAAAATTAATTCTCCACCAATCGTGTTGCTCTCCTCGCCGTCTCTCCACGGCCGCGATCGACCAATCACAGCGCGACGTTTCCAGTTCTGTCCACGAGTCCGGCGGGGAGATCCAGAACTTTTCTCAGTTCCTGTGCTTCTGCCCGGGTATTGCTGCCGGAAGGTTCAGGTTCGCGGAGTTCTACTGCGAGGGCTGCGGCGCCGTGCCCTCGGGTTTGCTGTCCTGCACGCTGGGAGGTTTCCCCCCCCAGGGGGCGCTGTTGCCCAGGGCCGGGGAGCTGCTGAAGTCGTCCTCGTCGTCCAGGCCGTTGGTGGCGTCGTACTGCGTGTTCTCCAGGCGCGTGATCAGACGCTCGTCCTCGTCGCCGAACTCTCCGCCCATCAACGTGGGCTCGCCCACCACCATCACGTCCTGCAGGGGGCGGCAGAGAGAACAACAGGGTTTAGTCCTGAGTTTATCAGTGAAATACAAACGAACAAAGAATTGAAAATTTATTAAAATACACTGAAGCCCAGACACATGGAGAAGTATATCCGTGTCAAAGGAATATCGAACGGTTAATTTTAACTCTTGTGTTATCTCAGGGTCAAGGTGACCCGAAAACAAGCAACCTTCACCTTGGCCCAAAGGCAACACAAGGGATACCTCAAACACATTTGTTTTACGGCCTCTGGGTCACCTTGACCCTGGAATAACACTTTCAAATGTATTTTTTATTCAAAATTTAAAATTGGATTGGAGCATTTATTTGTTTTCTATATATTGAGGGTGGATGTGTTTTTATTGAATTACTTACTTCAATTATATGTTATTAAAATGTAAAACTATTTAATAACAAATTAATTAAAAAATGAAATATATTCAAAATAAATGGATTATTTTTACACATTTGATATTCTAGTTCCAAAAATTCAAAAATAGGAATAATTCTAAATATATAAAATATATATATATAAAATAAATATAATTTTAATTAAATATAAAAATGTTGGTATAACAACATTTTTATATTTATTTTAAAGGCCGCAGATTAAAAAATATTGAATTTACTAAATCTATTCTCGGATGATTGGAATTAGAAGATAAAACTGTATTTGAAGAATTCTTAGAATTAATTTTTATTCAATATTTAAAACTAAACAAATTTGACCTTTAATTTTGCAAATAATTAATTTAAATTATTAGAAAAATTAGAATTAAATAATAATAATTATTAAATAGTAATTCAATTCAACCATTCAATATTCTGATGACACTGATATACTTCTGTACACACACTCTCTCTCTCCCTTTCACACACACACACACACACACACACACACACACACAGATTCTCAATTAGCCTGGTTAATGAAGTCATTAAGTAAAAACCTGATGACTGCAGTCGCCATCTGCTCCTAGTGAGGGCGCCGTCAACCCTTCTCAAGACCCCCCCCCCCCCTCCCCCCCACACACCAACAAGCTAACAGCTGGAGTCTCAGAGCAGCAGCAATTATCAGCTGATTAATAGTGACGACGCTTCTTGTTGTGTTAGCGGCTACGCTAATGACGTCGAGCGTCTAATATTTTATATCCTGACATCAAACGTGTAGTTAGGAATTAAATAATTATTATAATATTATTTTGATTGAAAAATCCAAATCATTTAAAACTTTAATATACGAGTTTAAATTCTAAACTAAATTAAAAAAAATAATAATAATTGTTAAAAAAAAAACACTAGCATTATGTAATAAAAATTATTAATGAATTATATAATTTTCTATATTGATAAAAAATAATTATTCAATTATTCAATTATTTCGCTGTGATATGGAAGGACCAGACGACGGCAGTGGTCAGTGGCCACGATCACGTGACTCTCAGCGATCGGGCCGAGAAGCTCCAAACACACCTGAAGAACCACAGGAGGAGCTGGAGCGACACGTGATTAAAAATCTCAGCGTTAACTGGAGACCACTAGAGGTCACTCTCACGCCGTCCCACAACTCGCCTCCCACCTCATCCCCCCCTTTCTCCCCCCGCCTCCCCCCTCATTGTCATGGAGCTCACGTCGACTGGATCTCTGCCACAAACCAACAACTTCTCACACAAAGACGGCGGGCGTGGAACATATGTATCCTGCATGTTAGCGGCCTCACTGCTGCTCTTTAAGTGTGTGTGTGTGTGTGTGTGTGTGTGTGTGTGTGTGTGTGTGTGGGTGTGTGTGTGTGTGTGGTGGAGGGAGGTCTGACAAACTACAGTGAGTGTGTTTGAAGGAGCACACATGCACGAATGCACGCACACCAACATATAAACACAATAACCCATGTTTACAAACACACACGTATATACACACAAACACCATCACACATCATTACACACAGACGGACTCATGAATGCATGTACACACATACATGCACAAACACACTCATATACACAAACATGCAAACATTCAACACCATGCATGAACTTGCACAACACGCATTAACTCACAAACACATGAACACAAAACTACAAAAACATTCACACAGAGACACAAACTAAAACCCACACAATTGCACAAACACACACACACACAAACGTATACACAAAAGCACACATTAACACACATATGCACACAAACACACATACATGCACACATTCATATAAACAAACAGATAAACACACACATACGCACACATAAATGCACATAAACACACATAAATGCACATAAACACACATACATGCACACATTCATATAAATGGACACATAAACACACATAAATGCACACATTCACATAAACGCACACATAAACACACACATTAACACATACGCACACAAACACACATAAATGCACACATTCATATAAATGGACACATAAACACACATAAATGCACACATTCACATAAACACACACATAAACACACACATTAACACATACGCACACAAACACACATAAATGCACACATTCATATAAATCCACACATTCACATAAACGCACACATAAACACACTCATTAACACATACACACACAAACACACATTCACATAAACGCACACATTAACACACACACAAACACACATAAATGCACACATTCATATAAACGCACACATAAACACACACATTAACACACACACAAACACACATAAATGCACACATTCATATAAACTGACACATAAATGCACACATTCATATAAACGCACACATTAACACACACACAAACACACATAAATGCACACATTCATATAAACTGACACATAAATGCACACATTCATATAAACGCACACATAAACGCACACATAAACACACATACGCACACATAAATGCACACATTCACAAAAAGTCACACACAAAGATGTGGTAATGAGTTGGCACTGAGCCAAACTGCCTTCTGGAGAGAAAACAATTGTACAGTGTGTGTGTGCGTGCATGTGTGTGTGCATGAGTGTGTGTGTGTACAGTGAGGACAACAGTCTCCGGAGAAGAGGCTCCAGAACACGCTGGGACAGTAAACACGGGGGAGGCAGACGAGTGTCAGGGAAGACCTGGAATTATTCCCATCAGGCATCACTGTCTCACTCTGTCTAATGATGTCACAGCACCTGACAGCCGTGATGTCATCGCGCCTCATCGCCATGGAGACGCCACAACAGTCCTGACGACCTTCAGCGCACAACTGTCCATCATCGTATCCCGGGTCCGACTCACAGACCACAGCGATGAGTCTGAGACCATGGTGCTCACACAAGTGAACATCAAGTTTGTCAGAGTCTTGTTCACGAGTGAGGGGAGGACGCATCAGCTCAGGACTGATGTGGACATTTTACCTGCAGTTCTGTAGTGACTCGAGACTGGGGGAGTTTTATTCCTACCCTTTGTTCTTTTATCATTTAATTTCATAAAAGTGTGAACAACATAAAATAATTCAATTTTATTTACAATTAACAAGCAAATATTCAGTTATTTTTTGTGTTGCAATAAAGCTTCCGGCCTCTAGATGGCAGCAGTCATTGTGTTCTCTGTAGCTAATCAAATAATGAAATACCACAAGATCCCTGAGATGACTGAGGACAAGAGGATACAGTCAAAATCCAGAAGCTTTTATAGCTGATGTTTGGACATATTCTCAAGTACTCGGACAATAGTACAAATACATCGTGATCCCTATTGTATGGCCCAGATTCTTGCCGAAACACACCCCTTACTCAAGAACAAGATCAGAGACACAAGTCATCTAAGAGAGACTCAGAGTAGAACCTTCGCTCCACGAGGTGAAGTGACAGTTGAGATTGTTAGCTCGGGGGGAGACCCCGGGACACTCTGGAGAGATGCCGCCCCTCAGTGGAACACATCAGTATTACACACAAACAGCTGGAGAGTGGAGTACAGCATGGACCTCTGTACTTCGATCGCTGCCCCCTCGACCTCTGACACGAGGAAGACGATGAACTATAAAACTATTTAACGTCCAATTGAAAGCCACATGGAGAATATTCTTGCAACTAGTGCAGCACTCAATACAAAGATACACACACCTACACACACACACACACACACAGTGCAGAAGGTAGGAAGTGGACGTGATGCTTACAGGTACCTGGCTGGAGAGGCTGAAGTTGGTCGCCGGGCTTCGCTTCTTGCCGGCGGCGGCGCCGACGCTGCTGTTGGCGCTGCTGGCCGAGTTCTTCCGTTTCCTCCTCTTGGTGGTGGTCTGTCGGGCGGGCTCAGCTTTGGCGCGACCTGCAAACACAAACAGAAGAACGAGAACATAACGCCCACTGACAGAGAGCGTTGTGCGGGCGAGCAGACGGGTGTGTCGAGAACACGAACGCACACTGACGACACAAAGGTGCGTCCCGGCGTGAGAGCGAAGATACCTTTTTTGTGGTTGGTGGGGAAGATCTCGGTCTTGAAGTTCTGCGGGTGTCCGGCTGGAGAGAGAAGAGACGTGTCAGCGACGCACACTTTTAACAACACAATTCCGAGACTATGGAAGTTTATCAGTGTCGTCAGAATGTTACTGTTATACTTAACATTTCACATGTTAAAGCGTTTATTTTTTTTTATTTATAATGTTGCCTTATTTATCATTTATTTTATTTTTAATAATTTAATTTAGTAATTTCTATATTAAAAAGGTTAATTTGATTTTAATTTAAAAAAATATTTAAAACATATAATCAACTGTTTTTTATTTAATAAAATAATAATAATAATAATAATTCCAGTAATTAAATATGTGTGAATGGCTGTCAAAGCGCTTTGTGACCCTGGTCTAGAAAGACGCTATATAAATAGAGATTATTATTATTATTATTATTATTAATATTTTCTATATATTTTTAAAAAATATTTTCTCTACATTTTCGATTATTTTTTTATTCATAGCCATTTAAATTCAGTATAAAAATGTTATTATATTAACATTTGTCTACCAAATTTTAAAGGCTACAAGTTTAAAAATATTGAATATTGATTTTTTTTTTCTTTTTTATAAATGGACCTAGAAATACATTTATAGCTTTTTAAATTCAATGTAAAAATAACATAATAATATCAATGTAAATATAACATAATAATACCACCAACACCAAAAGAGTAAAGAGATATTGGATCAACGTTTGCACAATTATGCAAACATATTTATGTTGAATTTAAAAGGCTACGAAATAAAAAAAGATTGAAATTAGAACATTTATTTTTTTATTATTGGAATTATATAATCAAACTCTATACATAACACGAATAAATAATAATTTAAAAAATATAACATTTTGAATTAAATTTATAAAATATATAATCAAACGCTTATTTCAATAAATAAAAAATATTAAAGTTTCAACATCTGAAGTGTTAATTCAACCACACAACATATTTCCGACGACACTGACAAACTTCACGGGATGTTTGTTTGGATCACGGAGGAATCTTCCCGTCAGACGAGTGTTTCCAGCTCTATTGTGTTCTCCCCCCGGTGGTCACTTTTGTCGC
This sequence comes from Callionymus lyra, assembly GCF_982586985.1. Classification (NCBI taxonomy): domain Eukaryota; kingdom Metazoa; phylum Chordata; class Actinopteri; order Syngnathiformes; family Callionymidae; genus Callionymus; species Callionymus lyra. The sequence goes on from NC_141826.1 coordinate 19,187,944, forward strand.
TGACGCACTAAAATCACTTCCATTTCCACCCAAAGAACTTATCGGAGCGTCGCCTGCCGCTTCCTTTCCCGCCTGCGGCCCGAATGTTTCCACGCCGGAGAAGAATCGCAGGAAAACAACACGACAGGTCAGGAAAGTAGAGACCCGTCACAAATGCACCTTTTCTGGCTGAAAATTCACTTGAGTTTTCACAGCGTGATTCGTCGACAGAATGAAGAGGAAAAATAACTTTTACTGATGTTGTTGTTGGTCACTGGACTGTCAGTTCAAACCATGAATCTGTCGAGATGGGACCTCTCCGGGTACTCAGCACACACAGATGATGTTTATTTAACAGTTAAAATACTTGCTATGTTTCAGAACAGCGCCCCCTTGTGGCGCACCTGCGTTTCCAAAACTTCCCCATTAATTCAGAAGTTATACGGGGGTTTCAGCCTCTGCTGCTCTCACATCCTCCTTTAATATCTGAGCATCATCTCACATCTGACCTACGTCACCTTTGTGTCCATTTCATGAATCTTTCAAACGTGAAAATCTGTCAAAAAGTAGTAAAATGGTTTAATAACATGTGGATTTTTTAACGCACATGTAAATATATTTTTATAATTATATATTTATTTAACATTAACAATTTGTCCATTAGAGTCTCACGTGGATTTATTACATTTTTAAAGATTTTTAAAGAAAATATCAACATCGCAATATTTATTTTCACAATACTGTATGACTTTTTGTTTACCAAATATTTTATTTTCATCACATTTCTTGTATGGTTTATATTTTAATAAAGTTTGTATATAATAGTTTTTTTGTCCAACATGCAAATATTCAAAGCGTTTGTTCAAGTTTGTGTTGCAATTGAACTCCTGGACGCTAGATGGCAGCAGTCATTACGTCCTCAGCAGCTGCAGGAACAATACAATTCCTGAGATGACTGGGGACGAGAGGATACAATCAACTCCAGCAGCTTTTAAAGCTGATATTTGGACACATTTGGGTTTGAAAACAAATAATAGTTCTATAATTATGATATCTGCTCGGCTCACGATAAGATAATATTAAGAGATTAAAGTCTTAAATAATCTTATAAAAGTTGTGAAGCTAATCAAATAATGAAATACCACAAGATCCCTGAGATGACTGAGGACAAGAGGATACAGTCAAAATCCAGAAGCTTTTATAGCTGATGTTTGGACATATTTTCAAGTACTCAGACAATACTACAAAAAAATTGTTAAAGTTTGTATATAATAATTCGATTTTTCTTTGTTCCAACATGCAAATATTCAAAGCGTTTGTTCAAGTTTGTGTTGCAATTTAACTCCCGGACGCTAGATGGCAGCAGTCATTACGTCCTCAGCAGCTGCAGGAACAATACAATTATTGAGATGACTGAGGACGAGAGGATACAATCAACTCCATATATATATCTATATAGATATCTGCTCGGCTCACGATAAGATAATATTAAGAGATTTACGTCTTAAATAATCTTATAAAAGTTAAAAGTCCGAAAAGAAGTTTCCTGATTCTGCTGTCACAGTTTCAGTATCACCAGCAGATGTCAGCGCTGATTCTATCGATCATGCTAACGATCATGCTAACAATCATGCTAACGATCATGCTAACGATCATGCTAAACTGCGTCTTAATTGTTTCACGGCGTCGAGGAAATAAACGCCAAACACGACTGGTCGTTATTTACCGGGAGAAAAACTTCCTTCTTGCCCGAGAAGAGCCCGGACTCTCGGGAGCGTCTGGATCTCTGTGTTTGATTACATCCACACACTCTTAATTAAAGTCACACTCGTCTGACTGCTGTTGGTTTTAAGAAGGAAATCTGGTCACGGCTCGCTAAGCGGCGCCGTAATTTACGGGCGCTGGATGTGTCCAAAAAAGAAAAAGGAAAAAAAAAAAGTGGGTTCAGTTGTGCGGCGGCCAATTAGAGCGAGCGACTGTTGAGAGGGAGGCCGGGAGGCATCCATCACCGCTCGCCCCGGCGGCTCCTTCGCACTGCTGACCCACAAAACCTGCGAGGAGTCGCCGCGACATGGAAAATACACACAGTTGGTGACGCAACCCTCGCTGAACAACACACACACTCGTCTGCTACACAAACCCCTACGGAGGAGACGAGAGTTCAGGGACTCCTGATGCAATGGATTGAACTTGATGGACACGTGAAGTTGAGTGAGAAGATGTCAGCTTTCCTACCAAAACTATCAATGTTTCTTCTGTCCTGGTCCACACATCCTGGTGAACCTGCATGTGTTTTGGTGAAGAAGGTTCACCGCGTCAGCAGGAGGTCGTCAGATAAGAAATGGGGATGAGACACGAAGACATTTCAAATAAGATTTGCTCTTTTATCCTCGTTGTATCATGTTATTTATGTCAATAAATGGTGTTAAAAATTAAATAATTTGATTTATCTATTTAAATTTAACATGAAAATATTCACAGCGTGTTCATTTTTGTGCTGCAAATAAACGTCCTGCCGCTAGATGGCAGCGTTCCCCGGCAGCTAATGGAACAATGAAATCCTGCGAGATCCTGGCGATTACTGAGGACGAGAGGATACATTCGAATCCAGAATTAAGAACGAGGAACTTGATCGTGACATGAAATGCGCGGAATATTTATTTACGTTTAATTTGAATAATAATATTTAATTTATCTTTCTAAAGTAAGTAATTTTTATTTATATAGCGCTTTTCCAGACCAGGGTCACAAAGCGCTTAAACAATCAAAACAATATTCAATAAAGTATATACTTTAAAGGTCAAGATAAAACTGAGAACACAACAGGAGTTCCAGAAAATCAAGGAAAAGCTAACAACAACTTTTAACAACTTGTGTATTGACTTCATGAGTTTGAGTGACGTGTCTCCGGTCACCCACCTGGTGGCGCCACCATCCTCTGCCACTTCTGGAACAGGCAGGTCTTCAGACAGTCTCGAGGACTGAGGTTGTAGGTCTTGTGTCTGGACATGAGCTCCTGCATCGGCTCCAGGATGACGCACAACTGCAAGAGAAGCACACAAAAAAACGGCGGCGGCGGTCAGAGAGCTCCGGGGGGCAAGAGGATGGGGGTCAGAGGTCAGCCTGTCATCTTCAGGAACATCAGACTCCCCAACAACAGCGACGTGGTCATAACGTTACAGCTGAGCGGCGTGAGCGCGGGACGAAGCCACCGGAGCGTCGTGACGTGCTCAAGGGCACTTTGACAGAAACTCAATGAAGAGCCGAGGATCGTTAATCATGTTCTGCCAAAGATCCTTCTCGACCTTCGGCGTCTCCTCGTTCTTCGCTCGTGAAGAAGCGGCGGTCGGTTCGAGGCTTCGCTCCGAGCTCGACGACCAAACTAACTTTTCCTTCCCGATCTTCCTCCGGACTATTCCGGGGCTGAATGGGAGGAAACCTGGAGCTCCACGCCACGAGGACCGGCTGAGACGGCGAGTCGCGACCTTGTGGTCAGGAAGCGTCGCTCTTGATGAATGACGGGAAAACATCATCAGCGGCGGACACGAGGAAGGCCGAGAGATAACGAGACGTCACGCGTGATGGATGACAGGAAGTGCCGTTGTCGGGAAACGTCGCGTTTGTTTTTTCATGCCGAGACGCTGTCGAGGAGGACGATGAGTCTGAACCCTGGGTTTCAAACTCAATCTGGAACATGAAGACAGTTTATGTTAAAAAGTAACGTTGACATCTTGACCTTCATTCAAACCCGGGTTGAAGGATCAAATTTGATAGAATAGAGATAGAGAATAGATTAGAATAGATAAAGAGTTTATTCTGAAGCTCCTTCACAACGGTTGTCAAACACTTAAGTTAAAATATCTCGTTTTATCATTTTACAGAGACGTGTATAGGTTTGGTACTGAGGTTAAACCTGGTCAATATCAGGAGAGACTCACGTCTGCGCTGTAGTGCAGCTGGTCTACGAGTGTAACGACTTCTTCTCTGGTATCCTTTGTGTTATCTCTTGGTCAAGGTGACCCCGAAGGCGCGAAAATCAAATGTGTTTATGGTATACCTTGTCTTGTCTCTGGGTCAAGGTGACCCCGAAGGCCCTGAAAACAAATATGTTTGTGATTTTCTTTTGTCTTGTCTCTGGGTCAAGGTGACCCCGAAGGCCCTGAAAACAAATATGTTTGTGGTATCCTTTGTCTTGTCTCTGGGGCAAGGTGACCCAGAAGGCCCCAAAAACAAATGTGTTTGCGGTATCCCTTGTGTTGCCTCTGGGTCATGATGAATGACCTCCAACAATCAATATTTCTGGAAGCAACTGTCTGGAAGTCGTTCACCTTGACCCAGAGACAATACAAAGGATACCTCAAACACATTTGTTTTCGGGGCCTTCGGGTCACCTTGACCCAGAGAAAAGTCGAAGGATACCACAAACACATTTGTTTTCGGGGCCTTCGGGTCACCTTGACCCAGAGAAAAGTCGAAGGATACCACAAACACATTTGTTTTCGGGGCCTTCGGGTCACCTTGACCCAGAGAAAAGACAAAGGAAACCTCAATTACGTTTGTTTTTGGGGCCTTCGGGTCACCTTGACCCAGAGACAACACAAAGGATACCACAAACTAGTTTGTTTTCGGGGCCTTCGGGTCACCTTGACCCTGAGACAAAGGATACCTCAAACACATTTGTTTGCAGAAAAATTCTTATCCGATATCAGAAATTGTTTACTGTTCATTAAACTCAATAATGTTCAGTCTTAAAGTGTTTCGCATTTCGCTTCAATATATCCTACGCTCTTGAACGCACCATGTCAGTACTCATTGAATATCATATATATTGTATATATACATATATAAATATATATATATATTTTCAAACTATGCTTAATTTGTATCCTAAATGGACAATGAACAGTCGACTCCAGCAGCTTTTAAAGCTGATGTTTGAACATATTTTGGTTTTCCAAAACAAATAAAGGCAGTAACGATAGTCATGTGGTCTGTAAATTCTGCAACGCCAGAGTCAAGTACTCGACAATACTACAAATATATACTTGCTACTACAGTATCACGATATAATGTATTGCTGTCCCTGTTATCGTGACGTGTATCATATTGCCAATACACACCCAGGTTTTCTCCGGGTACTCCAAGGCCAATTCTTAATGAAAGGTCCAGGTTTCTGACGTGCACACACAAGTTCAACCGTCGTGGTCGTGCACCATAGAGACGGCGTGGACGATATATTCCGTCGCTCGCTCACGCCAGGTGAAGTGGATAAAGGGGACCCACAACCCCCCCCCTCACCCCCACGACCCCCTCACCCCCCCTCGCTGCATTTATCCGCCGCAGACTTCCTGGAATCTCTCGCCGCTTCACAATTACGAGTCTCAACAGGGAGCGTTCATTAATGTTATGCTAATTTTCTGTATCCAATTAATTCTTTTCTCTTCCCCATCTCGCCGCCGCTCGCTCTTGTTTTCCCATTTGGAAAATCGTAGCTGTCAGTCAAGTGTGGCGGCGCACACACACACACACACACACACACACACACACACACACACACACCCACACACACTAAAATAATCATTAACGTGTTCAGCAGGCTTACACTTCCTATTTTCTTTAAATTAAATTGCCGCGGTCAGGAGCGGACGAGCGAAGGCGGAATAAGTGGGTTTGTTGTTGTTGTTTTGATGCCAGGAAGTGTGGAAACGATACACTCAGGTCTGAAGAGAGGGAGCGTGTGAATTTCTATTCCAGGAATAAAGGAACATTTGCATGTGCAGACGACCTGGAATAAACCAGCAGACGAGAGTAACTTCATCCTTTCATGGCTGACGTGACAGAGGTTCAGAGACTGAGTCACTGACGCTTCTCACGCTGTCTTTTAAACACAACCAGTCACTGATCCATTGATCGTTTCATTATTTATAACTGAAATTATTTTTTATTTTTTTTGTATTCTGTCATGTAAATAAATACATAACAAAAAACTTTAAATAACTATGTAAATTAATGATTTAATCTTGATTAATCACGTGTAAACAAAATGACCACATTTTTTTTCATATTTAAGACATATTAGGATAAAATGACCACAAAGGTTTTAACCAGTCTACACACTGACAAACAAGTACACACAAACACACTCTCTATACATACTTACGCACACACTCTCATGCACACGCACGCACTTAAACAACCTCATAAAGTTACACACTCTCATGCACACATGCACTTTCGCACACAAACGTGTACACACACTCACACCTATACACACAGTACCACACACTCTTGTATATACTCGCATAAACACACAAACTCACTCTCAAGCATTCACACACACACACGCACACAATTTGATACAAACTGTCATACACACACGCACTCATACATACTCACACACATACACATTCTCACTCTCATTCACACAAACTTTTATACATACACACACACACACACACAGACTCCAACGCACTAATACACACACTCTAATACATACTTACATACACACACACACATTTATACACACAGACTCTCTCCTACAAACTCACACATATACACAATTTCTCACATACATATTCACACACACACAAGCACACACTTTGATAAAAACTGTCATACACACACTCTCTCATACATACTCACACATATACATATTTCTCACTCTCACACAGTCACACAAACTTTCATACATACACACACACACAGACTCACTAATACACACACTCTAGTACATACTTACATATACACAGACACACACACACACACATTCATACACACACACTCTCTCATACATACTCACACAAACTTTGATAAAAAATACACACACTCATACACACACACTCTCTCATACATACTTACACAAACTTTGATAAAAAACACACACACTCATACACACACACACACTCTGGAACGCACACTCACCCTGAGGTAGTTGAGGGTGAAGTTGGTCAGTCCCATGCGTGTGATGTTTTTGGAAAGCTGCTCCAACACTTGAGGGTCCTGCGCCTGCACAAACAACACAACCATCAACACACTCTTCAGCGCCTGCACAAACAACACAACCATCAACACACTCTTCAGCGCCTGCACAAACAACACAACCATCAACACACTCTTCAGCGCCTGCACAAACAACACAATCATCAACACACTCTTCAGCGCCTGCACAAACAACACAACCATCAACACACTCTTCAGCGCCACACAAACAACACAATCATCAACACACTCTTCAGCGCCTGCACAAACAACACAATCATCAACACACTCTTCAGCGCCAGCACAAACAACACAATCATCAACACACTCTTCAGTGCCTGCACAAACAACACAACCATCAACACACTCTTCAGCGCCACACAAACAACACAACCATCAACACACTCTTCAGCGCCACACAAACAACACAATCATCAACACACTCTTCAGCGCCACACAAACAACACAATCATCAACACACTTCAGCGCCTGCACAAACAACACAACCATCAACACACTCTTCAGCCCCTGCACAAACAACACAATCATCAATACACTCTTCAGCGCCTGCACAAACAACACAATCATAAACACACTCTTCAGCGCCTGCACAAACAACACAATCATAAACACACTCTTCAGCGCCTGCACAAACAACACAATCATCAACACACTCTTCAGCGCCTGCACAAACAACACAACCATCAACACACTCTTCAGGGCATGCACAAACAACACAATCATCAACACACTCTTCAGCACCTGCACAAAAAACACAACCATCAACACACTCTTCAGCGCCACACAAACAACACAATCATCAACACACTCTTCAGCGCCTGCACAAACAACACAATCATCAACACACTCTTCAGCGCCTGCACAAACAACACAATCATCAACACACTCTTCAGCGCCTGCACAAACAACACAATCATCAACACACTCTTCAGCGCAAGCACAAATAACACAATCATCAACACACTCTTCAATGCCTGCACAAACAACACAACCATCAACACACTCTTCAGCGCCACACAAACAACACAACCATCAACACACTCTTCAGCGCCACACAAACAACACAATCATCAACACACTCTTCAGCGCCACACAAACAACACAATCATCAACACACTCTTCAGCGCCTGCACAAACAACACAATCATCAACACACTCTTCAGCGCCACACAAACAACACAATCATCAACACACTCTTCAGCGCCTGCACAAACAACACAACCATCAACACACTCTTCAGCGCCTGCACAAACAACACAATCATCAACGCACTCTTCAGCGCCTGCACAAACAACACAATCATCAACACACTCTTCAGCGCCTGCACAAACAACACGACCATCAACACACTCTTCAGCACCTGCACAAACAACACAATCATCAACACACTCTTGAGCGCCTGCACAAACAACACAACCATCAACACACTCTTCAGCGCCACACAAACAACACAACCATCAACACACTCTTCAGTGCCTGCACAAACAACACAACCATCAACACACTCTTCAGCGCCTGCACAAACAACACAATCATCAACACACTCTTCAGCGCCTGCACAAACAACACAATCATCAACACACTCTTCAGCGCCAGCACAAACAACACAATCATCAACACACTCTTCAGTGCCTGCACAAACAACACGACCATCAACACACTCTTCAGCACCTGCACAAACAACACAATCATCAACACACTCTTGAGCGCCTGCACAAACAACACAACCATCAACACACTCTTCAGCGCCACACAAACAACACAATCATCAACACACTCTTCAGCGCCACACAAACAACACAATCATCAACACACTCTTCAGCGCCTGCACAAACAACACAATCATCAACACACTCTTCAGCGCCACACAAACAACACAATCATCAACACACTCTTCAGCGCCTGCACAAACAACACAACCATCAACACACTCTTCAGCGCCTGCACAAACAACACAATCATCAACGCACTCTTCAGCGCCTGCACAAACAACACAATCATCAACACACTCTTCAGCGCCTGCACAAACAACACGACCATCAACACACTCTTCAGCACCTGCACAAACAACACAATCATCAACACACTCTTGAGCGCCTGCACAAACAACACAACCATCAACACACTCTTCAGCGCCACACAAACAACACAACCATCAACACACTCTTCAGTGCCTGCACAAACAACACAACCATCAACACACTCTTCAGCGCCTGCACAAACAACACAATCATCAACACACTCTTCAGCGCCTGCACAAACAACACAACCATCAACACACTCTTCAGCGCCTGCACAAACAACACAATCATCAACGCACTCTTCAGCGCCTGCACAAACAACACAATCATCAACACACTCTTCAGCGCCTGCACAAACAACACGACCATCAACACACTCTTCAGCACCTGCACAAACAACACAATCATCAACACACTCTTGAGCGCCTGCACAAACAACACAACCATCAACACACTCTTCAGCGCCACACAAACAACACAACCATCAACACACTCTTCAGTGCCTGCACAAACAACACAACCATCAACACACTCTTCAGCGCCTGCACAAACAACACAACCATCAACACACTCTTCAGCGCCACACAAACAACACAATCATCAACACACTCTTCAGCGCCACACAAACAACACAATCATCAACACACTTCAGCGCCTGCACAAACAACACAACCATCAACACACTCTTCAGCCCCTGCACAAACAACACAACCATCAACACACTCTTCAGCGCCTGCACAAACAACACAATCATCAACACACTCTTCAGCGCCTGCACAAACAACACAATCATAAACACACTCTTCAGCGCCTGCACAAACAACACAATCATCAACACACTCTTCAGCGCCTGCACAAACAACACAACCATCAACACACTCTTCAGGGCATGCACAAACAACACAATCATCAACACACTCTTCAGCACCTGCACAAAAAACACAACCATCAACACACTCTTCAGCGCCACACAAACAACACAATCATCAACACACTCTTCAGCGCCTGCACAAACAACACAATCATCAACACACTCTTCAGCGCCTGCACAAACAACACAATCATCAACACACTCTTCAGCGCCTGCACAAACAACACAATCATCAACACACTCTTCAGCGCAAGCACAAATAACACAATCATCAACACACTCTTCAGTGCCTGCACAAACAACAAAACCATCAACACACTCTTCAGCGCCACACAAACAACACAATCATCAACACACTCTTCAGCGCCACACAAACAACACAATCATCAACACACTCTTCAGCGCCTGCACAAACAACACAATCATCAAAACACTCTTCATCGCCACACAAACAACACAATCATCAACACACTCTTCAGCGCCTGCACAAACAACACAACCATCAACACACTCTTCAGCGCCTGCACAAACAACACAATCATCAACGCACTCTTCAGCGCCTGCACAAACAACACAATCATCAACACACTCTTCAGCGCCTGCACAAACAACACGACCATCAACACACTCTTCAGCACCTGCACAAACAACACAATCATCAACACACTCTTCAGCGCCACACAAACAACACAATCATCAACACACTCTTCAGCGCCTGCACAAACAACACAACCATCAACACACTCTTCAGCGCCTGCACAAACAACACAATCATCAACGCACTCTTCAGCGCCTGCACAAACAACACGACCATCAACACACTCTTCAGCGCCTGCACAAACAACACAACCATCAACACACTCTTCAGCGCCTGCACAAACAACACAATCATCAACGCACTCTTCAGTGCCTGCACAAACAACACGACCATCAACACACTCTTCAGCACCTGCACAAACAACACAATCATCAACACACTCTTGAGCGCCTGCACAAACAACACAATCATCAACACACTCTTCAGTGCCACACAAACAACACAATCATCAACACACTCTTCAGCGCCTGCACAAACAACACAACCATCAACACACTCTTTAGCGCCACACAAACAACACAACCATCAACACACTCTTCAGCGCCTGCACAAACAACACAACCATCAACACACTCTTCAGTGCACACAAACAACACAACCATCAACACACTCTTCAGCGCCTGCACAAACAACACAACCATCAACACACTCTTCAGCGCCTGCACAAACAACACAATCATCAACACACTCTTCAGCGCCACACAAACAACACAACCATCAACACACTCTTCAGCGCCACACAAACAACACAACCATCAACACACTCTTCAGCGCCTGCACAAACAACACAACCATCAACACACTCTTCAGCGCCTGCACAAACAACACAATCATCAACACACTCTTCAGCGCCGCACAAACAACACAATCATCAACACACTCTTCAGCGCCACACAAACAACACAATCATCAACACACTCTTCAGCGCCTGCACAAACAACACAATCATCAACACACTCTTCAGCGCCACACAAACAACACAATCATCAACACACTCTTCAGCGCCTGCACAAACAACACAACCATCAACACACTCTTCAGCGCCTGCACAAACAACACAATCATCAACACACTCTTCAGCGCCGCACAAACAACACAATCATCAACACACTCTTCAGCGCCTGCACAAACAACACAATCATCAACACACTCTTCAGCGCCTGCACAAACAACACAACCATCAACACACTCTTCAGCGCCTGCACAAACAACACAATCATCAACACACTCTTCAGCGCCGCACAAACAACACAATCGTCAACACACTCTTCAGCGCCTGCACAAACAACACAACCATCAACACACTCTTCAGCGCCACACAAACAACACAATCATCAACACACTCTTCAGCACCGCACAAACAACACAATCATCAACACACTCTTCAGCGCCGCACAAACAACACAATCATCAACACACTCTTCAGTGCCTGCACAAACAACACAACCATCAACACACTCTTCAGCGCCACACAAACAACACAACCATCAACACACTCTTCAGCGCCACACAAACAACACAATCATCAACACACTCTTCAGCGCCACACAAACAACACAATCATCGCACTCTTCAGCGCGTGCACAAACAACACAACCATCAACACACTCTTCAGCGCCTGCACAAACAACACAATCATCAACACACTCTTCAGCGCCACACAAACAACACAATCATCAACACACTCTTCAGCGCCTGCACAAACAACACAACCATCAACACACTCTTCAGCGCCTGCACAAACAACACAATCATCAACACACTCTTCAGCGCCTGCACAAACAACACAATCATCAACACACTCTTCAGCGCCTGCACAAACAACACAACCATCAACACACTCTTCAGCACCTGCACAAACAACACAACCATCAACACACTCTTCAGCACCTGCACAAACAACACAATCATCAACACACTCTTCAGCGCCTGCACAAACAACACAACCATCAACACACTCTTCAGCGCCACACAAACAACACAACCATCAACACACTCTTCAGCGCCTGCACAAACAACACAATCATCAACACACTCTTCAGCGCCTGCACAAACAACACAATCATCAACACACTCTTCAGCGCCTGCACAAACAACACAATCATCAACACACTCTTCAACGCCTGCACAAACAACACAACCATCAACACACTCTTCAACGCCTGCACAAACAACACAACCATCAACACACTCTTCAGCGCCTGCACAAACAACACAACCATCAACACACTCTTCAGCGCCTGCACAAACAACACAATCATCAACACACTCTTCAGCACCTGCACAAACAACACAATCATCAACAAACTCTTCAGCGCCACACAAACAACACAATCATCAACACACTCTTCAGCGCCGCACAAACAACACAATCATCAACACACTCTTCAGCGCCGCACAAACAACACAATCATCAACACACTCTTCAGCGCCGCACACACAATTAAAGCTCATTATCGGCGATCATTAGTCTAATTGATGAGCTCCTGACACTCGTCTCCTCCTGACCTCCGTCAAGTGCTGCATGTGTGCGACAGACCCACAGGTGTGTGAGTCCAGCCGACACACAAGGTTGTGTTGTGTCGTAAGCGGACGGACATGTATGACGTCCATGTGTCAGAATTCCTCAACCTCGCCTGACGTGACTGTGAATCGGCTTCATTAGTCGGGCGGAGATCAAAGACTCGCCGGTCGTCTCCCCTTACCCATAATGCACCTCTTCTCTCTCGCTCCAGGAATTAGTCAGAAACCTGGCGGGGACGAATTATGCAGCGAAATGCATTTGAAGTGTGAAAGAGGTTTCTCTTCTGTGGACTCTGGGAGGAACACGAGGGGTTCTGCTCAGCGGGTCGGGTTAGGTTCCTCCGTCAGAGTGAGAGTGTCGTGCTGGTGTGTAGTGTGTAGTGTGTAGTGTGTGGTGTGAGACTCACGTGCATGGCCAGGATGCTGCGAGGGACCAGCTCCCGGTACTGTCGGATGGTGAAGTGCCAGGTCTTGATCCTCATCAGGTCGTCGAAGGCGAACTCCAGGATGAGTCGACCTTCAGTGCAGACCTGCCGAGGAAACACACACACACACACACACGTGTCAGGTTTCTGATCCACATGAACTGTTTCAGTGCGTCGTCAAATCATGGTCTTTGTCGTCGCCCCAGAAGTCAGAGGTCAAGTGGCAGGTACATGTTTAGGGCGGAGCGGAGAAGAGAATGTGTGTGTGTTTGTGTGTTTTTGTGTGTTTTTGACTGTGTTTCATATTTCATAATGAATAGATAAGCAGCAACACACTCGGACACACACCTGCGCAGAAACACTTTACACTCACACATAACAATGTGCTATAGCTCCACACAAACAGACAAAAAACTGACACACACAGTCACTCACACCATCAAACACACACTTTAACTCAATCACACACACAATTAAACAAAGACATGCACAAAAAACTCGTACGACACACATTCTCACTGAAGAGAGGCGACAATCTTAAGCCAACGTACAAACACAAACACACTCTCAGTCACATGTACACAAAAATAGACACACACTTTCAGTGTCAGTCACACATACACACAAACTCTCACACATACACATAAACAAACACACACTTTCACTCTTAGTCACACACACAAACTCTCACACATACACACAAACAAACACACTTTCACGCACAGTCACACACAAACTCTCACACGTACACACAAACAAACACACACTTTCACGCAGAGTCACACACACAAACTCTCACACATACACACAAACAAACACACACTTTCCCTCACAGTCACACACAAACTCTCACACGTACACACAAACAAACACACACTTTCACGCACAGTCACACACAAAAACTCTCACACATACACACAAACAAACACACTTTCACGCACAGTCACACACAAACTCTCACACGTACACACAAACAAACACACTTTCACGCACAGTCACACACAAACTCTCACACGTACACACAAACAAACACACACTTTCACGCACAGTCACACACAAACTCTCACACATACAAACAAACACACACTTTCACTCACACTCACAATCTCTCACACATACACACACACAAAAACACACTTTCACTCACAGTCACATACAAACAAACACAAACTTTCATGCACGGTTACACACAAACTATCACACATAGACACAAACAAACAAACACAAACAGTCACACACCACACATACTCCAACAGACACACCCAAACACACAAACTCACATGTACACAAACAAACACATACATAGACTTTCACTCACAGTCACACCTAAACTCTTACACATACTCATACAGACACACACTACACATTCTCAGACACACACACTCTCCCAAAAACACACACACAAACTCTCACTAATAGTTACATCTAAAAACACAAAATCTTACACTTACACACAAGAAAACACCCACAAACATACTCTTACACATGCGCACAAACACACACACTCATAAAGGAGCACATGTGTGGAAGAATTATTGTTACAACAAGTCACATGACAGCGACGACATGTATGTGACGTGATCGTTCCAGCGCCGCTGTTAGTGTTTATGTCCGAGACAAAAGAACCGGGTCGGACCTTCGGTGCCAATTAAGAGCAGAGGGAGCGAGGGAGTGTGTGTGTGTGTGTGTGGGGGGGGTGGGGGGGTAGATCGCCCCTGAATCTCTGCCATTCTCCGTGTTCTGTTGCCGTGACAACCGGCGTGAGGGAGAGCGAGGGTAGACGGGCCGAGTGAGGGTGGAAGAAAAAAAAAAAAAAAAAAAAAAAATCAGCTGATTAGTCGTCATGGCAACGGCAAAGATGTAATCCCAGCAGACACACTCTAATCAATGCCCCCGGCGCAGATGCTCTCCTGGGGATCAACAAGAAAGAGGCTGGCAGCCATATTGCACCCCCACACTCACCTAGCCCCCTCCCCCCTCTCTCACCCCCAAACTCCACACATCTGGACGGACCAGTGAAGAAAACTTGGAGAAAAAAACCCCAGTTTTCTTCCAGTTAAAAACAAGAAAATATATGAATAATAAAAAACATCAGCTGGAAAAAAACAATATTTACACATAAATAACAAACCAAAACTGTTTTTAAAGTTAATTCAACAAATGTCAAATTAATTCAACACCTATAATAAAAACCTGCACTAAAGGTATCTGAGGTTATTTACTCACTTCTGTACTGTGTTGCACTTTATTATTCTACTTTCAAATGTATTGTTTTTGTTATACTTTTTATTTTTTAATGAGTAATGATTAAAAGTATACATATGTGTGTGTGTACTGTGTTGCACTTTATTATTCTACTTTCAAATGTATTGTTTTTGTTATACTTTTTATTTTTTAATGAGTAATGATTAAAAGTATACATATGTGTGTTTGTACTGTGTTGCACTTTATTATTCTACTTTCAAATGTATTGTTTTTGTTATACTTTTTATTTTTTAATGAGTAATGATTAAAAGTATACATATGTGTGTGTGTACTGTGTTGCACTTTATTATTCTACTTTCAAATGTATTGTTTTTGTTATACTTTTTATTTTTTAATGTGTAATGATTTAAAAGTATACATATTCGTGTGTGTGTACTGTGTTGCACTTTATTATTTTACTTTCAAATGTATTGTTTTTGTTATACTTTTTATTTTTTAATGTGTAATGATTAAAAGTATACATATGTGTGTGTGTACTGTGTTGCACTTTATTATTCTACTTTCAAATGTATTGTTTTTGTTATACTTTTTATTTTTTAATGAGTAATGATTAAAAGTATACATATGTGTGTGTGTACTGTGTTGCACTTTATTATTCTACTTTCAAATGTATTGTTTTTGTTATACTTTTTATTTTTTAATGTGTAATGATTAAAAGTATACATATGTGTGTGTGTACTGTGTTGCACTTTATTATTCTACTTTCAAATGTATAGTTTTTGTTATACTTTTTATTTTTTAATGTGTAATGATTTAAAAGTATACATATTTGTGTGTGTGTGTACTGTGTTGCACTTACAGTATTCTACTTTGAAATGTATTGTTTGTTTGAAATTATTATTGTTTAATTTATAATGATTTATAAGTATACATATGCGTATGTGTGTACTGTGTTGCTGTTCTATTATTCTACTTTCAAATGTATTGTTTTTGTTATATTTATTATTGTTTAATTTATAATTATTTTAAAAATATACATATGCGTGTGTACTGTGTGTTTAATATAACTTGTATGTTTGTTTAATCTTCTATGTGAACTTTCTTCTGTGACAATTCAATTTCCCCAATGAGGGAAGAAAACATTTATTAATCAATCAGTAGAAGAAGAAAAAGAAATCGTTTAATAACGTGTTTAAAGTTGATTATCTTACTCAGTCGAGAAATTAAACTAATTTCTTTAAATAAGAAATTAAAACTGATGTTGAGGAATATTAATATTATTAACAATATTTTTTCAACACTTAAAATCATTTCCATCATTTATATGTTTTAGGATGATTGCATTAAAAGTATATATATATATATATTTTTTTTAAAAGAAACGTGACCAGCACATGCGCTCTGAACCATTTGTCCAGTAGGAGGCACACCAGAGTCACCGCTGAGGTTCCCTCTGAGGAGGAGGATGAACAGGATCAAGGTTCTTAGGAGCACCTGATGGGAGAGCAGCCAGTGTGACAGTCCGAACCACCTCGATGGACTTCCTTGAAGTTCCATGTCTTCACCAGGAGAAACTTATTGTTCTCCACACAAAAAAAATGAATCTTCTGACCGGAAGCTGGTGATGAAAACGAGTAGAGGTTCTACCTCCACCTGGTTCACCTCAGACACCATCAGTTCATCCTAAACGTGGGAAACTTCTGCGTCACTTTTTCGAGTCCACGAGCCTGACCTTCACCCGATGAGGTCATCCATGTGTGCGACCACGATTAATCACAACCATTCCAACTATTTAAAAATTTGAACAGAGAGACAGACAGGAGCAGACAGACAGACAGAGAGAGAGAGAGAGAGAGAGAGAGAGACAGGAGCTGAGAGAGAGAGAGAGAAACGAGAGCAAGGGAGCGAACGAGCTGGGAGCTGGGGATGATTTCTCTAGGGATGGAGTTTGTGTGTGTGGTTGTGTGTGTATGTGTGTGCGTGTGTGTGTGTATGTGTGTGCTCGTGTGGATGCGTGTATGTGTGTGTGTGAGGGAGGGTTCAGAGAAAGAGGGGGGATGAGAGAGAGAGAGAGAGAGAGCAGCTGAAGAGAGGCAGAATAAGTGAGCGAGCAAGGCGGGGGGAGGAGGAGGGGGATGGATGTGAGGAGGAAGAGGAGGTGCAGTGGAGGAGGATGGGGGTGTATGGGGGGGTCTGATTGAGATTCGGGCCTCCAGAGCTGCAGGCTCACTGCTGCTGCTGCTGCTGCTCCAGAGAAGACGTTATTGGAATTCTTCTCTTTTTTTCTAATGAATTAATTCCTCTCATCCAATTTAGGTGAAGATGAAAAGCGAGTGTTGCTGCGAGCCTCAGATTTAGTGTTGTGTTGACCAGAGCTGCTAATAACACACGTGTAATATGTTGGCTCTGGATCTTGTTTAGGAGGAGCATGAAGACACATGTCCTGCAGCACGGCTTCAGTTACACACACTAACACTCACACAACACACACGCTCACGGAAGTACACACCAAACACACTCACACACACTTACACAAACACGCACTTATATATACGTACACCAAACACACTCACATAAACATACACTAAACACACTCACACAAGTACACACCAAACACACTCACACACACTTACACAAACATACACACACAAACACACACTTATATAAACATACACCAAAGACACACTCACTTAAAAATACACTCACACACACTTACACAAACACATACCAAACACACACACACTTACACAAACACACACTTATATAAACATACACCAAACACACACACACTTACACAAACATACACACACAAACACACACTTATATAAACATACACCAAACACACACTCACTTAAAAATACACTCACACACACTTACACAAACATATACCAAACACACACACACTTACACAAACACACACTTATATAAACATACACCAAACACACACTCACTTAAAAATACACCAAACACACTCACACACACTTAAACAAACATATACCAAACACACACACACTTACACAACCACACACTTATATAAACATACACCAAACACACACTCACATAAAAATCCACCAAACATACTCGAAAAACACTTACACAAACATACACCAAACACACTCACAAACACTTACATAAACACACACCAAACACACACTCACATAAACATACACCAAACACACACTCATAAAAAATACACCAAACACACTCACACAACCTTACACCAAACACACTTACACAAACATACACCAAACACACTCACAAACACTTACATAAACACACACTAAACACACACTCACATAAACATACACCAAACACACACTCATAAAAAATACACCAAACACACTCACACAACCTTACACCAAACACCCGCTCACATAAACCCACACCAATCACACGCACACAAACACACACCAAACTCACATCTCATAGCCGCACATAAACACATAGACACGCACAAATAAACACACAAATGCACACACACACTCACACACACACAAACATAGATACACAATTGCATGCGTAAATACAAAAACACACATATAGCAGTTTGACTTCAGGTAAGCTTGTGGAGGTCGAGGCATCATCAGATGAATGTGTAACTTAATATATTATGAAGTGGTAAAAGTGAACATTTGTAACGGCGACAGCTGTTCACCTACATTAAACGCCTGCTGCTCTGTCCCGGCTAGCCGGGGTCACAGTCATATCTAAGACGAGCTGCAGGTCACTTTGACACGTCATCACGTCTCACGTGGAAACCATTTAATCATCGCAGCAACTTCTCTCATCGTGCTCATGACATTCATACTCTAGTTCAGGGGAGACGAGGAAACACAGACACTAGATGGCGCTGACGCTGTCCCATCAGAGTCGATGCGCAGAGTTAGAGTCGTCGTCCTCAAGAAGAAGAGAAAGCCTGTGACTGAAAGATTCTCACCGCAGACCCGTCAACATCTACGTCAAACCTTGGGAGGCCCTTCCTCGTAATACCGGGGGGCCCGAGAGGAGACGTCCAATATTGGACCTTCTCATGTTACGTTCGGAACATGAGAAGGTCCAATATTGCTTCTGAATACCAGGTGTTATTGCTCGTGTGAGTCTGTGTTGTTGTACAAATAAATCATTCGTGAACTCACTCCAGTCTCACTCCCTCTCAGTGAACTCATCATTGAAGAACTAAACTCACACTTGACATACTGTCACCATTCATGAACATTCCTTTCAGAAACACAGGATTCCAGGAAAAGCTCTTGACTGAACCTGGTCTAGAATCTACTGAACCTGGTATAGAATCTACAGAACCTGGTCTAGAATCTACTGAACCTGGTCTAGAATCTACAGAACCTGGTCTAGAATCTACTGAACCTGGTCTAGAATCTACAGAACCTGGTCTAGAATCTACTGAACCTGGTCTAGAATCTACAGAACCTGGTCTAGAATATATTGAACCTGGTCTAGAATCTACTGAACCTGGTCTAGAATCTATTGAACCTGGTCTAGAATCTACAGAACCTGGTCTAGAATCTACTGAACCTGGTCTAGAATCTATTGAACCTGGTCTAGAATCTACTGAACCTGGTCTAGAATCTACTGAACCTGGTCTAGAATCTACAGACCACATGACTCTTGACAAAGTCGTAACAGATTTAATTTGCTGTGAAACCAAAATAAGTCCAGACATCAGCTTTAAAAGGTGCTGGAGTCGAGCTGTATCCTCTCGTCCTCAGTCATTCCCGGGATCTCACCGGACCTCAGTGTTCATTTATCAGTGGAGCTGTTAATGACTGCTGCCATCTAGTGGCTGGAAGTTTAATTGCAACAAAAAAATGAACAAACGCTGGGAGTTTTATATACGACTATAAGAAAGACCATGAAGAACTATGATACAAGTAAAAAATGATTTCTAGCCAAAAATAAAATACAAATTTAAACTGATACAGTGAAGTTTAATATCTGTGTCGTGTAGGAAGTATTGCCTCTTTGATGTTGCAGAGTCAGCACTTTGTTCTTCGCTCTCATTGAAGCGCTAAGAACGTCTTTGTGGCATCATCGCGACTCACCAAGAAGATTATTTAACAGGGAAGCCCAAGTGACGCTGGATATTTCCAGCGAGCCGATGACAGACTGATGAGAGACTGCGGCAACATGCAGCCGACGAGAGACCGCGACGACCTACGAACTATAAGAGACGACGACCTTCGAACTATCCTCCAGCAGCGAGCGGCGAGCAAGACGTCGGGCTCGCAGCGCTGGTGCCACCGCAGATCCATGCACAGGTTCCAGGACCACCACAGTCACCTCAAGTTCAGATCCAGAGAGGCCTCGAACAGCAGGTATCCCCATGTGCAGGATCTTCACAGGACGTCCAGACATCACCTGGTGCCCACCAGTGTCCTGCAGGCCGCCCTGCGAGAGCGCGACGCTCTGCAGTACCGAGTCCAGAAGCTGAAGGACCTGTCCACGAGGGAGCGGGTCCGCTGCGAGCTGGAGAGGAAGGGCCGACTGCAGCTGAACTCGCAGTTGAACCGGATCAAGAACCAGCTGGACCAACAGAAACAGGCCCGGAAGATGTTCATCAAGAAGGACAAGGAGACCCGACAGGAGCTGGAGGCCCTGCAGAAGTACAGCACGCCGGAGACGCTCAGCACCAGCCGCATGGCGGCCCAGGTGAGGACGGACATCAAGTACAGCACCAAGAAGCAGCTCCAGAAGGACCTGGAGGAGCTGCGGGTGGCCTACATCAAGAGCCAGGACAAGTTCCTGACGGAGCTCCAGGTGGAGAAGGAGAAGAACATGCTGCTGACGCAGGAGCTGGAGAAGGCCTCGCTGTCGCTGCAGGAGAGCGTCCAGATGTCCGAGGCCGACCTGCTGGAGGACGACGTTCTCCAGCTCAAGCTGGAGGAGGAGGAGGGCATGAGCGACCTGGTGTCCGAGCCCATGGACGAGTGTGTCGTGAGCGAGGACGCCAAACTCAAGAGGTACACCTGGAAGAACACGTGTCAGTTCCTGGGCTTGAAGAAGCCGCTCGGCTGGAAGAAGAAAGAGGAGTAGAAGCTCTTCTGTCCTTCTTTGTACACAAACATGTCCAGCATCATTAAACCTTTGTTTAACTCTTTCTTTAAGACAATTCTGTTAATGGAGTGTGAGGGTCCGGGTGTGAACAGCTTTAGCACACCAGAGTGAGACACTGGAGACACGTGACACAACAGACAAATAATAGTGATACTGACAGAGTGAGACGTGTGACACGCTAGGGACATTTGACACATCACTGCAATGTGAAGTCAGAGACAAGAAACACACCGGAGTGAGACAGGTACCACCGTAGAGTGAAAGTTTGGTAGTGAGAGGTCTGACCGACTGTTTTCCTTCATACTATATACATAATCCATGTCACACAAGAGTGAGACAGAGTGAAAGAGAGGAGTGTGATGCATGACACTAGAGTGAACAAATAACAGAGAAGAGTGATGCATGAAAACCCGGAGTGAGACAAGTAACAGAAGAGTGATGCATGACACACTATAGTGAGACAAGTAACAGAAGAGTGATGCATGTCACACTAGAGTGAGACAAGTAACAGAAGATAGTGATGCATGACACACTAGAGTGAGACAAGTAACAGAAGAGTGTGATCCATGACACACTAGAGTGAGACAAGTAACAGAAGAGTGTGATCCATGACACACTAGAGTGAGACACACTAGATTGAAACAAGTAACAGAAGATAGTGATGCATGACACACTAGAGTGAGACAAGTAACAGAAGAGTGTGATGCATGACACACTAGATTGAAACAAGTAACAGAAGAGTGATGCATGTCACACTAGAGTGAGACAAGTAACAGAAGATAGTGATGCATGACACACTAGAGTGAGACAAGTAACAGAAGAGTGTGGTCCATAACACACTAGAGTGAGACAAGTAACAGAAGAGTGTGATCCATGACACACTAGAGTGAGACACACTAGATTGAAACAAGTAACAGAAGATAGTGATGCATGACACACTAGAGTGAGACAAGTAACAGAAGATAGTGATGCATGACACACTAGAGTGAGACAAGTAACAGAAGAGTGTGATCCATGACACACTAGAGTGAGACAAGTAACAGAAGAGTGTGATCCATGACACACTAGAGTGAGACACACTAGAGTGAGACAAGTAACAGAAGAGTGTGATGCATGACACACTAGATTGAAACAAGTAACAGAAGAGTGTGATCCATGACACACTAGAGTGAGACAAGTAACAGAAGAGTGTGATCCATGACACATTAGAGTGAGACAAGTAACAGAAGATAGTGATGCATGACACACTAGAGTGAAACAAGTAACAGAAGAGTGATGCATGACACACTAGATTGAAACAAGTAACAGAAGAGTGTGATGCATGACACACTAGAGTGAAACAAGTAACAGAAGAGTGTGATGCATGACACACTAGAGTGAGACAAGTAACAGAAGAGTGTGATGCATGACACACTAGAGTGAGACAAGTAACAGAAGAGTGTGATGCATGACACACTAGAGTGAAACAAGTAACAGAAGAGTGTGATGCATGACACACTAGAGTGAGACAAGTAACAGAAGAGTGTGATGCATGACACACTAGAGTGAGACAAGTAACAGAAGAGTGTGATGCATGACACACTAGAGTGAAACAAGTAACAGAAGAGTGTGATGCATGACACACTAGAGTGAAACAAGTAACAGAAGAGTGTGATGCATGACACACTAGAGTGAAACAAGTAACAGAAGAGTGTGATGCATGACACACTAGAGTGAGACAAGTAACAGAAGAGTGTGATGCATGACACACTAGAGTGAGACAAGTAACAGAAGAGTGTGATGCATGACACACTAGAGTGAAACAAGTAACAGAAGAGTGTGATGCATGACACACTAGAGTGAGACAAGTAACAGAAGAGTGTGATGCATGACACACTAGAGTGAAACAAGTAACAGAAGAGTGTGATGCATGACACACTAGAGTGAGACAAGTAACAGAAGAGTGTGATGCATGACACACTAGAGTGAGACAAGTAACAGAAGAGTGTGATGCATGACACACTAGAGTGAGACAAGTAACAGCAGAGTGATGAATGACACACTAGAGTGAGACAAGTAACAGAAGAGTGTGATGAATGACACACTAGAGTGAGACAAGAAACAGAAAAGTGTGATGAATGACACACTAGAGTGAGACAAGTAACAGAAAAGTGTGATGCATGACACACTAGAGTGAGACAAGTAACAGAAGAGTGTGATGCATGACACACTAGAGTGAGACAAGTAACAGAAGAGTGATGCATGACACACTAGAGTGAGATAAGTAACAGAAGAGTGTGATGCATGACACACTAGAGTGAAACAAGTAACAGAAAAGTGTGATGCATGACACACTAGAGTGAAACAAGTAACAGAAAAGTGTGATGAATGACACACTAGAGTGAGACAACTAACAGAAAAGTGTGATGCATGACACACTAGAGTGAGACAAGTAACAGAAAAGTGTGATGCATGACACACTTGAGTGAGACAAGTAACAGAAGAGTGTGATGCATGACACACTTGAGTGAGACAAGTAACAGAAGAGTGTGATGCATGACACACTAGAGTGAGACAAGTAACAGAAGAGTGTGATGCATGACACACTAGAGTGAGACAAGTAACAGAAGAGTGTGATGCATGACACACTAGAGTGAGACAAGTAACAGAAGAGTGTGATGCATGACACTAGAT
This sequence comes from Callionymus lyra, assembly GCF_982586985.1. Classification (NCBI taxonomy): domain Eukaryota; kingdom Metazoa; phylum Chordata; class Actinopteri; order Syngnathiformes; family Callionymidae; genus Callionymus; species Callionymus lyra. Next base: position 19,212,310 of record NC_141826.1, read on the forward strand.
TGAAACAAGTAACAGAAGAGTGATGCATGACACACTAGAGTGAGACAAGTAACAGAAGAGTGTGATGCATGACACTAGATTGAAACAAGTAACAGAAGAGTGATGCATGACACACTAGAGTGAGACAAGTAACCGAGTGTGATGTGTGGTGCATCACGTTCAGATGTTTTATTGTTGTGTTGTGGAACTTTAGACAACTTCTCAGATCGTTCACCCCTAAAGAGTGAGAACTCGTTGGCTCAGCAGCTCAATGCAGAGAATCCTGGGACAGTAGGAGAGAAGCAGCAGCAGGTTCTTCATTGGATCAGAAGTTCTCGTAGGATTGTCTCTCGGCAGCTGCTTAAGAGCTACCAGGAGACGCCTCGCTATCATGTGTCTGTCGGCTCCTGATTCGACCAGGAGGACAGATCTCAGCTCTGAGTCCGAGCTCATCTTAAGAACACAATCTTTTTAACCTCTCGAGCGACATCAGTGGAACAAGAGATTAAAAAATAATCATCGAAACACCTTCATTGATTCAGGAATCGTGTCGGCTCCCGGCAAAAAAAAAAGATCACTTTCTGTGTTTATGTTGTTGTCCTCATTATCTCTGGTCACCTACAGAAGAGTCTGTGATTCTGTGTCAAGAGGCGCTGAACAGATGAAAGCTCTTCAACCTCTCGTCAATAATTGAGGCGGCGCAGACTCACCTTGGTAAACATGGGCTTGCCGTGCTGAGTGACCATGGTGCACTGGTCGCAGTCCAGGGTGATGCAGGAGTTGTGGAAGGACTCTTTGGAGTGTTTGAGGATGTAGTGGAGCTCCGTGACGCCGCCCTCGAACACCGTGCTGAAGTATCGAGGGATGAGCGTCCGTCCGATCGCTGCCGGAGAGACAAAGACCTTTAGCTTCAGATGCAAACTTTTCTTTATTGTACGATGAGCAGCAACAATTCTCGCAAACATACACTAAAGATATTACACAGAGTCAACGAATATTTATGTAAAGTTTTTGTTATGCTGAGGAACAGAAACTGACACGCAGCATGTGACCATATTTGTATTGGATGAGTCAGATATGAGGCACAAGTCTCCACTGCCTCACCTAGGATTTTAGCTTGAGCTCCAAACATTAAATATTGCGATTCTAGATTAATAAAATGTCAAAATTGTCTGTTTTGGTTCCGTCGACGCAATTTCCTACAGTTCTCCTGCCCCACGGAAAAAAAAATAATCGGAAAAAGATAGTCAGCTATTCTTTTTTGGTAAGAACCTTGCGATACGATACGTATCCTGATACAGGGACAACCTTACGAATACTAGCACTAGATTGCAATACTGTAGTAACAAGTATATATTTGTAGTATTGTCGAGTACTTTACTCTGGTGTTGCAGAATTTACAGACCACATGACTCTTAACGTTACGAATCTAACTTGTTTTGAAACCAAAATATGTACAAAAATCAGCTTTAAAAACCGCTGGAGTCGACTGTATCCTCTTGTCCTCAGGCATGGCAGGGATCCTGCAGGATTAAATTGTTCCTTTAGTTGCGGAGGACGTAATGACTGCTGCCATCTTGCTGCAGGAAGTTTAGTTGCACCTCAAAAATTATTTTTATTTTATACACAATGTATTTAAATACGAAAAATAAAGGAAATATGAAAAAGTATATAAGATTTCGAAGCCAAATATATATATTTTATAAATACAAATTGATATTTAAGTGTATTGATATTTTCTTACATCTCTAATCAGGAAAAGCCTTATTTAAAATACCTCGTATATAATTAAAATCATCAAATGTACCACAATAATTTACTTCTCAGTTTGAGAGTCATAAACACTTTTTCATCCATGTTTGTCGTGTGAGAATAAAACCGACAAATGTGACGGAGCGACTCTTTTTTCAACAGTTGGAAACTTTCGCCCACTGAACAAGTTTTAACCCTCTCTTGAAAAAAAAAGTGATGAGATTATAAAATTTAAGGGTTTATAAAATCACTTCTCACCAGATGAAATAATGAATTCACTCCGGACTTTTCTTCCTGAGAGAGAGAGCGAAGCGTTTCCGGAATAATTTAATCCCCTGACAGACTTTAGAGTTATTAAGACGGACAAGTTCTGCCAAGGAAACTTTTTCTCGCGTCTAACAAGAGCCAGAGCTCCGCCGCCGTCGGTGCTTCGCGGCCCCGAGGCTTCGTCTGTTCGTCCCTGAAATAAAAGCAGGCGAGTTGAAAAAAAACGGAGAAGGGGTCGGAGATTTGTTAAGTCCTGAGGAGACCACAGACTCCAAACCAGAGACCACACAGCTCCGATCAAAATGACAATCCCAACTCTGGTCCTGCGTCCGCCCCATGGACCCTTGTAGAGCTTCTCGTAGGAGGAGATGCTGAATCACTGAAGTGTCTACTGGTCTACACTGAGTCACAGCAGATGACTGAGCTCTGAAGCGAGTCCATCTACAACCAGGATCTTCTAAGTTCAAGACGTTCCATCCAAAAATAATGAATGCAAAAATTATTTGATGATTTTTTTTATTCTGCAAAAGTTATTCCAGCGAATTTTAGTGACATCTACGGACCATCGTGTGAATCTTCACGACAGCCAGCCTCCCCCCTTCCTCCCCCGTCCTCAACCCCTACTCTCCCCCCACCACCCAAGAAAGTACAGCAGCAGTTGGAGTGTGAAACATTTTCTCGACTTTCTGTCTCATTTACAGAGGACGTGAGGAGCTCCACAAAAGATGGGAGCCCTACTTTCTAACTTGGGAGCCGGAGGAGCGGTGGGGGGTGCCGGGTGAGGGTATGATGGGGAGAAGATAAGGGGGGAGAGGGGGGGAGGCGAGTGGTGTGTTTTCAAACTGGATAAAGTCAGGCTCCACTAAATAACATAAAATGTTTGGCATCGTGAGCTCGGAGAAAGAGAAGGGGAGCCCCCCCGTCCCCCCTCTCTCTTTTCTCTCCCCCTCCTCACATCTACTGCTTGCTCTGCACTCTCTCAACTACCCCCCCTCCCCATCCTCCCCCCCACACTCCCCCGCTCTCCACCACCACGGTTGAAAAACAAAGTACAGCGAGGAGACGAGCTGACTGCTAATGTGGAGGAGCTCAGGAGAGACGAGGGGGAGGGAGGGGGAGGGAGGGGGGGAGAGCGGGGGATGAAAGGGAGAGGGGGAGAGAGACGAAACTCGGAGGGAAGATGAAAAAATAAGGATTGTCAACGAGAGGAAGGAGAGCGAGTAATGAGAGCGAGGACATGGAAGCGAGGGTGAGGGAAGTTGAGGGGGTGAGACACGTCTGCAAACAGGAGGGTGAGGGAGAGTGAGACAGGATGGGGTGAGGTGAGTGACGAGGCGGCAATCAGTGGGTTTTAGGGGCTGACAGGTGGACAATATTGATAAAATGATGGTGGGGGATGGACAGAGCGTAATAGGGTGAGACAGAAAAACAGAAACAGAAAAATTAGAGAGTGATGCATAGAGGGTGTAACGGAATAATGAGAGGGTGAGACAAGGGTGTAACGGAATAATGAGAGGGTGAGACAAGGGTGTAACGGAATAATGAGAGGGTGAGGCAAAGAGTGTGTAACGGAATAATGAGAGGGTGAGGCAAAGAGGGTGTAACGGAATAATGAGAGGGTGAGACAAAGAGGGTGTAACGGAATAATGAGAGGGTGAGGCAAAGAGGGTGTAACAGAAAAATGAGAGGGTGAGACAAAAAGGGTGTAACGGAATAATGAGAGGGTGAGGCAAAGAGGGTGTAACGGAATAATGAGAGGGTGAGACAAAGAGGGTGTAACGGAATAATGAGAGGGTGAGACAAAGAGGGTGTAACAGAAAAATGAGAGGGTGAGACAAAAAGGGTGTAACGGAATAATGAGAGGGTGAGACAAAGAGGGTGTAACGGAATAATGAGAGGGTGAGACAAAGAGGGTGTAACAGAAAAATGAGAGGGTGAGACAAAAAGGGTGTAACGGAATAATGAGAGGGTGAGACAAAGAGGGTGTTACGGAATAATGAGAGGGTGAGGCAAAGAGAGTGTAACGGAATAATGAGAGGGTGAGACAAAGAGGGTGAGAGGGTGAGACAAAGAGGGTGTAACGGAATAATGAGAGGGTGAGACAAAGAGGGTGTAACGGAATAATGAGAGGGTGAGGCAAAGAGGGTGTAACGGAATAATGAGAGGGTGAGGCAAAGAGGGTGTAACGGAATAATGAGAGGGTGAGGCAAAGAGGGTGTAACGGAATAATGAGAGGGTGAGACAAAGAGGGTGTAACGGAATAATGAGAGGGTGAGACAAAGAAGGTGTAACGGAATAATGAGAGGGTGAGACAAAGAGGGTGTAACGGAATAATGAGAGGGTGAGACAAAGAGGGTATAACGGAATAATGAGAGGGTGAGACAAAGAGGTTGTAACGGAATAATGAGAGGGTGAGGCAAAGGGGGTGTTACGAAATAATGAGAGGGTGAGACAAAGAGGGTGTTACGGAATAATGAGAGGGTGAGGCAAAGAGAGTGTAACGGAATAATGAGAGGGTGAGACAAAGAGGGTGAGAGGGTGAGACAAAGAGGGTGTAACGGAATAATGAGAGGGTGAGACAAAGAGGGTGTACCGGAATAATGAGAGGGTGAGAAAAAGAGGGTGTAACGGAATAATGAGAGGGTGAGACAAAGAGGGTGTAACGGAATAATGAGAGGGTGAGGCAAAGAGGGTGTAACGGAATAATGAGAGGGTGAGACAAAGAGGGTGTAACGGAATAATGAGAGGGTGAGGCAAAGAGGGTGTAACGGAAAAATGAGAGGGTGAGACAAAAAGGGTGTAACGGAATAATGAGAGGGTGAGACAAAGAGGGTGTAACGGAATAATGAGAGGGTGAGACAAAGAGGGTGTAACGGAATAATGAGAGGGTGAGACAAAGAGGGTGTAACGGAATAATGAGAGGGTGAGGCAAAGAGGGTGTAACAGAAAAATGAGAGGGTGAGACAAAAAGGGTGTAACGGAATAATGAGAGGGTGAGGCAAAGAGGGTGTAACGGAATAATGAGAGGGTGAGACAAAGAGGGTGTAACGGAATAATGAGAGGGTGAGACAAAGAGGGTGTAACGGAATAATGAGAGGGTGAGACAAAGAGGGTGTAACGGAATAATGAGAGGGTGAGACAAAGAGGGTATAACGGAATAATGAGAGGGTGAGGCAAAGAGGGTGTTACGAAATAATGAGAGGGTGAGACAAAGAGGGTGTTACGGAATAATGAGAGGGTGAGGCAAAGAGAGTGTAACGGAATAATGAGAGGGTGAGACAAAGAGGGTGAGAGGGTGAGACAAAGAGGGTGTAACGGAATAATGAGAGGGTGAGACAAAGAGGGTGTAACGGAATAATGAGAGGGTGAGACAAAGAGGGTGTAACGGAATAATGAGAGGGTGAGGCAAAGAGGGTGTAATGGAATAATGAGAGGGTGAGGCAAAGAGGGTGTAACGGAATAATGAGAGGGTGAGGCATAGATATGGCAGGATATACAAGAGTGAGTCAAGTGAGTAGTGAGACAAAGAGAGTGATGGGACAGTTTAAGGGTGAGACAAAGAGAGTGACAGGTCATGAGGGGGGAGACAAGTTAAAGGTGTGAGCTGGCGAGTGAGTGAATTAGGAGTGACGTGGTTAAAAAGGTAGAACAAACATGTTGTTTTATAGTCAGTGTTCTGATCAGGTCTGGTTCAGGTTCTGATGCAAGAGTTTTCATACACCTATGATGACACTTTCTGACCAGAACCAGAACTTCCATAAGTCGTGTTCCGGAAATTGGGCCGAGTCCAGAACTATTATAAGGAAGGTTCTGATCTTTATTTGGACTCTTGAGACGTCAGAGCGAGCGCCGATCACATGATCACTCCAGATCTTATTTACTCTTCGCCCCTCTTCACCTCCTCCCTCGCTCCTGCCGAGAGCCGATTGGCCCGTCTTCAGACCCGGGCCGCTCCAGAGATCCAGATTAGCTGGCACTTGTTGGAGCAAACATATGCCTCTTCACTAATGTGAGCCCAAACATGCAATTTACAAATAATTAACACCTCGTTAATTAGTCGCATTAATTCACGCCACTTTGTCGGGATTGTTTCCCCCCCGCCGCTGCCCGGGACTCCTGCCAACCACAGCGAGCGGCGAGACGCGGGAACAGTACTTCTGCGCACACACACACACACACACACACACACACACACACACACACACACACACACACACACACACACACACACACACACACACACACACACTCGGATACACAGAGAACAAACAACATGTGTTTGTGTGCGATAAACAGTGGAAAAAAACATTACAAAGATAAAAAAAGTGCCATTATTCTGCTTGTTTTTGTTGACAGTGAAACTATTGTAGATTTCACTGGAAACACACACACAGACACACAGACACACACACACACACACAGCTGTGCATCGGCAGAGATGATTACTTAGTGGGATAAAAAGTGCGACGGAGGATTTGGGAGAAAAAATAATTGTGCGACTGAACGTTTGACGTTTGGTGCTAATTGAAGGAAAAAAAATGTGCAGCATTGGACGAGACACAAAGACTCACACTGGTGCGATTGTGTCGCACACGTTCACTTCCCAGTGCAACACAACCTGTTGCCCACGTACAATACTTGTATACCAGTCAGTATATATGTGGAAGTATATCAGTGACAGAATATACCCTGAATATAAAAGTTTTTTTTGTTTTTTTTTGATAATTAAATTTAAAAAAATCCATTTTATATTTATATTGAAAATTTTAGATATGGATTAAGCGCTCGATGCTTGACCAATCACAGCAGAGTGGGCGTGGTTATGGTAAATATGATTTTATCTAAAGAGAAACAAAAGGTGTTTACAGTGGGCGGGGCTTAAGATCATTTTCTAATGTAAATATTACAATTAAAATATAGTTTTGTACAAACAGACACACACTGAAGATACAATAGAGTCACACATCTATTTAACACACACTTAAATCAACACATTAGTTGAACTGAATTTTTTAGTTATATATACAAATGTTGGTGTAATTCGTTGAAAGTGGAATTAGAACATCAAACTTTTGAAATTTTTGAAATATTTCATTTTTAATTAAATTATTAAAAAATAAAATGCTTGAGAAATTCTGATGACACTGATATAAATACATCAAAATGTACACGACACTACACATCGGTTCTGTGTACGTCAACAAGTTGCGCAAACTATCGACAGCTCACACACGTATAGATTGTGAAGTCACACGTAAACACAAACAAACACACACACACACAGCAACACCTCACCCGTGACACACTCGTCTGAACAGATTCTATTTCACCGTCATGAGATCTGGGATCGACCCGGTCTGAGAAAAACCACGTCGACCGTGGACCTGGTTCACACTCAGAGGTCGACCCGGGACTCCTGGCCTGACCAGAGTCGGATCACAGGTATCGATCATTTTCAGTACTTGTGAAAACACCTGTGCCCGTTTGGACCTGAACTCTGATACATCGACCCGCCAAGAAAGAATAAGTGAGAGAGAGAGTGACAGAAAGAGAGAAACAGAGAGAGAGAGAGAGAGAGAGAGACAGAGAGAGAGAGAGAGACTGATAGAGCAAGAGAGAACCAAACTGATGTATTGATCGTCTTCATCCTGATCGATCACAGGCTGATCCTCTGACATGGTCATGGATGTTCTCTAAACAGCCAATCGTGAGTGGACATCAGCGGGTCAACAGGAAGGTCATCACAGACCAGTGAGGTCAAGTGTCTCATGTGGAGGTCAGAGTGATATTGTTTGTTGGTAATGATGAGAGTAACTTAGTCACAGGAGGTTTAGTTGGAACTAGACGTGTAGGTTGTTTATATTGTGAGAAAATATCCAAATATACCAGTGTTTCACAATGTTGTTTTTTTCTTTAAAATCATTCATTCATTGTTTACCGCTTTATCCCGGGTTCGCGGGGTACCATGTTTTATTTTTCTTGACCTTTAAAGTATATACTTTATTGAATATTGTTTTCCTTGTTTAGGTGCTTTGTGACCCTGGTCTGGAAAAGCGCTCTATAAATAAAAATTACTTACTTACTTACTTACTTATATAACAGTAATTTTATGATTTATATTTTAGTAAAGTTTGTATACATTTTAAAATAAGATAATGTTAAAGAAAATGTACATGAACATGAACATATTTACAGCGTTTGATCATTTTTGTGTTGCAATTAAACTTCCGGCCGCCAGATGGCAGCAGAAATAACAATTAAATACTTGGAGATCCGGGCAATGACTGAGGACGAGAGGATACATTCGACTGCAGCTGCTTTTAAAGTTGATTTTTGGACATATTTTTGGTTTCAAAACAAATGAAAGAAGTTACGACTTCATCGAGAGTCATGTGGTCTGAAAATTCTGCAACACCAGAGTATACTACTGGACAATACGACAAATATGTCCTTGTTACTACAGTATCGCAATATATGCGTATAGTTGCCAATTCACCACTAGTTAGAATGTGTGTCGTACTCATGTCCGTTCAACACCATCAGGTCAACAAGTGGATCCAAGTTCACTGACAAACTTTACACTACCTTAAGACAAGAAATAAAACTGCTGCGGTGAAGAAAGAGCTGAGCCAAAAGACAAAACTCTCCAACGACAGTGGATTTCTTTTCTCACCTGCTGCTGCTGTAGTGACTTCAGTCTGGATCTTATCTTTTCTTACGGAGCGAAGATCAGGAGAGATATTTAAGGTATTAAAAGTATTCATGAAATGGTCAACTGGGAGGAGACCTCAGGGCAGACCCGGGACACACGATAGAGAGGGTCGTTCTTCTTCCAGAGGAGCTAAAAGAAGCTCAAAATGTTGAATGTTGACTTTGGAGTTTTTATTGGTTTCATTCAATTCTTTTTTATTGTTGATTTTGAATTTATTTTAATTTGAAGCCTTTTAAAATGAATAAAATGTTGCCACTACAAACGTTTTATATTGAAAATAGCAACTATTAAATTTAATTATTTTAAACCAAAAAAATCTAAAAAAAAAACACTACTTTTCAATAAAACAATGTTTTCCTTCACACAGTTACAACAAGAAACTTTTCCAGTCCATCCAAGATGATCAATACAACGTCAATATGTTGACGACGACAACAGGGTGGAGAGGGTTAAAACAGCAGGCTGAAGTTGGAACACACACACACGTACACACACACGCACACAAACACACACACGCACACACACACAAACACACACGGCTGAATGTGGGAATCACTGCCCAGAACATGAAATATTCATCAGTCATAAAACTTTAATTCAATTTCTCTCCCTCTCTCTTTTTTCCTCCCTCGCTTTCTCTCTATCCATCACCCTCTCTCTCTTCTTGTCGTTTGTTTCTTCTCTTTCCTGGCAGCCCCGCAGTAAACAAAAACAGTGTAACCTGTCATTAAAAAACTTTGTCGACACGATCAGCTGACTGACGACAACCGAACGATAAAACGTCTGTTCAGCAGAAAATCTTTTTGTCAAACCGAAGCTTCATGTGTGTGTAGTGATCAGAACTACACAACACATGTGTGTAGAGATCAGGACTACACAACACGTGTGTGTAGAGATCAGGACTACACAACACGTGCGTGTAGAGATCAGAACTACACAACACGTGTGTGTAGAGATCAGAACTACACAATAAGTGAGTATAGAGATCAGAACTACACAACACATGTGTGTGTAGAGATCAGAACTACACAACACGTGTGTGTAGAGATCAGAACTACACAATAAGTGAGTATAGAGATCAGAACTACACAACACGTGTGTGTAGAGATCAGAACTACACAACACGTGTGTGTAGAGATCAGAACTACACAACACGTGTGTGTAGAGATCAGAACTACACAACACGTGTGTGTAGAGATCAGAACTACACAACACGTGTGTGTACAGATCAGAACTACACAACACGTGTGTGTAGAGATCAGAACTACACAACAGCAGCAGGAGCGGCGCTGATCCTGGTCCTGGTCCAGGTCAGAGGACCAGAGGAGGAGAGTGTGTCAGATGGAGGAAGTGAGTCGGAAGTGTTGTGGGCACACAGATATGTTGGAGGTGATGATGTCCCCAACCCCCCACCCCCGCCCTGAGGTTCGCCTTTAGACCCTCTTCACCTGCATCCATAATTCAACAGGGGGCGCCCCCTCCTCTCCTCACACCCCCCCGGGCCAGAGTCCCCAGAGACGACACAGCACGAGGTGGTAGACACGTCAACTTCCCTCTCTCCACGTGGACTCACAATCCAGGTCCGGTTCACCTCCCAGTCTTCATCACATGACTCTGAGCTGAGATCTGGGTCACATGACTTCAGGTGTGTGATTGACAGGCGTGCAACACGACGTCTGTTTTCTAACCTCAGCGTCAGCCGGTCGTCTTATATGATCCTGCGAGAGCCTGTCAATCATCCCTGCAGGATCAGTTCAGTCCCTCTCACAGGGGCCACCGGGGGCCACATGCGGCCCTTTGACTGTATTTATTGGGCCCTCGTGAGGTCAAGATCATGTAGAAACATTTTAATTTGTGTTTAGTTTGATTACTAGTTCGACTGGAAAATAGAGACTAAGTTCCTCCTTTTGTCATTTTCGTTAGTTTATATTATCATTATAATCTCATAATAAAGTATTTTACTATGACTTTAATTTCGTAATAAAGTATTTTGTACGACTTTAGTCTCATAATAAAGTATTTTACTATTTCTTTAATCTCGTAATAAAGTATTTTGTACAACGTTAATCTCCTAATAAAGTATTTTCCTATGACTTTAATCTCGTAATAAAGTATTTGGTCCAACTTTTATCTGGTAATAAAGTATTTTGTACAGCTTTAATTTCATAATAAAGTATTTTCCTACGACTTTAATCTTGTAATAAAGTATTTTGTACGACTTTAATCTCGTAATAAAGTATTTTCCTACAACTTTAATCTCATAATAAAGTATTTTGTACGACTTTAATCTCGTAATAAAGTATTTTCCTACGACTTTAATCTCATAATAAAGTATTTTGTACGACTTTAATGTCATAATAAAGTATTTTCCTACGATTTTAATCTCGTAATAAAGTATTTTGTATGATTTTAATCTCGTAATAAAGTATTTTGTACAACTTTAATCTTGTAATTAAATATTTTTTATGACTTTTATCTCGTAATGAAGTATTTTGTACAATTTAAATCTCACAATAAGGATTCTAAAATGACTTTAATCTTGTAATAAAGTATTCTGTACGACTTTAATCTCGCAATGAAGTATTTTTTATGACTTTAAGATCATGATAAAGTATTTTGTACGACGTTAATCTCGTAATTATGTATTCTGTACAACTTTAATCTCGCCATGAAGTATTTTTTATGACTTTAAGATCATGATAAAGTAGTTTGTACGACTTTAATCTCGTGATAAAGTATTCTGTACGACTTTAATCTCGCAATAAGGAATTTTCCTACAACTTTCATCTCGTAATAAAATAAAAATGAGTGGCCCTTATACTCCATCTTAAATATAAATTTTATTAAGGAATGAAAAATAATTTTATTTAATGACAGTTATATACAATACAATAAAATGATATTTTTAGCATATTAATCAACATTTTATTTGATTATTCGTTACATGTTTTGCTTGATGGCCCCTCACAACAGTCACTGTTCATAAAGTGGCCCCTGAGTCACCAGACACAGTTTAAATGTGACCACCAGCAAATGTCTAAACAACCAAAAGTTTGTTTTCAAGTTACAACCAGAACACAGCTGTACTCCAGGGGGCGGCAGCTTTCATGTCAACATCAGCTCCAGACACAGATTCACAGACAACGACAACCATGTTGCTGTTAAAGCACAGCAGGTAAACCTGTGACTCGGTGACTCCTCACACGTGTGTGTGGTGTGTGTGTGTGTGTGTGTGTGTGGAAGAAGACTTATTGAGGAAGAAGAAGAAGAAGAAGAAGAAGCACATAAACATTTAATATCTTAAGTAAAGTGCTGCAGACTGACGAGACTGAAGCTTCTCCACCACTCTATTATAAATAAATATGGATTTCTCCATGTGTCAATAACTCTGTCTATGTGTGTGTGTATTTATTATTGATGTCTCTGCTGCCTTGTTGATCTTTCTGGAATGTTCTACGGTTAAAAGCTGCTGTTGCACTCTCGCTCGTCATTTTTTCATGACGCCGTGTTGGCGTTGACCGCTAACAGCAAACATTCGGACGCCGCGGCGGGACAGTGGCGTGTTTGTAGCCGGTCGCCCCCCGATTCTTCTTAAGGTTTCCCCCCCGCGAGCGCCTTCATGAATGATTGACAGCAGGAAACACCAGGGCTTGAATGTGGGTCGCCGGTTCTTCTCGGAGGAGAGTCCATCCATCACTCACTCGTTCATTCAGTCATCCCTTCATTCTTAATGGTAATGGGTGAATTTAACGTTTAAAATATTGAATTTGTTGTTAAAATGTTGTTGTTTTTTAATAATTGAATTCAATAAGCTGTACATTGTGAAAGGTTGAATTTGTTTTTATTTAATGATTTAATTAAATAAGTTGTTTATTTAAAGATAAAACATGTTTTACAATTTTGAAAATGAATGCATTAATTAACACGTTAAATCTGATATTCTAATTCTAATAATCATAAAAAAAAACAAAATTCTATATCTTTTAATTCTTTTAAGCTACTTGTTCATGTGCTTCTACGTTGTCACGTGATGGTCTGCAAGTCGCCTTATTGGTTGAAAGTTCCAACTGCCAGTATTCTTGTGGTGGCACCATTATACCAACTTCTTTTTTTATATATATTGAATTTAAAAGGCTACGAATTAAAAAAATATTGAATTTACGAAATGTATTTTGCATTTATCGTAATTAAAATATGAAAATATACGTGTAAACCTCCACTACTAGCAGAAAACGATAGGGGGCGACATTGTCAACATCAAGTAGAAGAGCAGCTGCTCTACTCTGAGTCTCAGATGACTTAGCTCAGGCAGTAACTTCATCATGTCTGCTCACTCCCTCATCCATCCATCTTTTTTTTTAAACAGCAGTTTAAACCCGTGGATGACTTAGAGGCTCACACAAACAGGAAGTGAATAAACCTGATATCGGCACCATGAAGCCGTGGAGGAACTGCCACCATTGTTCCTCACACGGAAGAGGGGAAACGGGATTGTGGTTGTGTTGCTCCGGGGCACGCGGGCAGCTGAGAGACAGGATGTCAACAGACCTTCCCATCCTGACGGACAGCTGCTGCCGTCTGATAGCTAAAACGCCACTTCCTGCTTCGACCCGGGTTCTGGTCTGTGGCTGAGGAAAAGGGAAATGAAATCACCTCCGACTTCCCGACCGGTCACATGACCACTCCGGTTAATAATCGACTTATTGATCCGTCTAGAAATAATGAATAAAATCATCTCACGAGCAGACACACAATGACTATTAGAAAATCCATCTCTTCAAGTGATCAGCAGCGGACGAGAGGGGGCAGTAGAGAGCCACGCTGGAGGAAAACAACACTTGCTGTAAACCTCTGACTCTGAAGCTGCTGCTCAGTCCAGCTGTCAATCAACAGAGCTTCTGCAACAGAGCTGGGATGCATCAGCCAGTCTCAGGTCACTACTCAACACACACACACACACACACACACACACACACACACACACACACACACACACACACACACGCGTGTGTATGCTGCACTTTACTAGACACTAAGGAGAAGCAACATTAGACTTTAAGTGATCATTTCCGTCACGTTATGTTGAGAGAAAAACAATAATATTCTATTTAAAGACCCGCAGTCTGGTTCTGAAACAGTTTCTGCATAACAGGGTCATCATCAGGAGCACGACCTTCACAAAGACGAGGAACCAACACAAAAGACACACACACACACAAAAAAGAGAAGAAGCTGTGACTTGTCTTTTAAACATTAATTCACAACAAATGTCACATGACGTTCAGCTCCAGCTCGTGTGCCAAACTTCGGACAGATTTGTCCTACAAAGTGATTGAGGTGTCGCACAACTACAATACTTAGTTAAATGATATACACAACACAAGTCGACAACACACACAGTGTAACATCAGTGTAGAAGAGAACAAAAAACTGACGGTGTAGCGTAGTTGTGTAGCTACATTGGTGTAGAATAAAAAGAACACGATAGGTGTCGTGTAGTTGTGTAGTTGTATTTGTGTACAGGAGAATAAACACACACGGATTAGTGTAATTGTCTAGTCGCATCAGTGTAGAAAAGAACAAACACACAGTGCAGTGTATTTTTTTAGTTACATTAGTCTAGAGGATAACAAACACACACAGTGTAGTATAGTTGTGCAGCTATATTAGTGTAGAATAAAGTAAACACGAAAAGTGTTGTGTAATTGTGTAGTTACACAATAGAACACAGTGTAGTGTAATGGTGTAGCTACATTTGTTAATAAAGTGTAGTTGTGTAATTAAATTTGTGTGGAAGAGAAAATACACACACAGTGTAGTGTAGTTGTGTAGTTACATTAGTCTAGAGGAGAAAACATTACACACAGTGTAGTGTAATTGTGTAGTTACATTAGTAAATGTAGTGTAGTTGTGTAATTAAATTTGTGTAGAAGAGAACAAACACACACAGTGTAGTGTAGTTGTGTAGTTACATTAGCAAATGTAGTGTAGTTGTGTAGTCACATCCGTGTAGAAGAGAACAAACACACACAGTGTTGTGTAGTTGTGTAGTTACATCCATGTAGAAGAGAACAAACACACACAGTGTAGTGTGGTTACATTAGCAAATGTAGTGTAGTTGTGTAGTTACATCCATGTAGAAGAGAACAAACACACACAGTGTAGTGTAGTTACATTACCAAATGTAGTGTAGTTGTGTAGTCACATGTGTGTAGAAGAGAACAAACACACACAGTGTAGTGTGGTTGTGTAGTCACATCCATGTAGAAGAGAAGAAACACACACAGTGTAGTGTGGTTGTGTAGTCACATCCATGTAGAAGAGAACAAACACACACAGTGTAGTGTGGTTGTGTAGTCACATCCATGTAGAAGAGAACAAACACACACAGTGTAGTGTGGTTGTGTAGTCACATCCATGTAGAAGAGAACAAACACACACAGTGTAGTGTGGTTGTGTAGTCACATCCGTGTAGCAGAGAACAAACACACACAGTGTAGTGTGGTTGTGTAGTCACATCCGTGTAGCAGAGAACAAACACACACAGTGTAGTGTGGTTGTCAATAGGTGTTTGTTTGTTGGTCAATTGTGTGACGTAGTTGAATATACTTGTGTGTGTGAAAATTGTCGACCCCTGACCCTGAGCAGGCTGAGGTGAAAAGGTCACGACTGAGTGTGTGTATGTGTCATGTACTTGTTGTGTACTCCAGTCATGTATCATTGCATCAGTGGTCACCACTGGAGCTCAATTATACACTTTGAATATTCACACTAATTACAACCAGCGTCGACCGAACGTCTGACGAAAGCTGTGATGCAACAGAGAGAAAGTGTTTCTGCTGAACCAGATCAGTGATGGAGGAGAGCTCCATCTTCATCTTGTTGCTCCACCAACGCAATCATTGCACTGATGACCTCATCAGGATGTAAGGAGGCTAGCCAGGGCAACACGCAGGAGTGCAATCACCTCACTGAGTCTATTGGTTTGTCGACAAGAGACTTAATTTATAACTTTTCCTCATTGTCATCTTAATCATTGTCATCTTCCTCATCGTTATCTTCATCATTATGTTCCTCTGTATTATCATCTTCATTATTATTCTGTCATCATCCTCAACCTCATCCTCATCTTCATCATCGTCATCTTCCTCATTTTCATCTTCATCATTATGTTCCTCAGTATTATCATCTTCATCATTATTCTGTCATCTTCCTCAACCTCATCGTCATCTTCATCATCGTTATCTTCCTCATTTTCATCTTCATCATTATGTTCCTCAGTATTATCATCTTCATCATTATTCTGTCATCTTCCTCAACCTCATCGTCATCTTCATAATCATCCTCATCTTCCTCATCATCATCTTCCTCATTATCATCTTCCTCATCATTATGTTCCCCAGTATTATCATCTTCATTATTATTCTGTCATCTTCCTCAACCTCATCATCATCTTCATCATCATCCTCATCTTCCTCATCATCATCTTCCTCATTATCATCTTCCTCATCATTATGTTCCCCAGTATTATCATCTTCATCATTATTCTGTCATCTTCCTCAACCTCATCATCATCTTCATCATCATCCTCATCTTCCTCATTATCATCTTCCTCATCATTATGTTCCCCAGTATTATCATCTTCATTATTATTCTGTCATCTTCCTCAACCTCATCATCATCTTCATTATCATCCTCCTCATCATCATCATCTTCCTCATTATCATCTTCATTATTATTCTGTCATCATCTTCATCATCATCTTCCTCATTGTCATCTTCCTCATACGCTTCATCATTATTTTGTCATCATCAACAACCTCATCATCATCATCATCATCATCATCTTCCTCATCATTATGTTCCTCAGTATTATCATCGTCATCATTATTATATAATCATCATCATAAAAAACCTCATCATCATCTTCCTCATTGTCATCTTCCTCATACTCTTCATTATTACTTTCTCATCATCATCATTATTTTGTCATTATCATCTTCATCATCATCATCACCATCATTATTTTTTCATCCTCATCATCATTATCTTCCTCATTATTATTATCATAATTATTTTGTCATCATCATCACTATCATTATTTTTTCATCCTCATCAACCTCATCATCATCTACATTCAGATCATTGTTTTGTCATCGTTATCCTCATCTTCATCATCTTCATCATCTACATTCACATCATTGTTTTGTCATCGTTATCCTCATCTTCATCATCATCATCATCTACATTCACATCATTGTTTTGTCATCGTTATCCTCATCGGTTATAAACAGAAATGTGTGTGTGTGGTTTTGTGTATACAGGAGTGTCTGTATATGTATACTGTATATATATGGTTGTGTGTTCACATGCATGTGTTTTTGTATGCATGTGGATATAAATGGAAGTGTTGATGTATATGCATGTGTATTTGTATACATATGTGTATATACATGTGTGTATACATGAGTATAATTGTGTGTGTGTATGCATGAGTGTTTATATACATGTGTATGCATGTATATGCATTAGGGTTTGTATATACGTGTGTGTATGCAAGAGTGCGTGTGTATAAACACGTTTGTGTATATACATGTGTATACATGTATATACATTAGTGTTTGTATATACATGTATATGTATGCAAGATTGTGTGACTGTCTATGAACATGTTTGTGTATAAACATGTGTATGTATGCAAGAGTGTGTGACTGTGTATGAACATGTTTGTGTATATACATGTGTATGTATGCAAGAGTGTGTGACTGTGTATGAACATGTTTGTGTATATACATGTGTATGTATGCAAGAGTGTGTGACTGTGTATGAACATGTTTGTGTATATACATGTGTATGTATGCAAGAGTGTGTGACTGTGTATGAACATGTTTGTGTATATACATGTGTATGTATGCAAGAGTGTGTGACTGTGTATGAACATGTTTGTGTATACACATGTGTATGTATGCAAGAGTGTGTGACTGTGTATGAACATGTTTGTGTATATACATGTGTATGTATGCAAGAGTGTGTGACTGTGTATGAACATGTTTGTGTATATACATGTGTATGTATGCAAGAGTGTGTGACTGTGTATGAACATGTTTGTGTATATACATGTGTATGTATGCAAGAGTGTGTGACTGTGTATGAACATGTTTGTGTATATACATGTGTATGTATGCAAGAGTGTGTGACTGTGTATGAACATGTTTGTGTATATACATGTGTATGTATGCAAGAGTGTGTGACTGTGTATGAACATGTTTGTGTATATACATGTGTATGTATGCAAGAGTGTGTGACTGTGTATAAACATGTTTGTGTATATACATTTGTATGTATGCAAGATTGTGTAACTGTCTATGAACATGTTTGTGTATACACATGTGTATGTATGCAAGATTGTGTGACTGTGTATGAACATGTTTGTGTATATACATGTGTATGTATGCAAGATTGTGTGACTGTGTATGAACATGTTTGTGTATATACATGTGTATGTATGCAAGAGTGTGTGACTGTGTATGAACATGTTTGTGTATATACATGTGTATGTATGCAAGAGTGTGTGACTGTCTATGAACATGTTTGTGTATATACATGTGTATGTATGCAAGAGTGTGTGACTGTGTATAAACATGTTTGTGTATATACATGTATATGTATGCAAGAGTGTGTGACTGTGTATGAACATGTTTGTGTATATACATGTGTATGTATGCAAGAGTGTGTGACTGTGTATGAACATGTTTGTGTATATACATGTGTATGTATGCAAGAGTGTGTGACTGTGTATGAACATGTTTGTGTATATACATGTGTATGTATGCAAGAGTGTGTGACTGTGTATAAACATGTTTGTGTATATACATGTATATGTATGCAAGAGTGTGTGACTGTGTATGAACATGTTTGTGTATATACATGTGTATGTATGCAAGAGTGTGTGACTGTGTATGAACATGTTTGTGTATATACATGTGTATGTATGCAGGAGTGTGTGACTGTGTATGAACATGTTTGTGTATATACATGTGTATGTATGCAAGAGTGTGTGACTGTGTATGAACATGTTTGTGTACATACATGTGTATGTATGCAAGAGTGTGTGACTGTGTATGAACATGTTTGTGTATATACATGTGTATGTATGCAAGAGTGTGTGACTGTGTATAAACATGTTTGTGTATATACATGTGTATGTATGCAAGAGTGTGTGACTGTGTATGAACATGTTTGTGTACATACATGTGTATGTATGCAAGAGTGTGTGACTGTGTATGAACATGTTTGTGTATATACATGTGTATGTATGCAAGAGTGTGTGTCTGTGTATGAACATGTTTGTGTATACACATGTGTATGTATGCAAGAGTGTGTGACTGTGTATGAACATGTTTGTGTATATACATGTGTATGTATGCAAGAGTGTGTGACTGTGTATGAACATGTTTGTGTATATACATGTGTATGTATGCAGGAGTGTGTGACTGTGTATGAACATGTTTGTGTATATACATGTGTATGTATGCAGGAGTGTGTGACTGTGTATGAACATGTTTGTGTATATACATGTGTATGTATGCAAGAGTGTGTGACTGTGTATGAACATGTTTGTGTATATACATGTGTATGTATGCAAGAGTGTGTGACTGTGTATGAACATGTTTGTGTATATACATGTGTATGTATGCAAGAGTGTGTGACTGTGTATAAACATGTTTGTGTATATACATGTGTATGTATGCAGGAGTGTGTGACTGTGTATGAACATGTTTGTGTATATACATGTGTATGTATGCAGGAGTGTGTGACTGTGTATGAACATGTTTGTGTATATACATGTGTATGTATGCAGGAGTGTGTGACTGTGTATGAACATGTTTGTGTATATACATGTGTATGTATGCAAGAGTGTGTGACTGTGTATAAACATGTTTGTGTATATACATGTGTATGTATGCAAGATTGTGTGACTGTGTATGAACATGTTTGTGTATATACATGTGTATGTATGCAAGAGTGTGTGACTGTGTATGAACATGTTTGTGTATATACATGTGTATGTATGCAATAGTGTGTGACTGTGTATGAACATGTTTGTGTATATACATGTGTATGTATGCAAGAGTGTGTGACTGTGTATGAACATGTTTGTGTATATACATGTGTATGTATGCAAGAGTGTGTGACTGTGTATGAACATGTTTGTGTATATACATGTGTATGTATGCAATAGTGTGTGACTGTGTATGAACATGTTTGTGTATATACATGTATATGTATGCAAGAGTGTGTGACTGTGTATGAACATGTTTGTGTATACATATGTGTATGCATGTCCATGCATTAGTGTTTGTCTATACATGTGTGTGTATGCAGGAGTGTGTGTCAGCAGCACACCTGAGAGCGGTGACTCATCTCTCTGAGCCGCTGGTTCTCACGGGAACAGGGTCAACATCTTCAGTGGATTTAGATATTTTTACATTTGTACGTGAAGCAGCGATCCCTCAGTGGATCCACAGTCACAGCACTGACTCACACACTGACTCACTGCTGCCACAAGACACACACACACACACGCGCGCACACACACACACACACACACGCACGCACTCGTTTAGCAGGTTAGATGAAGGAGGAACATGTTCAGATCTAGAAGTCTGTTTTGTTGCTGAAGTTTGTACTTTTACAGAAGTAGTAGTAAACGTAAATAATTATCACTGATTCCTAGTAGTACTTGTGTGTCAATGACCCAGTATATTTGGATTCTACAGTACTATTAGTAGTAATCGTTGACATAGTATTAGTAGACATACAAATAGTCGAAGAAGTAGTAGCTTGAGTAGTAGTAGTAGTAGTTGTACAAGTAGTACTAGTTGTTGTTGTTACAATTGTAGTGGTAATATTAGTCTTCTTTAACATAAAATCATACAATGATAGTAGAAATAGTTTAGGAGTACTCTAATTGTTAGTCTTGTGTACTAATATATATAGCAGTATATATATATTAAGTCAGTATTGTAATAATCAATTTTAAGTGTTTGTAGTTTGTCTTTGAGCCTATTTATTTTCATAAGTCAGAAGTATTTGAAAAGTATTTGATAGTAGTAGAAGTTGCATGAGTTGTATTTCATCATAGTTTACCATCAAGTTTTGGGTTTAAAGAAGCAGCTCCTTGGTCTTTGTAGTATTTGATTTTCTACTGTAACGTTAGCGTTAGAAGGAAGTACTTTTCACTAAAAGCAACAGTAGTAGCCATTAAACAGTGAAGTATTGTTGATTAACTTTCATTAAACACTGTGTCATTAAAACTGGTTATTGTAGTTTTTAAGTAGTAGTAACAGCAGTAGCATTAGTCTTGAACTTTTAGAGTTTTAGTACCATAGAAGTATTTGTTTCAGTATCTTAGATACTTTCGTGCTTATAAAGCAGTAGTACTTTAACCTGAAACAGCTGTCTATTACTGTCTAGCGGGAAGTACAACTTCTTGGTGGTGGTAGTCATAGTTAGCAGGAGCTGGTCACGTGACATCAGCGGTTGCCGCGGCGACACCTACTGTATCTCTTTGGTCCGTCCTCCAGGCAGAAGGACAGTGTGAGCGACGCGTCCTCCTCAAAGAACTCAGTGGCGAAGGCGTCCCACCAGAGGCTGTCGCTCTCCTGCCGGGACAACAAACGCAGACGTGGTCAGCGAGAGAAGCTACAGAAGGTTTTTGTGGAGCAGTTTTACATAAACTCTGTCGTCCTGATGAGACTCAGATATGAGCGGCTGCAGCTGCAGATAAGAGCCGAACAGCAGTCGGCGTTCAAGGCGACAGCGGAGCTCTGAGCGCCGAGGATTGATGAAGTTCCCTCGTGTAGTAGTAGTGTAGTATTCGCCCTGAACCTCAAACACTTCAACATTCAGTCGCTGGAAATATTCGACACACAGACACACAAAGGAATTATGACCAGTAATTACAATCACTCCAAACTGATGACGAGTATATTGAGGTTGATTTTTGTCGAAAAAACCCCCTAAAAAATCCTTAAAAAAACAACAAAAAATGTAACTTTATTTTAATTAAAGTCAAGCATGTTTTTGTTTTTTTTCATAGAAGTAATATTTCTTGGTCTGAAGCCACGTTTCTTGTTTTTTAAACAATTATGAAGACACAAAAATGACAAAACAAGTCAAAATAAATGCAACAATAATAACAATATCACTAATAATTATTCAACTACTGAAATAATGACCGTATCTTGTTTTTTTTAACATAATTATTTAGAACATAATGCTACATTAAAACATAAGTGTCACTTAGAAGAAGAAGGGAAAAAAACGAGTTAAAATAAATAAACGTATTAATAATAATAATATCAATAATAAGTACTTTATCTAATTATTTAGAAAGAAAGCTTTGTTAGAACATAAAAATCAAAATTATTTATTTATTGATTCCCTTTTTTCAGATATTATATTATTAGTACATTCAAGAACTTAAAGACATATCATCCTTATTTTAAATAAAATCATTAAAAAGTTACTTTTAATTGATTGAATTTTATTGAAATTGACGCCGTTTATTTTTAGTACTGCATTATTTTATTGATGCAACTTATTTTTAGTCGTTTTAATACAATTTCTATATATATATATATATATATATATATATATTTTTTCTTTATACATTTTTAATTTTGAAGCAATACTTTTTAATTAATAAACCACCTTTTTAAATAAAAAGTAATTTTTTGGGACGTTTTTGTGATTGAGAAAAAACAACGTAATTTCTCCTTCAGATGATCAATAAAGTATTTATCTATCTGAATAATAAATAAATAAATCGACCTCCATACAAGTATTCATGTACGATCATTACGTAAACTGAGTTCACATCTGACTGTCATCCGTGTGAGGATCTGTCCTGGACTCTCTTCACCGACCCCCGTGTTCGGGTCTTGATCCCTCATCCTTGGATCCAGGAATGACTCCTGAAGAGTCAGGAATGTAAATCCACGAGGGCTTCTCTCGCCTCTCTTCAGTTGACACACTTCCGTTCCCGCCGGCGGACCTCCTGACGAAGCGTGAGACGTGACTATGTTTGTTGTCAAGCGCTACAAATCAGGCCGGCTCCAAGGGGACCTGAGGTGAAGCGGCGCGGGGCCTGCGATCGTGACGGCGCTGGGCTGATAAGGCTGTATTGATTCAAAGTGATTGCAGGAGATCTGCTGGGGATTTATCAGTGTGTCCATCGCCGGGGCGCACACCAGCGGCGCTGGAGGGTCTCCGAGGATTTACAGGAAATCCTGAGGATCTGAGTGACAGCGGACGAGGATCTGAGGTAAAAGTCATCGGAGCGAGGGGTCGAGTTCTGGGTCAGGCTGAAGAAACATTTTTGCTCTACATAATGTTTTTAGAATAAAACAAGGATTTGCTCAATTTATTTGTCTTGAAAAAAAATGTTTGAATGAAGTCGTCATAGCGATGTTGATGCTCTTCCTATGACCTCAAAGGTCGGTCACGTTGTCGTGGTAACATCAGTCAAGACTGAGTTATAAATAATGATTTCAGTTACATAAGGTTCTGCTCCGAGCTTTTGTTTTCAGTCCGGACGCGCTCGTCAAAGGGACGGTTTGTTATCAGAGGAGCCGGGAAGGAACCGTGGAACCTGGTCCGGGTCCAGGAAAAAGATGCCTCCATTGTCTGGACTTCCCTCTGGAAGTGGACGAGGATAGATACAAAAGACAACTCAGGCTTTCCTGGTGGTTCCAAATCTGACCGGTGTCACGGTCAACACCGGGTCGGGAGGTCGGTTCTGAGCAGGAGCCGGGTCTGAATCCTGATCCAGGAAGAAGAGAGTCAGGATCCCATACAAACATTCTAGAAAGTATTTGTTGTAGGAGTGTAGGAAGATATCGATACACTAATATCGGGATATCATATTTTATTCTTTATCATAGTCATTTTAAGGTTTATATTTCAATAAGGTTGAATACAATTAAATGATTAAACCTTTTAAGGAAATATTCACAGCATTTCTGTGTTGCAATAAACTTACAGCCACTAGATGGCAGCAGTTATTACTTCCGCCGCAGCTAAATGAACAATAAATTCAGCAAGATCCCGGCGATGACTGAGGACGAGAGGATACAGTCGACTCCAGCAGCTTTTAAAGCTGATGTTTGAACATATTTTGGTTTCAAAACGAATGAAATCAGTTACGACTTTGTCAAGAGTCATGTGGTCTGTAAATTTTGCAATGACTGAGGACGAGAGGATACAGTCGACTCCAGCAGCTTTTAAAGCTGATGTTTGAACATATTTTGGTTTTCAAACGAATGAAATCAGTTACGACTTTGTCAAGAGTCATGTGGTCTGTAAATTCTGCAACAACAGAGTCAAGTACTCGACAATACTACACATATATACTTGTTACTACAGTATCACTATATATGGTAACGTTGCGCCTGTATCGTATCTCCAGATTCTTTCCAATACATATTGTGTTTCTATATGTGAATTTGTTCTGAGCAGTTCTTGGGTTCTGGTCCCGGTCCACTTGACCTCCACATCAGCGACGCTCCTACGAGAACCGATCCACTGCTCCGAGACAGGGATCGGCGATGATGCGACCCGACGGATTCCGCGGGTCCATTTGACTAACGAGACAAACGAGAGCGAATGATCTCGGCTGTCAATCACCGCGGATGATTGACAGCCCGGAGTGCGTGACCCCGGCTGGTTCTAGAGGTTCTTTGCACGACTGCGCGGTACAAACAACAAGAACGTGTCTTATCTTCACGAAAACAACTTTGAAGCGTCCGAGGAAATCAATGTTTGCTGGAATATATTCTTCATTTCTTACTTCACCATCACACACACACACACACACACACACTGACAGACTCACAAGTCTTTGTTTCACCTGTCTGTGGCAGAGTGTGTGTGTGTGTGTGTGTGTGTGTGTGTGTGTGTGTGTGTGTGTGTGTGTGTGTGTGTGTGTGTGTGTGTGTGTGTGTGTGTGTGTGTGTGTGTGTGTGTGTGTGTGTGTGTGTGTGTCTCCGCTGCTGCATATTAACCAGCGCTATGCTAACGAGCGGACTCCAGCTCTGGTCCAATCGACTCCTCCTCTGAATGTTAATGACTCGCCTCATTTGCATATACTTAAGCGTCAAATTCTTCCCACAAATCATCACAGCTGCCGGTGACGCGCCGGCGCCCCCTGGAGAAATGGAGCGCCGTGTTTTTCGTTGTGTGAGCGAGTGGCTTTTTTTTTTTTTTAGTTTGAGGGTCACGGCGAGGTTAGAGAGTGTGCGGCGAGATGGTGAAGATGACGACAAAACAGTCGTTTTTTCAACACATACGAGTGTGTGCGAGTGTGTGTGACGTCGCACACGTCACATGTGATCCATAAGGTCAGTGTAACAACAGGAAGTAGAGATGAATCATGTTTGTTAACTCGAAAGTTTCAGCTCAAACACCCTCATAGAAAGACAAAGGTGGATTAAAACCCGTCGCCGGTGAAACAAGACGCCACGGCGGCGAAACAATCCCGGAGCGCCGCAGCGTTCGCCGTCTTTAGTGCGGCTGTAATTCCCACACGACAAGCTGGAAATCATCCTGACTGGATTAAACGACTGGAGCCACAAACGCCTCGACAGAAGCTTCTGGATTAAAAATGTTTACACTTAAACCAAACAATGTTTAATCTGTCAGGGACGGCGGGACGTGGTGGTTCTTTCCAGGGACCCCAGACCTCGCATTTAAAGAGGCATTTTGACGGTGAAGGAATCAAACTCCAGTTCAACTGAAGACCACAAGTGACCAGAGGAGGTCTTAGATCAGAGGTGGAAAAAAATGAGGTCATTTGGGGCCAATAAGGGACATCAAGCCTGAACTTATCGGGTCCTATCAATTATTTTCGTAATAAATATATATATTTCATTCTATATATTCATGTTTATTTGTTATAATTTTTTATACATTAACATTTAGATAATAACTTCCAGAATTTTATCTATTTTATTATGTCAATTGATTAAATAAAACTCTCGATGGTGTCTTTTAAAACTCTTCCATACATGCACTGAAAAAATAAAGCAATTACATTTGGGTGACTCTGTGATACAGGGTGGGAAGGATGTGTTTATGGCTATTTTTATATTTTTTTTGTTTCTTTGTTTGTTTAAAAAAAATATATTTGGTTAATTTATTCATTACTTCCTAATAGCTTATGATGTCTATATAGTTGTGTAAAGAAGACAAGATAATGTTATGTCTTTAGTTTCTTGAATATATATATATATATATATATATATATATATATATATATATATATATATATATATATATATATATATATATATATAATATCTGAAAAGAAGGAATCAATAAATATTGATTTAAATAATGATTTATATGTTGTAATGAAGCTTTTTTCTAAATATTGAAATAAAGTAAAGTACTTATTATTGATATTATTATTATTAATGTGTTTATTTATTTTTCACTCATTTTTTTCCTTCTTCTTCTAAGTGACATTTATGTTTTAATGTATGTTCTAAATAATTATGTTAAAAAAAAAAGATATGTTCATTATTTAAAGTATTTAAATTTAGGACTGTCAATATAAAAAACTGAATAAATAATTATTAGTGATATTGTTATTATTGTTGCATTTTTTTTGATTTGTTTTGTTATTTTTATGTCTTCATAATTGTTTAAAAAAAGAAAAGATAACGGGTTTTAAAGTGATTGAACTTACGTCTCTAAAAAATAATATTTAAAATATGTTTTTCCCATTTTTTCATTATCATTAGTATAATTTTTGTAAAAAAGATTTCATTCATCAGTCGCTCATGAAAGTGTCATCATTTTATTGCCCCCCCCCCCACAGGCTGACGCTTTGGTCCGGATCAGCACTGAAGTCTGCTCTTTAACTAGCAGGGGGTCAGAGGTCACGCGAGCGGGGTTACATGTGGCAGGTCGAGCTAAGCGAAAGGCGCTGGAGCAGCGCGATAGGATCCAGAGTTGAACCATCAAACAGAAAATAGATCTACAGCAGCAGCAGCTGCGGAACCTTCATGAAATATTCAACGGACTCAAACCCCGTTCCGCGCGCTCTCCCCTCCAACTTCTTCTTCTTCTTCTGCGAATAAACAGCCGAGCTCGGCGTCGGCCCGTCAAGACAGCGGCGCTGGTCCGGAGGAGACAATTATTCCCATTAAAACGAAAGGCGTTTTGGCACCTGAACGACACGAGACGTCGACTCCTCGTTAAACTGAGACTGAGACGAATCACATGATTGTGCAATTAAAACGTTTAATGAAGGAACAGACAACCAGTGTGTGTCTGTATCACTGGATTGTGTTTGTGTTCATGTGAGTGTGTGTTTGCGTAAGAACACGTGTCTCGGAGTGACCGCGAGTGTTCATAAATGACACCTCTGTATGTGTGCGACCCTGTGTGTGTGTGTGTTTAGGCAAACATATGTGTATCAAAGTGTCTGAGCTTGTGTGTGTGGGTCCATGTTTTGCAGCGGGGTGTGTTGGTCTGTAATGGCGTGTACGCCTGCGTGAGTGTGTGTGTGTGTGTGTCGGGATGTAGAGGTCTACTGAGGTTGGTTTCTCATGAATTATTCATCAGAGTGAGTCGCTGCTTCTCAGCATCGCTGCCGTGTTCTGCTCGAAGTTCCTGCTCGGGAAAGTCGCAGCAGTAACTCTGCAACGTTCGGTGTTTTTTCGAGATAAAACTGAAGATTAAGTCGATTTACGAGCTATTACAACATCAACTGGACGTTTAATGGGCGTTTATGAATGAGTTCTCTCACAGATAAACCTATATATATACAAATATATATTTTGAAATTATTTTAATACCCTTAATTTCCCGTCAACTACACATCTTTATTTACCTTTATTATTTTTGCACTTGATATTATTCACTTATACGTGTCTGTATACGTTTGTCCTTACATCTCGTTTTTATTTCATTTTAATTTTAAGTTCTATTTTTGATGTTAGCTCATGTTGAAAAGTTACGACTCCATAAAGAAAAATAACACACGTGTACAGAGCAGCTCACAAATATATATGTCGACACAAACTCAATGAAAAACCAAAGATCTGCATTCACTCTGTGATCGTCGAGTGATGCCCCTGCTGGCTGGTGGTGAAACTGCAACGAGCAGGCCATATGGTCGTCATTAATTCCGTCACAACAAAGCTGAAGTAAGATTGAATTTTTCCCACCCATTTCTACTTCAACCTCTCACTATAGCGCCCCCATGAGCCTGAGCCACGTCTACTCGACAAACACAATATAGTAATATTTATCCTGCGGTAAAATATATTTTTCGGACGATCAAGTTTATGAAGTGAGTCACAGTTGATCACGACGAGAGGCTTCATAGGGACATCTTTCTAACAAGATGAACACGTCCAGAACAAAGTCAACTACGCAGGAGAAACTCACTTATGATCATCATGGGTTTTGTTCTTGTGGCCTCAGTGTTCACCTGGAGTGTGAAAAACACAGATAACTCATTTAAAAGAATAATCTCTCAAGTTAATGATATGTTTAATCTAATTGTATCCCTGTTAGCAAAACAATTAAATAGTGTATGAAAGGACTTCAGTTTCATTTTGATGATGATCCAAAAAGATTTTTGGTGGCGTTTTAAGTCACCATCTGGTTCCACAAATCATTTGAAGATCCGTCTCTCTCTCTGAGCTCCAGTTCTAGCTCGCCTAGTGGGAGTTCTGGTTCGCTACTGCCACCTGCTGTCTGGTTTAGCTCATTGCTATTATGAATAACTTCAAATGCTAAAAACAAATGTAATTATTTATTTAAATATATTTTCGATACGACACCAGAACAAACTTTTTTGTAGCATATTTATACATTTTATATCTTGTTTAGTACATTTGCACTATATTCTGTTTAAGTATTTTGTTTAATCAGACATTGATATGTGTATTTTGATATTTTTCTTTAAAATGTGCTGCTAATTTTGAATTCTGTGAGCTTAATAAAGTCTAAATAAATGAATGTAATGCAGCTGTAAATGAGTCTTGGCTGTGTTGCTTCTCAGATTCTCAATATTCAGCTTCTTTGATTGAAGTGTCTTTCAATCATCATCTGTCTGAATAAAACCATCAACTGTCAATATTCTCAGCATCATGTTACAAACAACAACAAGATGTTTACCGAGCCAGTCCTCTCCGTGAGCGTCCACGCTGAGATGTTGTCACACTTCAGAAGTAAACATGTGTTGATTAAATAAATCAACAGTGTTTCTCTCCAGACACGTGTTTGTAGGTTTTAATATCTAACCCCCGATCAAGAAAAGCCACTTCAGAGACGCCAGTGAGATCACTGTCTGACTAATAACAAGACATAAATCATCAATCAGGCCGAGATCACAAATGAAGAGTGTTTCCCCGCCTGTCGAGGTTTGACAAAGTTTCTCTCGGCAGCTTTGTGAGCAGATGATTCAGACAGATGTTGGCTGAGTGGAACTCTCACCGGGATCAGGCGGCTCAGTGTGAGCGGCGCTTCGGCACCACGCGTGTAAATAATTGCATAACTGTTTATCGCTGTACTACACTGATGAACAAATAAAAGTACATAAACTGCACAGCAGGACACACGGGAGGATTAAAGCAACACAAACGACGTACAAACTGTAACACACGTGTGTGTGATCGACTCACATGTTACCGATTGTTTCACAACACATGACACTACTCTAAATACGCTCAACATACCAAACATGACTCAACCAAGCCTGATCAATAACCATGTTTATGACTTGAGTCACAACTACAACCGGATCAATACGATGATTTGTAAATAAACAAGTTGCTCTTCTGTTGTGATCAATAATAAAAAAAATGGTTGAATACAAATCATAGGAACTACTCAGTACCATGTGTCTATTGAAAAATAAATGGATATAATTTCCGGTTTTCTGTGACATATGAAGCTGTGGACGAGCAGGTGATCAGTTCTGGACCGAAGTATTGATCTACTACACTCTCGTACCTCGACATTAAAATGTAATTATGTGACGAATAAAACATCCTGATCTTCAGAACAAGTGCAGTATTTCAATATAAATATATGTATATAAATAAAACACAATCACGTTTTTAAATTATAATGTAATTATTAGGTTTAAAGTTTATGATCAATGAATCATGGATTGATCAGTTCCATAAAATAATTGATCGATCACTTATCTATTTCCAATAAAACTTTATACAGAAACACAATTTAATTTCACAGCAGCACAATAGGATCAATTGATGTGTTCCCACAATTGATATTAAACAAGTCGATAAATAAGTATCCACAACGTTTTCAATTTGAAATGATCATTCAAAGTGACTGAAATGTTGTAAATAAATGACGATCAATAACCATATCTTCATGATGATCGACACCTGCATCATGTGTTTTTAAAATTGTCAACACAACATTGTCCAGCAGCAACTACACAACGTCCTGCACATGCTTGGTTCATGGAGATCAATAAGTGAATCAATAATCAGATGTGAATTAACACAGGGGTGTATATCAACAATCATCTTAATGATGGGACCTTCATGAGGTCAATATCGAACTGAAAGATCAATACAACAACAACAGGAGGCTGATGGGAATTTATACTTTACCAATATGTTGCCAATAACCCAGAATAAGCAAAAATCACTTAAAAGCGATGATCATTATAAGCTTGGACACACGTGGAATCATCAAGACAATCGATCACATGGATCGATCCGGGTCAGTAAATCTACGTGATCAATAAAATGCGTTTTTGTATATTTTTGACTTTGACAGCCTCACAGTGATCGATAAACTGATCGATACACCACGGAAGCCAAATCGTGGATCATCATGATCGTCACCATCACAAGAGGTGTGACGTGACCAGGTATCGATCAGGGGGACCAGAGGTCGCGACCCTCCTCACCTGGAAAAAAAAACGCGCCTTTCATTCTAATATATGCAGATCTATGCTAATGAGGGAGTGATTGGGCTGCTCAGGTGTTCCTCCGCCAGGTGACGGAGCGGGAACTTCTCATCAGAGAAACTTTTTTTTTTCTTCTTCTTCTTCCAGGTGAGTCGCTAACAAGTTCCCTGACCAGGTGACGTTTGACCTTCTACGACCTACGCTCGACTCGGACCTCCCGCCGCGGAAGAAGCTCCGGGGTCTCCGGCCGGGGGTGCTCACCTCCGTGCGCGCCTGCAGCCGCTTGTTCATCTCGTAGATCCGGTACTCCGGCTGCACCATGTAGGGCGAGTGTCTCCGGTAGAAGGGTCCGAACGGGGAGGAGTAGAAGGGGTCGTGGGTCGGGTTGGACATGGTGGTTCAGAAGGGCGAGGATCTCAACGTCCAGCGGCGCACATGGAGGTGCGGGGGTCTCTGCTGAAGACCCTCCGGTGGAAGCAGCCGCTGCGAGGCTGAGCTGCTCTCTGAGAGCTGAGCTGCGAGGCTCGCGCTATAGACGAGGAGGAGGGAGGAGGGGGGAGGAGGGAGGAGGAGGGAGGTGGGGGAGAGAAGTGTTGCTGAGGGGGGAGGTGGTTTCCTGCTCCCTCGCTGCTGCTGCTGCTGCTGCTGCTGCTCTCAAAGTTCAAGTCTGAGATTCTGAGCAACTTGAGCTCGGATTTGTTCCCGATGAGGTGTTTTTGAAACGGAGTCACGTCACTTCCTGTCGCAGCTTTGACGTCCAAGAGAGACTCGGACTGGAGCCAAGTTGAGCGGAGCTCACACACAACCTTACATGCCTTTACACTCATGCCAATACACACAACTGTCTTTATACACACATACACACACACACACACACACAAATCTTCACATGGGTCAGCCAAAACATACACACACACACAACACTACATGCCTTTACACTCGTGCCAACACACACCCCTGTCTTCACACACACACACACAGACAAACCTGAATCTTTACACAGACTCAAATATACCTGGCCAGCCACACACACATACACACATCTGGTCTGCCACATATACACACACACACAAACACAACTGGTCCGCCACATATACACACAAACACAACTGGCCACATATACACACACACACACACACACACACACACAAACACAACTGATCCATGACAAATACACACACACAAACACAACTGGCCACATATACACACACACACACACACACCAACACAACTGATCCATGACATATACACATACACAAACACAACTGGCCTCATATACACACACACACACACACACACACACACACACAAACACAACTGATCCATGACATATACACAAACACAAACACAACTGGCCACATATACACACACACACAAACACAACTGGCCACATATACACACACACACACACACACAAACACAACTGATCCATGACATATACACACACACAAACACAACTGGCCACATATACACACACACACACAACAGGTCCACCACATATACACACACACAAACACAAATGGTGTGCCACATATACACACACACAAACACAACTGGCCACATATACACACCCAAACACAACAGGTCCACCACATATACACACACATAAACACAAATGGTGTGCCACATATACACACACACAAACACAACTTGCCCACCACATATACACACACAAACACAACTTGCCCACCACATATACACACACACACACAACTGGCCAGCTTCACACAGACATGTACATACAAAGACTTGGTCATACAAAAACACAAACACATACACGAAGAAAACACTTCAAGTCTAAACACACATTGATATTTCCACATTACAATACACACTTAAGTACACACTACATAACACACAAACCAGGATACCAGAAAAAGTCTCACTTGGACTCTTGTGAGGTCAGTCTGAATGTCATACTAATGGCTACACACAAGAAACATTGATAGTCTTGAACTAGTTAACCAGCTTCAGTTAAACAATCCTGACGCCGGCGTCTTCATCCTCGTCGCTGCTGCAGAGCGTCACTATGACGACCAGCTGCATCCAGGTGAAGGTGAGCAGCGTGTGGAGCAGAGGAACAAGAGATCGCGGAGGAAGGTGTAGCTTCAAACGTGACCAGTAACAAGGCTTGGAACCGACAGAACAGAAACTCAGTCTTCTTCTTCTTCTTCCTCACAAGACAACAGATTATTTTCAATAGCTGGACCGGGTCAGATGCTGGACGACTCGTGTGTCCATCAAAGGTGGTAAATATTCGTAAACTCTTGTTGAACTTTTGATGTGGTTGACCTGTTGCAGACATTTTACCTCAAAGCAAACTTTTCTTTAGAGTTATTCTGGGCGTTAGCAAAGGAAATGTTGGCACCTACTTCATATATGCTAAACAGTGGTATTTGAACTGCACATACCTGTATCATGTATGTACTAGTGGTGTACGAAAATAACTTGAATCACCCAAATACTGCAATATCTTTGTCGCAACACCGGAACAATGTTCAATGGTACTGTATGTTCTTTTATTGTAGGGGTGTTTAAACATCTTTTTTTTAATGCTTTAAAAGTACAATTGAATTGAGTGTGTATATAATAAAATAATTCAATTTTTAAACTATTACAATAAACATAAAATATAAAATAGTGTTCATTTTCTGTCTGGCAGTCATTCCAACTTTCAGACCTGAAGGAACAAGGAGATCCTGCAAGATTTCGGTGATGACTGAGGACGAGAGGATACAGTCGACTCCAGCCGCTTTTAAAGCTGATGTTTGGACATATTTTCGTTTTAAAACGAATGAAAGCAGTTACAACTTTGTCAAGAGTCATGTGGTCTGTAAATTCTGCAACACCAGAGTCAAGTACTCGACAATACTACAAGTATATACTTGTTACTACAGTATCACTATATATTGTGCCAATATATCAGTGCCACTTTATCGTGATACATATCGCGTGATTCTTGACAATATACACAACTATTATCTACGATAATTTCTCTGAAAATCCGATAATTTTTCGTTGATATTTGCCGTTGCTACGACAAAGCAACGACTCTTACGTGAATCTGTTTTTTTGGACAGATTAAGGTAATCTTCCAAGTGTCGGTTGAAAATCTAAAAATAAATAGTCGCCGTGGTAACGTTGCAACTGAATCTTACATTCATGAACATCGGCAAGAATTAATGAATAGCGTTTATGAAGTCTGACTTTTTAATCCAAAATGGCTGAACGGCGAGCGGCGGGCCTGAGCGCAGTGTGATAAAAGTTGTAATCCGACGGCCTCAGGCATCCGGTCGGGTAATTAAAAAAAAAAAAAAAAAGAAGAAGGAAAAAAAAAGTTTGAGAAATCTATTAATAAAGCTTTAATTAAAAACTACATTTTTAATATCTGCAGACCTTTTCAATTGACATTTCTAACAGGATTTAGTGGCCCCGAGCGTTCGGCGCTCAAGTGTGGCGGCGGCGACGCGCGTTTAATGGTAAATTAAGGGTGTTTGTGATCAGCTGGTCCACGTGGCGTTCACTGACAGCAGGAGGAAACACGGCGCTGTTGACGGTGACGCGGCAGTGACACGGAAATAAAAAAAAAACAACTGGATGGTCGACCACGTCTCAGGCCTGTAGCTGCTGAGCCGTTGATAAATGTTAACAGGCACCAGATTTAGTGACATCATCTTGTTAAGGATACAGATGTTTCTTAAATAACGTGACATAGAATCCAGATGATCAATCTAAAGGTGTCAATCAACCCTAATGGGTTTTCCCTGTTTAAATCAGTGGAAAAATGACTTTCTTGTGACATACGTTTAAAAAAAGTTTTCATCATTTTCTTTCAATAAACTACCTTGAATTAGTTGTACAGACAATTGTTGCATTTGTTGGTTGTCAGTGTGTCGAACACCGGCACCATTTTGTGATGTAATGAACAAAACCACAGACGTAAACAAGATTTGAGCCATTTGTGGACAGTCTTTAAGTTTGAAGAATGATCCTAATTAACGACTGCAGTGATATTTATTTTAATGTGCAGGAATGAATGAGGACTGACTCTTATAGAATGTGGTTTATAGGATAGAGAAATAGATATAAAGGGGGTGTGAATTAGCAAGAATCTGTCGATACATATCACGATACAAGAACAATGATACAATATATTGCGATACTTTAGGAACCAGGATATATTTGTAGTATTGTCGAGTACTTGACTCTGGTTTTGCAGAATTTACAGACCACATGACTCTTGAAGTAACCGATTTCATTTGTTTTGAAACCAAAAAAACGTCCAAACATCAACTTTAAAGACTGCAGGAGTCGACTGTATCCTCTCATCCTGAGTCACAGCCGGGATCATTCTTTTATTCTGTACTGCCACCACCACACTTGCAATAAACGCGACGTAATGACATTTTAATTGCAACAATGACAATAATGAACAAACTGTGAATACTACTTCCGCTAATTCAAAGTAAAAAAAAAAGTAATTATTTATTTTATACACACTTTATTGAAATCTAAACCTTTAATATATAATAATTGTTTTGTTGTTTTTTTTAAACCAAAAAAAATGACCAAACATCAGCTTTAGAAGCTGCTGGAGTCGACTGCATCCTCTCGTCCTCAGTCGTCGCTGGATTTCCTTGTTTCTTGAGCTGCGGAGGACGTAATGACTGCTGACATTAAGGTGCCAGAAGTTTGTCACAACACAAATATGAACAAACGCTATGAATACTTGCATGTTAGTTTTAAAATTGTATAAATCAATTAATTTTATTTTAGACACACTTTAATAAAATAGAAACAATAAAAAAGTGTATTCATTATTAATTATTTATTTAAATGCCTTTTTACTGTAATGTCTCTTATTTTATTTTCATTTTCTTTTCTTTTATTAATATTTATTTTTTATGTTATTCGTATTATATCATTTTTATATTCTGTCATGCCTCCATAACAACACTGGCAGTAAAATTTCCTGATTGTGAACTACGATAAAAATAAAACATTATTTGAAAACCAAAATAAATTCATAGAAAATTATTATTATTATTATTATAACATTGCTGTTATATATGGATACAGTTACATGAAAGAAAATATCACATTATTTCAGTGTGTAGTGTTTACATCCCTCAGATATCGTTGTAAAACAACTCAATGTGTGATGAACCCGTGAGAACGTGTGGAAACACAAGAACATTAGTAATGAGTAAAAACATCCGTCAAGTCTTCCAACTCAACATCAAAATGTTACACATCGGTGCAAAAGTTGTGCGACCAGACGACAAAACCTGCAAAGTCAAGTCGAAGCAACTCAATTAACGACTCGCTGGGTTGTGTGACCAGGTTCGGGCGTAAGTACCGTCTTGTGGCTTAAATAAAATGAAGAGATAATTAAGGTTTGATTTCTGCTGTGGTTTGATCGTCGTCTGCACACAAAGACGTTTTGTTCGACGGAGAATCAAAGCGTCGTCTGTCTCGTGGAACGGCAGCTAACGATGGAAAAACTCTCCTTCAGACGAAAAAAAACGTTACAGACACGCACACGATTCTTTTTTTCCCCGAATCTGAGCTTCAGGGTCGTCGGCGAAGTTACGACGGGGGGTCACGTTTGCGGAGCCTTGACCGATTGTTAATCGCGGCGGCGGATTCACCAAGGATGAGGCGAAACAAAACCCTGGTGGCTGAGAGTGGAAGTGGGTCGGGACTCGTATAGAACTGAAACCTCTTTCCCTCTCTGCTGTTACCATGGTGACGCACACTATCTCTCTCTTCCCGAGCACACAAACTACACACACACACACACGCTTCTGAGCAGCCACAGGTTTGTGCACCTGAACGCACCGCTGGTGTTGAGGAATCAAATGTTCTGTTTCACGGCGGAGCGGGACGCAGACCTGGACATCATCATCATCGGCTTTTCTTCTGGAATAAGAAAAAAAACGGTTTCACAAGAACATACATGAATACAGGTGTGATCCAAAAATGTCATGACAAACTTTTCATCTTTTTTTTCTAGTTGGACGGAGTAGGTAAGAGTGTGTAGAAAGGCGCTATATAAATAGAGATTATTATTATTATTATTATTGGCAAGAATCTGGAGATACGACACGTCTCAGGATACAGGGTCAATGATACACAATATTGAGTTACTGTAGGAACAAAAATTTAAATGTCTAGTATTGTCAAGTACTTAAAGCGTAACTGCTTTCATTTGTTTTGAAAGGAAAATATGTCCAAACATCATCTTTAAAAGCGGCTGGAGTCGACTGTATCCTCTCATCCTCAGTCATCGCTGGGATGTTGCGTTGTTTTATGGTTCCTTTAGCTGCGGGGGATGGAATGACTGCTGCCATCTAGCAGCTGGAAGTTTATTTGCAACACAAAAATGAACAAACCCGTGAATATTTGCATGTAAAATGTGAATTAAAAAACATAATGTACTGATGTAAGAAATGTAATTAAAAGATTCAATTAAAATGATTGAAAAACCCAATAATTCATAATAATAAACAAGATATTATTTTTATTATTATTATCTTGAAATTAACTACAGTGTTAAATATTGATGCAGTATTGGTGAAAAAAAAGATTGGGATATTTAAGTGTATTGATATGAGTGACAACACCCAAACTTTTTGGACCTGGAGGGTCATGGGTTCTGATGTCTCTGAGGTTGTTGCTGAAACTGTCTATGAGCTGGGGGTGGGTCTAATGTTAGTGGAGAGTCAAAAATGGCGGATTGGGAGTAACAATACTGTATCTCTATCTAATGTGGAAGTATTTAAAAAAATGAGGGAATTTAAACGATGAATTTCATTTAAATGAGAATGAAGTCTGAGACCATAGTTCTCATCACAGACCGATGGACCAGGCCTACTTCTTCAATGGATGGTTGCCTAGAAACCAACATAAATTAATGTTCATGTTGATACGGTGACCTATAAAGATACCAGTGTTTAAGAGAAGTAATAGAGATTATGGATGTCAACAGTAAAACTGAAGGACATACAGAGAGATAATTAAAGATATATTGAGCCTCAAAGAATGAGAATAATATCTCAAAATCAGACTGTAAATTACACAGAGAGTATAAACATATTTGGTTTGGTGAGACGTGGTTTGCTAAAAAGATGTTTTCCTCCTTTGTCATTGAGTTTTGACAATAGTTAAATATCATTGATACAAGAGAAACTCAGTGATCCAATAGAGACTCAGAATAGTATAAATATATTGAGTGCTTAAACTGCTTTAAAGACAAAATATCCAATTTTATCATCAGTTTATTAATCGTCAATATTTTGTGATACACACATCACATCATCTACCCATAGCAAGTGGATACAAGAGGGAAAGACGGACAAAAGAATCACAAATTGTATATGAGAATATATATTAGTATTTAATTATTTATTCTTTTTCACTCATTCCAGTAGATTTTCACTGTTTTCACGCTGCAGCGTCAAACTTCACATCAACCAGAAAAAGCATCAACCAATCAAAGATCTACGTGTTCACCCCCCCCCCCCCCGACCCCCCGTCATCGTCTCTCACACAGGTGAACGCTGGAATATTTCCAGAATACTGGGAAGTGCGTATTCTATTTTCAGCACACAACAGAGTCCCAAATATGGATGAAATGAACCCGGATGCCGGAGCAGCAACTTCCTTGCTGGAATCTCATTAGCATCGTAATAGCTTCCAGGCTCATTTGCATTTCTGCCCGGAGGGTTTTTTTACTCTCGCTCTCACTGGGCTGAATAATAATAAAAATAATAATAACTCATTATTATCATTATTATTAATGCCAAAGCAATTACAATACGATGACGATTAAAAAACAACGACTGTAATACAATTAAATTAAAATAACAATAGTGGAAAAAATCTTAAATTGTAGTTTTTATTACTTACAATTTTAAAAAGAAAGATTAATTGAAACCACTTTTCAATTAAGCCGCCGCCCACGGCTCGTACACTCGCGTCAGGCAATTACAACACAACACACAAAAGTACAAACTAATATTTGAACGTGGGGGGGGAGAATTAGGGAACACATGCTGGATTAAAAACGGGAAGTGGAGGCTTTTAGTTCTGTTTCAAGGTGTTTCAATCCTGTCAAGACACTTCAAGGACAAATAAATACCCGGTTAAACACAAAAAAAAACACGTTCATTCATTTACCTCCACTTAAGGGGTCACAGCGATAACTGCATGATTTATTCTGAACTCATTTGTCTTTTGTTGAATCAAACCTACACACACATTTATTCAAATATATTTGTGACATACTTTAGTGAAGGAGCCGTGGTAAGAGTTATACTTGTATTTATCTATCGTGTCCTATTTTTACCCAGTATCTGTACAATACCTGCTTCTCCCAGAGTCACTCGTGCTCGTCCTTATCATGTTTTTCTGTCATCAAACTGTGAGACTGTATCGCTGAACATCGTCACAGTCAGTTACCATGTTTACCGAGATTGAGTTCCACTCAGATTGACTTTTAAAAAGCATGAGAAGTCATTAGTCCGACGAAATGAAATTGAAATTTCTGGACAAACTACAAAGATTACCTGGGTTATACAATTGTTATATTGATAGATGGATAGATAGTTTTTAAATTGAATTAACAAGAGTGAGGATAAGAAATAAAATTGAATTTATAAGATAATATTTATGAATTATTGGAATTTGGGTATCAGACTAAATATGTGGAAAATAATATTCATTTTAATTTTTCAATCAAATTATTTAAAAAACAAATTAAATATTTCAATATAGAAACAACTCAATGTAATTATTTAAAAAACAAAAGAATGTTCCAATAAAAAAAAGGTTTAAATTCAATGTAATCAGGACAAGGGAAAGGGAGGATAAACAAGACCCCCCTGTGAAAATTAAATCCATGTTTTTTACTTTAAACAATATTTTACAACAGAATCAGAAAATTGTATTGCATGTGATGTAACCAGAATAATATTTACAGATTTTAAATCTCTTTTTTATTTGTAAAAGGGTGGAACGGTGATTCAAAAGCTTCCCCTGAAAAATTAATTAATCTTATTAATTAATCTGATTAATCTTATTTTGACTAAATTTTAACGTTGTGTATTTTATACTAAATAAAGGCGGTAACTTGAATTCCAGCTCCTTTACCAAAATTGTAAGGTCCAAAGCTTGAACCTATTCTCTTCTTAGTTTTGGTTTGTAAAATGTAATTTTTACACAGAATATTCCAGATAATTATAAATACTAGCAAGTCAGGATTTGAGGTTGTAAGAATTAGACTTGTATTGATAGATTTTATCCTAAAATACAAAAAAAAAAAAATCACACATGATGCTCATGTTGTGCATTTACAGTAAATCTGGGAAAGTTTTTTTTTGTTCCCATGAATAACCAAGAGGCTGAGAAGGTATTTGATGTAACAGTTGTCATGGTGACCTAAAACCCACCGGCAGAGACTCGTAGTAGAGTCGCTGTCATTAGATCAGTTTAAAAAAAAAAGGCAAACGATTGATCAGATATTGAGATCATTGACCTCCATCTGAATATCCTGACTGAAGCATAAACACTTTCTCGTGGCCCCCCTCGACTCAGCCTTTGCCGGGGTCACCCTGGTCGGCCCGGGGACACATGAAACCAAATGTTTCACCTCACTGACCCTCATCCGGACGGGGGGGTTGGTGGAGGGGGGGGGTGATGTTAAATCAGGTGAAACTGAGGATTTTCAGCAAGTGTTTGAATGTGTGTTTAAACGACATCCTCGTCTCTCACCGTCTTCCCGGAGCTGGATTCTCGCTGCAGAGCGGCTCGGCCAGCATAGAGTTAATATTTTCAACCAGTTCTGCCTCTGACACACACACGCACAGCCTCACACACACAAACACACACACACACACCCATCACCCCAGATCAGACTTGCTAGCGCACACACACACACACACACACACACACACACACAAACCTATAATTCCCAACACCACCACCTCCTCCTCCCTCCCCTGCCTCCCTGAGCTCCCCCTCCTCCCCACACCTCGTCCTCCTCCATTCTCCATCTCTGCCCCCCACTCCCCTCTCTCTCCTCCTCCTCCACCTCCCCCCCCCACGCTCCCTCCTCCACCACCGCCGCCCCCTTCAGGTCAGTTAATAAGCGCGGCTGAGCCTGCGCCTCAGCTCGGCTGTCTGGAGGACATGCAGAGCAGCGTCTCCGGGGAATTGGCTCATGCAGAATGCTTCTCCGCCGAGAGAGAATGGAATTTTACCCTCGCAGCCGCACAACGCAGCAGGAAACCTGACAAGACGCACACACACACACGCGCAGTAGAGTAAATCTGCACACACACTGCCCCTGGAGTGTGTTTCCCCTCATCGCTTTATGTAAAGTGACCACTACCTGTGAGAAAACACTTCTTTTTAGCCCTGAATCATCAAGACGACATCGTTAACTTAATGGCCGAGTCGTCTTCGGGGAGCAACAATGACAGTCTCCTGTGCACACGCACACACACACGCACACACACACACACACACACACACACACACACATACAGTGGCACTAATGAGTCGGCCCTTACATTCACAAACTCCAGCTTTTTCCACACAACTTCTTGAGAAAAAAGTCCTCTCTCCTCCTCGAACCCACAGCTCCATCTATCGGCCGGCGCGAGCATCATGACGGGGGAAATAATGAGGAGTCACACTCGAACCCGTCAGGAAGTCGTCACCGCACGTTACCGGCGAGACTCCTGAAAAGTCTATCTCACCCGACAACCGTGACACTCGAGGGGCGGGGTGGATCCGTCCTCGGTTCCTGGCCTTGCCTTGAGTTGCACTAGCTCCGAGCATCGAGAAGACCTTGTGACTAGAAGAAGCAGATGTTCAGGAGGGGGGGGGGGGGGGGGGTGTGGCTGGAAGGGTTTTGGCTCAGCTCTCGCTCCACAAACACAAGAGTCCTCCTCGTTACTCGAGACCCTGCACGGGTCCGCTTGTCAACCTGCACCTCACTTGTGAGCCAAAGAACATTCTCAACCTTGAGCTGACGTTCTTCCTATTTGTGACGGAGATCCACGGTCTGACAGGACCTCCTTCGATTATGAGATCCAGCATCGAGATCTTGACTAGGGGTGTGTATTGGCAAGAATCTGGTAATACGATACATATCACAGTACAGGGGAAACAATATATATATAGATATATTGTGATGTATTGCAATACTGTAGGAACAAGGATATATGTGTAGTATTGTCGAGTACTTGAGTCAACTGTATCCTCTCATCCTCAGTCATTGCCAGGATCTTGCAGGATTCATTGTTCTTTTAGCTGAAGTAGTGACTGCTGCCATCTAGCTGCCGGAAGCTTAATAGCAACACACAAATGAACAAACAGCGTGAATATTTGCTTGTTATTAAATAATAAAAATAAAAAATCGATATACATTTTATTGAAAAATAGAACTAAAATGAACATAAAATTGATTTGAAATTCCAAGAAAGAAAAATGTATAATTTCCTTTAATATTTTTTTATCGATACATGGCTGTTGAATATTGATTTTAGTATTGTAAAGAAAAGTATTGCGATATTTTAGTGTATCGACGATTTTTCACACCCCTATTATGTATTGCAAGAATCTGCGTATGAAACGTATCACGATACAATTTCAAGCTCAGTATTGCTATACTGAAGGAACAATGATATGTTTGCAGTACTGTCCGGAACTTGACTCTGGTGTTGTAGAATTTACGGACCACTCGAGTCTTGACAAAGTCGTAACTGATTTCATTTGTTTTGAAACCAAAATCTGTCCAAACACCAAACTGTATCCTCTTGTCCTCAGTCATTGCTAGGACCTGGCACGATCTTTTTCCTCTGGCTGCTGAGGTCGCCATCTAGCGACCGGAAGCTCAATTGCAACACAAAAAGGCTGTGAATATTTGCATGTTAATTGTCGATTTAAAGAAACAATAACTTAAATTTCAAACAAATGAAAATTAAAAACAAATTGTAACATTAAAGTGTATCTACGTTTCTATCTATGTGCTACATCCCTAACCTTGAAGCTACCGTTCTACCATCTCTTCATTATTAAATAACTATCGACCATTCATCAGAAGGTGAGAAGGTGAGGCTCTCTCTTCCCAGATGTCCATGATTGGA
Source organism: Callionymus lyra (assembly GCF_982586985.1). Classification (NCBI taxonomy): domain Eukaryota; kingdom Metazoa; phylum Chordata; class Actinopteri; order Syngnathiformes; family Callionymidae; genus Callionymus; species Callionymus lyra. The sequence goes on from NC_141826.1 coordinate 19,255,141, forward strand.
CCTCAACGGGGGGCTCATAGGATGTCAATCAACAATCAAGACGGATGTTAAATTGACCAACTACTGCTGAAACCACCAAGTCTTGAATTTATCTTTCATTGATCAGCACCACATGTGTCAAAGTCATGGCCTATCGGGTGGGTTTTTTTATTTGTTGATGTAATTGATTTATAAAGATGCTAGTGTTTAATTTAAGTTAAGGGACACAGGTTTTTAATTTCAACAATTATACAGAAACTTCAAATAACAGGAAAAATGATGATAAGGAGAAATAATGATAAGAGTTTGCTAGAGGAGGATGAACACATGTATTGAGTCTCCAAGAATAAGAAATAATATCGCAATCAAATTTTTAGTTTCAGACACTTGGGTAAGTATACAGTTCATTCAGCACTCGACTTAGTCGAGTCAAGGATTTTTGAGGCGTCCTGTCATGACCCCGTGGACTAAAGTAAACAGAATTACAATGACTGTGACCCTGGCTAGCTGGGACGGAGCTTAAAGACCGTTAAAGACCCAAACGTTCCCACGTCCATGTGTGCGGGCAGCGACAGCCCGTCACTGTCTCGAGCGGGTCGACCCGAATGACCAGGAATCTTCACAGAACACATTATCCATCATTTTGCTCTGCTCTGTTCAGATCTCTGCGTGACCCACTTCAGAAAAACTGCTACTCCAGGACGGAATAATGACCATGAATCACTGTTGCCGTGACGTTGGTTCTGATTCATGCCCCTGACAGTCCCGGTTTACTTGGAGAGGAAAAAAGTCCGATGCAGAAGCTGGTTCTGATGGGAGAGGAATCTTTTTTCCTGGTTCTGGACCAGTTCTGGGATCCGTTTGATTGTCAAGTGCAGCTGCCGAGGGACGTGTTGAGACGGTCGCTGGAGAGGAAATTTAAATTTCTACTGTAATGTCCAGATGAACATGCTGTTCTAGGGTTGGGCTGAGATTGACATACTGTAGTTCAGAACATGATCTTCTGATCTTTCAGATCACGGATGAAAGAAAAATAAAACTCAAGAGGAAAAAAAAAATGTTTTGTGGAAATACAAATAATAGAAATACTATTATAGTAAAGTCTTTTTTATTCTTTAATTTTACTTGACCTTTTTTAATTTAATTTTGGAGGAGAGTGATGAGGTGGGGGGCACTTAATCCAACTATTTCAGGGGTCCCCAACTTTTCTTAGACCAGTTTATTCATTTTCATAGACTCCTGCTTAAGATATGTAAGAAAAAACGCAAAAATACAACAGGGCCAAGAATGAACTGTATTTAATACATCCCATCAAAATCCAGAATCAGAGGGACCTACAAGACGCTATAGTGTTTAAGTGTCGCTCAGTTTCTTGCTTGATTACAGGCTTATTTCTTAAAGTAATCATGATTAAGTCACAGGCTGATGTTACTTGAGAAATCTGGTCTTTTTTTCAAAATAAAACACCTTTCAGACAGAAATAATCACTACAGGAGAATTTAGATACATTTTAATTTACATTTTTGTGTATCCTACTGACCCATGTGAGTCATGGTTGGGGGCCACTGGAACTATACAACTGTAAGTTTTTTGTAATTTTAAAAATATTTATTAAAAAATATTCTCAAAAAAGATTATTTAAAATAAAATAAATGTTGTCGTTTTTTATATAGTAAAATAATCCCATTAAGGGGCTCACGATGGTGCAATGGTTAGCGTGAGCACTTCATAGCAAATAGGTTTCGGGTTCACTTCCAGGTCAGGAGGAAGGCCACTTGTTATCTTACTGTGTGGAGTTTGTATGTTCTCCCCATGTTGCGTGGGTTTACTCCGGGTACTCCAGTTTCCTCCCACAGTCCAAAAATACATACAGAGGTAGATTGGAAACTTGCGGAAATTGTCCGTAGGTATGAGTGTGTGTGTGAATGGTTGTGTGTCTTCGTGTGCCCTGCGACAGACTGGCGTCCTGTCCAGGGTGTCCCCCGCCTCTCGCCCTATGAAGCTTGGATGGACCCCCCCCCCCCACACACACACACACACAACTCCATGAGGTAATAATTGAATTGAAATCAGAGTGGAAGGTAAACACAGACTTGTTAGGTAGACTAACAAAGAAGAGTTCCAGAGATAAATTTAGCCGTGAACACAGAGAAGGAGACGTGTGGGCACACATGTGTGTCGGAGCTTCTCTCTGCTCTGTAGATGTTAAAATTCATCACGTGGAGACGAGAGAATCGTTATTTTGTCCGCAGCTCCAGCTGCTTTCTGCTGTGGATGTTTGTAGTCGAGCAGCAGGACGGTTCTCTCCGGGACTCGGCTTCTCTTAAGTCCTCGTCAGATTTGCAGACGTACTTCTGCAGCCGCCCCCACATCTCTGCGCCCCTCGCCTCCCTCTCCTCCTCCTCCTCCTTCCCTCCGCTGCAGATGTTTTGGATATGTTTTCCAGCAGCGGAGTCGTGCCAACTGCCAAGTACCGACAAAATGTGTCTTGATTGTCTCCCGCAGTCGCTGGTGCGGCGCTCGGCCAGCGCCCGGCGAGCCAACATTCCTCAGGCGGCGGGGTCGGCGAGAGGTCAGTCCCGGTAGATGCCGGCGTGATCCGGGTTCATAATCGTCAGACCTGCAACGGTCGTAATTCCTAAAGTGTGGACCTACATCTCTGAGTCTTGATCACAATGTTGAGTCAAATTCAAAACAACAGTTGCCTCTGACTAGTCGTGGACCGATATATTGTGACGCTTTCTTTCACTAAACTGTATTTAACAGCACTGTACTGACTTTTTGGGGCTTTTAAATCATGTTTATTTTTTTATTATACTTATCTTCGAAATTAACATGCAAATATTCACTGTGTTTGTTCATTCTTGTGATGCAATTAAACTTTTGTCCTCTAGATGGCAGCAGTCATTACCTACAAAAAGGGACAATAAAATACAGCAAGATCCCGGTGATGACTGAGGACGAGAGGATACAGTAAACTCCAGCAGCATTTAAAGTTGACATATTTTTGTTTCAAATCAAATGAAAGCAGTTACGACTTCATCAAGAGTCATGTGGTCTGTAAATTCTGCAAAACCAGAGTCAAGTACTCGACAATACTACAATATACATATATTCTTGTTCCTTCAATATCCCAATACATCGTACTATTGGCCCTGTATTGAGATACATATCATATCGCTAGATTCTTGCCAATATGCACCCGTTCTTCTGACACCTAACAACCCTTGAAAGTAGAGAGAATTGAACCAGTGACCTGTCAGAGCTCCACACCTGGAAAACTTATTGTCATCTCAAAACAAATGTTCACATGAGATAAATAACTGGTTCCAGATTTCCTGGAAGAACATGAGATGCTCCTGTGCGGGAGCGGGGATCTTGTTACCTGGTCCCAGGTCAGTCATGAGGTCGCCACAAAAAAAACGACTGACTAGTTTAGCACATAACATTAAAGTTACACCAAATGTTGACAGTCAAACATTTAACCCAACATTTTTTGGGGCCACATGGCTAGGGAGCCGAATCCGGCCAGCCAATTCATTTTATGTGGCCAACCTGATGGTTGGCTCATAATTAAAGAAGATCAATGTTCATGTTGATATGTTGACCGAGAAAGATGCCAGTGTTTAGGATAATATAAGATATAAAAATGATGGATTAAAATTTGAATTTGTTTGGTAAAGAAGGACAAACTGAGATAATTCAGAAAAAATAAGCTTTAAAGAATAAAAAGAAAATGTAAAAATCAGATGAATCATAGAAAGAGATGATGAAAGTTAACTCTAGTAAGTTCTCATGTAATCAAAAGTACAAGTAAAAAAGCCGTATTTACAGTTTAGATGTTATATTTAAGGCGTTAACTTAAATCTACACAACCAATTCAACTGAGAAAGTTGAGACATCCAGACAAAACTAAAGAAGAAGAAACATAGTCCAACTCTCCTCGTCTTATTGACTTACAAAACACGAAACTTAAAGACCATGTTCTTACCTACGAGCACAAGTACTGTAAATTGAACACCATATTTATCCTTCATTTAAAAATACCAGTGTATGTGCAAGTTGCTAAACAAACAATAAATTAAAAGTTTTTATGTTTTATGTTATTTATCCAAGATGCAGTAAGTCTCTCATCATGACCATGTTTTGAACTTATTAGTTCTCCCCCCGTCTGAAATCTCTCGTCTGTCCATCATGATGTAATAATGGCTTCACTCCTCCTGCAGCAGCGAAGAACACCCTCTTTCCTTATACATGTGCCTTGGAGGTAGAGACTTCCTGGATTCATGACACTGTGTGACAATCCTTGATGCTTGACCAATCCCAGCAGAGTGGATGTCATTATGGTAAACACGATTTTATCTTGAGAAAAAAAACAGCGTTTCTTAGTGGGCGGGGCTTAGGATCATTTTCTAATGGAAATATCTCCATTAAAAGAGAGTTTTGTACAAACAGACACTGATGAGTTCAATATAGTCCAGCAACTATTTAAGACACACTTCAATCAACACATTAGTTGCACTAGTGTGAAATATGTAACATTTAGATCACAGCCAAGTCAATGGATGACCATAAGTGGTTGATTGATAATCATTATCTTCATCATCATCTACATCAGGGGTCATAAACATGGTGCCTGTGAGCACCAGGTAGAAGTAGCCCTTGGGCCTGATATTTTAAAAACAACTTAATATTTTTAATTTGTCTTTCCTTTCTTGTTGCACCACTGGAGTTTATTGAAGAACCAAAAATACAATTAGTGTATTAGAGGAATATGATTGATAATCTATAATAGTATATATTAAGTTATTCCAGCTAGTATCAAACTGATGGTAGCACTTCGGATCACACAGTGCCCTTGAATAGCCCGCAGTTACAAAAAAGTTGGTGACCTCTGGTCTACATCCTCAACCTTGTTATCATCGGTTCAACATCATCTCTTTATCATCATCATCGTCATCATCATCCCACTATCTTCATCCTCATCGTCATCTACAATTTATTTATCATCCCCTTAACATCACTATCATCTTCATCTACAGTATCTTCATCATCACCATTTTCATCCTCTTTATCATCATCATCATCATCATCATCATCATCGTCATCGTCACCCTCACCATCATCATGAACTTCATCGTCATCTTCATCATCATCACCATCATCATGAACTTCATCGTCATCTTCATCATCATCACCATCATCGTCATCTTCATCATATTCATCATCATCATCATCAACATTTTCATCCTCTTCATCATCATCATCGTCATCGTCACCCTCACCATCATCATGAACTTCATCGTCATCTTCATCATCATCACCATCATCATGAACTTCATCGTCATCTTCATCATCATCACCATCATCGTCATCTTCATCATATTCATCATCATCATCATCAACATTTTCATCCTCTTCATCATCATCATCGTCATCGTCACCCTCACCATCATCATGAACTTCATCGTCATCTTCATCATCATCATCATTTTCATCCTCTTCATCATCATCGTCATCATCACCTTCACCATCATCATGAACTTCATTGACATCTTCATCATCATCACCATTTTCATCCTCTTCATCATCATCATCTTCACCATTTTCATCCTCTTCATCATCATCATCGTCACCATTTTCATCCTCTTCATCATCATCACCTTCACCATCATCATGAACTTCATCGTCATCTTCATCATCCTCACCATTTTTATCCTCACCATCATCATCTTCATCATCATGAACTTCATCTTCATCATCATCATCAACACCATTTTCATCCTCTTCATCATCATCATCGTCACCATTTTCATCCTCTTCGTCATCTTCATCATCCTCACCATCCTCACCATCATCATCTTCATCATCATGAACTTCATCTTCATCATCATCATCATCACCCTCACCATCATCATGAACTTCATCGTCATCTTCATCATCATCACCATTTTTATCCTCTTCATCATCATCATCGTCATCATCACCCTCACCATCATCATCTTCATCATTATGAACTTCATCATCATCTTTATCTTCATCATCAATAGCTTCTTCATCATCCTCTCATTTATCATCTTCATCCTCTTCCTCATCTTTAGAAAGTGGAGGCTGATGATGGAGACCAAACTTGATGTTCAGGAGAGAAAGAAAGAAAAATAGCTGCTGCTCTGCTCCCCTCCCCCATCTGGTAGGCATGGCAGCCAACGCACACACATTACAGTGCACACACAACCCCCGCACACACGCACACACACACACACAGGCACAGGCATACACACCCATAACCGCACACACTCGGGCGCACACACAAAAAGCAATGCACGTCGCCAAGCACACACATAGCTGTGCGCACACATCGAGCTGCAAACACATAACTCAAAGCACACGAGCATTCACCTAAAGACACACATACACACACATACACACACAGTGCTCACAGACTGTAAACCACACATACACTGAAGCATGTAGACAGCATTGGACACACATCTCTGCACACAAGTAACTATCGTATAGTATGCCCAAGCACTCACACAACTCGCACAGACCGAACAAAAATAAGAACACATATAGCTGCACAAACACAGTCGTGCAGATGTGTTCACATATACAAATCTGCACACACATCACACCAGTACTTAACTGTGCACAAGCTTAGGTTGTCACGCACACACAGTCATGCTCAACCGCAACCCTACACAGAAAAAACACACAATGGGTAAAAAGGAATTTCACATTTTACAGAGAATACACAAAATTAGCCTGACTTACAAATTACTTATAGAACCATTCACATTCAATCACATGCAACACCCCAGCAAACACACACAAACAGCAACAAACACACACCAAGAGTGTGTAGTGAACTCAAGCTTTATCTGTTTAAATATAAAAATCGCCCTCTTTATTCAAATCAAACACACTAATTGTTGGTCCGTCACCCGGACTGAGAGTCGGTGGTCTTTCTAAATGACTCACGCGTCTCTTCACAAGACTTCAGCGAGAAACTTCAGCCCGACTCAAGAGTTAGTGAGAACCTTTTAACAAGATCAAACACTGGTCGACTCTCCTGAACTGTTGCCCTGCTGACGAAGACACTCCGTTCGTCGGCTCCATCAACGGACGTGAAAATAAACCGGCACACAAAGAGGTCGTCCACCTCTGCCAGAGGGCTCCGGAAAATCAAATATCTGCTTTGCAATGTTAAATGGCTTCGTTCCAAATTCATCTCAACTCTTCAAGACTCCGCTTCGGATTCAAAACATCTGAAATGTCAACGGAAATGTTATTGTTCTGCTGTTAGTGATGCTAAGTGTTCACCACAGACGTCTGACATCGCAAACGCACACTTCATTAGAAACCAACACCACAGACATACTGAACATATAAAGGTGAGGGATCTCAACCATGGTTGTAAGAAAATGTATATACACGTATATATCGCAATATTTTATTCACAATATCATATTGATATTAAACAGTACTGTATTAATAATTAAAATTGGGTTTCTTCAAATCAAATTTTATTTTTTATCATGGTTTATATTCTAATAACAGTTTTATGAACTGAAATCATTTGATTTTTTATTCACTATCAACATGCCAATATTCACTGCGATTTTTAATTTTTGTGTTGTGATTAAACCAGCTACTAAAAGAACAAGGAAATCCAGCGAAATCCTGGTGATTACTGAGGACTGAGTCAAATCCAAAAGCTTTTAAATCTGATTTTAAACACATTTTGGCTTTCAGTTCTTTAATTTGCATGAAAAGATGTCACTAAAATTCAGTTTCCCCAAAAATCGTATCAAAATGTATTGTACCATGAGCTGAAAATATCGAAACGTATTGTTCGATTAGTGTATCGCTACAGCTACCACCATGCCATCAAACCTTATGTATTGTAACGCCAGATCCTTGCCAATACACACCTTAACTCCAAATTCTCGACTACGAATTTGACATTATTTCACAGAATGATTAAAAAATGTTGTTCCACAGATTCCGCAAGGGAACGTGTGCATGTCTGGGTATCGATCGGCAACTTCCGATAACAGTACTAGTATCGAAGCCATCACATTCGATATCGATTACTGAGCGATACTTTTTTCGATACCAATTTTAAAAAAAATTAAAAATGGACAAAAATGTATTACAAATACACACTCCAAGCTGTTTTCTTACGGTAAATATAAATAATAATCCTTTTCAAGTGCAAAAGAAAACTTGCTAAAAAATTTGTGACAGTTTTTATTCAGAAAAATCCACACATTATCAAGTTTTGAACATGCGTGGGTAACAAAACTTGGCACCAAAAGACAGAGCATGTGTTTGTACTTGAGGTACTATCAAAGCATTTTGGTAGTTGCAACAAAAAGAAAGAAGTTCGATACCCAGCCCTAAATGTGTGAGAATTTTAGCCAACAAAAACTGATTCAAAATATTAAAGAGCAGAATAAGGATGACATCAAAAAGAAATTTCTAAAATGTTCATCAGTCAAATAACAGCTAAAAAAACATCAACAGACCTGTTATTCAGCAAAATCCATTCTCTACCATCAACAACTTATTTCATAGCTAATTATTCACGATAGTAACGTCATTTCAGGCATCTTGCATCAAATACCCTTTGGCAGAATATCTCACCCCCGCTGCATCTGCCAGATAAGTCCTATCACACGCAGAATGTAGGGTAGGTTTTTACGGTTGTTTCCGACCATTATCTTGAGGACACTACACATGGTAGAGGGACATGATGTTGCTAGTTCCTGACTACATCCAGTCATCCCACAAGAGGCACCTCAAAAAAGATTAAAAAGATGGCTAATATGCTGAGGGCAGGTCTTAGGTCAGTGGAGAGTCAAAACAGAGAATGGGAGTGTCACATCCTCTGGTCCAATATTGCAGCGTAACACTTTATAAAAGAAACTTAACAACTGACATTTCCTTGTCGTCCCTAGAACTGATTTTTTACTTCACTGGGATCTGGGAGAACAAAAAACTTTTTTATTTTTAATTATTTGCAGATGCTTCTTACTTTAACAAAGGCTTAATGCATGTTCAAAATAAAAGGATGTATCACGGGAAAGATTCTAGCCACACTCAATTTAACACGGCTCAAGTTAGGAAGTAAAGTTTTCTGTTTTCCACTAAAAAAACTAAATGCAAAATGTAGTGTTTTGTTCAACGTGGTGGGAGGTGGGATGGCGATGAGGATGGGGGGCGACAAGTTCCCTAATGAGCTTTGTAGAAGGAATGAAACCGACCTCCCACCAAATATGAAAAACCAGAAAGATGCAAATGCGGCTCCATTTATTATTCTCAATGTGTTCAGAAACAAAAGTGAGCCGCTCCCTCTCCGGCTCGCTCTACCTCGCTCTCCTTCCCCTTCTCCCCCTCTCTCTCTGAAGAATGGGAGCGAGAGACGGAGGGAGGTATGAGGGAGAAATCCTGGGCCTGTTTCTTATTCTTTTTTTAAGCAATGGCATCCTGTGTTCTTGGATGTGTGGTTGCTATGGCAACTGTAACTTGGTGACCTCGTTATTTCTGCCTAATCCCGCGCTGAAATTATGGTTGCTCCACCCTTTTGCCTGGCTGCCCTGATAACATAATCATTGCAAATGAGGGAGCGAGGAGAGCGAGGACGGAAAACAAGTGTGGAAACTAAAAATATAGATTCAGTGGGTTTATTTACGCAAAAAGGATTTACCATTAATCTGGAGCTCATTTACAGCGGCTAAGCATGGGTGTGTGGACCTGAATAAAGCTAGCGTGTGCGCTAACACGAGGCACACTTGGAACTTTACTTGATTGTTGTTAACATTCATTTCTAGATGATGCTCGTGGACATAAATGCTAACAAAGCTGCAATGCTAACGTGGCTATAGGGCCAACAAGGATGGAATATCAACATTAACGCTCTACGTCACAATTGCCCTTTACAGTTGTGACAAATTCTCAATACTATGATTATTTATTAGCTGATAAACTTGTTCGTTTTCTAAGTTCAAAAAGTATTTCTTTCATTTGTTGTCTGGACTATTGCAGTTTGTTTTCATGTCTTAACAAGAAGGATCTGTCTCGCCTGCAGTTAATACAAAAACTCTGCAGCGAGAATTCTGACCCGCTCTAGTAGAAGAACTCACATTTCTCCGATCCTTAAAACTTCCAGTTTCTTTCAGGATCAACTTTAAAATTCTGGTTCTTACTTTCAGATCTATTCATGGTCAGGCTCCTCCTTACATCACTCATCTGACCCAGTCTTACACCCCAGCTCAGGCTCTGAGGTCTGTGGATCAGAATCTACTGATGGTTCCTGAACACGCTTCAGGACCAGATTCAGGACCAGAGGAGAGAAATCCTTCCAGGCTGTTGCTCCTAAGCTTTGGAACGATCTTCCTCTCTCTTTGCGCTTGATGGATCTACTGACTCCTTTAAGAACCATTTTAAGACATTTTTATTTGTTCAGGCTTTTCCTTGATTTTCTGGAACTCCTGTGTTGTTCTCAGTATTATCTTGACCTTTTAAGTATGTATTTTATTGAGTATTGTTTTGATCGTTTAAGTGCTTTGTGACCCTGGTCTGGAAAAGCACTATATAAATACAAATTACTGTTACTGTTTTTCTGCATCTTTTTAACATTGATAACGTACCTGATTGTCTGTTTTATAAATGGGATTCCACGGAGGTCCACGATAAAATCATTAATTTTAAAGTTAAATATGATTATAGAAGGACTTTTCTGACTAAATTGCTAATAACTTGACTTCAATCACTTGAGGTTAAGTTCTCGTGAATTAAATCCGTTGCTAAAATAATCTTCTATTTATGACAAAACACGTTGCTGAGTGTACAAGATGTTTGCTCAGGCCATTTCCTGCCTTGCTTATTGACTATAATTTTTGTGTAAGATTGTCATGCAACTTTAGAAAATTATTAATACTAATACTTAATACTTATGGTGCATTACAAATAAAGCTCACTTACTTACTTATGTCTTTGTCTGTATGTATCCATCAGTCAGCACTAATGTAATTTTAAAGCTTTTAAAGTATTTTAATAACACACAACAAAACACAATTAATAATGGACAATCAGTAGATCTAAAACTGTCTGACACATTCAATAACAAACAACATATAAAAGGACAATACAGTAACAAAACAACAACAATAATGTTGAACAGAAAATAAATAATATTAGAAATACAACAGTAATAATTCCATAACTAAAAAAAAAACATGGACAACAACATTAACCACAGCAGACAAAATATAAAAAAGGGGCATACATAAGAAGTTTTTATCTTTTGTCCCTTTAATCCGTATAATCTTGTATGTTTTGTACAGTTGTATGTAAAACACAGATGTTTGTATCTGTCGGATGATGATTACATTTTTGCAGTGCTCAGGATTACCATCTGGATTTACCAAGGTTTTGAAGGATTTGTCATTAACTAGTTTGGCTCCTAACTGCTGCGTCATCCGACGTTGTTTAAGAGTTGCCAGACGAGCTTGCTAGCAGGTTATTAACTCAAGTTTGCAGCAAAGCTACAGTTGAGAGTTTCTTTTGTTCCTGTTTCTTGAAAAGGTTGAGGAGTTTTACCGTTTTCAGCATAGTAAGCATCTTCTCTACAGGCACTTAGTGTCAGTGCCAGAACACAACAGAGCACGACGTGGATAAACTGAGCCGGCTTCTCTTCATCTCTGAGCCAATCAGCATCTACGATACTGAACTGTGAATTAAACAAACGGCTATAGGCCGAGATACAATGAAAAAATCTGCCTCGTCAACCAAGACATGACGAAGGACTGTTCCACCGATACACACAAGATTCCCTCTCGTGATGATGAGCAATTACACCGTTTACCGGGAAGTGGATCAACACCATTGATTTCGGATCAGTTGCGAGTTCATAAGAGTTGGACCGGAGCCAGGTCAGAGGTACCGACTGTGCCAACACACAGAGACCATCAGAGCAGCAAAATATTAGTTTGTCAAGATGGTATAAAAATACAGAGTTGGGGATTTTTAACTTTAATATTAAATTAAATATTGACTCTGCTGGTCCTAGATTGAGGTGTAAACTTCATAACTGTTGAAATAAAAGCGTATATATGTAAATAAAGGGAGTATCTTTCAAAATAAAAGCCTCCTCAAAAGTCCTTTTTTTTCGTCATAAGTATGTAGTGAAAAGTCAGAACTGCACATGAAGATTCTCCTCAACACCCTCCCTCCCGGTATTTTTGGTGAACTTCGACCCAGGATGTAAATAAGAAACAGATGTGCAGGAGGAGGAGGAGGACGGGCCAAATGCTGAGGAGACGGCGTTACCATGGCGACGGCAAGCTCAGAAGTAGCGGAAAATCTTCCAAAAACTTTTATCTTTGGAGAAAATTCTCGGCGCGAGGCGGAAAGAGTCCAGACAGATGGAGAGTCAAGGGAGACGGACGAGGAAATGGACAGATGTGCGTACAGTAGATACAGAGTGTGTGTGTGTGTGTGTGTGTGCGTGTGTGTGTGCGTGTGTGTGTGTGTGTGTGAGTGAGTGTGTAATCCTTGCTAAGACACGACTGCAGCGCTCTCAAGAGGATTATCTTGGTTGGATCCACTATGGAAACTCTCAATTTTAGTTTGTCTAGTGAATTGTACAAATGCCCCCCCACCCTCCGCCCAATGCAACCCACCAAAGCCCCCCCGCCCCTCAACTGCCCCCACAGTCCCCCCTCCCCGCGGCCGCCTCTGACCTGGATTTGACTGGCTGCTGCCTGCAGAATCCGCCCACACCGACTCCGACAAGCCGGCTGATTGTTGCATGTTTTCGCTCGGAGGCAGAAATACTTTCTCAAATAAATTCTCCACAAACTCTGGTGTTATTAGCTGGCAAGTTTGTGCGCTCGCAAGTTTGCAGCTGCCTGTGCGAGGAGCGCCTTCAGAAGTGATGCTGTGCTTGTGTTATCAGTTGGAGCTACAGATGTAATAAACTATTTTAGGCTTCGGTTTTTTGAGGACATAAAAGAGACCTCTGTTCCGAAATCCAGAATCTGTTGTCGCACATCAAACGCACAACTGAAAATCAGCGAGTTGCTTCTTAAAGTTGAACTAATGTGTGGATTTAAGTGCGCCTTAAATAGATGTTTGACCTCTATTGTATCGTCAGTGTCTGTTTGTACAAAACTCTCTTTTCATTGAAATATTGACATTATAAAATGAGCCCATCCCACTAAAAACACTTCTAGAGATGAAATCTTGTTGACCATAACCACACTCACTCCACTGTGATTGATCAAGCATCAAGGTTTGTCACCGCACTTCATCAATTACAGGAAGTCTCCACCTCCAAGGGACTCGTTGTATAAACAAAGCGGGCATGATGACAGATGGCAGCAAGAGGAGTGAAGACATTATTACGTCATAATAGAATCCACTCTCGTAACCTCTCGTTCGCTGAGATTTCAGACGATGGAGAAGTTTATAAAGTAATAATGTCAAAATATGGTCATATTGAGGGACTTACTGCGTCTTGGAGAGGAAGACTTCAACATTTGAAACATCAACGTCTCCCGTGAGTCAGGAGAGTTGGAGTTTAACTTTACTTGCACTTTAATATTTTCCATCTTTAAGTTGTTGCCTCTGGATTTCTTTATTTTTGCTAAAGACGTAACATTTTTGTTGTGTCTTCCTGTTTGTCTTTTGAATTCACTGCATTTATATCTTTTAAACTAATTTTTGCCATTTTATTCAAGAATATAAACTTTTTTTTATTTCAATTGTTATAAGGCTTAAATATAAATACAACTTCAATTTTATATACAGACAAGGAGTTGGTGACACGTTCATCATCTAAAATATTAATTTATTTACTATATAGTTGATGTTTATTTTCGACAAGCACCCGTCATTCCATGATTGACCTTTCTTGAAGCTTGGAGGTGTATTTACTACAGATGACGAATGGAGGCAAGTATGGTCTGACACACTACAGTGTATTTTAGGGGATGATGAACTTTGACATTTAGGATTCACGCATATAGCAGAAGACAGGAACCGTACTTAAAAGGGTTAATCTTAAAACAAGATTACTTACTGACGGTTGCAGCAGAAAATAATTCACAACCAGACCAGACTACCAGACACCAACTATTATTACCGCAGACGAGACAGAAATTCAGAACCGGCATTAGTTGAAGTTTGGAGAAAGGTCTGGGTGTCCCTGAACAAAATGTTTCCATGTCGACGTCCATAATAACATGTCAAGTCTCGTCTTAAACCGGACAATCTCGTGATCACAGTGAACAAACCAACTATCACGTCTGTCTTGCCGTCGATCCTGTTTTCCTAACCATTTTTTTGGACACAGTTAACAACTTTATGTTATTGGTTAGAGAACGTTTCGTGCTTATTTTCCAAAAGTTCAATATTAGGCAGAAGAAACTATTTGCGACCGAGGGAAACGCTGACATGTGTCACATGACCAAACCGGAATGCAGCCTAACTGCGGAACCAACAGCTGTCAGTGCGAGGTTCAAGTTTCAGTCGAGAAAGTCCAACTACACGGGAGACCAAAGATCCGTATATTTCATAGATTCATAATCGTAAGTAATCCTGAAAAAATGTGAGCCGTTTTGTCCACTTAAGATATCAACAGTTTTTTCAGGATAACTTTAAGATTTTGAGTAAAAAACACAAATAAAAACAAGATCTAAAAATTCATTAACATTAAAAATTAATATTTCTGTATGATCGTTTTGAATGATACACGTGAAACAACACTAAACAACTAGTCTACTAACTATAATAAATCATTTTAGGACTTACTTTATAATTCTAAGAAATTATACAAAACTCACTCCTGAATTTTACAACACTCTCACTTGTTTCTCACTTCCTCTCAGTGAACTCATCACTTTCCATTCTATTCCATGCACATTTCATACAGAAAGCTCTGATTTTCAGACTAAAAAAAATCTTGAGTTCATTGGATTGTTAGCGTGTGTGTAGAAAGTTCTCTAGTGTTGAAATCTTATATATAGGACGAGATTTATAAGAAATGCATAGTCAGCAGCAACAGAATGTTTTAAATGTTAAAACGCCCCACAGACCACTCTTTAGGCCACAGTACAAGAGAGTTATTGTAACATCCAAGAACAGCAACGGTGACACCACTTATCCTAACCCTACCGCTTCAATTTAACCCATTATAGTGACATTTACCCAACAACCCTGGTTAGCTAGGACAGTTAAGAGTGAACACTTTGGGCAAATCCTGTCATAAATCCTCCTTCTGCGCCGCAAAAGTCTTAAAAAAGAATACGAGAGTCAAACCGGAGCAGCTTATCGAAACAGAATCCGACTGTTTGTACTTATTTGTACTGACGTGTCTGCGTGAGTATGTAAATCAGAGTTATGGAGGGTTGGACGCTCTCGTCTCCCGGGAGACGATGTCGACATCAAACGACGAGTGTCTCATCAATGAGGACGTCATGTAGCATCAGCTGAAACCACAAACGAGAGACTCAGCCCGTCACCTCCGTCGGCCTATAATCTGATCATAAAAATGCAATTGAAAACAGAGATGGGGGGGTGGTGGGGGGGGGGGGAGAGCAGAGAGCCGAGGGAAGATCCCGGTCCCGGAGGAGTCCGATGTGATTAGGTGGGTCATGTCTGATGTCGACGATAACGAGGCCGTTGTTCCAGGTTTCTACCTCCCTCGTGTCCCCGCTTGTCCTCACTTAGTCTGGTTTGAATCGTTTACGTCGGATTTACATTTCATACGTCGCCACGAGCGGCGGCGGCGGCGCTCAGATCCACGAGAATGTGTGACAATGAGACACTTTTATGGACACATGAGCTGAGAACCCCGGAAAACAGACTCGGTTTTGTTTTTTGCAATGCCCCGAGGCCTCTGGACCTCAGACGTGGCCCCTCTCCAGCCTTTCTCATGACATGGGGGGTCAGAGGGAGGAGGTCGGACCTCGGTGTCGTCCACATGTTGAACAGCTTTGATGAAGTTACGACTTAATATCTTATCAATTAATTAATCAGTTATTTAAACGCTTAATTTAACTACTTATGTGGACCTAAAAGAGCTTCACATTTTTTCCTAGAGTGACCGTGTGTTCATCATTTACTTCCAAACATCTTTTCAAGGTTTTTGCCTCTCGAAACGGTAAAAAGTGAAGTGACACTAATAATTATAAAATGCACCTTGAAATCCAACATTTTTGAAAGAGTCGCTGCAAAACATTCTTTATTGTCTTGACAGTAGTGAGCAGGTGCTTTAGTATCAGTTAAAATCTAAATATTTGAGACGAATTAAACGGACATGTCGAACTACAGCAATAAACCATCATAGACTAATAAATAAAGCTAGTAAATAAACATTTATTTTGGTGACATTAATAAAGAATATCTAATCTATCTCTCTAATAATAGTATGAGGTAGGGTGTTTTGATATAAATCAATTTCATCAATAAACCCTGAATTACCAAGTAAAAAGTACTTAAAAAACGAACATTTAAAACTATTTATTAGCTGCTAGCATGGCTAGCTAAACGACTTGTCATGACAGTTAGCTTGGATGCTAAGCTCAATTTAGCTGACTCACCTGGTTGTTTCCTGTCACTTTGCCGTTTCTTCTCACCATCAACTCGGCTGCTTGGTTAAACTTAACCTTTTAACAGTTAAAAATAAACTTTTATTATAGGATTAATTGCAGTTTTATGTTTTGGGTTCTCATCTCGGAGGGCGTGGCGAGGGCGGGTCCGATATGCCGATTGGCTCATTAACCTGTCACTCACACTACCTTCGATAAATAAACACTGTTAATTGATCCGAGTAACTTTATATCTTATACCCGTTATTCATGTTTTTTTTTTTTTTAACTAAATGACGAGAAACACAAAAACAGAAAACGTAATATTTAATGAATCAATCAGATCTCTATATTAATAATTTCCCTTGGGTTTAATTTAATTTATTTAAAAAGCATTTGGTGTATTTGTTCATCCTCTGTTATCCTCAGATAACTTATGTACTTTTCTCCCCGCATAAAAACACATTTAGTCAAATACACTCTAACAGAATACCTGAAAAAAACGTCTGTTGATGCACATCCTGACAAGTAGAATCCTGCACGGATCAAAACAAATAAACACTCAAATAAGACGGATACACAAACTCTGAAATGACAAACAAATACAACATATTCACTCATTCACTTTATCAATTACACATGATTTATTAACACACACACAAGTACACACAGAGAAAAATTCCAGCGAACACACGAGTACACACTGGTTCACACAAACACAAAGTTTCACTCATATAACAGTCAGTATAAGTGTATTATTCTCCACATGAATATGAAAATAATCTCCTCCAGGCTGAATGTACCCAGAGTAGTTCTCTTTCTGCAACTTCACTGACTCAATCCGTACAACGATGCTTTACTGCCATCTAGGCGCACATGCAGGCACTACAAGTACTTTGACCAAATAATACATTTGCAGCTCGTGTCTAATTTGCAGATTTATTGTATTTAATTTTCGTAAAACCAAAAGGTTAAACCCAATGTAAGTTTAGTTAATGACGATTTTGTTGTTTCTATGTTTTGGAGTTTGAGTCAAACAATTCTGTGTTTTCTATTTTATTAATTGTGAGTCAATATGCTAAATCTGACTTTGAAAAAGTTTAAAACATGGAGCCTGAATATTTGTATTGATCATGTTCCACGTGAAGATATTAGTCAACAGGTATTAACAGATAAATGTGTTTCTAACATCTCTGTGGTCTATAAATTGTTTGCCGGTACGACAATTAACAAAAAACAAACACAAATGATATCGACTTCAAGCCAACATGAGGCCAACAAGTCCAGTCGCAGAAAGAAATTCATTAACTGGGTAATACTTTTGATCAATTTACTCCTTATTAAATGTTATTAATCAGTCTATGTAGTATGTAGTAGATTTAAGTGTCTCTTAAATTGATGTTGGACTCATGTGTCTCATGTGAAAAACTCTCTTGATGGAAATATTGACATTAGAAAATGTGCTTAAGCCCCGCCCACTGAAAACACTTAATCTTTCTGGAGATTAAATCTCGTCTACCATGTGTCATCGATCTACCTCTAAAGGGCTTGTTGTGAGACTTACTGCATCCTGGAAAGAAAGACTACATTTAAAAAATGAGAGTGAGTCAATAGAGAGTTTTGTTTATTTTGAACATTAGTTTCCTTTTAATAATGATTCAAGACTTGCTAATATGCTTCTATTAACAACATTACTTATCAAAAGTGTAGCTATATTTAATGTGTACCTGCTACTTCCAGTGAGAGGAAACATTCTAGTTTGAGTTCTGTATTTTTAAGACCCTTTTTTTTTCAAACTCAGCTTTTGTGGGCCACGTTAAATGACCTCGATGACCAGGTTTGGCCCCTGGATGATGACCATTAAATGTTCTTTATTAAAGTTACCTGATATTGTTCGTCCCCTGTTTCCTCCTAAACGGCTGTGAGAGGATGTGTGATATCGCACCAGTCAACCGGGTCCAGTTTGATATTTTGGGGAGCAGGGAAGTATTTTGGGTGTGGGGTCGGGAAGGGGGTGCCGGGGCGGGGGTTGGGGGGTTTGGGGGGGGCGTCCTCAGGAGGCTACTGGGTCTCTCCCCTCAGGTCAGGTTACCTGGAGCAGCACCGAGCTAAACACTTCCATCTGGACTTCTCTGTGTTCTTCTCCACGTCTCAATGGTTTCCACATGCTGCACCAGCACACACACACACACACACACACACACACGCACACACACACACACACACACACACACACACACACAGCATGACAACACAAGAGTAACATGTGAACAACTACGCAACAGCAAGAAGAGCCGCAGGGTGAGAAGAGGAGGGAGCGAAGGGTGAAGGGAAAGAACCTTCAACCCCTTCTTTTTTTTCTCCCACTGCGGAGGTGCCCTTGAGCAACAACAACCGCCGCCCCCCCCTGCCAGCACCAGCACACACTGCAGCTGCTCACCGCTGAGCTCAGACAGAACCGAGGATTCCTCCTCATTTATACTCCAGAATGATTGGATCAGAACAAGAACCTGTGATGGACACGTTCGTCACACCTGGAGAGAGAGAGAACACAAGCTAAAGAAAGATGTTTCACACAGTAAGAGAGCAGGATCCAAGACCACACACACCCAAAGTCCGGTCCAAGGGCCATTTATAGGACTTGATTTGACTCACAATGGCCCTACGCCTTAGTCATGAATATGCTTGTCTCCACGGTTGTCAACAAGACACACAATTCTTAGATAAATAATCACCACTTCAGGTGATCTGAAGAGAGAGATATCACAAGAGTATTTGGCAACAAGCACTTTTCTGAATCAGCCTTTCGACAAACACACACACGCAAACACACAGTGTTTGGGGAATAAGCAGCAGAGCACTTGTCCGCCCCCTGCTGGCAGAGCAACACCTCACAGCGTCTGAGCTCTTATCTCTCATCAAACACTGATCAACGAGGACTCTGGTTCCCTGCAGGCGGTCGCACAGGAGCTGAGGTCTGCAGGGAGATGAACACACACACCTGGGACTCATGACAACACAACTTGTTTATTTCCTCCGTGGAGACAGATCTGACTTTTTAAAGAACCTGATGATCAATTTAATGTTTTTTTTTCTTATGGTTGAGAGAAGAGAAGCGAGGGATTGGAAAGAGGATGAAAACGACCAAAGAAAGTCTCGTTATCCACGTCAACCTCATTGCCGGGAAGAACATCAGCGCCACCTGGTGTCGAAGTTTAAAACTAGAATCCGAGCAGCAGAAGAGTGACGAGTTTATTGATCTGCAGTGCCATCTAGTGACGACTATCAAAACGTTTTTTCTCGAACTGAATAAAATAAAAATACATCTGAAGCAAAGCTACTAACCCGAGTAAGTTTATATTCTTATAATATTAATAATAACAAAGAATAAATTGAATAACTTGAAGTATATATGATTTTTTTTTTAATTATAAATCTCTCTCTTAGCTAGAAATACATAAATCATTTAACTTTTACATGTGTGGACTCACATGTTTTAGAAATGGAATTGCTGAGTAATAAAATAATAACTAAAGAAGAAAAATGCATATTCAAATAAAGAAAATTGAATTTTTACATCAAAACGACAGGTTAGGATGTTGGCTTTAGGATATATGTGTACTCTGTACTTTGAAAGATGTTCATAAAATGTTCAAGCAACACTTTATATTTTTATATTATTTTTTTCTGTGGTTTAATTGATTCACTTGTGTGCTTTTGTTTGAGTCTACGTGGGGAAAAGGTCAATAAAACTTGTGGTGAACCCAAATTAACTTTGTGGCCTGTGCAATATTTGGCTGAAGTTTTAATTCACATTGATATTCATGTGTATATCGTGATATAGACAAGAAGCCATGATCATCAACTGCACCTTAAAACATACAAAACTTAATGTTTAATAAAAGGAGTTTGATGGTAAACAGATGGTTTGAACCATCAAGGTGTATTTTTAAGGATGTTTGGTGAAGATCTTTCTGGTCAGATGACCCTTTTGATTATAAATAAACTATATTAGATACATGAATAAACCCTTAAGATGTATTTGAGTGTAATTATCAGACTTAAAACAGTTGGAACTTGAATTTATTGACAAAGTTGACAACAGAGGACGTAGAAAACTGACCACAGCACTGCAACACTTTCTAATACGGAATAAGGCCACTGGGAAGTAAAACCTGCTTTTAGGAACAAGGAGACGACTTGAGTGAGTCACAGCTACAGTCAGGATTCTTAACACTGCAGAACACCAGGTGTGTGTGTGTGTGTGTGTGTTTATGTTTGTGATCACAGAGACGACAAACACAATTCCACAGTTCAACATCTGAAATGTGTTTTCTTTTGAAGGTGGCAGTGGCTGCTGCTAGGTGGCGCTGTGAGCCATGTGCTTCTTCACTCGTCTGTGTTCCTGCCTTTCTGTCTGCCTGACCTCCCTCTCATCCTCCTCTTCTTCTTCTTCAGCACTGCTTCCAGAGATAGTCTATGGCGCTGCCACTACCTGTGTTTCACCACCAGAGGTCAGTAGCTGCATCAGACTCCCGGAGGTGGGACGGGTCGAACCTTCGGCCCAGTTGAAGAACAAACTGCAGAAGAGAGACAGTTTTAAACTTCAGCAGAGTAAAGAATAAACTTTGAGTATTTATATGTTTAAGCATTTAATTATTTTTTAAATAATTAATTTCATCATTTGATGATTTGAATAATTGAATTTTAAAAAGTAAATAATTTCTAAATTAATACACTTTTGAATACAGAGTTTGAGTTTACAATAACAATATTACAAAATACATTTTTTGAATATGATATTTAAAACATTTCTAGCCTTTCAAATTCAATATAAAATGTGGTTATAATAGCGCCCGGCTATTAAGAAAAATAAAGGACATTTTTTAAAAATCTTGTTGCAAATAGAACAACAAGCTGCTGCAGCGATGAGTTCACTGAGAGGGGGTGAGTTGTGGAGTGTTTATTGAATGAGAAACGAGTCTGAGGTTCATTTTAACAACATAGTGTTTGAGTCATAAAGTTCCAGTCCAGGAGAGGAAGTTTCTTAAACAGCTCCAATAGATCAAAGCTTGAACAACAGCCAACACACTCACTTTGCGATGAAGTCAAGCGGCGTCCAGGAGCCGAAATCCGCTTCAGGCATGAACTTCCTGTTCATGGGCGTATCCAAGGTAACCCTGTGCACAGAAGATAGAATCGGTGATGAGATGTCAGAAATGTGACTCATCATCGACTGAAGGAAAAAGGTGTTAGTTTGAGGATTTGATGTTTGTATTTTGAACAAAGTCAGAGAGACGAAGGTTTGTGGTAAAACTACAAGTCATAGATAATAAAGAGCAGATGTATGTGAGGAGGAGGAGGAGGAGGAGAAAGAGGGGGAGCCAGGTCGACCAAACACAGAGCAGGAGGAGGAAACTCCCCTAGACCGGACCTGACCGTCACTGTGATGCAGCACAAATAAAACTGAACCAGATGAACAATGATCCACCGGCTGCAGTTTCAAGGATGTGGACGTGGAGACAGAAATATGGAAGTTTATCAAAGTCATCGGAATATTGACACTTAAATAAAAGTGAGCATTTTAGTTTTTATTTTGGAAAAACGGAATACAATCATTTCTATATTGCAAGGTTGAATTGCAACTAGTGTTTCGTTTTTTAGTCAAATATATATATATATTTATTTTTACACCTAGAGTTTGATAATAGATTTTCTAAATTCATATTATTTTCTAACTAGCCTTTTAAATCCAATATAAAATGTTTTTATAATAGTGCCACCATGTTTGGCTAGTTAAGTACGATAAGTTAAGTACTCTTTTGGTATTGTCTTTGGCAATAAAATACCATTCATTCATTCATTCGTTCATTCGTTCCTTTGTTCGTTCATTCATTCATTCATTCATTCATTCATTCATTCATTCATTCATTGTCTACCGCTTCATCCCGGTGTCGGGGTCGCGGGGAGACTGAAGACTATCCCAGTATCATAGGGCGAGAGGCAGGGGACACCCTGGACAGGACGCCAGTCTGTCACAGGACACACAAAGACAGACAACCATTCACACAAACTCTCATACCTACGGTCAATTTCCCAATATTTATTTAATCATTGGAATTAGAATATCACACTATTTGGAATAAAAAAGCAATTATTGAATTCAATTATTCAAAAAAAGAACTCAATGCTGTTACTTTTAACAGCATTTCAATAAAAAAAGCAAGTTTTACCATTTGAAATATTAAGTTCAACTATTCAATATTCTGATAAACTTTCATACAGACCAAGAAGAGGACGACGGATGATGAGTGAGGACGAGAGGAAACGTAAAATAAAGCGTATATAGTGTATGGGAAGTAAACACACTTGACAACACGTTAAATCTGACCATAAAAACGTGTCACACTTACGGTAAAATGGCGACAGCAGCAGCTCCTGCCGGCATCCCGCTGTTCTTAGAAGCCAGACTCTTGCAGAGCTGGTGGACCGCAGCCTTGGCCATGCCGTACCCCACCATACCTGCAGGGGGCAGAGTTACAGTTAGCATCAGTGTAAGGTCTTCAATAGGTGTGAGAATCAATCTGGCGATACGATATACAAGGGCAAGAATACGATATGTTGTTATACAGTAGGATCAAGGATATATACGTAGTATTGTCGAGTACTTGACTCTGGTGTTGCAGAATTTACAGACCACATGACTCTTGACAAAGTAGTAACTGATTTCATTTGTTTTGAAACCAAAAAATGGCCAAAACATCAACTTTAAAGGCTGCAGGAGTCGACTGTATCCTCTCGTCCTCAGTCATTGGCTTTAAACGTTGCGACATAATGACTTCTGGCATCTAGTGGCTGGAAGTTTAATTGCAACAATGACAATAATAAACAAACTGAATATTTGCATGCTAATTGTAAGTAAAAAAAAAAAAAGTATTGTTTATTTAATACACATTTTACTGAAATCGAAACCTTTAATATATGATAAAAAAAAAAGATTTAAAAGGTCAATAATAATATCACTATAAATAATATTTTATTCAACTCTGGTAAACATCGATACGGTGTTGTGAGGAAAATAACAAGGTGTCATTAAAGTGTATTGATTTGGTCAACTGTGGACAATTTCAGTCAGGATTCAGATGGTGCCAGTCCTGAGTACAAGTGTGTCCACCATGTGTGGGACGACTTAACCACTTAAGTTAAGACCCTCAGATTCCTCAAATTCTTTGAAGGAAGGATCAAAGAGTCCAACGTGAGGAGATGAAACCACTTTTCCAGACGCATCTTCTAAAGTAGAGACTCACAGAGAAGGGGGCTAACAAAGGTGGGATTTTTAAAAAATAAAATTAATGATTAAATTAGACTTTGTGATGTAATTTAACCCGAATAAAGGTTTCTCTTCAAGAGGTTATCGTTCTACTGAAGCACAATCCAGGCTCAGTCCATCGGTCAGAGGGGCAGCAGGCTTAGACAAAGGATGACTCGGCAGTTTTCGGCTGCTGCATTATCTGTGCGTGTGTGTGTTTGTGTCTTTGTGTGTGTGTGTGTGTGTGTGTGGCGACAAAGCCACACGTCACCTCCGACAGCTGCTCAGGTAAAAGCATATTGAGATTTTATTAGGCTCTCCCATGAATTGTTAGAGGCTGAGAGCTGCATCCAGACGTCAAGATTCCTCGTGACGTCTTCAGACTCTTCGCTTAAGATGATCGTCTATGAAAGAATATGAAGATTCTTTTTGTCTGGAACTGTTTTGTTTTGTCCGAAAGCTGTTTTAATTGTTTTTAAAAGTTGATTCACCACAAAATAGCATTAGCTTACAAGACTTGAGATGTCAAGACACTTGTTCCAGTGAACTTTTCTCAACAAATAAAGCCTGTAAAGTAGTGAAAATCTGGCCAAAATAAACTCTATAGGCACCATTTTGTTGCGGAGAAACCAGTACCACTGCTGGGTCAGCGTTATGGCGTGTCATTGTTAATGTGTCGTCTGGCTCAGGAATGTCAGAAAACGGTGGAAGGTCTGTTTTTTGTGTTTTCCAACAGCGACGCTTCATCCGTGGCCCCACATTCCTCACCGGATGAACCGAGAAGGTATTTTAATCAGAACCTTTCAGACGTGTCGTGATGACACACGTCACTCAAAGCGTTGCATTTCTCTGATTAAATATGACAAATATATATGAATATTTGATGATACTAGACTAGAAGAGTAACCAGTTATAGTGGTTATTATTATTTATAAAATGCTGCTGCTGGACCACGAGTCACGTCTCCTGACCTTAAAAGGGCCTCGTGAGACGTCTTTCAAGAATATTTGAGGCGAACAAAGAGATTCTGGTGAGAGTGCGTCATGTGACTTTTGAATAATCCCCCGGCTGACGATCTGGTGATCGGTTTTTTTTCAATAACTAAACCCGCTTTGGTTTCCACTTTGACGATCAATCAGAGAATAAATGACTTTTATATTGACTATTAAAAGGCTAAAAATTAAAATACATACATTCAATTTAAAAAAGGAAGTTCATTTTTTCTTTAAATTTAAAAACATTCGATTTTTCTTAATAAGATCATTTTAACAATTTCAATATAAAAAAATATTTATAAATATTAATTGTTTAATTCGATAGTTAAAATATTTTAAAATGCTAAAAAAAAAAAAAGGTCAACAAACATATTAAAGTTTAAATTAAAAAAAAAATTATAATTCATAATGGCATGAATGATACTGTAGGTGGAGTCCCCGGGCAGTTCCGGGACATGCTCAAGAAAAAAAAATTTGTGTGGTGGAAATTGTTTCAAGAAACTCTGTGACCTCCAGTCGAATGAGCACGAATGAGGGTTTTTGTTTCTTAATGCACGACAGATAAACTCATCTTAAAAATATATATATACAGTATTTATCTTAATAATCTCAGTGGAGGAGGTTTCTGGGCCTCTTTACTTTGCCTGCTGCCCCTGCGACCTGATCTCAGATGAAAAGAAGAAGCTCTGGATCGACGGACAGATCGAAGCCTGTAACGAGTAATTTGACAGACTGACGCTGTAGATGAGTCTTCGGGGTTGAAATGAAACAGACGAGGTTAAATATTGATTTGTAACAAAACTCTAACCAACATGCGCCCCAGACTCACACACACAAACACACACACACACACACACACACACTCGAGATCTGCTGCTTCAAATCATATCGACTCTGAAATCTGTGCTCCAACGATCTGGTCGCCTGTGTTTCCTAATAACACGTCGTTTACGTCGACATGACGGTCGAGCAGAGACGAGATAAGCGAGTCAAAGTCTGTCGCCATGACGACGTACCTCCGGTCCCTGCCAGAGCCGCTTTGGCGCCGGCCAAGGTCAGGAGTCCGCCGGGCTTCAGGTGCAGGGAGGCCAGGTGGCCGGAGATGGTGGAGGTCCAGACGCTCTGCTTCCACATCAGGTCGCTGTTCTTGAACACATCTGTGGAGGGAAGGAAAAAAAAAAAAACGTTGGTCTCGTCCACACTTTTTAACATTTTAACGGTTTAGTTATTAGAGGAAAGACTTTTCTTCATGTCATTCATCTGCAACAAGTCCGTCATGGATCAGGTATGAGGTTGTTAGCATTGAATACACTGGAGCACGTTTTGTTTCTACACAAAAACAATTCCACAGAAATATGGCGGGGATGGGGGGGGGTCACTTGTTTGACCTCTGACCTTTGGAGCTGCAGCTTCCTCCGGCCCAGCCGCCGGCGACGCACAGGATGGCGTCGACCTTTTCCGCGCCAAGCACTTGGGCGACGTCGGACGTCACCTGAACAGAAATATGGTTATTTTCCATCAGATTCTTTTTTTTTTTTTTAAGTTGTAAATAGTATTTTATCAATAAAACCCCGACTTCCATGAACTCAGTAAATATCTTGAATCTGCATCAAAACTCATCAGGACCCTGTCTGCACTTTCTTCTTCACCTGTAATAGTTGTTTGTTTATCCTGTACTATCATTACTGAGTCATAACTCACAGGTTATTTACTAGTTAAATCAGTGTTCATTCATGTTTCAACGATGACGTCACAGCAGGAAGCGACACCTGTCTTGCGTCGTTCGAACAGGTAAGTTCGACGCTCACCTGTGCCGCCTGCTCCGCGAACGACTCCGTCATCTTGACGATCACGTTCTCGTTCGCGTTCTCGTTCGCGGCCATGTCGACGTTCGCGACCCACTGTGGGAAGAGACAGAACCGGGGTTAGAGCAAACAGGTGATGCTAGCATGCTAGCTGCTGGTTAGCATTAGCCGCCACACTCACCCATCCCTGGGCTTTGAAGTGCTGGACGCACCGGGAGCCCAGAGCGCCCTTCCCTCCGTACACGATCACCCGGTGAGCTGCCATGTCGACGCCGTGGAGAGCAGTGAGGGGAACCCGGGAGGAGAGAGAGGAGGAGCAGAGGAGAGGGGGAGAGAACCCGGAGGGAGGAGCGATGCAACAAGTTGGAGCTAATGCTGCGTTCACGGACATCACGTACGAATTCAATTCAGCGCTGAACTCTAGTTACGACGATAATATAAAAAATGTGTCTAAAGTTAAATTTAGTCAAATAGCTTATAAGAAACAACATATAGTAATTAAAAGTTTATTTGGCATTTCATTCGACACCCCTTTTTTCTAACCACATTTAGTAAATTTGAGTTAATTTACGTGTGTCTTAAATATATTTTAAACCTCTATTGTATCATCAGTGTCTGTTTGTACGAAACTCTCTTTTCATTTAAATATTTGTCTGATCCAGCCTTACACCCCAGCTCGGGCTCTGAGGTCTGTGGATCAGAATCTACTGATGGTTCCTGAACACGGTTCAGGACCAGAGGAGAAAAATCCTTCCAGACTGTTGCTCCTAAGCTTTGGAACGATCTTCCTCTCTCTTTGCGCTTGATGGATCTACTGACTCCTTTAAGAAACATCTTAAGACGTTTCTATTTGTTCAGGCTTTTCCTTGATTTTCTGGAACTCCTGTTGTGTTATCAGTTTTATCTTTACCTTTAAAATATATACTTTATTGAATATTGTTTTGATTGTTCAAGCGCTTTGTGACCCTGGTCTGGAAAAGCGCTATATAAATAAAAATTACTTACCTACTTACATTACAAAATGTGATTAAGCCCCGCCCACTGTAAAAAAAAAAAAAGAAGCTTTTTCTGGAGATTAAATCTTGTTTACCATAACCACACCCACTCTGCTGTGATTAGTCATACATCGAGGTTTGTTAGAAACACGTCATCAATCCCGGAAGTCCACCTCCAAGGGCCTCGTTGTATAAACAAAGTGGGCCGTGATCACAGCTGTCTGGAGGAGGAGTGAAGACATTATTACGTCATAATAGGATCTCTCCTTCGTCCATATTTCAGACGGGGGAGAACTTTATAAAGTAATAAGTTCAAAACATGGTCATGATGAGAGACTTACTGCATCTTGGAGAGGAAGACTTCAATATTTGAAACATGTGAGTGAGTCAGGAGAGTTGGAGGTTCAAATTTCCCTTCAAACATACAAACACAATTTACTAGGGCATGCAGTACATATATTGAAAATAATAACAATTAAAGTAATAAATACAAAAACACATACGTAAAATAATAATTAAGCAAAATAATAAGTACGTTTTATTTGTAAAGCGCCTTCACAGACCAGGGTCTCAAGCCGCTTAAAACATTACTACACTGTGGGTATTTTTTAATATTTATTAATTAATTAATTTATTATTATTGATTTATTTTTAAATATTAACACGTTTTGTATATTTATTTTCTTTGAGGGGTGTGGAAAATAAAAAGATTCGATTTTTTTTTTTTTAATCCTGTGTTTTTCTTATGTGTGGCCTTTTAGAGTTTTTAAATGTGTAGGTATTTTTAAATGTGTATTGCTTTTGATTGTTCAAGCGCTTTGTGAGCCTGGTCTAGAAGGGCACTTTACAAATAACCGTTACTTACAACGATAAACACTAATAAAACATAATTTAAAACAAATGCACACAGACTGAAGTACAGAAATTGAGGGCAGGGGGAGTTAAAATACTAATTTCAAACGTTATATATTGTTATTTAAATTGTCATAACATTACCTGAAGCTCAAATCTCTACATTCAAACTTCAACGATGTCAGCAAATGATGACTGAATACTTTTTAATGAATAATAATAATAATTTAAAAAAAAAAGCATCTGTAAAGAAATACAATAGATGACTGCTAAAAAAAAGAGTTAAATGATGCCATCTGGCGGCCAAAAATAACATCACACCCCACGAATGTCCAAAAGCCAAAGTCCATCCAAATTGATGAGGGGAGGAGGTGGTTGCGTGACGTCATTGTTGCTCTATTGATTTATCAAGAGACCTACAGTGTAGTTGGAGAGAAACACAATACAGGCAAACCATTTTTTTCAACTTCTGGGTGAATAAAGGCAAATGGAATATATGTCATATTTCTCCATTTTCTTTTATAAAAATTAAAATTATAGATCAGTTGGCATCACATTTTTGAGATACAACAACCACCAATGAAATTCAGAGGCTACAACATTCTTTGTACACTTGTTTGGCCTCATTGAAGAGTCTCCGATCTGACACTGTAAACATACAACGTTCTGGTCAGTACAGACCAATGCCAGGCCTATTCATCAAGAGACAATATGTAGTTTATTTTCTTTTAAGCCTTGTTGAGTAAAAGTAATTAAGTTCACGACCTTAATGAGTCGTGTCAAAATCCTGTTTGTACTGGAGAATAAAGGTGTGATGGTTCTGTGACATCACACAGACTGTGATTTCAAGGCCCCGTCACTTTGATTTACATGTGCCAGCTTTGTAGAAGCGCTTGTGCCAGAAAGTAATATAAACCATCAAAACCTATGTTGCCTAAAGTGTTTGGCTGTAGAAATGTTAGACACAGCAGTGAGACGGGAGTCAACCAACGGACTTTGGAACCTGATAGATCGTAGTCATAGAGAAGAGAACGAAGCCTGTGCGAAACATTATCAACCACAGTAACATCCAAAGCAGAGTGATTGACAGAAACTTCACCAACACAGATGCACTCATAAGATTAACCATGGAGCCGAATCATGAAAAAAAACCTTCGTCCTCTGGTCTTGCTCAGCAACCTGAACAAAGTCTTGAGACTCTGGTGCTCACCGGAACAGCGCAAACTCGCATCCAATGTGACGTGTCTCCTGAACCCGAAGAACCCCTTTTACCCTCTAGTATTGTGGAGAACCAGGACCTTCCAGCTGGTGTCCACCTTGTCTCCTCTGATATTGTGGGCAACATAAACCTACAACATTGTTTTTGTGGCTCTGTGGATCACCCTGACCAACCCCACCCTTCAACTTCTACGTTCACCCGATTTGATGGCCCTGACTCTCACTTTCCAAGTGATGTGTTGCCTGTGTTTGCTGGTGTTACGTCAAACCTTGACCTTCCGTTCGATGGATCATCTGGTTTTGTGGCCCACACTTATCACCAAAGTGAGGTGTCCTGTGTGAGCACTGGTTTTGTAGAGGCCCCTGACAGCGTTGAACCTGAGGAACTGCCCTTATTCTTTGGTCTTCTGGACCTTCCAACAGAAGTACCTTTCATATCAACTGGTCTCATGGGGCAACCTGACTGTCCTGAACTTAATGAATCCCCTTTATCACCAGGTTTTGTGCAACAGGACCTACCAACTGATGTGCCCCCTTCTGGTCTTCAGTGGGATGTGTCCCATGGGAGTTCTGTTTATATGGAGCACCCTGATCAACAGAGCACTACCACTCCTTTGCTTTCCAGATTTAAGGTTAACAATTATCACCCAAGTAAGGTGTCTTCTAGTCCCGTTGGGTTTCTTGACCCTACCAGTGCTGTACACCATTTATCGTCTCATCCAGATATCTGGACTGATACCAAGGAGCACTTTGACTTTCCCAGCGATGAGTCCCATTCATCCAATGAGTTTGTGGGGCGTCCTTGTACCCCCGGCGATGTGTCGCTTGGATCCATCAGTCAGGAATCACAAAGCCCAGAAGAAGAGATAGACTCTCTTAGCGCTGACGTGGCCAACATCACGCTCAAAGTGGAAGACTTGATAGACTCCAGTCAGGAGGTGGATGATGATACTCTGGAGAGGAAGTTTGATGAGTTGTGTGATAAGGTCCAGAGGCTGCATCAGCTGTTGGACACACAGCAGGGAAATGAAACCCATTCCAGCCATAAAACCGCTTTAGACTCTCGAGACCAAGGTGACGTGAAGGACCATACCAGTGGCCTTCTGAAGATAGAGATGGAGATGGCCATGCTGAGGAGAAACACCTCCACCAAACAGGAATCTCTTTATAGTGAGTTGGAAAGACTCAAAGTCAATCAAATTATTTGTGAGGAGAATTTATCAGTCCAGCTGGAGGAAGAAAAAGAGAAAACCTCAGGAATCTGTCGGGAACTAGAGAAGATCACCGCCTCACTTCAGGAACTGGAGCTGAAGTGTCAGTCCCTGGAGATACAGAATGTGCGTCTTCAAAAGACTCTTGAATTAGAAACAGCCTCTAATAAAGAAAGACTACTCAGCGAACTGGAATCCCTCCAGTCCTTGAAGCTGGAGAAGGAAGTCCTTCTTCAGAAGATGGCAGAAGACATCGTGGTTCTGCAGAGAAAAGCGGCGGCTCAGCAGGAGTCGCTGCGCAAACAGGTGGACAACCTCAGGAAGGCTCAGCATCTCAACAACGAGAGTTTCAAAAGTGAGCTCCAGATAGAGAGAGACCAGACTTCCTCTCTAATGGAGGAGTTGGAGAAGGTCAAGACCACGCAGCAGGAGCTTCTGCTCAAGTGTGAGTCAGTGGAACAGCTGGTGACAGACCTTCAGCTGAAACTTGATACCGAAATCCAATCTTGCGAGGAGAGACTGTACGGCGACATCAGAGAGCTTCGGGCTCTGAGGACAGAGACAGAAGTTCTACGCCGACAAATGACAGAAGAGAAGGTGGCGCTGCAGAGCAACTCCATCGTGACTCAGAACTGTCTTCTGAGAGAGCTGGAGGAGCTGAAGGAAGCCAAGATCATCAGCCAGGAGAAGCTTATATTGGAGCTCCAGTGTGAGAGAGAGAAGAACCTGCTCCTCAGCCAGGAACTCATGAAGGTGTCCTATCTGAACCAGGAGCTCAACTTCAAGAGCGAGGTTGCCGAGAAAAAAACTTCTCTTCTGCAGGAGAAAATCGACCTGAAGGTCAAAGGTTGGGCTGAAAGATTCCAGATGAGTCAGCTACAGTTGCAAGCATGGACGACCAAGAAGGAAGCCGTCCTCCAGAAGATGGTGGACGAGATGGTGGTCCTGCAGAAGGACGCCGCGATGCAGCAGCAGTCCCTCCTCAAAGACGTGGACATGTTGAGGGAGAAACACATTTTCAACCAGCAGAAATATAAAGTGGAGCTGCAGGCGGAGAAGGAGAAAAATGCCTTTCTGAAGGAGGAGCTGAGGAACATGACAACGGCGCACCAGGAGCTCATCGTCAAGTGTGGACAGAGTCAACAGTTGGCGGCGTCACACCAGCAGCAGCTGGACACGATGGTGAAGAAGCAGGCCAAGACGGTCAAAGACAACAGCGAGTTGATTCAGTCGCTGAGGATCGAGAAGGGAGCACTGCGTCAGAAGATGATAGACAAGATGGCCGCCCTGCAGAAGGAAGCCACCTACAAGGAGAAGTCTCTCCTGCTCAAGCTAGAAGATCTGAAGAACGGCCAGCTCTTCTCATTGGCTCACAATGAGACCGCGGTGGACACCAACAGTCCACCGCACCAGGAGCAGAAGGTCAAGCGCCAGGCGCTCGAACAAAAAGTGCTAATGCTTCAGAACAAACTGGAGATGGAGAAGATGTCCCACACCGAACGAGTGGAGCACAACAAACAGGTCATCCAGGCGTCACTCGCAGAGAAGGAGATGCTTCAGCGTAAAGTGGCTCAAAACAACCTGCAGCAGACAGAAGCTGCGAAGCGGCGCGAGGCTCTCCTGAAGGAACTGGAGGGACTGAAGAGTCTGGTGGAGGCCGACCGCCGTCTTTGCCTGGACTTCCCTTGTTTCCACAGAGACTTGAGCTTCGACGCGCAGGAGAGGTCGTTTGAATCCGGGTCCACGCCGGAGAGGAGCGACACCTCAGAAAGTCCAGAGTCCGACGGGGAGACCCGGGGCGCCTCGGAGAAAAGGAACCACGCGAGACTGAAGGAGTTCACCGGCCTGTTTTCTACGAAAGAGGAACTGATACTGATCTGATGCCGTGTGACGAAGACGGAGCTTGTACAGAGCATTTAGTTGCAGATCGTAATGGTTTTGATGTGCGGAGGGAAAGAAGAGGAGGGTGAAGACTGTGGATAATAAAAAGTCTCATCAAAAGCATAACTGACTTTTATTTCTCACGCTTTTTCATGTTTGTGTTGCAATTGCATTTATCTCATTATTAAGAAACACCGCAGCTAAAGTAACAATTAAATCCTGTGAGATCCCGGCGACAACTGAGGACGGGAGGATACAGTCGACTCCAACAGCTTTTGAAGCTGATGTTTGGACATATTTTGTTTTCAAAACAACAGTTACGTCTTCGTCGTGTGAGTCATGTGGTCTGTAAATGCTCCAACAATACTACAAATATATTCATTATATAATTATTTCTACAGTATCACAATATATTACATCATGTCCCCTGTATTAAGATGATAAGTATCGTATGGCCAGATTGTTACCAATACACACCTCTACTGATGATGTCATAGCCTCTTTTTCTCCTGAAAGTCATCACGGAACAACCACTGTTGCTGTAGGTGTTGTTGAGCTTATAGAAAATGTGAAGACAAAATCCAATTTTTTTTAAATTTAAATAAACGACCGTGGTCGGGCAAGATGAGCCTCCAGATGTTGAAGAACGTAGGATCGGGAGATGTGAGGTGAATGAGTTCAAACGGGTTCTTGGAAGAATCAATATTTTTGCGATGTGATGAGATAAATGATTTCCTTCCCTGACTGAGCGCTCGCTGCTGCTGCTGCTGCTGCTGCTGCTGCAGGCCTGATAACGCCGCGCCGCGTCCGCCGCTTTAATCTCTGCACCTTTATTGGATATCAAAAAAAAAAAACCGACCCGCACGGCTCCTGTGTTCAGGCCCGACACGTCACTCTCGCCTGGAGAAGACACTCTCAAAACGGCGTGTTCTCTGCTGAGGAATTCAACTCAAATCTCGAGCTCATTGAAGAGCAGGAGAGGATAGACAGCTGACAGGAAAGCTGAGACGACAGTGAATCAACCGTTTCCCAGAAGGAATTAGATAACTAGTGACGCGTGACGGACAGCTGGACCAGACATGACATCTGTTGACAAACTTTAGGTTCATCTTTTTCATTTGGAAAAGGCACAAAAGGGTCAATAAATTACTTTGTACAAACCAACAGACAGTCACTCTCTTCTTCTAAAGTTAAAGTAATAACCTCGTATTTTGATCCTTGCTTTTAATGGGAAATTAATCTAGTTTGCCATAACCACGCTCACTCTGCTGCGATTGGTCAAACATCAAGGTTTGTCACCACACGTCATCATTCCCGGAAGTCTCCACCTCCATGGGACTCGTTGTATAAACGAAGCAGGGGCGTGATTTCAGCTGGCTGGACGAGGAGTAGCGCCATTTTTATGGACTCTGCTCTCGTAACCTCTCGTTCGCCGAGATTTCAGAACTTTATAAAGTAATAAGTTCAAAACATGGTCATGATGAGAGACTTACTGCAGAAAGACTTCAACATTTGAAACATGTGAGTGAGTTTCATATTAGTTGCCCTTTAAGAACCGAGTCAGAAAAAGAGAAAACGTACATACATAGTCATAATTGGATCAAAAAAACTTCTTCCCACGCGCCACATCCCAACTCTCAACCACTAGAGGGCGCCATAACCGCGGACCTCCACAAGCATCAGAGCATCAGAGACGACGTGTGTTCTTGAAATTCAATTCGCAAATGTCAGGTTGTGGTCACTTTAATAACATCTCACATCTCTCTATTTTCAGACTTGACCTGGCACCATCTTCTGCTCCTCGGTAGGTGCAGCTTGTGAAAGGACCATCACACCTCAGCACACTGATGGTTCCCCCTTAGTTTCATTGTATTGCACATGAATAAATCAACATACAGCACATTATGTACATGATAACTGGTGCTGAAGATTGTATTTTACTGTTAGAAAAAGGCTGATTATATCATAATATAACTTACACCTGATTACAATTATTGATAGTGGTCACCTAAAACTACTTTAATTTGTCGAATTAAATCAAATAATATTTTGTGTTTAGTTAAGCATGATGTCAAAGAACATTTTCTTACTCATTTCTGACTAATTTCCTATACATTGCTCCACCTATATGGCAACTAAAACATTAAGAGGTTCAAAGCAAAAATAGAAATATGAAAAATTACTAGAAAAAAAACATGAGCCAATTGAATTTGAGCAATTCTTATGACGATTGGATGATTATGTGTCAAACACCCTCCCTTTGCACATGATGTGTCAACAGAAGCTTGAAGCACCAGCGATGGATAAGACACAAAAAGGTAATTTCAAAAGATTTTGACAAAGAGAAAAGTACATTGAAGTATGAGTTTCATCAGAATAAAACATTAAATGGTTGATTAGAATATTGAAACTTTTAATTTTTTTTTAATTAAAACGTTGTAATTGATTTAATTTAACAATGTGTACAGATTAAAAGGTGTATTTTTTTGGCATTATTATAAAAACAATTTTATATTGAAGTAAAAATGCTACGAATAAAAACATATTGAATTTAGAAATTGTATTTTTGAATCATTGTAATAAGAATATCAAACTTATTTTGCATTCATTTTGAAAATATTACATTTTTAAAATTCAATTCATTAAAAAATAATTCAACCTTTTAATATACAAATGATTGAATTCAATTATTTAAAAAATAATACAATGCTTAAAAAGAAATTAAATAAATCAATTAAAAGTTTGCACATTTGAAATAGATAATACATTCAAACATTCAATATTCGTATACAGTTTCATAGAAAAGTTGCTGTGTTAAGATGTATTTAGTCAAGATTTATTCAGACTAAGGCAATAATTATTTTCTCAGAGGTCATGTGACCTTTCTCTACTAAGAAAAAAAACCAGACAAAAACAGTTTTCTTGGTGTATCGTAAACAAACGCACCCCAGCCGGGCGGAGTGAAGAAATGAGAGACATCCCAGCAGATGTGTGTTCAAAATAGGCTTCGGCCCTTCTGGTCCCCGGACCCTTGATGGATCTACCTGCTGACACACACCACTCTCCGTCACCTGCCGTGAGAAACACACTTGACTCAAGCTTGATCTCTTGAGTCGTTTTAAACACACTTTCACTTTCTCCCTGCCGTGCACACACACACACACACACACTCAGATCATGTATCGCACACAAATGCATGTGATTAGTGAGTCAGGGTTGACGGTTACAAGTTCCTTGGCATCTGGATGGCAACATGAACCCTCAACACACACACCCAGCTGTCACTAATTTTTGGAGCTCAATGTGGGAATATCAGTATCAGTGTGACGGGGCGGCAGTCGAGACGTGTCTCCAGATGAATTGACGTTTTATTTCGCGGCAGAAAAACAACGGGAAAATACACTTGTTGTGAGAGGATTAACATCAAAGGTAATTGATCGTGTGTGTGTGAGAGAGAGAGTGAAATAGAGAGAGAGAGAGAGAGAAAACATGAGTTTGAAAATCACATCCAAACCCCGGACACTGGCTGAAATACAGTTTTTTTCTGAATCCTGGAAAAAAAGGAGGAGAGCGTTCAACAATAAATATTTGTTTGCGTGACTGTATGAATGTGTGTGTGTGTCAATATGAGTGTGTACGCGGGTGTGTAGATGTGTTTGTGTGCGTGTGTGAAATTGATCATTGTAGTAATATGAGAGCAACTCAGTCATCAAACTGATGATTTGCAACAGCTGCTGCTGCCATGACAACCCAAGAAATCAACAGACAGTGCCAAAGATGCTCCCCCTCTCTCTCTCTCTCTCTCTCTCTCTCTCTCTATCTTCCCCTCCACGCCCTCTCTCTATCTGACCAGCTATGTTATCACTGACCACAGCAGATGGCGAGGGTCGGTTATAAACAAAGTCAATCAGATCAGATTGATCTTCGCCGAAGATTTTCAACAACATGAAGTCACTGGAGTCGCTTTGACTTTCAGGGCCATTTCTCAGGCAGATCTTACCTTAGCCTTATTACAACTGTATTATTCAACCAGAGAAAGTAAAATACAAAACATTTACTTAGAATAAAATTAATAAAATGTTTAGAAAGTTCCAAGCTTGAGATCAGAGATTGTATGTCCTGTCAGTCGGAGAAGAAGTTCTCAACTTTGTGTTGAATTGATTGAAGATTTTATTTTTGAAACTTATGAATGAAACGACTCGTGGTGTTAATGATGTAACTGTTCACATGTGGCCCCGTCATAAGCAGCCCTCCTCCAACAAAGCTTTGACGCCCCAGTGTCTCCCCTCAGCAAAAACTAGTGTAATTGAAGTTCATTTTATCAACAAGTATATGTACAGCAACGTTGGTTCACCTGGCGAACATCTGAGAGCTTTACGGATGGTCCAGAGAAAACGTGCTGACATCGACTCATGCCAGGAGCAGACTCTTAACGCATCACCTCTAATTGGCCTGATAGTCGACAGCTGTGGATCCTGCTAAGCGACGCCCTCACCGACCGTCAAAAGAGCGACGAAACACACTTTACAAAATAAAAGCCCTTGGAAGGGGAACGTGACTATACTAAGGTATATTTTGATACTTCTTCTGACCAAATTGGAAGATTTTAAGTTTACTTAAGGTACAATATTCTCTCTAATGCTAATGTACTAGTCAATACTTATAATATTGGCCAAAACAGACTCTCGCAGGACACAAACCGGCAACCTTCAAGTTCCCGGGCATATACTCTGACCACTAACTAACACCTGTAGATGATGATGTTTGGATGTGGTTCACGTATTCTTGTCGCAATAAATGTATTGAGCATCAAAACGCAAGACAGACAAGAACACATTCATGTTTCCAAATGGTATAATGTACATTTACAAAACACTATTGTCAAACCCTTATGAAAGAACTTCATCCAGAAAGTGAAATGTTTTTATCTTTTGTGTGTATGTCTTTAAGGTACATGAAGGTAATACAAATGTGAAGACATACTATTTGTTATAAACCTGAACTACAGCACTGCATGATTAACATGTAGGTATATAATTGTGGTAATACCTCAAAGCAAAGGTATGTAACCAACAATAACACTAACATCCACCCATCATCCCATAATCCTTTGCACAGTTTCTTCTGGATCACCACAATAATAGAGTCGACCGGAGAAAAAAAGGATATTATGATCTACTGGAAGTACATTTAATGTATGTATTCTATAGTACAAGTATACATCAGTGTACTTTTTTAATATAGTATGTCAAAAGTGAACTTTAAGTATACTACTTCAATTTTAAAGTAACCTCATAGTACACCTGAATATACTTACTTCATTATATTTTGCTAAGACACAAGGTTTCCTCATCCTACTGGTGATTAGTGTCTGACTGATATTTTCATCGGAATACTATGAAACAGAAACAAGACTTAAACAATGAAAAGCAGTTTCTGTCTTCGTCGTGACAGCTTCATTAAATTATTGATCCGACCAACACTGACCGCCTCAATTAAATCCAAACACAAAGTCATAGAAAACTAAGTTTAACCTGAAATTAAGTTTTCAATTTCCATTAAACCACATTTAAACACATGTGTTCTTCTACACTCAGCTGGACCCTGCAGGATGTCAGGATGTCTCCTCTCATCCCCCTCGCCGGCACAGATCTCTTCAAGCGCCTCACCCCGTCCTCGCTGCAGGAGGCCCAGCGACGCTATGACGCCGAGCAAGAGCAGCTTCGGATACGAAAAGAGAAAAACATCGAGGTACGACGTCGTGTCATTGCATCCAGACTGTAGCTGTCACTCTTAATCCTGAGTAGAATGAACGACAGGTGGATGAAGAACATCTTCCTCGACCCGACACTGACTTAGAGGCTGGTAAAACCCTCCCCTTTATATATGGGGAACCGCCATCTGAGCTGCTCAACGTCCCATTAGAAGAGCTGGACCCGTTCTACCAGACTCAGAAGGTCGGTTCAATCGTCTCACTTGTCACTGGTTTGCTGACGTTCTCTCCCTGCAGACCTTCATCCTCATCAGCAAAGGCAACGTCATCTATCGCTTTAATACAGATCCCGCATGTTACCTGTTGAGTCCACTTAGCCCTCTTCGGATCTTCTCCATCAGGGTCCTCATCCACTCATATCCTTCCTGGTGCTGCTCTGTGATTCTCACTTTCGCTGAAAACGCACAACCTCACAATAATGTTCCTTAAAGTCTAAACTCTGTTCAGCTTGTTCATCATGCTCAC
The DNA here is from genome assembly GCF_982586985.1 of Callionymus lyra. Taxonomy (NCBI): domain Eukaryota; kingdom Metazoa; phylum Chordata; class Actinopteri; order Syngnathiformes; family Callionymidae; genus Callionymus; species Callionymus lyra. Next base: position 19,294,222 of record NC_141826.1, read on the forward strand.
CATTCTGACCAACTGTGCGTTCATGACCATGAGTGACCCTCCAGCCTGGAGCAAGACCGTGGAGTGAGTTGATAATATTTGACTGACCCCGAAACCAAAAAAATCCAATTGAGAAAATGAGTGTGTAAAGAATGTCAATGTCTGTTTAGATGGGTCTTCACGGGCATCTACACTTTTGAAGCCACCATCAAGGTTCTGTCTCGGGGCTTCTGTGTTGGATCGTTTACCTTCCTACGAGATCCGTGGAACTGGCTGGACTTTATGGTCATCAGCATGGCGTAATACATCTCAATGATCATGTTGAGGGGTCTGTGACAAGACTATGCATAGCAGAGTAGTTACATTTTATACTTTCAAATTCAAAAGCATTTTTTTAACAACCTTTATTTGAACTTTACAACTGAACATGTGGGGGTGCAATCCCTCAGAACAACCTTAGAATTTGTGACCTGAACATCGCCCATGCCGCCCAGGCAAACAATCACAGCAGGTGATCACTTTTGACATAGAAATATAGACCTAAAATTTAAATACAGTATTGTTCAACGGTGTCGATAAATAGAGCAGTGCGTAGAAAGGCATCATGGGAGTTTACGTTTTGTTGGTGCAGTGATTCGAGCATTCCACTAAGTTTTGTGTCTTTTTTTATCCCTTGTGTTGCCTCTTGGGTCAAGATGAACAACCTCGGGGTTACTTAAGGTGTCTACGACAACCTTTGTTTTCTGGCCACCGGGTCACCTTGACCCAGAGATAACGAAAGGATTAAGTTTATCTGCTGTTTAAATAAATTGAATGTTTTTAGCAGTTTTAAAAATACAATATACATCAACGGCCAGAAGTTAAACCAGGATATTGCAAGTGACAACTGTATACATCCCCGGAGTTGGTTCTGTAGAATCCAAACTGTAAACAAGTGAAAAAGTATTTCTAAAAACGTCATGTCACAGACCCTTTGAGAGTTCACATGTGATGGTATGACGACTGAAATCTTGTTTTCCGTTTAATAGATATCTGACAGAGTTTGTAGATTTGGGAAATGTTTCCGCTTTGAGAACCTTCCGAGTTCTCCGGGCATTGAAAACCATCACAGTTATTCCAGGTCAGATAAATTTGGGTTATTTTTCTTCATCTGTGGAACCACTGTGCACCACCATACACGATGTGAAATATTTGAACCCACGCTTTTCAATCGCAGGCTTGAAGACCATTGTTGGAGCTCTGATCCAGTCGGTGAAGAAGTTGGCAGACGTCATGATCCTCACAGTCTTCTGCCTCTGCGTCTTCGCGCTGGTCGCTCTTCAGCTCTTCATGGGGAACCTTCGCCAAAAATGTGTCTTAATGATGACTAACCAGACGGTGACCTTTAACCTCAGCGTCGATACCAACCACAGCGGCATCGACGGAGGTTTTGATTACCAGGCGTACATCAACAACCCTTGTAAGATCTAAAGCATCAAGGTCAGTTTGCTGTGATGATGATGATGATGATGATGAAGATGCTCTCTTCCAGTGAACCACTATTACTTTCCAGGAAATATTGACGCTTTGTTGTGCGGAAACAGCTCTGATGCAGGGTGAGTTCGATGTTCTATCCTGATAATGACAGAAGATAATTGAGTTTTGCTCTGATGTCATCAGGCGCTGTCCAGATGGTTACGTCTGTCTAAAGGCAGGGGAAAACCCAAACTATGGCTACACCAACTACGACTCTTTTGGTGCTGCTTACCTGGCTTCTTTCAGACTGATGACCCAAGATTTCTGGGAGAACCTCTTCCAGCTGGTCTGTGAAACCTCTTCGTCCGTTTATCGGGTCGAACTAAACACTCACTCCTTCGTAGACCCTGCGTGCAGCTGGCAAGACGTACATGATCTTCTTCGTGGTGGTCATATTTCTGGGCTCCTTCTACCTCATAAACCTAATCCTGGCGGTGGTGGCCATGGCCTACGCCGAGCAGAACCAGGCCACCAAGGAAGAAGCCAAACAAAAGGAGGAGGAATACGCTCAGATTCTAGAGACCTTGAGGCTGAGGGAACAGGTGAGCCTCAGAAAACTCTTTCATTCTGAAAAATGTATTGTGTTTTTGTGTATCTGCAGGAGAGTTCCGCAACCAAAATACAAAGTGAACAAACTTCCAAAGAAGGTACACATTTTTAGATGAAGAAATATATAAGAGGTATACACAAACTCCCAACAGTCTGGTTGACACCGATGTTTCAGAGTTTGACGAAGAGCAGCGTCCGTGTTCCCCGTGCTGGTACGTGTTCGCTGAGATCTTCCTGAAGTGGGACTGTTGCAGCTGCTGGCGATGGACCAAAGCAAGACTGCTGATCGTTGTCATGGACCCGTTCTTTGACCTCGCCATCACCACCTGCATCATCCTCAACACCGTGTTCATGGCCATGGAACATTACCCCATGACAGCAGAGTTCGAAGAGATGCTGAGTGTCGGGAACCTGGTCAGGTTTTGCACCCACTGTAGAACCAAGTATCCACTCTTGGTGTAAAACGGTTCGAGCTTCTCTGATGACTCAGTATTGTTTACTCTTGTTCAGGTCTTTACGGGAATCTTCGTCGCTGAAATGGTTTTAAAACTTCTGGCCATGGATCCCTACTATTACTTCCAGGTCTGTTTATCCAACCTGTATTATTATATCTTCCATTTGTTTTCGTGAGGGATTCATTTGTTGTCATGGTAACAGGTGGGCTGGAACATATTCGATTCCATCATTGTCACCATGAGCCTGGTAGAACTTGGTTTGGCAAATGTCCAAGGCCTGTCGGTCCTGCGCTCCTTCAGACTGGTCAGTTTGTTACTCACCCCGAAATATTTTGCTGATTTTCAAGAACAATCGACGGTGTCTTCATTTACTCTTTTCCGATGTTGTTGTTTTTGATAAAGTCTTCTCCCCCGAGAAACCTCCCACAGCCTGTTCTTCTGTCTTCCCTCCAGATGCGAGTCTTCAAGCTGGCCAAGTCCTGGCCGACACTCAACATGTTGATCAAGATCATCGGGAACTCAGTGGGAGCTCTGGGGAACCTGACTCTGGTTCTGGCCATCATCGTTTTCATCTTCGCCGTCGTTGGCATGCAGCTCTTTGGAAAGAGCTACAAAGACTGCGTGTGCCGCATCTCGGAGGACTGCCAGCTTCCTCGCTGGCACATGAACGACTTCTTTCACGCCTTCCTGATCATCTTCAGGGTTTTGTGTGGAGAGTGGATCGAGACCATGTGGGACTGCATGGAGGTGGCAGGTCAGGCCATGTGTCTGATTGTCTTCATGATGGTCCTGGTCATAGGGAACCTGGTGGTAAGCACTTAAGCCTTGACAAAAATACATATGAAGTGACAAATGTTCAGTTTTCAGTATCTGAAAGTGTCTGAGACACATTGATGAACCAAACACATATTTTAATTAAATAATTGTATGTCGTCCACATAGATAGTTCTGTTGACTAGTTACATATATTTGTTTATATTTGTTGTCAAGGAACATTATCAAAGGAAGATAGGAAGACATTGCACCAAAATGTTTCAAACAATCAAAGAAACAATGTATTTTACAATTCAATGAAGTTCAATCAACACAAAACATGTAACAAACTAATTTCCACAAGAGTCTATCTCACAGTCCAAATCACAAATAATCAAAATAACTCAAAAGAATGCAGTCCAGAAAATGCACAAACCACTAAAACCAAAGAACAAAGAGAGCTGACGAAAAGAGCCAGGAGAGGTCCAAAGAATCCAGGAAATCACAAGTTCATTTTTACCTTTTAGTGTTTTGTCCATATGTGGGAGTCTTAATGGCTTTTTTGAACGGTAGGTTTTTGAACAGTTTTTTTCAACTTGTTGAATCACGAAACGGCAACTACCAATCTTCTGCATCACGAAGACCTTTATTTATTATTTGATTTCTTTTGAACACAGAATAAAACCTGTATTTTTTTCTTTCAAATGACCAATGCACCTTAAGAGGTCCATGTATAGTCCCTAATTGCGGTCATTTATTTGCCCCCCAAGACATCCTTAAAAATCCATCAGCCTTCATGTTGTCTGTAGGCCTGAGCATTTGCCTTCTCTCCTCACAGGTCCTCAATCTCTTTCTGGCTTTGCTTCTGAGTTCCTTCAGTGGCGATAATCTTGCAAGTCCAGATGAAGAGGAGGAAAACAACCTTCAGCTCGCAATGAACAGGATAAACCGCTTTTTTGACTGGCTAAAGAAATGGGTGGTGGGTGGTCTGCAACAAGTATTCAGGCCCCGGAACCATAACCAGACTGACCAGGGGGACACGACGAGAACGCAAGGAGGACCAGAGCTTTTAGCTTTGACCTTGGATGCGGTGACTCTAGGAAATGGCAATGTTGATGGAAACGTCCTGAATGTTCCTATAGCCAAGGCTGAGTCCGACTGTCAGTCGGAATACATGGATGAGTCGTCACAGGTGACTTGTCTTAGCGTTTTAGTAGGTCAGACTGAACCATGTAGAAATAAAGTCAAGGTCTTGTCTGGTCTCGTCTGTCCGCAGGATGACGAGTCTTCCATTTGCAGTTCCGTCGAGAAACAGTGTGAAAATCTGGAGGATGAAGATGAAAACGATGATGACGAAGAAGGAACAGAGCCTGAGAACTGCTTCAGTGAAGGTTTTCTACTCGTTTCATTTGACCTTCTCACCTACTATGTACTCATCCTGTGTGTTGCTTAGACTGGTACAACACCTGTCCTTGTCTGAACATTGACACATCGAAAGGATCTGGACAGTTTTTCTGGAGACTCAGAAGAACTTGCTTCGCCATTGTGGAACACAACTACTTTGAGAGTTTCATCATCTTCATGATCCTGTTGAGCAGCGGAGCTCTGGTATCGACAAACATTTCAATCGTAAAATATCATCGAACAGGTGAATATTTAACCGACACATCTGTGTGTCTGCTTGTGTTTGGTGGTTTGTGTGCAGGCGTTCGAAGACATCTATCTGGATCAGAGACGGAACATTAAGATTGTGTTGGAGTTTGCCGATCAAGTTTTCACGTTCGTCTTTGTCGTGGAGATGATTCTGAAGTGGATTGCTTTTGGAATGAAGACCTACTTCACAAACGCCTGGTGCTGGCTGGATTTCCTCATCGTAGATGTTGGTATCACGACAACTGTATCACGATTGTTACCTTTATAGAGGCTGGAATCCACAGAGACTCTCTTGTCATCTCCAGGTCTCCCTGGTGTCTTTGACAGCCAACCTTCTGGGGTACTCTGAGCTAGGAGCTATCAAGTCTCTGAGGACCCTGAGAGCCTTGAGACCTCTGAGGGCTCTGTCTCGCTTTGAAGGCATGAAGGTAGGAGATTCGCCTTCTTGATGTATCGTTGATTGATTGTGGAACGGAAAGAAACTTGACGTACTTTCCTCTTCGTAGGTGGTGGTCAATGCCCTGATGGGGGCAATCCCTTCCATTTTCAATGTTCTCCTGGTGTGTCTCATCTTCTGGTTGATCTTCAGCATCATGGGAGTCAACCTGTTTGCCGGGAAGTTTTATTACTGTTTCAACGAGACATCTGAAGAGATGTTCCATCCTGAGATGGTCAATAACAAGACCGATTGCCTCTCGCTGAGCTATGAGTACGAAAATGTCCGGTGGAAGAATGTCAAGGTTAACTTTGACAACGTTGGAATGGGTTACCTGTCCCTGCTGCAAGTGGTCAGTATTACTCTGTTTCATGAATATTACATGAAGAAACATTACATGAAGAAACATCACGCACACCGTGTTGACAAACAGAAATCCACATACTACACAGTGGTCCGTCGCCATATGGCGGCTCTACTTCTGCTGCCTTGCTGATATATATATTTTTTTTGAGCTGTTTTTTTGTAAATTCACATCAATCATAGATGACATATCCATAATATGTAGTATACATACAACAAGGTACTCCTATTCAAGTCACCCAGATACAAGAAACACAGTACTACAAAGGCAAATCAAAAAGAAAAAAAAGAATACGAAAACTAAAAACAAACAAACAAAAAACACAAAAAAAAACAACAACAACCTTTACCTTGAGACAAATAAAGATAGAGCTAAACATTCAGTTCGACAGTATCTGTATTCAGATTATGCATCTGAAGTATACTTTTACTTCTTCAGAACTGAAACAAAAGAAGGGGTTAAGAAGAAGAGAAGTAAAACAAATCCACAAAAACAAATCACAATTGTATTACAATGCTATTACAACAGTAATTGCTCACCAACCAATCAGTTCTTGGCCGTAATATTGAGTGACAGGGGACCATCTTTTTGCTGATACTTTTTAAGCACACAATTCCACATATTTACTATATTTCAAATCTACGATTATGATTCTATGTCTAAATCCTACCGTGTGAAACCGATTATTTATTTTCTTCCTGATCGGGTCAGTGAACATCTGAGCCCTGTGTTCAGTGATTTGATTTGCCAATATTGTTTTCAAGAATGGCGTTACAGAGGAGGGTGGGGGTGCAGCGCGATCAGATGAGCTGTAAAACATTGGAGCGTTCTATAGTTAGAAGATGGTCTGTAGTTTTTAAACTTTACTGATGACCTGATGTACTGGATGCTGAGATGACACAGCCAGTGGTAAATGGTAAACGGATTTTGCTTATATTGCGGGTTTTTTTCTGCACTTATGCTAGGTTACGCATTCACACACACAATCCCATACTGATGGGAGTAGGCTGCGACGCAGTGCACCAATCAGGGTAAAGTGTCTTGCTTAGGGACACAGCGCCGCAATCTCATCCGGAGCTGGGATTGAACCTGAATTTCTCAGGCCACGAGCCAACTACTCTGAATACCATCCGAGCTAATACTAATGTCAAAGTATAAACACACAAACGACTCTCATCATTTTCCCCGTAACTAACATAGACTTCCTCCCACTCCGCCAATCATGATGCCTTCACTGACCCGTGTAAAATCCAGAACTTGAAACTACATATAACCGTGAACCCAACTGTTACAATATTTTACAGTGTGAGTCATCGTTAAGAATGTGTTGTTAAAATTGTGTAGGTTTTTAACAGTTTGTATAAACCGTGAGAATGTGGAGAATGATAAAGTATAGAAAGGTTTAATAAAGAGTGCAAGTAGGGGTACGTATATCCTATCCTATTGCGGGGGTGGTGGTTGTTCCAGAATGTAACCCCCACTGAGCCACTTCCTGTATCTAATGATCGTGGAGCACTTGACAATGTTTGCCACATGAGCTAACGTGCGTCGCTTCCGTCAGGCCACTTTCAAAGGTTGGATGGACATCATGTACGCTGCCGTGGATTCCAAAGAGGTCAGTTGAAAGGAAGTTATGCGAGAACTGGACGTTTGCCTGTAACCTGAGTTCGGCTCGTAGGTGGAGTCGCAGCCAGAATACGAGTCCAACCTCTACATGTACCTGTACTTCGTCTGCTTCATCATCTTCGGATCGTTTTTCACCCTCAACCTCTTCATCGGCGTCATCATCGACAACTTCAATCAGCAGAAAGCTAAGATGAGTATCAAAGCACGTGGACACGAACACAAGTCATCATTTATTTATTTATCATTTGTGTCAATAATTACCAATATAATGGAACAATCGTGATTCAATGAACAATAAAAAAAATTTCTAAAATGAATTGCACAATATTATATCAGTGCCAGCTGAATTGAATGGTTGAATTTAACATTTCACATGTTTTAATATTGTTGATTCTTAATTTAAATGTTGTTTTTTAAGCTTTTAATTATTGGATTGGAATTTATTGATCTCTTCATTGAAAGGTTGCATTTTTTGTTCTTTTAATTATTTAATTTATATATTGAACGGTTTATTTTTTTGTTTTTTTAATAATTTAATTTACCAAATAGAGGATTTTTATTTTAATGAATTCATTTTTACAAACATTTTCATATTCTAATTTCAACAATTCATATGTTTAAAAAGTAAAGTTAAAATCATTTGTAAATTGAAAGGTTGAATGTTTTTTTGCTTTTTTTTAAATTGAAAAATCGATTTTTTCTGTACTTTCAACATATTACATTACATTTAAAATGCTACTAATTAGGATATATTGAATTTACTCTCTTACTTTTTAAATAGAAATATACAACATTATATATAAAATGTTGAACTTATCAAATCAATATACATACAATTAAATTACATTATTCAATAAAAATAATTATGAGATTAAAAATGAAAAGAAAATGTAAGTTTTAACATTTAAAAATATTAAATTCAACATTCTTATGGCACTGATGTACTTGTGCACGTCATGATGGCGACAAATATAACATCATGTCATTATTTATCAAGGGTCAACATACTCAAGGTACTAAATACACATTAGGTGTTTTATTATTTTCTCTTTTTCTGTCTGTTGTGAGTCCTGACCTGCTGCTGTGAACCCAGAATGTGTATCTAATATTCATAAGTATATAGAGCATATATATATATATATAATCTGAATGACATTAAAGTATTTCTTGATCTCAAAGAAGGTGAAGCAATAAAACGAATCGTTGAATCCACTCAAGTGTATGACAATTGTGTTCTCCACTGCACTTGGGAGGAACCGACATCTTTATGACGGAGGAGCAGAAGAAATACTACAATGCCATGAAGAAACTGGGATCAAAGAAACCACAGAAGCCAGTTCCTCGACCGAAGGTTGGTTTTTCTACGATTCAAGGTCAAAGGTCTCACCGCTGGTCTGACTCTGAGGGAACTTTTCTTTGACTTAGAATCGACTCCAGGCGTTGGCCTTCGACCTGGTCACCACACAGGCCTTCGACATCTTCATCATGGTGCTGATCTGCCTGAACATGGTGACGATGATGGTCGAGACGGACGAGCAGAGTTTGGAGAAAGAGGAAATCCTCTTCTGGCTCAATTTCATCTTCATCGTCTTCTTCACGTCCGAGTGCGTCCTCAAGCTGCTGGCGCTTCGCCGACACTACTTCGCGGTGGGATGGAACGTGTTTGACTTCGTGGTGGTCATCCTGTCCATCGTGGGTCAGTGCGTGAGGAACCATCGTCCGAGGTCGCCGGTTGACCCTCTGCTCGTCCTTCTCCAGGTCTCTTGCTCGCCGACCTCATCGAGAAGTACTTCGTCTCGCCGACTCTGTTCCGCGTGATCCGTCTGGCTCGCATCGGCAGAATCCTTCGGCTCATCCGCGGCGCCAAGGGCATCCGGACGCTGCTTTTCGCCCTGATGATGTCACTTCCTGCCCTTTTCAACATCGGGCTCCTCCTCTTCCTGATCATGTTCATCTTCTCCATCTTCGGCATGTCCAACTTCGCGTACGTGCGGAGGGAGGGCATGATCGACGACATGTTCAACTTCGAGACCTTCGGGAACAGCATGATCTGCATGTTCATGATCACCACGTCCGCCGGCTGGGACGGTCTCCTCCTTCCCATCATGAACTTGCCGCCGGACTGCGACCCGGACCAGGAGAACCCCGGAACGTCGGTGAGAGGAGACTGCGGGAGTCCAGGGGTCGGTATCGTTTTCTTCACCAGCTACATCATCATGTCTTTCCTGGTGGTGGTCAACATGTACATCGCCATCATCCTGGAGAACTTCAACGTGGCCACCGAGGAGAGCGGCGACCCGCTGTGCGAGGATGACTTCGAGATGTTCTACGAGACGTGGGAAAAGTTCGATCCCGACGCTTCACAGTTCATCCAGTACAGGTGAGATTCCGAGCTGGGGGGGCGGAGCCTCCGAGGAGCTGACGGACTTCACTGTTTTTTCAGGGAACTGTCCGACTTCTGTGACACGTTGCAAGATCCGCTGAGGATTCCTAAACCGAACACCGTCAGGCTGATCCAGATGGACCTGCCGCTGGTTCCCGGAGACCGGATCCATTGCCTGGACATCCTGCTGGCTCTCACTGCGCAGGTGACTTCACCGTGAGCCCGAGAGGAAGGTTTTTAAAGAGAGATTGAAGGATTCACACCTGTGCAGGTGCTCGGAGATTCAGGGCAGATGGACGCGCTGAAGACAAGTATGGAGGAGAAGTTCATGGCAAACAATCCCTCAAAGGTTTGGTTCCCATCTGGGATGGACAATTACATTTTCTTAGGGGCCGCATTACATTATATACTGCAACTTTTATAAGGGGCCGTCAGGCAAAAACAGAAAAGGGAATTGACTTTTTAAAAAGTAACATATAAAAGAAAATAAGTAAATAAGCTTAAGTCATAATCTGATTGTCTTTAAATATTGATTCAAACATTATTTCGATTATTTTTGGCATATTTCATATATTTTAAGTTGAGAATAAAAAATATATATAAAAAACGTTTAAACAACTACAATTTAAATACTATTTTTAAATGTGATATGAAAGCAAACTAAAAAATTACATTTGTATCATAAATAACGTTTTTATTATTTGAAAAAAATACCAATAAAATGGAGGAGTCTACTGACTCCTTAAAGAAACATCTTAAGACGTTTATATTTGCTCAGGCTTTTCCTTGATTTTCTGGAACTCCTGTTGTGTTATCAGTTTTTTCTTGACCTTTAAAATATATACTTTATTGAATATTTTTTTGATTGTTTAAGCGCTTTGTGACCCTGGTCTGGAAAAGCGCTATATAAATTAAAATTACTTACTTACTTACTTACAAATGAAAGGTGTTTAAGGGAGAAAGAATATTTCAACCTGATCTTTAACAAGATATATATAGAGTTGATAATAGAATTGTAAGGTGTTTTACTTTTTTTTCTGTTTTCTTTACTTGACCTGCAGTTTCTAGTTGTGTGATGAGTCCCTAAGAATCTATTTAAAATGGGGCTTGTGAGCAGTGTTTCTATGAGTGTTTCTGAGTGTTTCTATGAGTGTTTCTATGAGTGTTTCTATGAGTGTTTCTATGAGTGTTTCTGAGTGTTTCTATGAGTGTTTCTATGAGTGTTTCTATGAGTGTTTCTGAGTGTTTCTATGGCTGCAGGTGTCGTACGAGCCCATCAGTAACACCCTGCGCCGGAAACAGGAGGAGGTTTCTGCGGCAGTGATCCAGCGAGCCTTCAGGAAACACCTTCTGAAGAGAACTATCAAACTTGCCTCCCACAAGTACAGGCAGAAGCTCAGAGGGACGAGAGAGCCGTCGTCTGAGAAGCAAAGCCTTCTGGGCCAGAGATTCGATCTGTTGTACAGCGGTGACACCGGGTCTGAACCTCAGCTGGACCGAGTGGAGCTTCAGAGAGAGTTTGTCCTGCATTCTGCTCCGACCACACAACTAACTATGTCGCTGTCGGACCTGGACCTGAGAGAATCCATCATCTGAAGCTCCAGGATTTTGTTTTAGTTTGACGCTGCTTTAAGTAACTGCTGTTTACAATTGTGTACATTTTTAACTTTTATTTGGGGAAAAGATACTAAGTGTCAAAGGTTGATTAAATCATGTTTTATTAAATATACAATAATACATAATGTTACAAGACACAAATGATGATGATGAGTGTCTGCAAGAAATAAAAATTCTTGTCACAACATATTAAGTCTTTCTCCAGTGTTGATGAAAAATGATTTATTACACGTTAAAATATGTTGAAATAGGCATTAATATTAAGTATGAAATCATTTTAAATTCTCCACAAAGTTTTTAAACTTAAATAACTAAGAATTTACTGAATTAGGATTTATTTCTTCAATGTTACTTCCAAAAGATCTTTTAACGAAACATCCCCTTCATGGTGTAATTTCTGGCAGTTTATAGATACAAAAAAGGTTTTTGCACCCATTTTTCATGGGATGAACTCAAAGATCTAAAACATTTCCGTCAAATATTGTTCACAGATCTGTCTAAATGTGTGATATAGTGAGAATTTCTCCTTAGATAATCCATCCCACCTCACAGGTGTGACATATAAAGACAGCATGATTATCATACAGGTGTGTATACTGGCCACAATAAATGATTTAAACGTCTAAATCGAGTCTAAAATCTAAAATAAACTTTAATTGGACCAATGGCTGTCAAACTTGGTTTCAACATTTACCCATTATTTGTACAACTTATTGTATATTAGTAAATGTACTAAAAGTTTAACGGTACATTTATATTTTCTAGATTAAGTCTAAAATATAGAGCGATTATAGACGAATATCTGTCTAAGTTTAGACAAGACGTCTAAGGCTCAGTGGCCGCAGTGTTAAGTACGCTAAACGTCGAACACTGCCCTCTACTGTTCAACTATAGTTAATGTGATATAGTTTAGGTAAGTAAGTAAGTAAGTAAGTAATATATATTTATATAGCGCTTTTCGAGACCAGGTGAGTGTAATGTTTATTTAGTGAATTATTAATACGTTAACAATACAGGAAACGTGGTTGTAGTAAAACTATAGTCACTTTTTTTCAGAATTCACACACCAGAGAGAAGATTTTGTATTTAAAGTATGCAGCTTTATCTGGATTTAAATGTAAACCTGTCAAGTATACCCTTGTATGTAAAGGCGAATCAAAGTGAGACTTTATTTTTGATAAAGTTTCTGGGTCATTTGGATGTTCTCAGTCCAAAAAAAACAAACATCAATCATTTCTCATTTTACCTTATCTGCAGAACGTAAACCGTCCAATTGAGGAAGACCTTTGTTACCACAGTCCATTCTGGTTCCTTAAAAGTATTGTTGTCTCATCACGCTGTATTTTTGGTAGTGAAACGTTTGAATGTGATGTTCTGAACGTTCATCTTAATCACCGTCATCACCAGCATCATGGAAACAGGAGAGATGAACACAAAGAGCAACAACATCAGATTTTTATTGACTTTCGGTGTCACTTGTGTAACACATAGTTTAATCATGAACTCAGGCATTGCATAGGTCTGTGTTGCAGCATTTCCACCCGGGCCTGGAGCAGTTCTCTTGGCGAGTACATCCCTTTTCCATGGAGTCAGCTGATGGAAAAACAACATTTCTTAACAAACTCCTCAGTAAACTGAACACCGGACACTCACGTTTGGTGTAACACAATTGCTCCACTTGACTGTTGCAGTCCAGGACCATGTTGATCACCCACAGATGGTCGTGTCCATAACACTTGATTCTATAATCCTGTGCTGTAACACAACGTTTATAGTAGCAGAAGATGAACGAACAGTAGAGAAAAACTCAAACCTGAAGTCACGGTCAGCAGCAGGAGAAGCAGAAGAGACGTCTTCATCGGTGTCATCGTTCTCTCGTCGTCGCAGGAAATGAGCTTCGACCACAGGCGTTGAACTATTAGGACGGACTATTTGTCTCAACTTTGGACAGTTAGTAATAACTGTCATCACTTGTTAATCATTAAAGAGAACAGTGGACCTTCATCTCCCAAATTCCCCCAATCAATTTAGACTAGACGTCCTCGATCGATGATTGGAAAAATGTTTACCTGATCAAGGTTTTTAAACATAAACCTTCCTCCTATTGGAACTACTTTTGTGATGCTGTTTCTCTTAAACATAATACATCTTGACCTGGAGATTCCAAACTTAAGTTCAGTTTGGAAATAAAACGTTTTTTAAGGCCTGAAAATGAGTTGTAGTTCTTTTTATCTTTACAATTATTTAGAAATGAAAATAGATCAGTATTTACTTTCTCTAATATTTTATTTCTAAAATTTGAATTTGAATTACATTCATCCATCCATCGTCATCCGCTTATCCGTCGCCGGGTCGCGGGGGCAGCAGCTTCAACAGGGAGCGCCAAACGCCCAAAGATTGATCGGTAAATAGAGAGCTTTGCCTTTTGGCTTCACCAATTCGACGACCAATCTCCAATTCCCGAACACCCTCACACTAGAACAAGACCCCAAGATACTTAAGCTTCTCCACTTGAGGCAAGGGCTCAATTCCAACCCGGAGAGAACAATCCATCTTTTTTCCTGCTCCGAACCATGGCCTCAGATTTAGAGGTGCTGATCCTCATCCCAGCCGCTTCCCATTCAGATGCAAACCGATCCAGCGAGAGCTGAAGGTCGCAGCGTGATGAAGCCATGAGAACCAACAAGCAGCGATCGGATCTTCAGGCCACCAAACTAAAAAACCTTCCCCGCATTAGCTGCGCCTCGAAATCCTGTCCATGAAAACCAGAAACAGGATTGGAGACAAAACACATCCCTGATGGAGACCAACTCTCACCGGGAATACATCCAAGGATCCGCACACAACTCTTGCTGCGGAAATATGGAGGGCCCTCAGCAGAGAGCCTCTCACTGCATACTCACAATAAAGTCCCACAACTTTGCCCTGGGCACTCGGTCTTACGCCTTCTCCAAGTCCACAAAACACATGTAGACTGGCGGGTCATACTCCCAGGCACCCTCGAGAACCGTTGAGAGAGTGAAGAGTTGGTCCGTAGATCCACAGCCAGGACAGAACCGTCATTTTTCCTCTTTGATCTGAGGTTCAACTATAGATCGGACCCTCTTTTCCAGGAACTTAGAGTAGACCTTACCAGGAAAACTGAGGAGTGTGATGCCTCTGTAGTTGGCACACAACCTTTTGGTCCCCCTTTTTAAATAGGGGGACCACCACCCCGGTCTGCCACTCAGATACCAGACACCCACGCAATGTTGAAGAGACGAGTCAGCCAAGACAACCCTTCAACACTCAGAGCCTTCAGCATTTCCGGGTGAATCTCATCAATTCCCGCAGCTTTGCCACTGTGACCACCACAGCGACTTCAGCAGAGAGATCAATGAAGCCCATCGGCCTCCAGCTCTGTCTCCACTAGAGAGGATGGGACATCCGGGTCGAGGAGTTCAAAGTACTCTTTCCAACGGCCAATAACATCCCCAGTTGAAGTCAGCAACATTCCATCCTTACTGTAAACAGCTTGGACTCTCTGCTGCGTCCCCCTTCTGAAGTGCTTGACCGAAAGTCTTCCTCCATGGATTCTCCAAACTCTTCCCACACCCGCTGTATACTTCACAACAAGTATTACCCATAAAAAGGACAAATAACAGAAAGTTATCTAAACTTGATCTTTAACTCACTGGTGTATATAACATAGGGTTAGGTTAGGTTAGGTTAGGTTAGGTTAGGTTAGGTAGAACTTTACTGATCCCTCTCGAGGTCTCCTTCGGGAAATTGTTTTTCCAATTAGACACAGCAATACAGACGATTATTCATAAAAATAAAAAAAATAAGAACAAGAACAAAGAGAAATAAAAAGAAAGAACAAGATGACACAATCTAAGTCTAAAGAAATATGTTGTGTATATATAATATAGTGCAGAATTTCTATTCTATTCTATTTAGATTTTTTTCATTTTATTATTTTATTTCTGGGTGTTTTATTTGTGGTATATTGCTCTTACTGTTGTTTAAACCGAATTTCCCCTCGCGGGACAAATAAAGGATTTCTGATTCTGATTCTGATAAAGATAAAGATAAATGTTCATTTTATATAAGCTATTCAATTTTAACTAATCCTCCAGAGGAAGACAACTCGATATATGCTTGTTGTAGTTTTACGGCTTTTCAATAAAGGTACTTCAAATAGATTTATGAATATTTGAACATTGTCATCAATTTCAGTCCGTTTGTTTTGTCCCAATGGAGTTTCCTTAGTGACGTCATCAAGCCCCCGACGCTCAGGCGTGAGCGGATCGTGCAGATGTAGCGCATCGTGTACCGACATACATCACTGACGTGTCCTTGTTATGCGCGCGCAGGTTCAGTGGCGGCGTCTGCTAACATGATGGCGTGCTTGGGGATCCGGAGATGTGTGTTGACAGTTGTGTTGGTGAACATTCTCCCGTGTTTCGTCTCGTCTCTGTTCTTCCACATCGGAGAGACGGAGAAGAAATGCTTCATCGAGGAGATTCCTGACGAGACGATGATAATCGGTGAGCGACACCGGTGGCTAAATGCTAAAGCTAACTGCTAACCAGCTGGCTTCATATTGTCCTCATACAGTTGCTTAAAGTTGATTTATCTGCGATGTTTTCTCGGTAAATACACACTTTAATGCCCGATTCTAAGTTTATCTCAGACGTAATAGATTTGACTTATTACTAGTTGGCACTCGGTGGTTGGATCAAGTTCTACTTGTTTGAAACTTGAGTTGCTGGATCAGTATCGACTCTACGGTGTTATCGATGAATTCCTCTCTTTATGAACAATATCGATGATGGATTGATGATTAGTTTGACATTATTTATTTTAAATTGACTCAATAAAGCGATTAGTTTCACTCTTTCGTCCAGCGTCCAGCGACTTACTAGGCAACTAGTGGAGAATCAGACACTTCCTGGTTTGTTTGATGATATTGTTGCTACATTAGAAACTAACTCGTCTCTCGATCAAGAATAGTTAATAACATTTTTCTAGGGGCCACATTTTATTCTGACTTATAAGGGGCCATCAGGCAAAAATAAAGAAGGGAGAGAAACGTAAAAAAAAGAGTAAATAAAAGAACATCCGCAAATAAACGTTGGTCTTAATTTGATTGCATAAAACATTTTCTTTCTAAAATATCAATTTAAATTACTAAAACTTTGTTTTTAATCTTTAATATATTTTAAAATTGTAAATAAAATGTCAGTAAAGAAACCATTGTTATGCATTTAAATAAGTTATTATTTATAATTTAATATAATGTAAAAACACGCTATAAAAAGCACTTTATTATTTTAAAAAAACATTACCCATAAAAAAAGGAAAAATAAAATCAACGACAGGAGAAAATGGTATTTGAACCTGATCTTTAATAAGTTGTATGTGGCGTTGAACTAGTAATAAAATTGGGAGATAGTCAGAAACATTTCTACATGGTTTTATAGTATTGATTTGAATGTATGGGGGCCGCACATCGTGTACTGTTTACTGCCCAGGTGTGGTCTAGATATTGCATGTTAAACATCTGTACGATAAATAAATTACTTTTAACATACTCTCTTTACTCTACTAACTTTAGTGTAGTGTAGTGTAATGTTGTCACAGCATGATCTGAAACTGAAATTATAATCCATGCGTTTGGACTATTGCAACCGTTTGTTTTGTTATGTCTTTACAAGAAGGAGCTGTCTCACTTGCAGTTGATTCAGAACTCTGCAGCGAGAATTCTGACCTGCTCTAGTAGAAGAACTCGCATTTCTCCGATCCTTAAAACTCTTCACTGGCTGCCAGTTTCTTTCAGGATCAGCTTTAAAGTTCTGGTAATTACTTTAAGAACTATTCATGGTCAGACTCCTCCTTACATCAGTGATCTGATCCAGACACCACAGCTCGGGCTCTGAGGTCTGTGGATCAGAATCTACTGATGGTTTCTGAACACGGTTCAGGACCAGAGGAGAGAAATCATTCGAGACTGTTCCTTCAAGCTTTGAAACGATCTTCTCTGTGTTTGATGATCTACTGACTCCTTCAAGAAACATCTTAAGACACTTACTGTATATTCGTGCAGGCTTTTCTTTGATTCTCTGAGACTCCTGTGTTTGTCTCTGTGTTGTCTTGACCTTTAAAGTATATGTTTTATTGAGTATTGTTTTGATTGTTTAAGCGCTTTGTGACCCTTGTCTGGAAAAGAGCTATACAAATATTACTTGCTTTGTTCCTTTTGTACACAAGTCAACCTATTGTTATGAACGGTTTGACCTATTTATTAACTATAGGAGCCTAATTATGACTAATTATGCTAATACCACATAATTTAGAGTTCACAATAACGTACTTTAATATACAGTTTTTATATTTAGACCTTTTGGGCACTGCATCAACATGATAACAGTTTAGTGGCCAATGTGGAGACTAAACGTTTGCATCTGCGTTCGTACAAACAGGGAACTACCGGACGCAGCTCTATGACAAGCAGAAGGAGGAATATCTTCCCGCCACTCAGGGTTTGGGGATGTTTGTGGAGGTCAAAGATCCAGATGACAAGGTCAGTCCAGACGTTTGAAAGTTACCACTGTTGTTGTTGTTGCTGCCCTAGATTGCTGATTTATTCGTCTCTCTTGCAGGTGATCCTGTCGCGGCAGTATGGATCTGAGGGCCGGTTCACCTTCACGTCGCACACGCCGGGCGAGCACCAGATTTGTCTACACTCCAACTCCACCAAGTTTGCCCTGTTCGCAGGAGGCATGTTGGTGAGCAAAGCCCTTAACCACTTGTTTATCGAGTAAAAATATGTACATTTATTCAAACGATACAATGTTTTTTTGGTATTTAACACTAAGCCTTTACAGGTTCTAAGAGGAAGATAAAACTTTATCTAACTTTTTGTGAGGAAATTCTATTTACAAGGAAACTGTAGGATATACAAAAAGTTTTGCACTACAGCGAAGAGTTGAATCAGGTTCCTAATAAAATAATCAAATTAATTTTTGGAGCTTAAGGGTCCGAAGAAACGGGCTGTTATCGAGTTGAGTATCTTCTTTCCACGTGGCTCTAGAGCTGGGCTCTAAAACCCAATCCAGAGGTCAATTCTTGTAAAGGCTGGGGGTCTTTCAGCATTTTTTTCTAAACATTTTTGACAAATTTGATCTATATTTTGTTGTTAAATGTTTTATATTTTTTGTGTGGCTTGTCTGTGAATTTTGCAATTTTTGTCCAATATTAAGTGTTACTTTATAAATCTGTTTAATAAATATATTTCCTATATTATCAAAGCGAAATATAAACGAAAACTGTTACTGAAGACTGTTACTCTGCCCTGATAAAATATGAGACGATAAAAGGAGGGCTGTAAAATATCCTATCATGGCCTGCAGGAAGCACATTTGATCGGTTGTGTAAAGTGGGTCAAATGCCATAAGTGACTCGATGAACAGAGCCAGAGATTCTTGTGATGTTTCGAGAGGCGTTCTCTAGATCTGACCTTTTTGTCCCGGGTCTGTGTTGGGTTCTAGAGAGTCCATCTAGACATCCAGGTTGGAGAACACGCCAACAACTATGCTGAGATCGCTGCCAAAGACAAACTGACGGAGCTGCAGCTGAGAGTCCGACAGCTGGTCGAGCAAGTGGACCAGATCCAGAAGGAGCAGAACTACCAAAGGGTGAGTCCCAAGAGGGTTTAGGTTTTCTCTCACACACACACACTTGTGTCAAATTCCTCTTTGTCGTCGACAGTACCGAGAAGAGAGATTCCGTCAGACCAGCGAGAGCACAAACCAGCGTGTTCTGTGGTGGTCCATCGTTCAGACACTTATCCTGGTGGCCATCGGCATCTGGCAGATGAGACACCTAAAGAGCTTCTTCGAGGCCAAGAAGCTGGTGTGACGTGCGCTCGCGTGCACAAGTCCAACATGTGGCGGCTTGTTACTGATGTAAATTTTGGGTTTGTGATACTGCGTAGAGATTGTTTTAGGCGTCTGAATAGAAAGTCAACGTCGGTTCTACATCTTCATTTTCTGTTCAAAATATGAAGGCTGTTTGTGATGGGACATTTTCAATAAAATCTCAAACCTCAGCCTGTGAGTCTTCAGACTTTAAATGTGAACAACATTGATCGTATAAAGCAGATCTTTTGTCTAATGTTTTTCTCTCTCTTCCCAAAGAAGTTATTTAGAACCAGGTATAATCACTAAAAGGTCAAATAGCAGCAGACGGTTTGTCCCAACATCCGAATCTTAAATATTTGGTACAAAGTTGTTTCTGTTCGTTCTCTTACCATTCAACTGAACCAGTCTTATTTACGCCCCCTGCTGAAAGATTTGCTGCAAACGGCCTCTGCAAGTGAAACGTACTTGATGACGTGTCGTACGTGGTTCACCGCTTATATTGTCCCCCAGGTTTTCTTTTTTTTCTTCTTTTAGTTGTACACCGGCGGCATGTAAAGAGGTACACATAAGATGTGTGATATATATTCTGACTTGCACAATTGAATTATTTCGCATTCAAAGTTGAGTCGTATAAGAAAAGAAAGTTGAATTTCAAAAGCGGAACGTTTCTTTTTGACCCGGACTCATTTTATCGCCGGACCAGTTTCAAGCAATTTGATTGGTTACTATGGTTTTTCACTAGTTATCGTTTTGATGTGTCTGTAGTTTCCTCACGGACACAACATCTCGCTGTACATGTCTGTATTTCGACGCCAGGTACGAAAGTGTAGCAACGATGTTCGAGCTATGACACGTTAGCAGCTAGCTTAAGATGTCAGCAGCTACGTGGCCGCCGCAACAGGATTGTTTGTTTTCTACTGTCATCGTTTTTGGGAGATGTCAAGCTTCGGATTCAGAGGTTGCTGTGGTTTCTCCATGAACCCGTCGAAGACTACTGAAAAACATCCATCACGACAGTAATGCCATCGCGATTTTCAAGATGATGACGTTTTCGAAAAGAAAACCTGTTCTTTACTGCAAGGAGCAGCCCAGGTGAGCATCAGCCCTGCCTTGAACCATTGTTTGATATGTAGCTTATGTACCTTGTTGTAACTTTACCTTTTCATTAATCCTAACACAAATAGATGAATGTTATGAACTGGTATGTTTTGGCAGGTTCTGGTCCAGAAGATGGACCGTCTACAAGCTGTTCGGTCTGTGTCTCTTGCTGCTGTTGGTCTCACTTTTCTTGCTGCAACTTGGCTGTGCTGGTGATGGGTCGCCCCAAATCCGTCTGCCGGAGCCGCCGTGCCGGGCTCCCGGTCAGGAGGCGGGCGGTGCCGACGACACGGCCTGGGGCCCCCACAAACTGGCTCTGGTGATCCCGTTCAGGGAGAGATTCGATGAGCTTCTGCTCTTCGTTCCCTTCATGCATTCGTTTTTAAACAAGAAGAAGATCCGCCACAAGATCCTGGTGGTCAACCAGGTGGATCACTACAGGTGAGTGTGGAGGTTCTTCAGATGAGGATCATCTGTTTAACGCTGAGGGTCTGTAGGTTCAACAGGGCTTCGCTCATCAACGTCGGTTACATGGAGAGCGGGAACGACACAGACTATTTAGCGATGCACGACGTAGACCTGCTGCCTCAGAACGAAGCCCTGGATTACAGTTTTCCCGAAGAAGGTCCTTTTCATGTAGCGTCTCCGGAGTTGCACCCGCTGTACCATTACAAGACCTACGTCGGAGGAATTCTACTGCTGACCAAGAAACATTATCACATGGTACATGTTTTCTTCTTCTCAGTCCTCGTTATTTCTTCAGGCTCTTCTTGAACTTGTTTTTATATCAATAATGGAATAAAAACAGATCATTTTCTTTGTACATTTTTTTTTTTCACACATGGTCAGATTTTATCATTTCAATATTGAAATATTGAAATTTAAATAAATTAATTCAATGTTTTTAAATGTGAAGCCTTATAAATTAAATGGTGGAACTATTATATAAACAGAGATTATTAAAAAAAAAATCTTCGGATTCAATAAACGACAATCTTTCACATCCAATTCACCCTTTTAAAATACGAATCATTTTATTTTATTAGTTAAAAATAAATTCGACACTTCAATATAGACATTATTTCAATATCAATAAATCTGTTTAAACGATTTAAATTCGAAATTCAACCAAATTATGGTGAAACTAATACTTTATCCTTGGTGTTACTAGTACAGTCCGAGTACTGACCTGTCAGACGTCATTACATTATATTATCACAGGGTTTCCGCTAAAAATAATTGACATTCATTCAATTCAATTCAGTCAATTCTTATTAAATTAACCTCATTTTTACAGAAGTCCTCTCAGCGGTTTCTGCCGAGTGAGAAGGTTTACACTTGATGACCATTGTCTTGTCTCCGCAGTGTAACGGGATGTCCAACCGCTTCTGGGGCTGGGGTCGAGAGGACGATGAGTTCTACCGGCGGCTCCGGAAAGCTCAGTTACAGGTGAATCTTTAGTTTTTCCAGCAAAATCTGGTTCAGAAGACTCTGATGTTGATGGTCAACCACGTATGAATCCTGGATTCTTTTGTATTTGTATTTTTTCAGCTCTTTCGTCCCGTCGGAATTCAGTCGGGATATAACACGTTCGTGCACATTCACGATCCAGCCTGGAGGAAACGTGACCAGAAGAGAATCGCTGCTCAGAAGCAGGTACTTCCTGATGTTTTTTCTTAAAGGATCCATGTTTGTTGAACTCTTGAATATTCAGAATTAAATCATTTCTATCTTAATTCATTTATTATCTATGGAAGTATTTCGCTGCCGTCAGAATATTGAATGTTTTAACTGTTGAAACTGTTTTAAATTAGCCTTTAAATTAAAATATTGTTTATTCAAAGCATGCATTTATTTATTTTGAACAATATAATTCATAGATTTATACATGGAAAGGTTGAACTTTTTTTTTTTTAATAATTAAGTTTAACAAAAAAAGAATATTTTTCATATTTTCTGATGTCACTATTATAACATTTGTATATTGAATTTCAAAGACTACAAATTAAGAAATATTACATTTAGAATTTTTATTTTGGAATTAGAATATCAAACTCTGTGCAGGAAAATAAAACATTTTAATAATATTTGAATTATGATAGAAACGAATTCAGACTCTTATTAAACAAATTATTTTATTTAATTATTTTAAAATGTTAGAAATTAAATTATTTCAAAATGTTGATTAAATATTTCAAAGTTTGGACGTTTAAAAAGTAAAAACATCTTGAAGAAATGTCGTCCATAAAGAAAACCCTAAATAAGTGAATCAAAGATCACGTGTTGCACAATCAGAGGATTCCTATGACATCATCTCCACTTCTGAAACCTTTGAAAGCAAATCTCTTTCCTCCAGGAGCAGTTCAAGGTGGACCCAGAGGGGGGTCTCACCAACCTTCAGTACCAGGTGGTCTCTCGCCAGGAGCTGATGATCAGTGGAGCTCCTGCCGTGGTCATCAACACCAAGCTGGACTGTGACCAGAACCAAACACCATGGTGTCTGATTTAGACGTGAGCGTGTTCTGACCGGAGGTTGTGACGTAGAGATGGACTTCTGGAGAGTCTGTGGAGAGCAACTCATGATGATGACGTCGTGTGTTTCTATGGAATCATGACTGGACCGACATGTTCTCTGGAGTTCTACACGACAAGTGAACCCTCTTTTTCTTTTTTTTTTAAATTAAATAAAGTTTGAGCTCTTTTTCTCAGCTTCTGTCTCCCTATATTGACCCAGAACACACTGACACGTCGTCATGACTCGCAACAGAAACAAATGATGCTTCTGAAGGGTCGGCTACGGTGGCCGGGAACTGAAACATTTACAAACTATGAAACTTAATTACAATTTCCTGAAACAAATTTACGGAAGCGTATATCTTTCATTTGAAATGAAAGAAACCATTCGATTTTCTTTTTGGTTTGTTTGTTTTTCGTCTTAGTTATTATTATTTTTTGTAAAAAGAAAAAGATTATTCCAACCTTTTTTTTTGTTTGTTTTCTATTCTAAATATTTTTATATTTTTCATTGTATATTTTTTTTGTCATGCTAATAGTTTTTGTTTTCCATTTTTACGTGTTAACTATTTTTGGGTTTTTTTATATTTTATGTTTTTCGTTCTAAATATTTTTTTGTTTTTCGTTGTCATTTTTTTCTTCAAGTTTTGACTTGTCATTACTTTTATTTTTTTCATTCTTATTTTCATGTTTTTCGATCCTATTATTTTTGTTTCGTCATGCAAATTATTTTTTTTAATTATTGAGATACTTGAAATCCCGCGAGAACCTCCTTAAATCCCGACCGCACTCACCTTAACTCTCCGCTGCCGTACAGCTGAACAAAAGTTTCTTTCGGAAAACTTTTGGGTTAATTTCACCATTTCTCTTCTTGTTAAAAACTTTTTTGTGAAAAGGAGAAATTAATTTTGCTCTTCAAAGCCACCGTACGGAGTTTGTAGGAATTCCTGTTTGACGTCACCGGCTGCACCTCTGACGTCAATCAACACCTGCTGACAAGACTTCTGAGAATTTGTCTTGAAAAAAAGATGGTAAAAAAGAAGCCTCGACAAAAGCAACACAAACTAGAAACTTAGAAACAGACCGACTGACGCTGTCGTCCGCCTTGGTGGAGCGCCCCCTGGCGTCTAAAGACCAGAACCAAGTGGTTTGAGCAGATCGGCGGTGGATGTATGGAGGTAAAATATGTTCTTTATTCATAAAAAAAGAAAAAGGTTCCTATATAAATCTTTTATTTTAAAATAACCTTCAATGAAACATGAAAATTACAACTTAAATCTTGAAGAGTTCAATAAAAAATAATATTTTCCAATAAATGTATATTTTTTAATATCAATATTTTTTTATTGAAGTAACTTTTTAGGATTCAATAATTAAAACACAAATTTCCGACCTGTAATATGGCCCAAAAATAAAATAGATAACTTCAATACAAGTTTTTTTTTGTTAAAGGGTTAAAAAACGTTTGAAAAAAAAAAAAAAAAATGGATGTTACTTCAGTTTCTTGTTGCTGAATTCTTAATTCATCAAGAAAATATGATTGAAGTATTTTGTATGACTTATATCTTGTTTAAAATCTCGTTTAAGTGGTCCTAATACACTTTTTTTTATTTAAAATAACTTTTTTGTAATTTAATTTTTTTTTACTTTATTTATTTTTTAATTTAAATCACTTTTTCTCATTGAATAATAAAGAAACTAATCTACCAACATATTTGTTCCTCCTGCACATGCTCAGTTCTGCTAATGGCGTCAACAGAAGCCGCGTCAGCAGAACCAGCAGATGGTATTGTCTTTCGCTCTCGAATAGTTCGACGCATTAAACTTCATATATGTTTTCTTCCTTTATCGCATTTCCACGCAAACCAACGTCATCGATCTCCTGCGTCGTCGGCGACAGCTGAAAGGGAAACCGGCGAAGAAAGAGACATCGGTGGCAGGTGGAGGGGGTCAGAGGTCATTACGACCCGGTATTCGGCGGTACTGGTTCTGTTCCTGCCGGCGTTGGCGAGTGGGAGTCGGTCCAGCAGCAAGTGTCGGCACCATCTGCACAGCCGTCGAGCCAGAACGTATCATTCTGATCGACTCCTCGTCGCGAATCACAAATGAATTTATCATATTTATAGAGTAGAACGAAGGACAAAAGAGTAAAATTGAAGAATTAAAAATAAATAATTCAGTAAACAACGTGAATCACTAGTCACTACCGTTGTGTCGCAGCAGGCCCCAGACAACACACACTCACACACACACACACACACTCCCTCATTCACACTCAAAAAGTGTGAGATTCTAATTAGCACAATGATGTTTTTAATAACGTGTTAATTAGAATCAACTGTTGAATTATGGGTCAGAAAATGAGACGAGACAGATTGTCGTACATGTGTTCACCTTCACGGCTCAATTATGGAACTGAAACCTTTTTTTTCACTCACTGACGCTCATGTCACTCAAACCAATGGAAGCAGCTCATGCTGAAGTCTCTGTCCTCGAGAGTCTTAGTTCTGAAATGTTTCTTAGGAGCTGGTTAGTCCAGAACTTCCACCTCGTCTTCCTCCCTTTGGCAGACGTCGGCCGTCCAGCGACCGGCGTGTTGAGCTCCGGGTCTCTTCTGTGCAGGAGGTTCTTCTTCCAGTTTCTGCCTCTTGTGTTTAGTTCTGCGGTTCTGGAACCAAACCTTCACCTGCGAACAAGAACGTTGGTGAACGATGGGGGAGCGTTCCACTTGTACCTGCGTTCCACCTGTACCTGCGTCTCGGTCAGCGACAGTCCGGTCGCCAGCTGTCGTCGAGCGCTTCCCACGACGTAGTGGTTCTTCTCGAAGGCCTGCTCCAGGTGTAGCAGCTGGGA
Source organism: Callionymus lyra (assembly GCF_982586985.1). Taxonomy (NCBI): domain Eukaryota; kingdom Metazoa; phylum Chordata; class Actinopteri; order Syngnathiformes; family Callionymidae; genus Callionymus; species Callionymus lyra. The sequence goes on from NC_141826.1 coordinate 19,319,921, forward strand.
TGGCGAGAACGCCGTTCGAATGCGTTTGGGTTTCCTGGAGAACGAGGAAGAGTGGAGCACAAGGTTCTCCAGAAGTGGACCATTGTCTAACCAACCAAAAAAAAACAACATTAACCGCACAAGTTAGTTTCTAGTGAATACAAGTTGACTTTTCAAGGAACTCTTTGAACTCTAAAAGGCTTCCATCAGGATTCTCCAGGGATCGGTTGAGAAGTGCGATTTGTCGCCGCCGTCCAGACCGCGAACATCTGCTTTTTTATAAATTTCATCCGTTTATTAAAATCTTAGCGTCTCTTTTACATAAAAGCAAATAGAAGTGGGGCGGGCTCTGGCGGGAATTTCACCACTATCACGCAAAACGCAAAAAAGTCGGTTGGTTTGCCGCTTGGCGGCACGAAGCGAGAAAGACGATGAGCGAAGACGATCGATTCATATGCAAAGTCGAGAGGCGTTGATCAGAGCCGCAGGCAAATTAATCACTCGACCAACCCCCCTCTTTAGAAAGAAAAAAGCTACATCGGAACTAGTGTTTCGTCAGATTTACTCGAAACAACACAATATGTCGTAAGTGTTGCGACTGGACCAGTGGACGAACCCTTGAGTCTTACTCTTTTGTGACTCAAACACTTGAAGTGATGACTCACAAGATGTTAAAAAACGGTGATTATGTTTCAACTAATCATTTTCATCAATAAATTAAAAAGAAGAACGTCAAGTTTGGAAGAAAAAAAGATAAGAGAAAAGTGAAAATAAGAGGCAGCGACAATAAGAACTTGTCTTCACTCTGGTACATTCCATCCAGTCATGTGACCTTAAGAAGATGTCATTGGTGCCGTAGAGTAGCTGCTTTGGTTCTTGGTTTTGTTTTACAGTTTTCTTGAAATATTATTTTATTATATACTAACACCCCCCAAAAAAACCAATGTTGTGTTTACAACACTGGCAATAAAAGTTTCTGATTTTGATGTGACGTGTTTCTAAAGCAAATATATATATATATATATATATATATATATATATATATATATATATATATTAGCTGACCTCATTTATTTATTTAAAGAGTAATCTCAGTTCAGTTGAGTATATATAGTATATATACAGTATATATACTGTATATATAAATATATATCTATATATATATAAATAGATATATATAGATATATATTTATATATATATATAAATATGTATACTGATTTCAACTGAACTGAGATTACTCTTAAAATAAACAGGTTAGACGTGTATCATTCTGGCATGGGAACATCTCGCTGATCCTTGCGTTGATAATTATATATTTGAGCATATGTTGATACACAAAAAAGTTTTAACTATTAAGTAAAATGTTCAGGATGAGAGACTCAATGAAAGTTTGGAAGTTGAAGAAGTTTCTTCTTCGTTCTTTCGTGTCATTGAACTTCTCACGAGTACTTTCAGAAAGTTAGGAAATCACAAGGTGTCAGTAAAAAGTCCAAACCCACCTCTGAACTGAAGACCGGGCAGCAACCAGGGGTGAAGTAAGCCCCACGCCTCACAGCTCTGCCGCCCGAAGAATCTCCGAACCGGACCCAGGTTCGGGTGCAGACGCGAACCTTCTTGTCTCTGCGGAGGCATCCTGGGATCCTGGAGCGCAACGACGGACCGTGAACGCCCCATGGACCCGAAGAGCCCAGCCGGAGGAGACGGTGACCCGGTGAATCTCAGCGCAGTGGGGCGGATCAGATCGTTTCCAGATCCGACGCAGCGGTCGGTTCCGATCAGGGAATCGATTGAGAAGCACTTGTTCGTGGCTCCGAACATGATCACTCGCAGGTCCAGGTTCTGGTCTCACTGTCCTGTCGCCATCCTCACCCGAGACCCGCCGTCACTCCTGAGGTCAGCAGATGAAGTTCAATATCAAGGTCCGCTGGGTTTACCTGCTGGACAGAGGTGAGTCACGCATGCGCTTTTCATCCCAGTGGATCTGCTGTGACGTCCTCGATGATCCGCAGCTTCACCACTCCTGCTATCATCTCCAAGAGTGTGTGTGTTTCCCTCCCTTCCCACGCGAGCTACATTAATAATGCTGTGAATTATGATTTAAATCAATTTTTTTACATTAAAACTTCAAATAACTAACATAACCACTTAAAGGAACTTCTTCAGTAGTTTTCTTCTCCTCAGTTTATTTCTCCAGAAGAGGTTCTCGACCAGGATCCACCAAATATCTGGTCCTCAACTCTGGTTTCCAGTCGTAGTTACACAACACTTCCATATCTCAGGGAACAGGTGTGACCCTGGAGAGTGAGTTTCTCTCACAGACTTCTCTCATGTCTGCATCTGCATCACATTCCTTACTTGAGAAAACTATTGGGTTTCTTTGTCCTTCAGGAGAGGAAACAGACCTTCTGTCATATCGTACCTGCAACATTTTATCCACAGTCAGACCTGACGACACATGCAACAGGTAACATGTCACATTTAATGAAAAACATGCAACAGGTAACATGTCACATTTAATGAAAAACATGCAACAGGTAACATGTCACATTTAATGAAAAACATGCAACAGGTAACATGTCACATTTAATGAAAAACATGCATCATGCAACAGTAAAACATGACATGCGATGTGCAACTAGTAACACATGATATGTAACTTGCGATGAGCAAAATGTAACATGCAACAGGTAACATAAACAATGACGTGTAACATACACTATGTAAGATGTCAAAAATGACATGTTACGTGCGACATGCAAAAGGTAACATGCAACAGTAAAACATGACATGTGACTCGCGATGAGCAAAATGTCAAATGTAACATGCAACAGGTAACAAATGACATGGAACATACACAATGTGAGATGTCAAACATGACATGTTACTTGCAACATGCGAAAGGTAAGACGTAAAATGTAAAATGCAACAGTAAAACATGACATGTAAAGTGCAACAGGTAACATGTCACATTTAATGAAAAACATGTAACATGCAAAAGTAAAACATGACATGCAATTTGCAACTAGTAACACATGACATGTAACTTGCAATGAGCAAAATGTCAAATGTAACATGCAACAGGTAACATGACAACAAAATAAAGTCACGAAATCACGTTACGTGCAACATGCAAAACGTAAGATGCAACATGTAATATGTAGCATGCACCAGTAAAACATGACATGTAATGTGCAACAGGTAACATGTACAACATGACATGTAACTTGCAACATGTAAAAGGCAACATGTAACCAAACCAAACACGCTATCATCACACAATAAAGAACCTACATTTTCACCAGCTCGAGTAACAAGAGTGAGGAACTTTCAACACACGTTAAGAAAAATACATTTAATACATTAAAATATACAACACACATGCTAACGTCAACAATAACAAAACATGTCGGCAAGGCGTTACATATCAGCGAGTACCTCTGCATCCTTGAAATAAAATAAAAACATTGAAAAAAAGTGTCATGTCAAAAAAAATGTGCAGATCCCAGCAGTCGTGATTCTCCGGAGTCTTCCGGAGCATCTCAGTGTCGCAATTTAAACATCAGTTCGTCCTTTTCCTGAGAGAGCGCCTGATTGGCCGCTTCCTGCCTCTCCAGCGCCACCGTCAGGTCGTGCTGCTTCGCCGACATCTGCCTGAGAAGAGAGTGGAGCTTGTTCAACATTTCTTCTCATCTTAAAATCAAACGTGACGGGATGTATCGTGGAAGCTCTCACTGGATGTTGCTCTGAAACTGTCCGACCCGGACTCTCAGATCCTCGTTTTGCCGAAGAACCTCGACCATCTGATCCTGCAGGAACCGTTTCTTCTCAACCTGTCGACCCAGACAGGTGCTCAGGTATGTGTGCGCGACGATCTTATGAACACAATCGTCGAAGTGAGTCGGCCTCGGACTCACCAACAGGTCCATCTGCTGCAGCTTCTTGCTCTGGTCCTGCACACGCTCAGTCTTCATCTCGATCACAAATAGCAGGGACTCATGCTCGCTTTCCCAGAATGCTCCAGGGCTCCCGCGCAACTGATGACACGGAACCGAAATATAGAAGAATTGAACGAGTGTTTCAAATAAAGTAGCAGCAAAACTCACCTGAACGTTTCGGTTAAAAGCTTTTTTTATTGTCGAGTCATCGACTTTCTGCTTCAAGCGTTTGTAATCCTCAAGCTCCGCCTCCAAACAGCCGATTTGAGCCTGAAAACACACACATTAGATACACAACCCAATGTCACACAACCTCACAAACTGACCTTTAGTTCGATTTCAGTCACTTTGAATGTTTCGATCAAGTCTCTCTCTGAAAACACACACACACACATTAACACGCATGAACAAACACACACATTAATCTGTGTGTTTTCACCTTCTATACGTTTGTGTTGTTGTAGTGTTTCAAGTTCACTTGTTGTCTCCGTCTTCACCTGAGAATCATAGCTGCGTCATCTGCTCACATGTTTTGACCCAAGTGAGGTCATGTGACTGTACTGACCTTGTGGAGCAGGTCCAGGACGAGGGAACACACGTCTTCATCGGCATGTTCCTTCAGGAGCTCCACCCTCTCTCTGAACTCGTTGGCTGACGACACTCTCTTCAGGATCTTCAGCTGCCACTCCAAACGCTCCAGTTGCTTGACCAGGACGATGTCACGTGACCCGTCTGACACCAGAACACATTCATCAATCGACTCGCAGAGAGCTGACAATATCATCACCATGGTTACTAGTTACACAACACCATCATAATAGTTAGAAGTTACGCAACGCCATCATCGCCGCAGTTGCAATTTACACAACACCGTTATCACAGTTGTAACCAGCTACACAACACCATCATCACTGCGGTTAAAAGTTACACAACAACGTCATCACTGTGGATACCAGTTACACAACAGCATCATCACAGTAGTTCCAAGTTACACAACAGCATCATCACCATGGTTACCAGTTACACAAAACTATTATCACAGTGGTTACCAATTACACAATACCATCATCACCATGGTTACCAGTTACACAAAACTGTTATCACAGTGGTTACCAGTTACACAACAGCATCATCACAGTAGTTCGAAGTTACACAACAGCATCATCACAGTAGTTCGAAGTTACACAACAGCATCATCACCATGGTTACCAGTTACACAAAACTATTATCACAGTGGTTACCAATTACACAATACCATCATCACCATTTTTACCAGTTACACAAAACTGTTATCACAGTGGTTACCAGTTACACAACAGCATCATCATAGTAGTTCGAAGTTACACAACAGCATCATCACCATTGTTACCAGTTACACAACAGCATCATCACAATGGTGACCAGTTACACAACACCATCATCACAGTAGTTACAAGTTACACAACAGCATCATCCCAATGGTTACCAGTTACACATCACCAACACCGCAGTAGGTAGAAGTTACACAACAGCATAATCACAATGGTTACAAGTTACACAATACCATCATCCCTGAGGTTACCAGTTACACAACACCATCATCACAGTAGGTAGAAGTTACAAAACAGCATCATTACAATGGTTACCAGATACACAACACCATCATCACAATGGTTACCAGTTACACATCACCATCATCACAGTAGTTAGAAGTTACACAACAGCATCATCACCATTGTTACCAGTTACAAATCACTATTAACGCTGCGGTTACAAGTTACACAACACCATCATCACTGTGGTTACCAGTTACACAACAGCATCATCACAGTGTAACCAGTTACACAACACTATCATCACTGTGGTTACCAGTTACACATCACCATCATCACAGTAGTTAGAAGTTAAACAACACCTTCGTCACCATGGTTACCAGTTACACAGCACAATCATCACAATGGTTACCAGGCAGTTACACAACAGCATCATCACAGTGCTACAGTTACACAACACTATCATGGCAATGGTTAGTTACAGAAACGGTATCCAGTGTCACTCTGACATCACTTTATTCGACGTGTTGTTGGTTTGTATTCATCATTTCTCAGTAATATTTAAAAACATACAAACCTCCATCTTCTTTCTTCTTCTTGGCTTTTTTCTGTAACAAGTAAAAACTCTGTTAGTGACTTATTTTATTTATGAATATTTTCAGTCCAGGACCCACTGACTGACTGAGGGGTCACGCGTCAGTGTTGGGGGTCAAACATACACTGGTTCGATGACAGTTCAGCGCGTGAGTCACTAAAAGTACAACCAACGGTTCTGATGTTTGCCGCTGGAGGGTCCGGTTCGACACACAGACGGTGCTGATCCGGATGATCGTGAGGTGTCGAGAGGTGTCCCAGGAGTGGGTTCGGCGGGCAACACGTGCTCTACCCGAGATTCTGACGAGTCTGGTTTCCTTCTTCGGTACTTTTCGAAAGTTTAAAACTCGACCCTCATGAAGATGAAGATCCGAACTCTTTTAACAGAGTCACGACCCAACTGTCGACCCCAACGCTTTCCCCTTCAAAAGAGAAAACGCCCAACGTCCAAAGACCGGTACCAGTGGGTCGGAACAACACAGAAGAAACAGTAGGGCTGGGTGACACTTTGGAAAGGGGGGTGTGGGGGGTTCTGGTTCTGGTTGGTGGTCTCACCTTGCTGTGTTCGCAGCCCATTACTCCGACCCGGCGTCGATTCTGGGCTCGAAGCAGCCGCGGAGTCCTGGACTCGAACTCCCTGCCAAACACTCGAACTCCTCGCTCGCCTCCCAACTCATCGACGCGAGAAAAACACTGAACGCACCGCGAGGAAGAACTTTGGTGATGCGTTCAGGGACACTGCGGAAATATGCGGCAGCGATTTATTTCAAAGAGAAAAAAAAAAGTGAACAGCATTTACGCGAGAGTCGGCGATACACGAAATTGTATTGTTTAGAATATTCGTAAAAAACGAATCCTTGTTTCACCCTGTCCTGATCTTAGGTGGGTCACAGGGGCAGCAGCCGGAGCAAAGAGGTCCAAACTTTCCTCTACCCAGAAACCTCTAGCAGTTATAAGTAAGTAAGTAAGTAAGTCATTTTTATTTATATAGCGCTTTTCCAGACCAGGGTCACGAAGCGCTTAAACAATCAAAACAATATTCAATAAAGTATATACTTTAAAGATCAAGATAATACTGAGAACAACACAGGAGTTCCAGAAAATCAAGGAAAAGCCTGAACAAATAAAAACGTCTTAAGATGTTTCTTAAAGGAGTCAGTAGATCCATAAAGTGCAAAGAGAGAGGAAGATCGTTCCAAAGCTTAGGAGCAACAGCCTGAAAAGATTTCTCTCCTCTGGTCCCTAACCGTGTGCGTGGAACCATAAGTAGATGCTGATCCACAGACCTCAGAGCCCAAGATGGGGTGTAAGGCTGGATCAGATCAGTGATATAACAGTTTTTCCCTGATATAACCCAAGCAATAGCATCTCTCACGTGTTGTGGATCTGCCCAGAGATCTCATATATCCTTTTCTTTTATTACAGTAGCCCTTGTGATCACATGACCAAAATGAACCAATAAAACCCTTTGTTTACCAGAAATGATTTGTGGAATGAGGGAGTGTTGGAAAACACAGAACGAATTTTTATGAGGGGAAAAAATACCAAACTGAATACAAATGAATGGTGTGGAGTGAAAGGGGGATTTTAGGTTTGTTATTTAAACAAACTGACAATTTAAAAAAGTGCTTCTTCTTTCAAGCCAGAGCAGAGCAACGTTGTGTACAGTTCACTGCAGTTGCTACACAATAACCAAATGACAAAGTGGACTCTTTAGTCTCCAAGTGAGAGGACGGACATATGTCAGCCACATTCTCTCTGAACACGATCAGACATGTTGTCCAGGCCTCCAGCTTTCCTTAGATTATTAGGTATACAGGGGGAAGCCTCTGGCCTGAAGGGGGCGTGTTTTTCTGAGGGGTATCGCCCTTGTTCCTGAGCCGCGATGAGTTAGAAAAGTTAATACCTCGAAAAATGACAACAAATAATTTGCTACTTTTAGCTAGCCAACTAAATATGTCAAGAAATATAACAAGCAATGTATGGTCCCTTTTTTGGATAAAAAAATCAGTATTGAGCAGTGATTTGTTCCTTATATGTGGCGTCTTTGAACGCAACACGGTTGCTTCACCTTTGTACACACCTGTTGATCCGGTGTCCGTACAACAAAAAAATCTTTCTTAAAAAAAAAGTTTTCCTGGAAATAACATGTTTTTCAATGGTTGTTGTGCAGCAAAAAATCAAGTTTTTAAACTTTTTTACATTTTTATTTAAATCTTAATTATTGTCGTTAGTTAAAATAGTTATTTTAATAAATTCAAGACTTCATGTAGCTTAAGATCTGAATGATTTACAAAAAAAGTTAAAGCAAACACTCTTGGTGCAACTTAAGACACATCATCAGTGTCGTATCGCTGTGAATAATAATGTGAAAAGCCGACGCACAATGGACATAGAGAAAAGAACTTGTCAAAGGTTTTCGGACAGTGTTTACTTTTACGCCTGCAAGAACGACTACACCCTTTCAGCCCACTCACCCGTGACTCGTCCCAGGGCGCCACTAATGTACAGACTGTTTGTGCTGCAAATAATGTGTTTGAAAACTGGAGACAACCCTTTGTCTTTTCATGGCAGGTAACTTGTTCCTTAAATGGAAGCGAATGTAAACAAACACCAAAAGATCGGCAGTCGTTGAGCCGAGTGCTTGAAATGAACGCATGATGAATGAATGAATGAATGCATGACGTCACACACTGAGTTGCTGGTTTTAAACTGGCACATAAATCACACCAAACAACTGTTTTTGTAAACAAATATATTTACAACTGAACACTTATCAAAGGTAAAAACTTTTTACAAAATTTAGAAAAATATTTTCTTAAAGGCTTTACAAAATGTGTACACGCTCGCACACACACGGAACAGCAGGTGGCGCTACAGTTTACAGGGTCAACCATCAGTTAACGGTGGCAACAGATATCAGGAAGAGGTTCCAGGTTCGCTGGAAGAACTATCGGGATGAAATCATCTCTGATCCATTCAAAAGTCTGGGGCGGGGTTTTTTTTTCGCAATCCAGTGTCTCAGCACGATTCTTTTTTTCTTTTTTTTTTTAGAATCCCTTATTAGACCCGCGAGGGGAAATTCGGTAGTGCTTTTTACAGCCATTCACACATACTGATGGGAGTAGGCTGCAAACCTGCGCCAAGTCTACCATCAGGAGCAATCAGGGTAAAGTGTCTTGCTCAGGAACACAACGACACAAGCTTGTCTGGAGCTGGGATTGAACCTGCAACCTTTTGGACTGCAGGCAACCACTCTACCATCTGAGCTATGACGCCCTAATATATTCATAGATTCATAGATTCAGTAACTGTCCAGTGTCCAGCAGGGGGCGGCACTTGGTCAGCAGGAGTAACAGTGGAGTGAGTCTAGTGGTGGCCAGCGAGCAGCTCGTCCAGCTCGGCGATCCACTCCTGCGTGCTCTGGCCCTTCAGCAGAGAGTCCACTAGGTCGCTCTCAGCCGCGAAGCTTCCGGACGCTACGTTGTAACCGAAGGAGAGCTGCTGCTGATTGGTCGTCCTGGTCACCTGATAGCCCTGGTTACAGGGGGGCCCCGGGCGCACGCCGCCCGCCGTTTGTGCAAAAGGAGTAATGTCGGGGACAGGGCGATTGGACTGTGGTGTTTGCTGCTGGTTGTTCAAAGACACGTTCAGAGAGTTGGGGAGCGCCCTCTGCTGGCCAGCGTTCATAGTGGTCTGTACGATCTGCTGCCCAGGGTTGATCACGTCCACCTGACGACCTCCTGGTCCTCCACTGAAGGGCGTGGCTCCGGCAGGCATTTTGGGCAGGCGAGGTTGCAGGTGGAAGGTGTTGGGGCTGAAGGGAGGCGGGGCGACGCCTGTAGTGCTGTTAGGCGGCTGCTGCCATGAGGGGGCGCCCTGCATGGGAAGACGGGCGGTGGTGGGTAGCTGCTGCTGCTGCTTCATCATGGCGGCGTGGGGCTGGGACTTCGGGTGCTGCTGCTGGGACATCAGGTTCTGCCTGTAGGGGGCGTTCATGGGGGGGAGGACCTGGCGCTGCTGGTGCAGGTTCATGTTGTTGTAGAGAACCTGCTGCACGTCCACGCTGCTGCCACACGAGGACAGACTCATGTCTGTCTGGTTGGCGGGAGGCATGTTCAGGCCCATCATGGACTGGTTCTGAGGGAACATGCGCTGGGGCCCGGAGGCTGAGCCGCCCATGGTACCCACTGACGCCATAGCCTGGGAGGAAGCTGTGAGAGAAGGATACAGGAAGTGATCGTGGTGAGAAGGACAAGAAGCAAGCGATTAAGACATTAGGAGTGTGCATTGGTAAGAACCTGGGGATACGATACATATCACAATACAGGGGAAACGACAAGATATAATGTGATACGGTATGATCTCGTAATATTTTGTTTAGTATTTCAGCTCTGGTGGCTGCAATGACTGCTACCATCTAGTGGCCCACAGTTAAATTGCAACATAAAAATAAATGAATTCTATGAGTAATTGTAAATTTAAAAACCATAAAATAACTGTTGTAATAAATAAATAAAAATGTAATATTCAAATTAAAATACAATATTTAAAAATAAATAGATACAATACTGTTTTGATATTTAACAGCACTGTAAGTAAGTAACTAAGTAAGTAATATTTATTTATATAGCGCTTGAAGTACTGTGATATTTAAGTGCATTCTCTCACACCTATTAGACAGTGATGTCAGACAACACCAGGCTCCACCCCTGCAGTTATAATAAGACACGGTCCAGCGAGACTCACCTGTGAACTGGTTGACTGGTGGTTGAGAGAACGAGCCGTGATTGGCCGGCGGACCAAGCTGGTCCTGGTACTGAGGGGGAGGTCTAGTGAGGTGTCGCTGTAGCTGCTGGTCCTGCTGACGCTGCTTCTCCTGATGACAAGGACACGCACTTTGAGTGTGAATATGTGTGTGTGCATTTGTGTGTTTGTTCACCTGTTCGGCCATCATTTGTTGTCTTTGTTGCATATACTGTTGCTGCTGCTGCTGCTGCTGTTGCTTCAGTGCGACTGTAACTTCAGCCTGGTTGTTGATGTACACAGTGTTGCCATGATTGGCGGCCATGGCACCGGGCTGCACCGGCATGTTGTTGGACGGTGTGGAGGTTAGTGTGCTCGGTGGGACCGGACCTCGTGGAGATTCAGTGTAAGAGTTCTGGTCCTGCCAAAACAAGGAGAGATGAGTGGATCGTATCAATGAGAGTCAATCAGAAGACTCACACCACGTTCAGTGACTTCTAATATAGGTTAGCGACTTCTAACATGGAAAAAATAGGATCACGTTTTTGTTTGGCCCACAATTTAGATTGCAAAATAAATTGTGGCCAGTTGTGTGATGAAGTTTGACACACCTGAATGAAACCATCTAATCTATAAGTAGAAATGTGTGCGTTTACCTGTAGGGGGCGGTAGTTCAAGTTCTTCTGCTTCATCTGTTGTTGTTGCCTGAGCAGGTTCAGCAGTGCCGCCTTGTTCTGAGTCATGGGGGGGCGCACGGGCGCGGGTGCAGCCTCAAAGTGAGACAGAGGTTTAGTGTTGCTGTAGTTCAGTGAGGCAGGGTGGCCACCGGCCGTATGCGGGGCGCCCATGACACCGGGTCGGGGAAGGAAAGAGCCGACCGGCGCCTTGGGCGGGCACTTGGCCGGAGGGGTCGGCAGCAGCATCTGCTTAGGGTTGTAGTCTTGAGAGTACAGGGAGGGGCTGGTGGGCTTGTCCAGACCGTACGCTGCCCCGCGCTGACTCTGAGTGGCATTAGGCACCTGCGGCCATGGGGGAGGAGGAGGAGCTCGAGGTCCATGAGGGTGGAACTTGGACCCGGGCAAAGTGGGTTTGTGCTGCAGCTGGCTGTGGAGGTTTTGCACTCGCTGTTGCTGGGCTGCTAGCTGCTGCAGCTGCTGTGCCGGCGAGAGGTCTTTAGAGACCGCGGGGGGAAGGAGGTGATGCTGCCGGGAGGACTGGGCCGGCTGTGTGGGAGGCAGAGCGGGCGAGGAGCCAGAGGAGGAGGTGACAGGAGAGCTAGTGGAGTGCGATGGAGGTCCTGTAGATTTGTTACACAAGTTTTGAGATCTGCTTTTGGAGTCGGGCTCAAAGGCTGCGGAAGATGGAGAGAACTCCGATTTCACCAATCCCAGGTCCAGCTGAGGCAGACCGTGGGACGAATGTGGCCCCCCAACCAACGACTCGCCTACTGCCGTCTCCTGGGTTGTAATAAGATCAGACGGATCCTTGCGGTCCTCAAAACCCTCGTTGAAAATGTCCTGGATGTCCTCGTAAGCCACAGAGCGGTTCAGCTCCTCCATCAGCTCCGTCCACTCCTGCTCATCCAGGTTGAGGTCAGGGAACAAGCTGTTGGTGGCGCCCCCCACAGGTGGCATTATGGGCAAAATGTCATCGGGCTCCTGCTTCATCTCCTTGTGCTGGACATCCAGTTCCCCATTGCCCACCGCGGGATCTCCAGCAGGACCGCGGGCGCCGTTAGCTGTTAGCATCTGGGCTACTCCCATCTTGGAATCGATGGCGCCGTTCGTTCCTCCCGGATCCAAGCAAGTCTTCTTATTTGGGGGGTAACCGTTGGTCTGCTCCCGGTCAAGTGGGGAGCTAGCGCTAACCAGCTTTCTCTTCACCGTCTCCTGTAACTAGAGGCAGAAACGGCCATTGAGCAGGACATTCTCAGAAAGTAGTTATGGTGAAGAAGAATTCATTCAATTTCTGTCTCGCATAATCACATTTAACCAGATGTTTTACCTTTTTTAATTAAACATTTAATGGCTACAGAACATTTAAAGACAGCTAAGAACTGGATGAAAGACGGACAAGGCAAGTTCACATTATTTTGCTAATTTATGGGATATAAACAAACAACATGTAAAGTGTAAACTTAACCAAGTATTTGATTACAAAAAGCACATACAGAGCCGGTCTAGTTAGGATTTGGGCTCACAAGGAGCATCAGCTTTTCCAATCCAACCTCTTGTTTACGTTGCTCGATTAAGGCATATGGTGACCCTTTTGCAACAGACAACACGGCCCATTACGAAGTCTAAACATGTCATTAGAAACATTAAGTTTCCAGCAGGGCTGATTGACAGGGCTGGAGAGTTTATCCGGCACTAATTTGGACCATTAGAGCAGAACGTTGGGAGGACTTGAGGAGCTATAATTTCTTTAGACTGAGAGAGAACATCGTTACAGTGGATGTTGAAGAGAAATAGATAAAGTTTCTTCTTTTTTTTTAATGTAGAAAGCATATATTGGCCTGGATCATGTTGTTACTTTTACTATAAAGCCTATCAAGTTGTGAACAAATGTAAATTACGTATAAGGATCATACATGCCCAACTCTAGTCAAAATGTTACTGTAGTGAACTTTGTCAATTTTTGGCAAACATTAAATCAGCATCAAACCATTTTAATATGACATGGTTTGCATTCAAGCAGGGGATTTTATAGCCGAACAGTTTAGCACAATTTCTTTTACAAAGAATGACATAATGAAAAACATTGGTTTGATTTAATCTTACAACCCTAACATCAATGCTATTTCCATGATGGCAGCCATTATTAGGAATCATTGTTCAGAGGGAGGAGTCCCTCAAGATTATTTTGAAACTGGAGCAAAATTCAGTTACTCACTGCGATCAGTGTGCTGTTCCTGTTGAGCTCCGACCCACCACCTTCAGCCGCATCTGCGCTGCTGCCAACATTGTTGGGTGGCCTCTGACCAGGTGAGTCATTGTTGGCCTGGGGTGCTCTATGCTTACTGGACTTCTTGGCCTTCGCCTGCAGGCAGCGCTGGTGCAGAGATATGGTCTGCTGGCGTTCTTGTTCCAGCCGTTCCAGAGTGGATGATTCATAGCGGCTCTCACAGCTGTTGTGATGCTGCCGGAAGTGTTCGATCCTCCGTCGCAGCCGTTCCATCACCTGTAGGAGTGCAAGCAGAAGGCGTTCAAACTCTTGTGACCGCCAGGTGTGCGGTCCAGAATACAAAAGCCTACTTCAACTTCCTGTATCGTACCCATCCTCTATCGCTCAGAGACCTACATCTACTTGTCACAGACCCACATCTGTCACTCAGAGACCCTCATCTGTCGCTCACAGACACTCATTCTTTGCTTACAGTCCCTCATTCATCGTTTACAGACCCTCATCTACTGCTCACAGAAACTCATCCATTGCTCAAAGAAGTTCCTCTATTGCTCACAGACACTAATCCAATGCTCACAGACACATATCCTTCGCTTACAAACCCTCATCCATTGCTCAAAGAAGTTCCTCCATCTTTTACAAACCCTCATCCATTGCTTAAATAAGTTCCTCTATCTTTTACAGACCCTCATCTATTGCTTACGGAAACTCATCCTTCGCTTACAAACCCTCATCCATTGTTTAAAGAAGTTCCTCCATCACTCATAGAACCTCACTCTCCAGACAGGTGTTTCTTTATTACCTATCATTATTCATCCATCTTCTACAAACTCTACGCTTCCATCTACAGACGCTTCTCTGAACCTTCAAAAAGACGTATATTCTCTCATCCAACACATCCAGAGACTAAATATTGGTGCCAATCCCTGGTTTTCGGTTAAACATCTAGACTCCACCAACAAACACACGATTAAAGTGGTGGCACAGTTTTTTATTCATTTGACTTGTTGGTTGCTGTTCTGTCTTCTATCTTTTAAGTTACAAGTGAATTTCGGATGAACTCTCGGAATCCGTGTCGAACTGTCGCTTGGCTCTGACGTCACTCTTTCAATTACCATGTTAGAAATGTTTTTGTTTGATTAGTGTAAAGATTCGAGAGTCACGACGGGTAAAGTTATTTAAAGATTACCAAGTTAAAGTGATATGACGCCACGTCCTTAACTTATAAAACAGGTGTAAAGTCAGAAGAGTTAGACTTACTGTGAGTCCTCGACTCTGTTAGCATTTGTTAGCATCAGCTGATCATCCGTGTCGCCGATGGCTGCGAACTCTTTCCTCACCGCAGAACTAACTTGTGATGGTTCTGTGCATCTTGGTTTTGGGAGCCTTCGTCAGGCGTTTGCCAGCTGGGTTCTTGTGCCGTATTCCGTAAAAGCGCTAGCGCTGGCTCGGTTCTTTTGTCCTGTCGACAGGCAGGTTCACGCCGCCATTTTGAAACTTTCTCTTTTTTTCGTCTAGAGTAGTGAGGGCTATGTTTGAAGTCCCGCCCCTTTTGTTATTGGCGTCCAGAAGAACCAATGGTAGCAGGAATGTTGAAGTAACACAATTGTTTACATGCTAAAGTACATCAAAATGTGATCTATGAATTACATTTCAAGCAAACAGAAGACTTTAATATTTAAATCAAATACATTTTAATCTGAAGAAGTATGACACAAATGTGCAACAAAACCTTGTTTCAAAAATCATTCTGCAACCTACTATTGTTACTCCTGTCACAACTGTACAAGTGAAAAGTTGACATCAATAGCGTTGGTCAAGGAAGATTTTGGGTTTAAAATAAAAGCCACTTAGAATAGTGGTCCAGTTGACCACCTGCAGCAATAATGATCACAGTCATGTCACCCCATCAACCCCGAACCAATGGAATGCAAGAAAAATATAATAAATTCTTTTATTATTCAAAACAACGTCAACTTCCTCACAACTTGATGCCACACAGGTCATCATCCAGTAAAATCTACAGTTCAAAGGTCGTCTTGTGACCCGACAGCTAGAGGGCACTGACGTCCTGATGGTTTTGGGGGGGGGGGGAAGTCTATCAGGATCTTATAATGTCACATACACACAGACAAGGGTTACACACACACTACCTCCTCCTCTTGTTATTGCCATAAATTAATCAGGTCAAACATTCAAACGGGAATCTACTGACAAAAGACAAGTGTTGATTCGGATGTTTAGTCTCTTCTGCTGCAGATCCTGTGAAGTGGAGGGGGTCTTACGGGGAATGTAGCAGGACATTCAGGAACGCTTCAGTCCTTCCTTACTCTTCTGTTTCTGGGGGAACGTCTCAGAACATCGTCCTCCAGGCTCTGTGAGACAAACAGGGGTTATTGTCCGCAACACAAAATCATGTTACAGAAGGTATATTTCTAAATCTTCACCTGTTTAGAGGGCTTGTCCTCAGCAGAAGCATCCTGGTCCTCTGCAGACTCCTCCTGATCCTCCCCAGGAGCGTCATCCTGGTCTTCCTGGTCTTCCCCAGCTGCGTCCTGATCCTCCCCTGGAGCGTCTTGGTCCTCTGCAGGAGCGTCTTGGTCCTCTGCAGGACAAAAGACAAGGTTGAATATAGGATACCATCATAAACAGCTAAGATAACGAGTTGAAGCGTCACAAACCTGCACTCTTCTCTTCCTCCTTCACGTCTGGCTGGGCTTCATCCGTCTTCTTGTAGTCCGTCGTAGGTGGAGCCGTCTTTTTCTGAGGGACCAAATTAGTTTAGAAATGATGACGATGAATTAGGATCCAATGTTCTAAACAGTGACCTAATAATTCTGGACATTTAACTGAGAGACTAAAGTCAAGATCAACTTCTGAGTCACCTTGCCAGTGCAGCAGAAAACAACGATGAGGATAACTGGAAGTGCCCCGGTGAGAACATAGACGACCCAGAGCCATGGACGCTCTTCTGCAGCACTCATCATCTGAGCTGCCAGACCAGGCTGAAACACACAAAATAAAATCAATGCACATGTCCACACACAAACACACCGAGAGACGGACACACACTCACCTCTGCAGCTCCTTCTGCTGTCCTCTTCAGCGCCCAGCCATCAGCTGCCCAGCGATCTGCAGTGTTCCTGTCGTTGGTGATGAAGAAGTTGTCAAACAATATATCAGACGTCATGGACCACAGCTCCAGGCCAACAGCACTGAAGGGCATCATCCTGAAGGGGTGCAGATCCTCAAAGAAGTCTGGGTTAGGGATTTTACGAGGTTTCCAGACACCCTGAGAGAAGACATATCGTCAATGCTTTATTCTGGCTCACACGGCCTACTACTCAGTCTTGGCTTCCAAGGGTACCTGGTAGCTTGGGTTGTCAATCATGGGGGCTTTCCATTTGCCCTTGTGGTCTGGGTTGTCAATCATCGGACGCTGCCAAGCACCGCAACCAGGAGCAGCCTCGCAGGCCGGGTTCTGAACCTGAGGAGCCTCCCACTCTCCGTCCATGTCCTCGTCCCTTTTGCATGAATGAAGTCATCAGCAACCAGTCGAACTGGGATCATGGTAACAAGGTCACCTACCAGTCTTCAGGTTTGACCGCATCAGGGTCACCGATGTACTCTGCCTCATCGTCCAACCAGCCATCAGGTTTAACAGCATTTTCATCCACAATCTGAGCTGGAGCGTCCTCATCCCTTCACGCAAACACAGGGGTTAATATGAGAATTTTAAAAATAAATAAAAGTGAACCGCAGTGATGACCCACCAGTCTTCAGGCTTTTGTGCATCAGGGTCCTGGATCTTGGGTCTCTCGTCCCAGTCATCCGGCTTGTGGTCCTCTGGGTCCTCAATCTCAGCTTGGGGGTTGACCGGAGGGCTCACGTCTGTCAGGAGGCTGCCGCTGTTCACCACAGTCTGGTCCACCAGAACCTCAAAGCTGTTGTCGGGATTCACCACTGGGGGGCGACACAACTCAATTTAGTGTGTTTATATTTAATGGAATATTTAACCTTGAAAAATGAACTACACGCTGTTGCCAATTTCAAGTACTGAGGCAAGTCAAGAGAGACTGATGTGGAGATCATTGAGGATCAAACTTAGAATCACCAGCAGACTTACAATCAATGAAGAAGGAACATTAATTTGTGGCTCTGGAAGTAGGCAATATATTTAATTTATTTTCCTACAATACTGTATTGATATTCAACAGCAAAAATCTTTGGCTTCCAACTCATTTTATTTTTAAATCACTTTCATTTGATGGTTTAATTTTGAATAAGTGTGTATAAAATGAAATTATTCAATGTATTTATTTACAATTAACACAGAAATATTCACAGTTGTCACTATTGTTTTGCAATTTAACATCCAGCAACTAGATGGCAGCATTCAGCTGCTGAAGGAACGATGAAATTCCTGCGATGACTGAGGACAAGAGGATACAGTCAACTTCAGCAGCTTTTAAAGCAGCAGCATGCAGTGAATGTGGTCTGCAAATTCTGCATTAACGGATTCACTTACTACAAATATACTGTATTTTATTGCAATATATCGTATCATTGCCCCTGTTTTGTAATACGCATCGCTAGATTCTTGTCAATACACAGCCCTTGAGGTGTGGCTGCCTGGCAAACCCCGGTAACATGTGCCAACCTAATATTAAATCTAGTATTCAAGCTACACTAGAGCAGAAATTAGTGTATCTGCTGTATGTTACGAGAATGTGACTCAAAATAGCCGGTCAAGTATTTAACACAACCAGTTGATGTGGGATCAAACTACTTGTTTCGGTGATCACTTCAATATCCCTAGGCCATCTGACTGTTGTTGTGTGTGCATACCCAGAGTGTACAGGTGAGTCTTCTTGTCAGTAAAGTAGCTCCTCAAGTCAGCATCGGGTTTCTTGGCGTGTTTCTCCTCATATTCTCCGGTTTTGGGATTTTTGTGTCTGAAGATGAAGTGAAGTTTGTAATCTTCTCCACATTTGTCAGGCCCAAACATGATGGTGTACGGAGTCTTGTCCACAAACTGGTCCTAGAGAGAAACGCACACATGCACAGTCAGAACGATCTACAACACAAGGATGAGAGAAACTCACCAGGTCCAGGTCAGGAGTCTTAGTCAGAAGTTTGATGTAGGCACCTCCACAATCGATCCCAGACTGAAAGTTTACCTCATACCTGCACACACCAGCAGTAAAGCTTAGATGATCCAACACCAGGTAGTTTATGTTTATTTGTGTGCGTTTTCTTACTGGACAATGAGAGGTTTGGTGTCGAAGGTGAAAGGTCTCAACAGGGACGCTGAGATGGCATGATGTTTCGCTCTGGACTTCAAGACAAGACCAAGATCACCTGGTAGTTTGTTGTCCTTCATTTCTTCCACACTCCACTGACCTGAAGACAGAGAAAAACCAATTGATCAACCAATCAATCCCAACCTGATACCGATTAGTTAAAGAATTATAAACTGACCATCATATTTTGCGATGTCTTCATCAGTACCGTCTTTCTTGGCACTTGACTGAACCCACCTAACACACAAACACACAAATTTAATTTCCAATGTCGACACGGCAACAGGAATGACAGAAGCCATCTCACCCGTCCAGTGAACCACCGTGGAAAGATTCTGCCAAGAAATGTTCTCCAGTCGGCTCTGGAGGTTTGTAGGTCACCTGCAAACAAAATAGAGAAAATGAAACAAGAGGTGACAGAAGCTAATAATATTCTGATGTACCTGTAATGTGGGTTTATCTTGAGGAACACCTTCAGCCTGTTCGGGTGACTCCTCCTCTTCCTCCAGTCCATCCATGTCGAGATCAAAATCATCTTCTGCACTGGACCCCGGCAGCAAACTGAGACAAATCCCAGACAGAACCAGAACACCGACCCACGTCCACAGCTTCCAGGACATTTTCTAACATTTTAACACACAGACACACAGAATTTAATTTAAAAATCCGCCTGAATTAACATATATAAATCGTTATACGTGTGTTATTATAGTTGTAGACACTTGGAATTCAGTGCGAGAAGGTGTTTGATCGCAGTGGAGTCGGTTATTCATTCTTATCTACTGACCTCGACGATCACGCCGAGATTTCCTGCATCGAACCATTAGGCTAACAGGCTACTTTGCTATCACTGTTACGCCAAACGATGACCAGAGACGGAGCAAACACGTCTCCTTCGACCTGGTCCCACCGGAACTATAGTCGGTAACTCGCCTCGCAGTTTGTGCGACTCGGTTCGGACGCAACAACGACAGTTGGTGAACTTGTGACAGCTAAATGGCCATCACCTGCTAAAAAAGAGGCTAATTCCTGTCACCGGTTAGCACGCTGCTGAGTAACGACTCGACCCCGCACAGTTCGCTACAGCTCAACACATGACTGAAATGAACACAGACCTGGTTTAAATGCTAGAATCGTCATTAATGTGAATTAATGTATGAATAAAAAAAGGACATTTAAACTCACCATCGCTCTCAGATGTGACCGCCTGGGCTAGAGAGTCACGTGAGGTATTAGAGGCTAGTCCCACCCTCCCCCACGCTCATTGGTCAAGGTCCAAGAGGAAACTCGTGGAAAGCGTTGATTGGCTGGATTTACACCGGAAGTGAGGGGTTTGCGATAAAACGTGTTAAAAAACCAGTTACGCTCAAAATACCGGTTTTGTGAAAGATAAACGCGAGTGAATCGGTTCCTTCTTCACGATCAATAATGGCTGAATGTCTCGCAATGGTTGTGACGATGACTTAAATCGTGTCGTCATCAGAGATCGTTGACATGGCAACCGAGGTTGTCACTCAAACTTGCGTGAGATTCTCTCTCTTCAGGATTCCACGTCAGTATTCTTTCAGTCGAAAAGTGTTTTGATGTGAAGCCAATGGAAGTCGCTTTGTGGAGTGATGCAATAAAATACCAACAAAAGAGACAAAACAAGAGGCGAGACCCTCCAGGGTCCCCATGACTGACTGATTTTTACTTTTGCCACAATGTATTAGATGGATGGATGGATGGATGGATGGACTTTATTGATCCCTCAGGAGGTCTCTTTCGGGAAATAGTTCTTCCAGCCAACACACAGCAACAGACGACAGATTCATAAAACAAGAACAAGAACAAAGTGCAATAAAAAGAAAATACAAGATCACACAATCTAAGTCTAAAGATAAAGAACATAGATCGAAGAAAAATAACAAAGACAAAGAATACAAAGATTCACATGGAATAGAATCATCTTTTCGCTTCACTCCTGCCACTAAACTCAGAATTAAACAGTCTAATAGCCCGAGGAATGAATGAGTCCATTAGTGTTGCATCATGGGAGGAACATTCATGCTCCATCTGCTTCTCTGTTCACTGTGACAAAATCACATCAGAAGGGTTCTGTGGTTGGCATGAAGCTGGACTCACTAGTGACAGTTGCTGAGAGGAGATCACTGGACAAACTACTGTCCATCATGGATGATGACATCATCCTCTGAACACTGTCATCAGTGAGCAGAGAAGCAGATGAAGCACAAATGCTCTAATAGACTCAGGGACTCATTCATTCCTCGTGCTATTCGATTGTACAATTTGGGGTTTGGAGACAGGAGTGGAGCGAAAGTATCATGATGTTCTATGTTAATCTTTGTATCCTTTGTCTATGATCTATGTTCTTTATCTCTAGACTTAGATTATGTTAACTTGCACTTTCTTTTTACAGGAACTTTGTTATTGTTTTTATTTTTATTTTTATTGTCTTCATTGCCATGTGCTAATTGGAAAAACAATTTCCCGAAAGAGAGCTCCTGAGGGATCAATAAAGTTCTATCTATCTATCTATATAAACGTGTGTAACTGTAGCTTTAGTCGAACATGTGTTTCTAAATGTGCTTCCAGCAGATAAAACCATTTTGTTAAATATAAAAACATTTTATTAAAAACAATAGAGCACAGGGCAAAGGAAGTTTATTTTTTTAAAAACTTAATTCCCCTCAGTTGTACTTAACAAATAAACAAAAAACTTGATATGAAAAAAGGAATCGTTGGGAAAGCTATCGGATGTTTGTGCTTCAAGGAGTGTTTTTTTCCATTTTAAAAATATTTAAATAATCAAATCATTAGAAAAAACATTTAAGATTTACATTATTCAATGAAATTATTCTTAAAAATAATAATTGATTGAGGAAAGTGAATTCTGCTTGAAATACATACAAGACGCACATTTACTGGTAAAGCAATGCCATTTACAGACAGTTTAATTCATATAAATTCCACTTAGCCTACTATATATATCATGTGTTTATCTTTAATCTTTAATGGAGATTTCATCTGTGCTCAGAACATATTTCATCAGATCATACTTCATGTCAGGCACATGTTAAAAGACCACCGACCACACTTTTGTTTTGACAGGGAACGGAAACCCGGGTGCAGAGGCGACAAGCACTGAACATGTTTTCCGTGTCTTTTATTACAAAAGATGAAAGTTCATAAGAGCGAGCTGACTCGCGACATTAGCCCTGAGAGTTCCTCACATTCACGTCTCTGCAGCACGAGACTGGAGTCTGGACTGTCTTTGGCTTGAAAACACCAGATTGTTGTGGCTTTGCTTCAGCAAAGTGTTGAAACATGCTGCAAACAGGCGTTCAACGGTAACAAACTTGCATTGTCACTTTCATGACGTCGGTTCACTTCCTGAACGACGCTCAGTGACCTCGTATGACAGGAAGTACCGACTCCTCGGAAGCCTGCAGTGGCAGTGTGCGGCCTGAGGAGGCGCTATACTCGTGAGCGCCCGAAGCAGGTGCAGCCAACATCTGTCGCAGACTTCCACAAATGGTGAGCTCACATCTGCCGAGGCTTCGTCCACACTGGTGGAACCTCATTCTGCTTCAGTCCGCCTTCTTGATGAAGATCTGGGAACAAACAAGGTCATATCAGCGACTCAACAATGATTCACAGTCACTCTGGAGAACCCCCTTGTAAACTGTTGTAGATATAAGCTGATAAGCAAATGTTTCTGTTGGTGTGTAAACGTCAATTGTTCACTCACTTACAAAGCATTGTAAACACATGTTGTTTATTTATGACTTTTATTTTTAGCAATTTAATCCACCTTGTTAACATGAAATAAACAGAACTTCCAAACCATCTTTATTGTGTTTTATTTCTGTTGTTTTGCCCGAATCTAACAGATTAAAAGACACTTTGATGATATTTCATTTATTTATATTTATAGATTGCATCCATGAAGAAGAGTAATTATGTGAAAAATGAAAGGTGAAAATCGATCTATCTATCTCGCTATAGTTTTAAGCATCTCTTTCAACATATATTTTTAGTCACAAATGCAAATATTGTATTATTATTTTAGAAGAAAACAGAACAACAAACCTTTTTTTTCATTTTGTAATGCAAATTGCATTTAAAATCAGCTGGTATTATAAAAGAAATGATCAATAAAACAGATATAAATTATGTATTATTCCCGTGCTGAAACAATCGCATCACAGACTAGTATCGAGGTGTGCTATAGGTTTAATCTGATAAAGATTGCTATTTGCTACTTTCAAAATTATGCAAAATGAATGGATGCAAGATTTACCAAAACCTTAAATACATTTACATTAAAAAAAAAAAAAAACATTTTACACACATTTCTTTAATAATAAACCATAGAGTCATGTTCTGTCAGTTTTCTTTTGGGGTTCCATTTTTTTTATATTCTACTGAGAGTGCTTTGAATCAAGTGGTTCACAACCCCTGGTCCGTGGTCCGGAACAGGTCAGTTAGGGAATTGTTGCCGGCCACACAGAAATTAAAATATGATAATTTATAATATTATTTCTGTTTTATTGATCATAACTTTCTAAAATGTGTTTTTTAATCATATTTCCTCTGTAGTAACAATAGCCTTTGACTCACTTGTTTCAATAAAGTTTATTAAAAAAAAAAAAACTAGTGAAAATGAGAAACACAAATTCTATAGGATTTCTTTATACCTTTTCACATCTGAAGGTGGGTCCTTGAATATTATACAATAATTAAAAAAAGCTTTGCCAACCCCTGAATTATACGACTATATTATTTATAACCACATTATGAACATCTGTATTAAAGAAGAAAAAAACATAAAAGTTTTGTTTGCGAGAATTACACCAAAAATATAATTGAAGCCCCAAATGTTTGAATTTATTTTCAGGTCTTTATAGATATGGTGCGTCGTAGTTCAGCTGAAGTCTCCAGAGTCTAACTCACCTCACTGAGAACCACCCAGACGGGCGAGTCAGTCACGACTGAGAGTCTCAACGCCTCCAGAGGCCCGAAAGCTGGGTCCAGCTCCGCCTCTGCGATCCCGTCCTGAAACCACCCTGGAAAACACGGTACGACCTCTGAGTCTACAGGCAGGTTCTGCTGCACTCATGACCTGCTCAACGGCACCAGGGTAGAACTGACCCACTCTGTAGAACCCGTCCTCGGTTCTCTTGAACTGGATTCGGTTATTGTCGCCGGTCAGAGAGTCTCTGTCTGCTGGAACGTTCTGCAACGAGTGAAGCACATTTCTTCATGTCGTCTTGTCCTCGGGTCTACACGAGTGCATGGACTCACGTCGAAGGGCAGGACCTCCACGGACGTGTTGGACAGAAGGTCTCTGGGATGTTCTGTGTTTCCACTCCGGAAGAAGAACCTACAGAAGACAAACGCGTCACTGAGCTGACGCCATCGTAGCGGTCAGGATCGCAGCATCGGCACCTCTGGACACGGACGGGCGTGAAGAATCGGATCCGGATGAAGTCTCCGGCCTCGGGTGTGAAGGCCCAGAAGTAGTCCTGACCCAGGTAGACTTTTTCCAGCGTGAAGTGCTGGTAGGTCTTCAGACTCGTGCTCAGCTCGGCGGGAGGGTTGGAGTGACCTGCTCGTGCGGTCCGCCGTCCAAAGTCCTTGTCCTTGGAACGGTGAGAAGAACAAATGAGGACCAGAGAGTTCAACAGCGACCGACAGTCAACGCCTACCTGCAGTCGTTGCAGTTTTCCCGCCAAAGACGAGTGCGTCCCGACGTGCTGGAACAAGGAAGGTTTGAACCGAATCCTCAGGTTGGATTTTTGTCGATCGCAGTGTTTCTGTGATAAACAAGCACAGACACTCTCACAAATGTATTTGGAAGTATATCAGTGCCATATTTAATAGTTTAATTTTTATTGAAATGTTTTTTAAACATAATTTTATTCAATAATTTCTATATTTAAAGGTCGAAATATGATTTTAAATAATTGAATTTAAAAAGATCCAATTCCAATATTTAAAAAGATAAATGTTAAAATTTAATATTTTTTAATTGTAGCTTTTTAAAATCAATATAAATTGTTGGTATAATAGTGACACCGGAAAATACAAGGTAGTCATTACACATTACGACGTATCTGGTTGGACTATTATATACAGCTTTTTTATATTGAATTAAACATTTTTAAATCAGAACATTCATGTTTTTACAATTATATTATTTACAATATCTAACTCTATGTGTAAAAAACATAATTCATTAAAAAACATTTACAGTTATTCGATAAAATAATTCAATGCTTAAAAAAAGAATACATTGAAACATTTGAAAATGTAAATTCAGCCATACAATATTCTGATGACACTGATATACCAACATACACATTCAGTCCAGTTTGAACTCACAGCGTCTTTCTCAGGGTTACAGACTTTCACCCACATCAGGTGGTCCAGCAGCCAATCGACAGGTTTCTCTCTGAAGAACATCAGGACGAAGTGGACCACCAGAGACAGGTCTGCAGACTTGAACATCTTCCCTGGTGGAGGATGCGAGGATGAGACACACGTTGCCAGGACAAAGAGACGCACGAGACTCACCGATGAACCCGAGCTGCGAGAACTCCAGGATCATCCAGTCGTCCGTGGGTTGCTGGAGAGCGAAGTTCTTCATGGT
The DNA here is from genome assembly GCF_982586985.1 of Callionymus lyra. Taxonomy (NCBI): domain Eukaryota; kingdom Metazoa; phylum Chordata; class Actinopteri; order Syngnathiformes; family Callionymidae; genus Callionymus; species Callionymus lyra. The sequence continues at coordinate 19,345,570 of NC_141826.1, forward strand.
GGAGAGATAGTTTGGGCGAGCCACGATATCGTCCTCCAGCTGCAACATCGTCCGTCACTACGTGGTCAATGAGGGGGAGAGAGACGCGTCGGACAGTACCTGCACGTAGAAGGTTCCTCTGGACTGAGCGAACATCATCAGGAAGCAGAAGTCCAGGTTCTGTTTGGTTCTCCACCTGAGAGACCAGACGTGAGCTTTAGAACTTCAGGTCACTCTTAATAGAAATAATAATATTTCTTAATATGTTAAACTCATAACATTAATGGATCTCTTAGGCAAACATGGTATAAACAAGAATAATCACCAAAAATATATAAAAACCATGATATAAATTTAAACGAAAAAATGTCATCAATAAAGCTCTATCTATCTATCTATCCATCCATCCATCTATCTATCTATCCATCTATCCATCTTTCTATCCATCCATCCATCCAACCATCCATCCATGATTAATCACTGAAAATATATAAAAACCATGACAAAACAATTTCATCAATAAAGCTCTATCTATATGTCTGTCTGTCTGTCTGTCTGTCTGTCTGTCTGTCTATCTATCCATCTATCTATCCTTGGTCGTGTTTTTCTATTGATTATTTTGTGTTATCTTCTTCTATTCTTTTATTCTGCACTGACACCACAACACTTTCTTATGTTGTGTTTACATCACTGGTGATAAAAGTTTCTGATTCTAACTCAACACATAAGGCAAGATTTGAGTCGTTTCTTTGTGTTTTTTTTTTTTTCGAGAAATACTGTGATTCAGTAGGCAATGTTTTTATCGATCATACTACACAAGTCATTGTATACGCATTTGAAAATAAAGTCGTCCGGATGTTGCTGCACCTCACTCGCTCTTTGGAGTCACCGAAGGACTCTTTGAGTCCCGAAAAGTCCGGGTAAAAGTGGACGGACGGCGAGACCACCTCGAGGAGACCGGATGCGATTTCGGTGGGAAACCTGCGACACACAACAACCGCCGACGTTACGCCGGTCATGTGACACGGTTCGCGATGACCTCAGGACTCACAGGCGCGTCAGCTGCTCGGCTACTGTGTTGGTGTACTGCTGGTCCACCTGAAGAACATGTGACACACCTGTTAACGATCACCCATAATAATAATAATAATAAAACTCTTTATTTTGAAGGATCATGTTGTGACAGATAAAAAAAATGATTGACACCTCAGCGATGAGAACCAGGATGATGCAATCCTCCTTCTCGGCGACGCTCAGCTGTGACATCAGAGACATGAGGGTGTCGGTCAGATAGGAGTGGACTTTCCTCTTGACGCTGGGCACGCCCATCACGATGGAGACTGGACCCAAGGACAGTGTGTGTTTAGAAGTGTGTGTGAAGGGTCGTGTCCATGTGTCTCACCTCCGCTCCGTCTGGCGCCCAGGTGCACGGCCGGCTGGAGGCTGTCCTCCTGGTTCATCAGGTGGGGAAGATGGTGGAAGATGGACGGGAGCTGGAGGATGTTCTTGCTGCCGGTGTCCCACAACCTGAATCTGGAGTCTTCTGTGGAACCACGAGTCTGAGTCAAAGGCTTATAGTCAGACCCTGGTGCAGCTAACTGACCCGAGAGGCTGACCCAGGTCCGGTTCAGATCCCTCAGCGCCTGCCTCTCGGCCACCGCCTTCTTGATCTCGTCCAGGACCAGGTTGAGCTCCTTGGAGCGCCGGAGGTTCTCCTGCTCCGCCGATCGAAGTCGCTCCCTCAGGACCAGGAACTCCGGCTGACTCACGTCACCTGCACCACCTGAGGGGGAGAGAAAAAAAAAAAAAAGTTAGTCGTGAATGGATCACGTGGGTGAGCAGTGGCCGCCGCTGGAAGATGTGTAGTCACGTGACCCAAACTCTCGCAGACGACAATGAGCTCGTGACGTCACCAGACGTGTCTCATCGATCATCATGGACCTGAAGACGTGGTTTTTAAGTCAAGGTGATACGACAACAACAGCTCGTCTTCATCATCATCAGCACCATCATCATCATCATCATCATCTTCATCATCATCAGTACCGCAGCAGCAGAGACGGGTTCGGCGGGCCTGCAAGGACCCGCGCGGGTCTCACCTCTGGTGCCGGTGAAGGCGGTGAGCCAGGACAGAGACAGGAGTCCGCACAGACCGAAGACCAGAAGCGACACGAAGGAGACATTTGTGAGCCTCATGTCCGGAGGACCGGGAGCATGACCACATCGAGAGAGGAGGAGGAGGAGGGGCCAGGGAGGAGGAGGAGAGGAGGAAGAGGAGCGCGAGGGGAGGGAGAGGAGGAGAGGCGGGGCTGCTCATCATCATCATCATCATCATCACCTTCATCATCACAACGATATTTACTATCATCACCTTCATCATCAAATCTTTACCAATTTTACGTCAACTGGGTTGTTTTTTTTTGACGTATGATGGACGTGGTTGCTAGGCAACAGGTTGTTTTTGTCATCGCGGTCCTCGGCCAGAACCAGCAGGACCGGAGGAGGAGACCCGACGATGAGGAGAAGTGGGAGGAGTAAAGAATCACTGTCGCCGACTGCGAGGCGGAAGCAAACAAACCCGAGCTCCACAGTTGGCGGTCCTTGTTTTGGTTCCGGAACCGCTGGTAACAAACCTGTTCCTGGACCCGCGCCGTGGACCCGAGCCACCGTTCGTTACTAGCGGGACTCCCATGCAGGAGTGGATCACGTGGATCACGATGTTGTTCTTGCGAAAGTCTCAGCACTCCCTGACATCCGAACCCTCGTGAGGAAAGGAACCGAACCCACCACCCGTTCTGGTGCCAGACGGGGGAGAGGAATGGCGGACGCGGGCGTCAGACACGAGACGCCGAACCAGAACCAGAACCCGAGCGGACACCGGTTCCGGCGGGTAACTCTGACCAAGCCCAGCTACTGTCATGGCTGCAGCGACTTCATCTGGGGTCTGAATGGGTTCACGTGCGAAGGTACCGAACTCACATGTGTGTGTGTGTGTGTGTGTGTGTGTGGGTGTGGAAGAGTCACGTGATCCAAATCTTTTTTCACCTCTGTGTCTTCAGTGTGTAACTTCTTGTCTCATGAAAAATGTCTGAAGACCCAGAGAACACCCTGTCCAACCATGAGGGCGACACTGGTTGAGGTGAAACACACACACACACACACACACACACACAACACACTTATACACACAATTTTGAAAAGTGTGTGAACCTCTCGTGTGTGTTTTAGTATCCGGTGTCGCACTGCTTCTCTCCGTCAAGCCACAAGAAAAGTTTCTGCAGCATCTGCAGGAAACAAACGGAGGAAAACTCTGCTCTGCGCTGTGAAGGTATGACATCATCAGTGACATCATCAGTGACATCATCACCGGTTCGTTTTGTAATTGATTCTGTGTTTGCAGTGTGTGCGCTCCATGTTCACGTCGAGTGTGTGATCTTCAGCGTGGCCGACTGTCGCAGGTGTCACCTGGACAACGCTCAGGTAAGTGTGTGTGTGTGTGTGTGTGTGTCGACGGGTGTCATGACCCCCGGTGTGTCGCAGAGGTCACGGCGCCTGCATCACTGGCGAGAGGGACACCTGGGGCCACATGCACGGTGCAGTGTGTGTAAGAAATCTTGCGGGTCGGCGGAGGTTCCCACGGGGACCAGTTGCGAGTGGTGCGGCGTCAAGGTGGGTCGGGTCCGGGTCAGGTTGAGCAGGTGTCGTTTCAGGTGCTCGGGCCTCACCTTCTGGTCCGTGTTCCTCAGGCCCACTGCACGTGCGTCGCCGACCTGCCGGCAGAGTGCGACCTGGGTCGGCGCCGCAGCATGCTGCTCCCTCCCGACTGTGTCTTCATCAAGTCCTCAAACTTCACCCTGAACCAGACGTACCGGATCCAGGAACCAGGTACTGACCATGCACACAAGCTTGTGCACCAGGGCTGAATTTAGGGGGCAGGAATTGATTGATTGATTTATTATTGCGATTTATTGTACAATTTTGTGTGTATATTTCTGTTATCCTATTGACCAGGGGTTCGGCAACCTTAACAACTCAAAGAGCCATTTGGATCCATTGAAAGAAAACCCGCAAAAACCCCTTTGACTTTAAAAATAAATATAATTTCATAATGTTCAATTTCTTCTTTTTCCTTTATGCTATATATAGATAATCTATAAATGAAACGTTAGTTAATGATTGTTCACACAAAATTCAAACTAAACTCATTTTCTACTCGTGTCGACTAAAGGTTGGGATTTTTTCAGAGTAATTGTTCTTTTTAGGATAAAAATGTTTGTTCATTTTAATGTAGCGACTGTAGCTCAGTTCGTGTTCATCTTCGTCCAAAAAGACACTTAAAAACATCCAAATACCACTTTGGTGCTCGTCTGTAACGTCCCTCTGGTATTAAAGCCTCAACATGAGAAGAATTAATCAAGAAAATAATAAACAAGTCTATATTTTAGGCTTGTTTTGAGCGGATGATACCAGGCCGTCAGCCATAATCTCTTATGTCAAAGGCATCAATACAAAAAGGACGTTACAGACGAGCAGTATGGAAGCATTTTGATGTTTTAAGTGTATTTTTGGACGAAGATGAAGACGAAAACAACTGAGCTCCAGTCGCTACATTAAAATAAACAAACATTTTTGTTTATAACTCTAAAAATAACTGATTATTCTGAAAATAATTCCAACCCGTAGTTGACGTGAGGGTGATCGGAAAATATGTGAAATTAGAATATTATACTATTATACTTATTATACTTATACTTATTATTATACTTTAAGCATCGATAATTATCACAACAATGTTTTGTATATTTTTTAGTTGTTTAACTGAGTCATGGTTGTTTTTCTCTTTCTTATGTAAAGCACTATTGAACATTGTTTTGATTGTTTAAGTGCTTTGTGACCCCTCTATAAATATAAATTACTTACTTACTTACTATGTGACTCTGAAGGGTTGTTTATATATACATTAATATACATCATAATTGTATCATCATTATTATATTATTATTATTACCATTATTTCAACAATGCTAAATACAAAATAAAAAGACATTAAAAAAGAAATGATTTGATATCAAACTTAACCTAATGTAGAATAATGTACACGTTTGTAACTGACTAATTTGCTGAAAAATATCAAATAGTTTCTATGTAAGCAGAAATAAATGATAGTTTACCAGATCTTTGGGTTTTTTTTTTTTTAGGTCTGCACAAATTTGAAAACTGAAGTAAATTACAGTGATGCTCATTTTTACGTGTTACTGTTCCTTTAAGAGTGAGACAGGTGATAATCGTGAAGAACTGATATTGTTCTTATATCAGCAAAGTAAAGTCTTACAGGAACATTTTTGCTTAAATAAAAGGTCAAGTGAAGGAGAGGTTTGCTTGTTTTTTAAGCGTTATTGGAAAAACGCTATGAATCATTTAAATAAAACAAAAAATAAAACAAAATTAGTTTATTTAACTTTTGAACTGCAAAATTAAAAACCTTACTTAGCACAGCTAGGAATGTAATAAAATATCAATTCACCTAAATATCGCAATGATTTGAATGAACGAATGAGTGAATGAATGAATTAATATTGTTTATTTGTCAGTTTATGTCAGTTTAAATCATCAACATCACACTTCGGGATAAGCAGAAGCTCATCTAGTCTCGCTCCCATGACCCTCAGAATGAAATCATAGTCATATCTTATTCTTGCACTTATTTCACAACAGATTCTTGTTACGTATGACACTTTGACATAACATGTCACCACAGGCGACGTCACAAAGTCACCAATTGGTCCAGTCTACTCATTATATGTTGGATGGTATGAGAGCCATTTTTCTTCTGCAGCTCGGGCTCTGAGGTCTGTGGATCAGAATCTACTGATGGTTCCTGAACACGGTTCAGGACCAGAGGAGAGAAATCCTTCCAGGCTGTTGCTCCTAAGCTTTGGAAAGAACTTCCTCTCTTTGCTCTTGATGATCTACTGACTCCTTTAAGAAACATCTTAAGACGTTTTTATTTGTTCAGGATTTTCCTTGATTTTCTGGAACTCCTGTTGTGTTATCAGTGTTATCTTGACCTTTAAAGTATATACTTTATTAAATATTGTTTTGATTGTTTAAGCGCTTTGTGACCCTGGTCTAGAAAAGCGCTATACAAATAAAAATGACTTACTTACTTACTTACTCGGTGCTCAACTTCCGCCATATCCTCCCCACCTACTGGCTAAATGGTTGAGATTTCGGCGCACATCATGTGGACCAGGTGTCTAATCTCTGTGTCCTTCACCGGAGTGTCTGTGTTCTTATCAAAGTGGTCCCAGTGTAGGGGGTGAGACCGGAATGTCCTTGGCTAGCTCCGGCCCGATGATCACAAAAAAATGAATTTAATCTGTTTGTTATGATTCCTGGGTTCTCTTCCTGCACGTTGAGTAACTCGGTTTTGAGCGTTTATTATCAGTAACATCAGCTTCGAACTATATTTTTACTTTCCGTGAAACAGCTTTTGACATGCTTAGTAATGTTCACACTTGATGGTGTTGTAGATAAATGGGGCCACTCCTCCTCCATCTTTAACTCTCCTGTAAACACATACAAGATATTTTACTTATTGTCACATACTTAAAATCATTGTACTTTACTGTGCTGTAGTCATGGAGTGATTATACGCCATACCTTAGTCGTTGTATTTGTCCAAATCTTCCTTATTCCTGATCTGGATTATTTTATTCTGCTGATGCTCCGTTCGTTTAGATGTAGATCCTGCAGTTTGACGTCCAGGTGTGTCGTATTTTGCCTCCTTTCTTCAGTTGGTCAGGCTTTTCCTTGAATTTCTCAAACTCCTGTGTTGTTCTCAGTATTATCTTGATCTTTAAAGTATATACTTTTTTGAGTATTGTTTTGATTGTTTAAGCGCTTTGTGACCCTGGTCTCGAAAAGCGCTATATAAATAAATATTACTTACTTACTTACTTACTTACTTACTCTCCTGGCGACGTCTGCGTGTTTCTTGTTCAGGTTCTCATTGATATAAACATCCGATCCTTTGAGCTTTCTGTCCTGCTTGAGCAGAGAAGACTTGTGTTTTCTGTTGGTGAATCTCAGCAAAACAGCTCGGGGGGGCCCGACTCTCTCTTTCTGGGTAAGAGATCCCCCTGCCATTCAGGAACTGGGACACCTGCATCTCCACGGATTGGATCTCGGAGTCGTCAGGATCCTGTGACTGCGGCTTAGGCTCTTGCATAACTTTGAGGCTGGATTTTTAGTCCAGTCACAATTACTTCGTTGTGTTTTCACTGCCGGTCCAACTCCTAGACTCTGTTCCCCGAAGTTTTTATAAGCAGATCTTTCTTTGTGTTTTCCTCCCGGTGCTGTTCACCTTTTGAGGCTCTTTGAGTTCTTTGAGTTTGTCTATCATTGCCTTCATCCCTTCTTTGATTTTTTTCAACGCCTTCAGGATTTTTTTTCAATAAATCCAATATTGACTCCCCCTCAGAGCTCTCCTCCGGTCTTTGTTTGGATTTAGAGTTAACCATTTTTTTGGCGTTGCAGCAGACGGCGTCCTTTACAGACGAGCTCCACACGCCCTCTCTTTTTCAGTCGGAGTTTAAACTTCAACTTTCAAACCTTAGATTGTGGCGACTCGAAGATGCGACTTTGGCGCCTTGTGTATTCAACAGCACTTGTGTATATACACATTTTTTGGGGGGCTTTCAAATCATATTTTATTTTCATCATACATCTTTTATTATATTTCAACAAAGTGTGTATCAAATACAATAGTTCAATTTCTAAAATTAACATGCAATAATTAACGGCATTGGTTCATTTTCATGACGCTAGATGGCAGCAGTCATTACGTCCTCCGCAGCTAATAGAACAATGAAATTCTGCGAGATCCCGGCGGTGACTGAGGACGAGAGGATGCAGTTGACTCCATCAGCAGTTTTTAAAGCTGATGCTTGAACATATTTTGGTTTTCAAAACAAATGAAAGCAGTTACGACTTCGTCAAGAGTCATGTGGTCTGTAAATACTGCAACACCAGAGTCAAGTACTCGACAATACTACAAATATATACTTGTTACTACAGTATCAAAATATATAATTTTGTTGCCCCTGTATCGTGATATGTATCCTGTCGCCAAATTCTTGCCCATTCAAACCCCTAAAAGATAGCAGTGCAAAACACACCTGGAATTAACTGTAAAACAATTAATAATAAATATCGGATAAATTAAAAGGAAAATCGAAATAAAATCATCAGATACATATTTGAACATTACGATCACAAGTCATTAAATAGAATGCAAAAATAACAGGAACAAAGTTGTGGCCACTACAATGGAGTATGTATAGATGTCTATTGCATTTTTTAAAATATGCAAAAAAAAAAAAAAAACGTGGTTAAAGTTGCTTCATTTCTGTCCGCTTGTGTTTCTGCCGCCACCTGCTGTACATTTAGAGTAATGGGTGTATTTTATTTTTTTCTGTTTTACCAGCTGTTCCAGGGGATCTGAGTCCTCGGGGGTCGGGCCAGGACCAGCCAGAACACCCAGGTTTGTGGTTCGTCTGTGTGATAGGGAAGCTGTGACCCTGACGAGAGGTTCTCGCATCGACAGTGAAGGACTCCATCAGGGTCTTCGAGGGCGACGACGCCCTGAGACGGGGGGACTTCCGAGTGGTGTCCGTGGCCAAAATGACGCAGGTCCAGGATCTGCTGGTACGAACTCTCTCCTAGTCTATCATCCGAACCACTCGCCCCCTCAGACCGTGTGCCTCTCACCGCAGGAGGCGGCGCTCAAGGTCTTCTACCTGCCCGGAGACCAGAAGGACTACGAGCTGGAGCCTGCAGAGAGCAAAGTCCAGAACACGTGTGGAGACGAGAGGAGCCCGTTGGCGGGTGGATCCTGGCTGCTGAGGTTCAGGGGACGGGACCACCACCTCAAGATCCACATGGGGTCAGAGACAAGAATGTGAAGGAGTTTTTGTAAACATAAATTAGTAAATAAATACTTTCTTTATTGAAAAGTTTTCCTTTTTTGTTTTTAATTCTTAGAATTTCAAGATAAAGTTTCAATAATTCAAACATTACATTTCTTAATTCAATATTTTCTAAAGGCTGCAAATAATTATAATAATAATAATAATTGATAACATTTGTTTTTTTCAATTACTTAAATTATAATATTAAAAAAAACGCTTAAAACAAATACATTCACATTTAAAAACTTTAAAAGGCCAAGAAAACACAGTAATATGTAATTACTAATAAAAATTATATTGAAACTATTTGAGTTAATTAATTGATCTTTTTAAAATAATCAAATTCAATTTCGATATAGAAATTATTTTATTCAAATATTAAAGGAAATCAATCAATTCTTGAAAAAAAAGATACAATTTCAATTCAAGTTTCAACATTTTAATTTAAAATTCATTCAATATTATGATGGCACTGACATACTTTCATATTCATGTAATCCGGGGTTTCTTTCGGTCTCAGGTCTCGACAAACGTTCGGCTGCAGAATTTCATCGGAGAGTACGACAGGGTCCGTCGTGGCTGACGCCCTGGCTCACCTGCAGACGGAGGTAGCGGGTGAGAAGGTACACCTGGTACAACTGGTACACCTGGTGTACCTGGTACACCTGAACACTGCTCCACGGGAATATGTGTGTTTTGCAGGATGAGTCGGTTTCAAGTTTCCTGCTGAAAGAAGTTTACATGAACGGGGGACGAGGTGAGATGGAACCCTTCACTGTCACTGAAACCGTCTCACTGTCACTCTGTGTCTCCTCAGTCCAGAAAGTGACTTTGGGTCGTGATCAGAACATTTCAGAGAGACTTCTGGAGATCAGAGCGGTAATCCAGCCCGACCCCTGACTGACCCCCTCGAATGTTCACTCACTTTTCACGACATCTTTCCAGGAATCTTTGCAGAGGATGAACCAGACCCGCTTCTACTTGGTTCAGAACCAGAACATTTCAGAAGAGTCGGAACTTCTGATCAGAGGACTGCCCCCCCTGCTGGACAGAGAGGGCTATTGCGAGCTGCTCCAGCGACACCTCAGCCCAGAGAGTGAGTTCAAGAAAAGTGGTCATGTGATCAGAGATGATGACCCCCCCTCTTTAGCTCACCTGGTGAATGCGAGCCAGGTGTATTCGGGTCAAGGTGAGATCAGATCCTGAGCTGAGACGGTGGTGGGGGGTGTTGATTTGTTTGTGTGTTTGTTCAGGGGAGGTGGTTCTCTCGGTTACGTCCGACTCGGAAACAAACAGAATCTTCATGCTGACCAGAACCACCAGAGTCGAGAAACTGACTCTCTCGGCTCTGCTCGTCCCGAAGATCATGGTGAGTTCAGATGTAGGTTCTCATGTTGGTTCTGGTTCTACTTGAGTCACTCTCAATGTCCTCTTCAGCATCAGAACCTGGACCAGGACAGCAGTCCCCTGCTGGTCTTCGTCAACCAAAAGAGTGGAGGCCTGAAGGGATCAGAACTTTTGCACAAGTTCAGGAAACTTCTGAATCCTCATCAAGTGATTGACATCTGCAACTGTGGATCCGTGATAGGGTGAGGAGGATGATGATGATGATGATGGTTGTGAGGATGATGATGATGGTTGTGAAGATGATGATGATGATGATGGTTGAGAAGATGTTGATGATGATGATGATGATGGTTGTGAAGAAGATGAAGATGATGGTTGTGAAGATGATTAAGATGATGGTTGTGAAGATGATGATGATGATGATGGATGAGAAGATGATGATGATGATGATGATGGTTGTTAAGATGATGAAGATAATGGTTGTGAAGATGATGAAGATAATGGTTGTGAAGATGATTAAGATGATGATGATGGTTGTGAAGAAGATGAAGATGATTAAGATGATGGTTGTGAAGATGATTAAGATGATGATGATGATGGTTGTGAAGATGATGATGAGGATGATGATAATGGTGATGATGAAGATAATGGTTGTTAAGATGATGATGATGATGAAGATGATGATGAGGATGATGATGATGATAAAGAGGATGATGATGGTTATGCAGATGATGATGAAGATGATGATGAAGATAATGGTTGTTAAGATGATGATGAAGATGATGATGAAGATAATGGTTGTTAAGATGATGATGAAGATGATGATGAAGATAATGGTTGTTAAGATGATGATGATGATGATGATAAAGAAGATGATGATGGTTATGCAGATGATGATGAAGATGATGAAGAAGATAATGATTAAGGTAGTGATAGTTCTTGTGTCTTGTAGGTTCCACATGTTCCGGGATCTTCCATCCTTCAGGATCTTGGTGTGCGGGGGTGATGGAACCCTGGGCTGGGTTCTAGGCGTTCTGGAAACAGTCCGGAACAAACTAGTGTGTTCAGATCCAGCTATCGGGATCATCCCACTCGGAACAGGTCTTTATCTTATGGACCTCAGACTGGACTGTTGTCACACAACATCTGCCCGTCTTATGAATCAGCTGACAGAGGAACATCTCATGTCTCCTCCACTGTCCACAGGTAACGACCTGGCCCGGGTACTGGGCTGGGGTTCTGGTTACTCGGGTGAAGATCTGACTCAAATCCTGACGAGTGTGGAGGAAGCAGAGGAGGTTCTAATGGACCGCTGGACCATCCTCCTGGACAGTCCAGACCATCCACCCAAGGTCTGCTGTACGTTCTGACCCGACTGCTGCTGCCGATCCAACTGTGTGTTCTGGTTCTGCTTCTTCTTCAGGTGGTCCACATGAACAACTACTTTGGCCTAGGGATCGATGCTGAGCTCAGTCTGGACTTCCACCTGGCCCGGGAGGACGAGCCCGGGAAATTCACCAGCAGGTACCGGTCAATCGATGGGACGAGTGGGTCAGAGGTCACATGACGCTGAAGCGTTTTTGCCGCCTACAGTTTCCACAACAAAGGCGTGTACGTGAAGGTGGGTCTGCAGAAGATCAGCGCCACGCGGAGTCTCCACAAACACTTGCTGGTCCAGGTCGACGGTCAGAACCTCGTGCTGCCGAACATCGAGGGTCTGATCTTCCTCAACATCCCGAGGTACCAGCCTGTGGAACATCAGAATATTGAATTTAAATGTTCAAACTTCCTTTTATTTAACATTTAATTTAGTTAACTATTGAAACCATTCATTGTTTTATTGAACATTTTAAATAATTGAATTAATTTTAGATTTATTTTTTTTACACATAGAGTTTGATACTGTTATTCCAATAATTCAAACATATATTTTCTAAATTGTAAATATTGTAATTAATAGCCTTTTAAATTCAATAAACAGTACCACCAGTCAAAAGTGGATTTAAAATGTTACAAATTAAGAAAATATTGAATTTATAAAATTATTTTTTGTATTATTGGAGACAAAATATCAAATTATGTTTAATAATTTCATTTTCAAAATCCGTTAATTATTAAATTCTATTATTGAATAAAATAAATCTACCTTTACTTTTCCTTAAACAACTTAATGAACATTTTAATATAGAAATTATTTAATTATTATTCTTAATTCTTAATTAATAATTATATTGTTTGAAAATTCCTATACTTGGAAAAAAACATCACTTCAATAAACATATTCAAAGTTTTAACATGTTAATTTTGAAATGTTAAATTAACCGCCGAATACCTGCGTTTTTTAACCTTTAACCTACATTTGTGTCTGTGTAGCTGGGGTTCCGGGGCTGACCTCTGGGGGTCAGAGGTCGACAGTAGCTATCGAGAACCGAGCATTGACGACGGACTCCTGGAGGTGGTCGGTGTGACTGGAGTAGTTCACATGGTGAGGGAAAACACCTTTTTGACCGCCGCTCCGGGCAGAACCCGGGCAATGACCCGTTTCCATGTCTCAGGGTCAGGTCCAGGGGGGTCTCCGCTCAGGCATCCGTCTGGCTCAGGGGCACTACGTCAGGCTGACCCTCAGCAAGGCCACCGTTGTCCAGGTGGACGGAGAGCCATGGATCCAGCCACCCGGGGACATCGTCGTCTCAGCTGCTGGACCAAAGGTACGAGTCCAGCCTCTTTTGAGGTGCACAAGAGTATCTAAGGCCACACAAGGGATACCTCAAACACATTTGTTCTCGAGCCTTCGGGTCACCTTCACTCTGAGATAACACAAGGGTTATCATTTTAAAATGTTTAACCCTGTTTATTTTTTATTCATCTTTTTATTGACATTTTGATGTTTTTTTAAGTATTTCATATTTGTTTTAATACTTTAAATTCTAAATAAGGAATACTTGTAATAGTAATTAAATACTTTCTAAATCTAAAGGTTTAAATGTTTTTTTTTATTGAATCATTTTATTAAACAATTCAGATATTTTCTAAATGAATGCTTTTTTTTTAAACTCATATTTCAATATAATATATAATTCCAATAATTAAAAAATAAAAAGTTACTAAGTCAGCATTTTTATCTTGAATTTAAAAGACGATCAAGGAAAAAGTATTCGATATAGAAAAGTATTTTTTTAATTATTGTATTTAGAATATCAAACTTTATGTATAAAAATGATTACTTATACTACTACAGAAACCGTTCAATATAAAAATATTTCAATTCAAAATTTGAATAAAAATTCCAAGTTCTTTATATTCAACCCTTTGATATTCGAATGTCACTTTTATACACGAGTCTTCATCAACGACTCTTGTGTCTGCAGGCTCGAATGTTGAGGAAGACTCCGGGCAGGAAAACCCCGGGTCTGTGAAGGACAGGTGGTCCTGCGTCGCCGATGACCCGCGTGTTACCGCGGCAACAGACCAACAGGAGGATTGACAGACATCTGCGGTGCTATGTTGTTGTTTTTAAACCAGTCAGGCGCTCATGACTGTCTGCCGAGATCGTGACCTATGACCCCGTCGCACAGAGAATTTAACTGGGGTGAAGGTTCTATTCCGGGGCCACATAGTGAGTTTGAAACCTGCCGACCCGATGTGCTGTTGTTTTTGTAACGTGTCTTTGTTTACGTCAGTGTTTTATGATCCTGAGTCTTGAAAGTATATTAGCGCCACTGGAATATTGAACGGTTGAATTTAACATTTCAGATGTGGAAATTATTTATATTGTATAAGAATTTAATCAATTATTTAAAAGAAAAATGTTTCTTTTATTTAATCATTAATATATTTTATACCTTTTAAAATAATAATAATAATAATAATTGAATATCATTTTATATTTTCAAAATAAATAAAAAATGTTGACCTATATTTTAATCGTAAAAATTAATTAATAATTAAATTAAATCATATTTTATATAATATATATTTAATTTAATTTGTAGCCTTTTTAATTCTTTATAAAAATGTTGGTATAAAAGTAGCTCGGTACTCTATTAGTATTGTCTGGTGTAACTATTTTACCAACATTTCTATCATGAATTTATACATTTATAAAATAAAGAATTAATACAATGTATTTTTAAATAATTGGAATCAAATTGTGTAAAAAAAAACAACAACAATTGGATTTTGACAAAACGAATTCAACCTTTCCATAAACATTTAAAATCATTTTTCAATAAAATAATTTGATGCGTAAATAGAACAAAAAATGTCAACAGTTCAATACTCTGATGGCACCGATGTACTTCCATCAGGAAGTATGTTCCAGTATCACACGACTTGTGACGCTAACAAGTCAATAACCGTTTTGTATTAGAGAGTAAAAGTGAATGTTTATTATTCCCCGTCGTGCCTCGTACCTGTGACCACGGTTCCACGTCGTTGACAGGACAAACGTTTATTGTGTTGTAACAGAAACAAACAACGGTGACCAACTTCCTGTTTGTCGATAACCAGACACTTCAATAAAAAAAAAAAACACCCGACAAACGTTTCTTCGTCTCTTCGTCCGTTAGCTGCGGCGCTAACGGCGTTAGCATTTTTTTCCTGACCCGGTTCTTCTTCACTGTTTGTTCATGGTCCGGCTGGAGCGGCTTCGGAGGACTTTATGGAAAAGGTTTTCTGGAAAAAACAAGATGGAGATCTAGTGCGTACAAGTCATGTTGTCGTCACTAGACGCTCGCTCTGTGTGTTGCTCTGTAGCGTCTCTCGTGAAGACATCGACTCACCGTCACGGAACTGTGGGGGGAGAGAAGGAGAAGTGTGTGAGTCCGTGTGAAGTTGTGTGTTTGTGGCGGACACTCACTCTGCTGGCAGCACCGGCGGGTCCGTCCGACTGCTCCCGGTCCTTCACGGCTGGAACAGACAGAACTCGTTCGGGTCAGAACTCTGAGGCCGACATTGTTAACCTAGTTACTCACCGACAGGCTTGACCAGTTTGTTGAGCGCGTGGACGACGCCGTTGGTCGCCATCAGGTCGGCGTCCACCACCGGGATCCTGTTGACGTGGACCGTGTAGTTCCTCTGCAGAGGGAGGATGTTGGTCACTTCGCGTCGCTAGAGTCGTGTCTGAGGAGGACTCACCACGCCGAGCTCCAGCCGCTCGCCCTGCAGGGGTCGGAACCTGGTGTGGGAGCTCACGCCCCCGCTGACCAGCAGCCCCTCCCCCAGGTGGTACCTGAGCACACCTGCCAGCTCCTGAGGGTTACCTGGATAACAGGGTCAAAGGTCAATCAACACACAGGCACGCATCTGACCCCAATGACACACACACACACACACTTGCCTGAAGGTCAATTCCTGTGTGCGTGTTTCTCCTTGTGTCTCTGTTTGTGTGTTGGGTGTGTGTGTCTGCTTGTGTGTCTGCATTTGTGTATGTGAGTGCAAAGCATGTCTGTACGTTTGTGTGCGTTACTGCTGTGTATGTCTGTGTGCATGTTTTTGTGTCTGTGTGCATGCATGTATGTGTGTCGCTGTTTGTGGTTTAACGTTTTTGTCTCTGTGTGGTTCTATGTGATTGTGTGTGTGTGTGTGTGTCGGTGTGTGCTTGTGTGTGTATGTCTCTGAGTGTAGTTGTGTGCGTCTGCGTATGTGAGTGTGCATGTAGGTGTGTGTGTTTGTTTATGCGTGTGTCTCTGTGTGTGTCTGTCTCTATGTGTGTGTCTCTGTGTGACAGTGTGTGTGTGCATGTCTGTGTGCGTGTCTCTGGGTCTAGGTGTGTGCGTCTGTGTAGGTGTGTGTGTGCGTGTGTGTGTAAGATCCAACATATACCATGACTCAGCAAATGACCTAACAGGAAGTGACTTAATAATGACATGACTCAGCAAAAGACCTAACAGGAAGTGACTTAATAATGACATGACTCAGCAAAAGACCTAACAGGAAGTGACTTAATAATGACATGACTCAGCAAAAGACCTAACAAGAAGTGACTTAATAATGACATGACTCAGCAATATACATCAAGACAAGGTTGTTGGTTTGAACTCACCCATCAGTGTGTTGCGTTCGTCCTGAGGCAGAGCGCTGAAGGCCTCGTTGGTGGGAGCAAAGAAGGTCAGCGCCCCCTGCTGGTTGAGCAGCTCCGTCATCCCGGCGGTCTGGATGGCTCCGACCAGGAGACTGAAGGAGAAGTTGTTTGTTCTGACCTCGACACGCCACCACCACCGCTGACCCCCGCCCCCGAGACCACTGACCTGAAGCGGTCGTCCGACTTCAGGACGTCCATGATGGTTCCCATCGGCGGCGTCAGAACCTTGTCCACGGTGAACATGGTGCCGAAGCGACCCACTCTGTCGTGGGCTGCGATGCAGGCGTTCTCGATGCACAGGTTCTGAAGTCAGTAGAACATCTTGTCACGTTAACCTCAACCGTCACCGACACTGAATCGCCGCGTGTCAACAACTGCAGCCGCAACAAAAGATCGCTCACGTTTCTGTAGACGAAGACTCGCAGCTTGAGTCCGCCCAGAGACTCCAGCTCCTGCAGGTGGTACAGAGACTTGGAGGAGAGCTGATGCTTCAGGAGGTGGTTCTTCATCGCCGTCGTCACGTCTGGACTGGTGGCCACGCCTCCTGTGACACACGCCGCACCCCGTCACGCGTCGTGTTACCATCACAACGTTTTAAAGTTTTACCTTTAAACGCGTCGTCCAGCGGCGCCAGCAGGGTCAAGGCCTCCGAGCCCTTCAGGTGAGGACCCAACCCTGCGTCCACAAACATCTTGGACGCCGTCGACACCGAGGAGCCTTCGCTCAGCTCCAGGAGAGTCTTTGCTGAGAGACAGAACCCGCTCACTTACACAACTGTGGCGCCGGGAACCTGGACCGCTGAACCGGGTTCTCCTACCAGAGTCCGGGATGAGCAGCTGGTTGATGTAGTGGACCACCCCGTTGGTTCCCAGGAGGTCCTTCCTGGTGACGATGGCGTTCCCGTTGAGCGTCATCTGAGCGCCGTCGCAGCCGACCTCCAGCACCGACCCCTGCAGGGTCTCCAGGGGCGAGCCGGACGTGATGGACTCGGCGCAGTGCATATGATTCAGGATGTGGTAGTTGAGAAGGTCTGAGGAGAGAAACCCAGGTCAGCCGGACGGTTCCACGAGGGGTCAATGAGGGGTCAACTGTGAATATTGAAGGTTTGGATTTAACTGAATTTAATTTTTAACCTTTTTTTTAACCTCTGTGTTGTCTCAGGGTCAAGATGACCCGAAGGCCAGAAAACAAAAGTGTTTGTGGTATCCCTTGTGTCGCCTCTGGACGACACAACTCCACCACTGCATATGTAGTTATAGAACCCAGGGAGGTCGTACACCGAACATGTACACACACGTATACACACAAACACATGCACACATAAACGGACACAAACATAGTCACACACATGACACAAACATGAACATACATGCACAAACATAGAAAAAAACATGAACACACATGTACACAAAAACAGACACACACCCAAAGACCCACATAAATACATATACAAACATATACAACAATTCAAACGTAGACGCACACAAACATTGACACACACATAAACACATGCACAAACATAGAAAAACACATGAACACACATGTACACAAAAACAGAAACACCCACATAAATACATATACAAACATCAACAACAATTCAAACATAGACACACACAAACATTGACACACATAAACACATGCACAAACATAGAAAAACACATGAACACACATGTACACAAAAACAGACACACACCCATAGACCCACATAAATACATATACAAACATAGAAAACTATTCAAACATAGACACATACACACATTGACACACACATAAACACATGAACACACAAATATAAACCCCGGATACACAGATGTAAAAAAAATACATGAACACACATGTACACAAAAACAGACACACTCCCATAGACCCACATAAATACAAACACAAACATAGACAACTATTCAAACATAGACACACATATAAATTGATAGACACACACCTACACAAGCACACACACACACACACACACGCATACACATATATATATATATGTATATATGTGTATATATATATATATGTATACAGTATATATATAAACGTACCTTTCAGAGCGACAGGATCTCCCAGGATTCTGTTCAGCGTCTCCTGAGGGATCTTCTCAAAGGCTTCATTGGTCGGAGCGAACACAGTAAACGGGCCAGAACCCTCCAGAACCGTGTCGAGTCCGGCGGCGGCGATGGCTGTCTGCAGAGGGAAGCTCATCACACAACCATGGCAACGACGACAACCCAAAGAAACCCCGGACTCACGCGCAGGGTCTCCAGGTCGTCGTCGATGTCCACGATGCTCTGCACGTCGTTGGAGACGGCGGTGATGACCCGGTCCACCACGTGCACGATGCCGTTGGTGGCGTGCTGGTCCGGTTTGATGAGGCGAGCGCAGTTCACCGTCACGATCTGGGGCGTGGAGAAGGCGTATGTGTGTAAGGGGGTTGCCGGTTTAACTCCGGGGCGGGCGGAGGAGAAGGGCGCTCACCCCGTTAGGGTAGTGGTGCACGTGCACGTCCAGGTCCTGGTACATGGAGGCGAAGGTGCTTCCGTGCTTCAGCTCCTCGGACGTGAGGCGTCGCTTCACCATGTGGTACTGAAGCGCGTTCATCAGCTCGATGTTCACGTTACTGACCAGAGCGTCCAGGATTTCCTGCAGACACACAACCTGCTCAGTGTGTCTCTGAGTGTGTGTGTGTGCGTCTGTGTTTGTGCCTATCAGTGTGAAAATGTGTGTTGAGCTTTATGTGTGCATGTGTCTTTGTAAGTGTCTGTGTGAGAAGGTATGTGTGTGTTTGTGTGTATATGTGTGTGTGTCTACAGTGTTTGTGTTTCTGTGTGTGTGTCTATGTGTGTTTTCTTTGTGTTTATGTTAGTCCAAGTCTCTGTTGTTTGTATGTGTATTCATGTGTGTTTGTGTTTGTTTTTGTGTGTCTGTGTGCATGCATTTGGGTTTCTGTGTGTTTGCTTTAATCTATGTTTATGTGTGTGTGAGTGTGTATCCATTTATGTGTCTTGTCTATGTTTGTATTTGTATATACATGGGTCTATGGATTTGTGTCTGTAGGTGTGTGTCTGCTTTTGTGTGCATGTGTGTTCATGTGTTCTTCTGTTCGTGTATGTGTGTGTCTATGTTTGTGTGTATGTGTGTGTCAAAGTTTGTGTGCATGTGTATGTCAATGTTTGTGTGCATGTGTGTGTCAAAGTTTGTGTGCATGTGTGTCAATGTTTGTGTCTTTGTTTGTGTGTATATTTGTGTGTCAACGTTTGTGTGCATGTGTATATCAAAGTTTGTGTGCATGTATGTGTTAATGTGTGTGTCTATGTTTGTGTGTATAAGTAAGTGCATGTGTTTATGTGTGTATATGCTTGTGTGTATATGTGTGTGCATGTGTCTTTGTGTATGTGTGTATATGTGTTTTGTGTGTGTCTTTTTTTGTGTGCATGTGTGTGTGTCAATGTGTGTGTGCATGTGTGTGTTTATGTTTGGGTGCATGTGTGTGTCTATGTTTGTGTGTGTTTAAGTTTGTGTGCATGTGTGTGTGTGTCAATGTTTGTGTGCATGTGTGTGTTTATGTTTGTGTGTCTTTATGTTTGTGTGTGTTCAAATTTGTGTGCATGTGTGTGTTTATGTTTGTGTGTGTTCAAATTTGTGTGCATGTTTGTGTGTCAATGTTTCTGTGCATGTGTGTATTTATGTTTGTGTGTGATTGTGTGTGTTTAAGTTTGTGTGCATGTGTGTGTGTCAATATTTGTGTGCATGTGTGTGTTTATGTTTGTGTGTGTTTAAGTTTGTGTGCATGTGTGTGTGTCAATATTTGTGTGCATGTGTGTGTTTATGTTTGTGTGTGTTTAAGTTTGTGTGCATGTGTGTGTGTGTCAATGTTTGTGTGCATGTGTGTGTTTATGTTTGTGTGTGTTCAAATTTGTGTGCATGTTTGTGTGTCAATGTTAGTGTGCATGTGTATATTTATGTTTGTGTGTGTTTGTGTGTGTTTAAGTTTGTGTGCATGTGTGTGTGTCAATGTTTGAGTGCATGTGTGTGTTTATGTTTGTGTGAATGTGTGTGTTTATGTTTGTGTGTGTTTGTGTGTTTCAATGTTTGAGTGCATGTGTGTGTTTATGTTTGTGTGTCAATGTTTGAGTGCATGTGTGTGTTTATGTTTGTGTGTGTGTGTGTGTTTATGTTTGTGTGCATGTGTGTGTGTCAATGTTTGAGTGCATGTGTGTGTCAATGTTTGTGTGCATGCATGTGTTTATATTTGTGTGTCTGTGTGTTTATGTTTGTGTGTGTCTGTGTGCGTCTGTGTGTGTCACCATGGGCAGGGCGGCCCAGGCCTCATTGCTGGGAGCGAAGAACGTGAAGCTTCCTGGTCCTTCAATCTGGTCCCTGAGTTTGGCTCGTTCAGAATACATCTGAGTGGTTGTTGCTCCGACGGCAGAGAGAGTGCTGAATATGTTGACAAGAGGGAGAGCTACACACACACACACACACACACACACAGCAGCATCAGGAACATTCCGGCACGGTGATGTTTACTGCTAGTGTGTGTGTGTGTGTACCCGCAGGGCAGCCCTTCTCTCCAGGAATCCTCTCGTAACCAGGGCAGCACTCGTATGTGATCACGCTGCAGACACGGAAACAAAAATGACTCTTTTGATCCTGGACAGCTGTGACCGGGCCTGAAGTGATCGCTGGTTCTGAACTTCTCTCGGGTTCTACTGCTCTAGAGTGTGGACTAATGGTGAGGTCGTACCTGCAACTGTGATCCACACACACCAGCAACAACACAATGTAAACACAAAAGCACACTTCTTGCGGGAGAAGCTTCCTGACACAACACAACTCCGGTCTCAGTTGTGTAGTTGTGGTTTCAGTAGCTCGTCTGAGGTTCTACATCTGGTCCTGAGAACCGTCTGACCCGGAGTCGTGAAAGGGTCAGACACGTCTGTGGTGATGACCCTGCGTGAGTGTGTGTGTGTTTGAGTTGGTGTGACTCTTAACAACTGTTGTTAACACAGAGACCACGGTGTGTGTGTGTGTGTGAGGGTGTGTGTGTGCACGCTCACGTGGGCTGACTGCAGATCTTGCGATGGTACCACTGCTTACAGTTGGTGAAATACTTCTTGTCGGTTCCTTTAATCTGCTGCATCGCACACACGTTTGGCCTGCAACACACAAGGTGACACACTTGAAAAAGTTGAAAGATGTTTTTACACACAGACTCACAAACATCTTTGTTATGACTCTGACACACAACAATGATTGTATTAGAAGAAAACTTTTTCCATACCTTCGGCATAACAAACATGAAGACGAGAGAAAATATAGACACACACATTTACACACATAAACACACGTCAGTAGCAGGACCACCTCAGACAGTGAATGTGTGAGTGAATGTGTGTCTCTTTGTGTGTTTGTGCATATGTTTTTAATGTGTAGCATGTATGAGTGTGTGTGAGCATGTGTGTCTTTGTGTGTCTATACCTTGCGGGACTAATAAGGGATTCTAAATAAATAAAATAAATATTATAGTGTGTGTGTGTCTCTTTGTGTCTTTGTGCATTTTTTTTAAATGTGTAACATGTATGAGTGTGTGTGAGCATGTGTGTCTTTGTGTGTCTAAACATTTGTATTATTATAGTGTGTGTGTCTCTTTGTGTCTTTGAGCATATTTTTTAATGTGTAGCATGTATGAGTGTGTGTGAGCATGTGTGTCTTTGTGTGTCTATACATTTGTATTATTATAGTGTGTGTGTCTCTTTGTGTCTTTGTACTTTTTTTTTTAATGTGTAACATGTATGTGTGTGTGTGAGCATGTGTGTCTTTGTGTGTCTATACATTTGTATTATTATAGTGTGTGTGTCTCTTTGTGTCTTTGTACTTTTTTTTTTAATGTGTAACATGTATGTGTGTGTGTGAGCATGTGTGTCTTTGTGTGTCTATACATTTGTAATATTGTAGTGTGTGTGGGTTTTTTTGTCTTTGTTTGAGTTAATGTGTTATTATGTGTGTGTCTGTATTCATGTGTGTGAGCTTGTGTGTCGTAAAGTGCGTGTGTGTGAGAAAGAACTTGTGTGTCTTAGATTGTGCGTGTGTGAGTCCTTGTGTGTGATCTTGTGTGTCTTAAAGTGACTTTGTGTCAGAGAGAGAGTGTATGCATCTGTATGCGTGTGATATTGTGTGTCTTAGAGTGTGTTTAGGTGTGTGTGAGGTGAGTGCGTCGTTTCAAGTGTGTGCGTTTGTGTGACATGGAGAGAGAGAGGGAAGGTGAGTGTGTGTGTTTGCATGGGTGTCCATGTGTGTGATATTGTGTGTCTTAGAGTGTGTGTATGTGCGTGTGAGGTGAGTGTGTATTTTCAAGTGTGTGTGTGTGACAGAGAGAGAAAGAGGGAAAGTGAGTGTGTGTTTGTATGTGTGTCTTACGGTGTGTGTATATGTGTGTGAGGTGAGTGTGTCTTTTCAAGTGTGTGTGTGTGTGTTTGTGTGACAGAGAGAGAAAGAGGAAAGGTGAGTTTGTGTTTGTATGTGTGTCCATGTGTGTGATCTTGTGTGTCTCAGAATGTGTGTATGTACGTGTGAGGTGAGTGTGTCTTTTCAAGTGTGTGTGTGTGCTTGTGTGTGTGTGACTGACGGAGAAAGAGGGAAGGTGAGTGTGTGTAGGTGTGTGTGAGGTGAGTGCGTCGTTTTAAGTGTGTGTGTTTGTGTGACAGAGAGAGAAAGAGGGAAGGAGACTGTGTGTCTGTATGCGTGTCCATGTGTGTGATCTTGTGTGTCTTAGAGTGTACGTGTGTGAGTCCTTGTCTGTGAGCTGTTTTAAAATGTCTTTGTGTTAGAGAAAGAGTGCGTGTGTTTTCATGCGTGTGATGTGAGGTAAGTGCGTCTTTTCAAGTGTGTGTGTGTGTGTGAGAGAGAGAAAGAGGGAAGGAGAGTGTGTGTGTCTTTGAGTATGAGTTGTGTGTGTGTGTGTGTGCGTGCGGTTCAATTTCGATCAATATATTCCAGCAGGTCCAGTTGGACTCCTGGTGTCTGGTCCAGGTCCTCCAGGTGTTGACAAAAATAAGTGTCTACACAAAATACTGTGTGTACTTTATTCTTAAGTATTTAACTTAATTTAACTTTCTCATCATTTTTCTGCTCATGCATAAAGATTTTTCCGCAAAAAAAAAAAAACTTTTTTTAAGTAATTCTGCAGAGAATCTTCTCTGACGTCACACTGGAAAATACAACCTTAGCAGAAAAAGTGGTGAAGCCCCCTCTCCTCTGGTCCCGAACAGACTCACCCTTGAGTCCGGCCCCGGATCCGGCTGTGCTGGAGGACCGCCTGGTAGGGGGACCGGGCCGCGCACACGGTCGCGACCAGGACCAGCACCGCGATCAGAGCAGAGTTCATCTTCAGTGGAGCAGAAGAAGAACAAGATCCACAGAAGTTCTGGAGCAGTTTCCTCTCATCAGCGGGAGGGGGGGCGGGGCGGTGGGAGGAGCGGGTGAGGGGGGGGGAGAGGGTCGCAGGAAATGGGGGCGTCTGGAGGACTAGATCAAAATATTCGAGAGCGAAAAACCACATGTCTTCACTTTTTACATAACCTCCCTTGTGACTATTATAACATACTTTTTTTTTAACATGTGATATAATATGATCAGTTAGAGGATCAATAGATTTGTTTAATGATCATACATCTGTTCACTGAGAAGATTCTTCATTAAATCCATTCCACAGAAGGCACGTCAGTAATAAAGTCCAGTCCGTGTTTTACCTGAGACCTTGTTTCCACTCTCGCGCTGAGGAACATCTGCAAAAATGAATGAAAGTTCCGACCTCGCCCACACCTGCGCTTCTCTTTACTCATGTGGAGCCGCCGGGATGTGGATCAGCTCCTCTAGATCTGAGAACATGGATCTTCGCGTCTATATCGGCTCCATGTGAATATTGATTGGTAAAATTTAACATTTAAAATGTTGAAACTTTTATTTATTTATTTTTCATTAGAATGTTTTCATCATGGTATCCCTTGTGTTGTCTCTGGGTCAAGGTGACCCGATGGCATCGTGGTATCCCTTGTGTTGTCTTTGGGTCAAGCTGACCCGATGGCATCTTGTTGCCTCTGGGTCAAGGTGACCCGATGGCATCGTGGTATCCCTCGTGTTGTCTCTGGGTCAAGGTGACCCGATGGCATCGTGGTATCCCTCGTGTTGTCTCTGGGTCAAGGTGACCCGATGGCATCGAGGTATGTCTCGTGTTGTCTCTGGGTCAAGGTGACCCGATGGCATCGTGGTATCCCTTGTGTTGTCTCCAGATCAAGATGAACCTTCCATAAATACATATGCGGTGGTGGCGGTCGTTCACCTTGACCCAAAGACAACAGAAGGGATACCACAAACACATTTGTTTTCAGGCCTTCGTGTCACCTTGACCCAGAGCTGACACAAGGGTTAAGCATTGCATTAAAAAAAAATTGCATTCGATAATATGTATATTAAATGGTTGTTTTTTTTATTAATAAATTGGAATATTTATAAAAAGGTTTTGAAACAAATGTTTAATATTTTAATTATTAATAACAATAATCCAAAGATATTAAGGTATTTTATAATTCAATTTTTTTTAAAATTCAATTTAAAATTGGTTTAATAGGCCAACTAAATAAGCCAATCATGCGACGAGATCAACTAGTTCAGTACTCAGTAAAATATTCAAATTGTGAAAATGTAATTATTAAAAATAATAATAATAACATAACTATTAAACATAATACATATGTTATACAAGGGTTCTTGCTCACAAGCATCAGTGTGTGGTGCGAAGAAAGAGCTGAGCCAGAAGACAACAGAACATCCCAAACTTTGACCAGCAACTAGTCCTGTATCAGGGACCAGAAGTCAAATGAGTCCATGTCCTGACCTCAACCCCTTTCTAGACTTCAGCTAAGACCAGCATCAGTCCAGGACTTGGATGGTGTTTCAATTTTACAACGTACTAGGAATCATGGATAGAGTGTTACCTCTTCCCCCCTGCAGTGAACACGATCCATGCTCTCAGTTTTCAGCACCTGCGTGATGGAGGGGGGGGGGGGGGGGGGTGAGGGGGTGAGGAGGGGAGAGGGGGCAGACTTCACAGGTGTATGTGTGCGCAGGTGGACGTCAGCGGACTCCGGCCTCTTCCATTATGCCGGTCCAGATTCCAGACGACTCCGACTTCTCCTCGTTTAAGGATCAATGCTTGAGCCTGGAGGGCTGGGAGAGCCGGTACTCCCGGGGCGGGGTGACGGTGTGGTGCCTCCGGGAGGAGAGCAGGACCGTCCAGAAGCTGAAGGTGGGTCACACGCTTACAAAAACCTGGACCTGAACACACCTTTTAAAATCCCCCTGAACCTCCGGATACGGTCGGTCTTAAGGTTACATGCTTGAAAGTGAGGCAGGAAGTTGATATTTAGCAAAACTATTGAGATTATTGTTGTTTATTAAGTCAGCAGCTGAGTGGGCGGAGCCATGTGAGACTCTGTTGTGTGAGTGTGTGTGTGTGTGTGTGTGTTGATCATGTAGTTTTCATGTAGTCAGGAATTCCTTAAAAAAAACTTTAATGCCCAGGTGCCTTTGAGCAAGACACCTGAAATTCCTTAGCATGTGTTTGTGTTTATGTGCATAGTAGTCGTGTGTGTGTGTGTGTGTGTGTGTGCACTCTGGTTGCCATGGAAAGCCTCATCAATGATTCAGGGGTGTCCGAGCAGCTGATCGAGTTTCCACGGAGACGATATTTGATGACATCAGTGGAAAACATGATGAACGTCCACGTGTGTGTGTGTGTGTGTGTGTGTGTGTGTGTGTGTGTGTGTGTGTTGAAGATGAGGATGGTGTGCAAAGGCGTCACGGCCGAGACGCTCTACGACGTCGTCCACGACACCAGCTACCGCAGGAAGTGGGACGGCAACATGATTGACACCTTCGACATCGGCCGACTGACCGTCAACACCGACGTGGGATACTATTCGTGTGAGTCGACACACTTCTGTAGCTCAACCCGGAAAGTACAAATCAAATCTGGATGACGGACGTGTGTGTGTGTGTGTGTGTGTGTGTGTGTGTGTGTACAGGGAGGTGTCCTCCTCCGCTCAAGAACCGAGACTTCGTCACCATGAGGTCTTGGCTTCCTCTGGGCGACGACTATCTCATCATCAACTCCTCTGTCAAACACCCGGTGAGAACTTCTTCTGCTAGCATTAGCCGTTAGCATACTTTCACACTCCAGGGGGCGACTCGCCAACATCCTCTCCTCTGATTGGTTGCAGCAACATCCTCCGAGAAAAGACTTGGTCCGGGCTGTGTCGGTGCTCACCGGGTACTTCATCCAGTCCACCGGAACCAACTGCTCCACCCTGTACTACCTGACCCAGGTGGACCCTAGAGGTGAGACCTTGAGCTCCCCTTGATCCACAGCGCCCCCTAACTACTGTTTTCATGTACAGGTTCTTTACCGAAGTGGGTCGTGAACAGAGTCTCTCAGTTGATCGCCCCAAAGGTACCTTGGCTCTCTTTATTCAAACCCAATTGTGGTTCTGGCCTTCCATGTTTGGTTCTGGTTCTAAAGTATTTATTTCTGGTCTTAGATATTTGGTCTAGGTCTTTTATATCTGTTATTGGTCTCAAGTATTTGGTTCTGGGGTCAAATGTTTGGTTCTGGTCTCAGGCCATGAGGAAGATCTACAAGGCGTCCCAGAAGTACCCGGAGTGGAAGAGGAAGCACGATCCCAGCCTGAAGCCGTGGCTGTACCCGGAGCAGAACAACCTGCCGTGTGTGTCGGTGGCCGAGCTCTCTCTGCAGCGGGCCGACTCGCTGGAGAACATCGACGAGAGCGGCGCCGGCGAGGACCGGACCACGGTCAGCGACGACGAGGAGACCTAGTTCTTTTTGACCCGTAGTCGTCCTGACCTCAGGGTGAAGGTCACCAGTGCAGGAGTGACTTCTTCTCCTCCAACATGATGATTTTTGAGCTGAAACTAATAAACAATCAATTCTCACTGTTAAGTGAAAGAAATGTCCAGCTTGTTTCCTGTTCCTGTTACTCTTATTGTCTCTACTTCCTGTTCTAGAAGTCTTGTAGGAAGGACACACACACACACAAACACACACAATCTCACACACGCTGTCGCGGGAATCTGGACACAGGCATGATGCTGCGTGTTGACTGATGCGTTGGTTCTTTCCGCCACCTGCATCCGCTTTTGCTGTTTCAAATTAAAACAAGCTTACGCGCACACACGGCCACAGTCCAGTTGTTGATAGCTTTTACTTTGGAAAGCGGAAACGTTTACTTTGTAGTACTTTCAACTTGACGTCCAAAATTCCTGTCCGGAGTTGGGAGTCCCACGGACGCTGCCAGCTGAACTGGACCTGGTCCTGACAGGTCAAAAAGTTTCGAGTGAGTCAAAATCTAAACCCCTGGACCGACCCACCTAGGACGGGATCTGACACCAGAGAGCGGCACGAGCCCCGGGAACCGGATCGGAGGTAAGACACTTGTTTGGGATGCAGGGGCGTGTCCTGGACATCATCAGGCAGGTTTATGAGTTCTGATCACTGGACGGATCCACTATTTTCTGGTCCAAAGTTCTGCTCGATGCACTTTCGACTTCACTGGTCCAATACTGTTATAAATAAAAGTTACAAAGTGTGACGGAGAAACACAACAAGTGATCTGAGAGCGTCTTTCCAGAAGTTCTTCCTCTATATATCCTCATATAAACCCACATTTAAACTTTTTAATTGAAAGGGTGGACAGTTGTCTCACTGGGATTTGAACCTTCAACCCGTTTGACTGGTGCACTGGTTTCTGGGGCAAAAATAACTGTACAGAGAGAGGAAGTCCAGTCACTTCCCTCTGAGTGACGTCACAGTGCGCGTCCTGTTTACAGCTTCGAGAACAAGTGCCGTGTTTCTGCTCTGAAGGTGTGTGCGCGCCCGTGCGCGTGCGTCCGACCGATGAACATTTTCTGTTCATCTTTACAAAGCAAAACTATTGTTCCCACACAGACGCACGCGTTTTCTCTGCAGGTTTCTGTAACATTCCGCTGGGTTGTGTCTGTTGTGCGTGCGTGCGTGCGTGCGTGCGCGTGCTCAGCTGGAAGTGGAGTGGGTGTGTCGACATCCTTCAAGTGTCTTATCTGCATCCTCACTCGCTTCCTTTCTCCTCTCGATCAACCTTTGATTTATGGAACACACACACGCACACGCAAACGCACGCACACACACACGCGCACACACACGCACGCACGCAAGCACACAAGCACTGAAACATGACTGGAACAAAAGTTTTCCAAACCCTTCTAACCCTGGCATGAGTTACTCTATGATTCTTCTCACTGACTCACCTCTGTGACTCTATGATTCTTCTCACTGACTCACCTCTGTGACTCTATGATTCTTCTCACTGACTCACCTCTGTGACTCTATGATTCTTCTCACTGACTCACCTCTGTGACTCTATGATTCTTCTCACTGACTCACCTCTGTGACTCTATGATTCTTCTCACTGACTCACCTCTGTGACTCTATGATTCTTCTCACTGACTCACCTCTCTGACTCTATGATTCTTCTCACTGACTCACCTCTGTGACTCTATGATTCTTCTCACTGACTCACCTCTCTGACTCTATGATTCTTCTCACTGACTCGCCTCTGTGACTCTATGATTCTTCTCACTGACTCACCTCTGTGACTCTATGATTCTTCTCACTGACTCACCTCTCTGACTCTATGATTCTTCTCACTGACTCGCCTCTGTGACTCTATGATTCTTCTCACTGACTCACCTCTCTGACTCTATGATTCTTCTCACTGACTCACCTCTCTGACTCTATGATTCTTCTCACTGACTCACCTCTCTGACTCTATGATTCTTCTCACTGACTCACCTCTGGGACTCTATGATTCTTCTCACTGACTCACCTCTGTGACTCTATGATTCTTCTCACTGACTCAACTCTGTGACTCTATGATTCTTCTCACTGACTCACCTCTGTGACTCTATGATTCTTCTCACTGACTCACCTCTGTGACTCTATGATTCTTCTCACTGACTCACCTCTGTGACTCTATATGTTGTAGGCTTTTGAAGTGTGAGCAACAAGTCAATAACATTTTCAGACGCTCTACCCTGTAGCGCCCCTTATAGGATGGGATGGATGTGGTAGTTGGACCTGCAGGAGCAGAACAAAGAGCATGGTTTTCATCTCATCGCTGGACCAAGAATCGTCAGTCGAGTCTCTCCTGGGCGTCATCCACCTGGATAGGTGAGCAGCAGTCCTGGTGCCGGGTCGTCACGTCACGTGGCTCGTTTTCTTCACTCCAGGTATGTGGAGACGTTCTGCAGGGCGGGCCTCTTGCAGGCAGGAGACTTGGCTCACATGGACCACGACGCCCTTGTGAGTCTGGGCATCACTGCCACAGGTCACAGGAAGCGGATCTTGCGCCTGCTCTCCCACGTACTGAGGTCCAGTGACATCGGGGCGGCCCGCCGGAACCGTTGTCAGTCGGTGTCTGGCGAACGGGAGCTGGGAACTTTTGAGGCATCCAGAAACAGCTCAGCGCCTGATTTGGCGTCCATGTTGGTGACCTCTGACCCCAGCAGGCCTCGTGTGAAGCCTGTCCCTAAACCCAGAACTGTGTTCAACCGGCGCCGTACCACCCCTGTCCACTTTAGCTACCCAGGTATCTCCAGAGAGTCAGTTATGTTCCCCGGCAGTAAAGGTTTCAGCCCGGAGGAGCCGCCGTCCATTAGAGTCCACAATCATCAGGAGTCGGGGTCACCCGTGGTCCCCCCAAGACTGATCAGCAGTGCCCCCTCCGCCCTGCAACAGCATCCCACACGTCGTCATAGCAACACCATGGAGATGGTCTCCAACGAGATTTACTGGGGTGCATCCAGCAGTGGGAAGAGTCATCTGCCCGCCCCCCCGACTCTGCCTCCAGTGACAGCTGACAGGAAGTACCAGCGGAACAGGTGCATGCGCTGATTGACTCGTTGACGCCAGCGCTGACTTCATTCTTGGGTTTTTGTTTCAGCGCCGGAACTCTGAGCAGCACCTCGTCAGGATCTGTAGCAGGTCAGTCTGTTGTGGACACACAGCAAGTGTGACTCGAGAACCCAACCCACGACCCACCAGTGCAGTAACCTTCAGTGTCTGTGTGCTCCACAGAAGACTCAGATCCTGTCATCAGTCCTTACTGCGAGTCAAGTTTCTGTAGCAGAACCAATCCTCCGCCGATACAGGTGAGCTCCAGGTTTCGGGTCACTCGGAACCAGAAACCTGATTTTTGTTTACTCTGCAGAGCGAAGAACCCTCAGAGAGATGGAAGCTAGCACGGAGAGACGAGTAAGTGAGCAGAGCTCTTTCAGTGTCTTTCATGTAGTCACATGACTGCTCCGGTCTCAACAGAAACCCACCGGGTCACGGCATACGTCGGCTCTCTGGTCTGGACCAGCACAGGCCATGTGACGAGGACTTGACCATCTCTCCGTATGCAAGCTTCACCTCGGAGGACGAGCGAGCACAGCCCGTCATCAGCGGCTGGCTGGACAAGCTGTCGCCACAAGGGTGCGTGTTTGAGCTGGTCACGTGACTGCCCCGAAGAACAAGATGTCACATGATCACTAAATAAACATGTTTCTGTTTCGTAGGAATTACGTTTTTCAGAAACGCTTCGTAAAATTTGACGGAAGGAACCTTGTGTACTTCAGCAGTGACAAGGTACACACACACACCCATACACACACACATACATACAAATCTAAGGGCTTGTGCGTTTCAGGACGTGTACTCTAAAGGGGTGATCCCATTGGAAGTGGTCCAGATGTGCCGCCCCTCCAAAGACAACAAGTTTGAGATTGTGACGAATAAGCGAATATTTGTATTCCGAGCAGATAATGAAGGTAGGACACACACAGACACACACACTCACACAGATAAGTGTGCATTCTTGTGACATCACAGGGACAAGGGCTCGCTGGGTCTCCACTCTGCAAGACCACGTACGGGACCAGCTGGTCTGGGGTCAGAGCGGGTTCCGTTGTCAGAAACATGGTGTTCTGGAGCTCAAGGGAACCAAGTCCAAGGTGTATGTGGCTCTGGACGACGAACAGATCTGGCTGTACAAGAATGAGCAGGTGACAAGGCCGTCTATCGCACCAGGCCGGGTCAGAATCTCACTCTCACGGCACCTTCATGTCTTCAGTGTTTTCGCAACAGAATTGGAATCACATTGATCGAAGCTCGAGGAGCGACAATCCGGGACGGGAAGAACAAGAGCTTTGACTTGATCACCCCATACAGAACCTTCAGGTGTGGTTCTGCTAATGCGACTGCCCTGACGCCATCCTTCACATCCTTCCTCCAGTTTTACAGCAGAATCGGACCAGGACAAGCGAGCCTGGATGGAGGAACTGCAGGACTCCATCGCTGAGACGCTGTCTGACTACGAGGTGGCCGAGAAGATCTGGTCCAATCGATCCAACAGAACCTGCGCTGACTGCAAAGCTCCAAACCCAGACTGGGCCTCCATAAACTTGTGTGTGGTCATCTGCAAGAACTGTGCAGGTACAGACCCCATGACCAATTGCACCCCTTCCCCCTCGGACCGTCCTCACCTGACCCATCCTTCTCTGGACTGTATTCAGGTCAGCACAGAAGTTTAGGAACCATGGTGTCTAAAGTTCAGAGTCTGAAACTGGATATAAGTGTGTGGAGCAATGAGATTGTCCAGGTGACACACACAGACACACACTTGCATACACACAGACACACATTCACACTATTGCTCTTTGTGTAGCTTTTCATTGTGCTCGGTAACGAGCGGGCAAATGAGTTCTGGGCGGCCCATTTGTCAGCAGAAGATGAGCTCAGTTCTGATCCATCGAGTGAGCGGAGAAGAGAATTCATTAGTCACAAGTATCGAGATGGACGGTACCGCCGGGACCACGCTCGGTTCTCTTCACAGGAGCAGCTGCTAAAGGTGACCCATCTATCTATCTGTGACCCATCTGTGTTTGACCGGTCTGTGAGTGACCCTAATGTCTCACGGCAGGTTCTGTGTTCGGCAGTGGCTGAACAAACTTTGTTAAAAACAGTCACTCAGATATTTCTGGAGGCAGAAACTCTGACTGATGTGCACAGTCATCAGGTGAACATGCAACTGGACCGGTACTGCTCAGGTACCGACAAACAGCTGTTGACTGAGTTTTGTGGTGGGCAAGGCTGTTACAGGCATGTGTGTCTTCAGAGCCGGGTGTCTACGATGAGATCACACAGCCAGTTCTTCTCTCTGGATTCCTTTTTAAGTCCAACTGCTCTGGTCGTACGACGCTGACCCGAAGAAACCGTGAAGGTGTGTTGTTTCTGAGGTGGATCATTTCAGGGACCCAAACTAAAATGACAGTGTATGTGTATTTCAGACTTTCAGAAGCTCTGGTGTCAGCTGGGTGAGTCTCTGCTGCTCTACCCGTCAGAACGCTCAGCAGAGCCGAGCCTGGTCATCCCAGTCAAGGACATTCTATGTCTCGGGGTCAGCCGTCCCGACTGTACCAACAGTAGCAGTACCAATGGCTTCATCAACAGGTGAGCTAAACTAGACAGATCTCACTTCAGACCCTTGACCGAGTCTGTTGCAGGTTTAGGTTCACCTTCGAGCTGTACCTGACCTCGGACCGGTTCCACCAGTTTGGACTTGAGTCCTTGGATGCTCTGCAGTCTTGGACCAGATCCATTGGGAAGGTAGCACACATGTACAGTAGATGGTGTCACACACAAATGCACACAAAGACTCACACCCTCACCATCCCATGTGTTGCAGGCTGCCACGCCCCTCAGCTGTCACTGCCTCTTGTCAAAGGAGTTCGAGCGAGTGGGTCTCTTGCAGTTTCGTAACATGTTGAATCCTCAACAGTGGAAGGAGGAGTTCTTTGTCCTGCAGAAGTCAAACTTGTTTATGTGTCCGGTCAGAACTGGAGCTGCCGAGGACATTATTAATCTAAACCGCTTACAGGAACTCAGTCAGTACCGCAACATGCCTCTGCTGTTTCTGGTCGGGATTTTGCAGTAACCTTGTGTGCACAGGTGTCACAACTGAAGGAGATGAGAAGAAGGAGGTTCTGATTCTGGTAGAGCGAGGAAGGTAATTGCAGTTCTTTTGTGCCCTCTGGAGCTTATGTCCTGGTCTCATAACTGGTTCTTTGGGGTCAGAACTCTTCACCTGCAGGGAGCTGGTCGTTCGGACTTCGCTCTGTGGTCCTCAGATATCAGGCGTGCGGCCGGCGGGACAGGGAACACACTACGGGAACAGCAAATGAGCCGCAATGATATTCCCATTATTGTGGACCGCTGCATTGACTTTGTCACACAGTACGGTGAGTTCAGTTCTGGCGGGTTCTAACAGGTTTCCAATAGGTTCAGATGATTGTGGAATCGGTTTTGTTTTTTGCAGGTCTGGGACACGAGGGAATCTACAGGAAGAATGGAGCACTGTCCAGAATCAAGCTGCTGATGGATGAGTTTCGCCGGGACGCCCGAAATGTGTGGCTTCGGATTGGAGACCATTTCATCGAGGATGTAACAGACGTCCTCAAGAGGTTCTTCCGAGAGATCGAGGACCCGGTCTTCATGTCTCACCTGCACCCCCTGTGGCAGGAAGCTGCAAGTAAGTGTGAAGGAGGGATCTTCGGAGGGTCCGGCTGATGACGAGGCAACTGGTTCTTTTCTCAGAGAGTCCCCACAAGGGTCAAAGGTTGGAGGGTTACAAGGAACTGATCAGAATTCTTCCTCGGGTCAACAGAATGACACTAGCTGCGCTGCTGAGTCACCTGTACAGGTAAGTAAATGTACTGGAGATGATTTAACCGACCGACTGACCCAAGGCTCCTTCCAGGGTGCAGAAGTGTGCAGGACTGAACCAGATGTGCACCAAGAACCTTTCACTGCTATTTGCACCAAGTCTGTTTCAGACTGATGGGAAAGGCGAGTACGAGGTTAAGATTATGGAGGACCTGATCAACAACTACCCCTTCGTGTTTGACGTAAGTCCTGATCAGTTTCTTCTTCTGATAACAATGCTAACTATTTGATCACTGCTAGCCATGCTAATTCTGCTGTCTCTGCTAACTCTGCTAACAATGCTATCACTGCCAACTCTCTAATCACTACTAACAGTGCTATCGCGGCTGATGACAATCCTATTACTGCTAACCATGCTAACACTTCCAATTCGGCTAAGGTAAGGTAAAACTTTATTGATCCCCCAGGAGGTCTCCTTCGGGAAATTGTTTAACACCTCTTGATTGACAGACGTGACACTGTTGTGTGTTTAGATTGACGAAGAACATCAGACTCAGATTGACCTGGAGGTTAGCTTGATCACCAGCTGGAAGGACACACAGGTACACACACATATGCAAACACTCAACTCACACACATACAGAGCGTTGAGAAGATAAAGTTGTGCGTTTGCTTGTGTGTAGTTGTCTCAGGCGGGGGACCTGATCATCGAGGTGTACCTGGAGAAGAAGCTCCCAGACTGTTGTGTCACTCTGAAGGTGTGTTGTTGTGTGAATAGTGGACCTCGCCTCATAGTTAACAGTGATATACATGACCCGCAGGTGTCGCCCAGTGTCTGTGCTCAGGAACTGACCAACCAGGTTCTCTACCTGAGGAACGTCTCACCTGCAGACGTGTGGATGATGTTTGAGGCTGTAGAGGATGGTCAGCTGGGTGAGAGTCACTCACCTGCACGAGGAAACACAGACACAGATTTAACACACAGAGTTGTTGTTTCAGAGCGACCGTTACGGCCTAAAGAGAAGGTTCTGGAGCAGGTGCTTCAGTGGTGCCAGCTTCCTGACCCGAGCTCCGCCTACCTAGTCGTGAAGAAGATCCTGAAGATGGACGGAGTCGACGCCCTCACTTGTAAGAACACACAGACGTGAACAAAAATATAGTTTTGATGAAGACGTGGTCTCTACCAGTCTGCCGCAGGGAAGTCATCAAGGTGGGCGTCCTGAAGTTTCGGGAAGAGCCTCCAAAATTTCACCAGGGTACCAGATTCCAGGAGAGAATCTTCCAGATCAAAGATCATAAACTGATCCTGCTGAAAGACAAAAAGGTTGCTACGTCTTACCCCGGGTAGCTGATTGGATGGGTTAAGTGACGGGTGTGTTTGGTCCAGAGTCTGCGCCCAGAGAAAGAGTGGGGTCTGAAGGACATGAAGCTCTACATCGGGATTCGCAGAAAGCTGAAAGCGCCCAGCAGGTCATGTGACTCCAACTTACTGTCAAACACACACAGGTGACCTTCTGACCTTTGTTTCAACTCTTACAGGTTTGGATTGACGCTCACGATGGACAGACATCAGCTGTGAGTAGACGGGATCATCGTGGGCAGAACACAGATGGAAGTTGTGTTCTTTATTTTTTCAGCTTCCTGTGCTGTAGCGAAGAGGCGGAACTCTGGGAGTGGATCGGCTGCTTCCTCAACGCTCATGTGAGCTAGCAACCGTGCATTACGATTAGTCGTAGAATACTGAGTGCTGACGGCTGTTTCACAGAGTGATGACTCCTCGCTGCCGCCAGTGCGCCGACGTTCCACATCCCACCTCCACAAGCAGAAGTTTGGCACCATGCCACTAGTCCCAATCCGAGGAAACGACAGCAACCAAGGCATGCTGGCTGCCAATCAGACCCTGGTCAGAATGAACGCCTTTCTCGCTAACAACATATAAAACATTTAGCTTAGCATCGCTTACTAACAATGTTCAGCTAGGTCACATTTAGCTTCTCATCTTTAGCTAGCTATCTTTAGCTAGGTAGCCTGTAGTTATTTATCTCTAGCTACCAAGTAACATTCAGCTTTTCACCTATAGCAAGTAATTTTAAACTAGCTAGCATTTAGCTTGTCATTTTAAACTAATAATCTTCAGCTAGGTAGCGTTTAGCTTCTCATATTTAGCTAGCTATCTTTAGCTAAGTAGCCTGTAGTTATTTATCTCTAGCTACCAAGTAACATTTATCTTTTCATCTTTAGCTAGGTAGCATGTAGCTTTTCACCTCCAGCAAGTCATTGTAATCTAGTTAGCATTTAGCTTGTCATTTTTAACTAATAATCTACAGCTAGATAGCATTTAGCCTGTCATTGGTAGCTAGTTCTCTTTAACTAGAAAACATTCAGTTAATTGTTGCTAGCTTGTTATTGCCAACTACATAACATTTAGCTTATCATCGCTTGCTAGTTATCTTCGGCCAGTTAACATTTTTTTTGTGCATTCTAACTTGTATCATCAGATATGTAGCATGTCATGGATGGCAACTGTAGTCATTGTCTGCCTGGAAATGTTTTCCTAATGTAGCTAGCTAGTTAATTTTAGCTTAGTATAGTTATTATTGTCCTTGCTAAATAGTTATCTTCAGCTAGGTATCATTTAGCTTAGATGGCTACTGTTGTTTTCTTGAGCTAGGAAACATTTAGCTTACTGTCGCTAGCTAGTTATTTTCAGCTAGGTATCATTTAGCTTGTCATTGTTAGCTTGTTATCTTCAGCTAGGAAACATATAGCCCTTTGTTGCTAGGTAGTTATTTTTAGCTATCTTCTGCTAAGTAACATCATTTGTGGTTGCTAACTAGTTATCTTTAGCAAAGTAACAATTAGCTTGTTGTCAATAGCTAGTTGTCTTCAGCAAAGTAATATTTGTCATTGCTAGTTGTCTTTAGCCGCCAGGCTAGCAGCAACCTCGATGATCTCATTGCGTCTTCTTGGTGTTTCAGAGGAAGCTGCACGACAGACGGACTCTCTCCATGTTCTTCGTGAGTTTCCCTTGTTCTTTGGTTTGTTCACAAGTTCAGTGAATCATGTCTATTTTGCTTCAGCCCATGAAGGTTCAGTCCGACTCCGTGGAGGAGAGCGTGAAGAACCCGGAGTACCCTCGGCATTCTGAGCCGCCGGTGGCCCCCGAACCATCCGAGCCACTTTACGAGGAAGTCGGGGACTTCGGCCTTCAGGTCCTCAAGTCTCTTGAGACCAGTTTCCTGTCTGGTGGAGTGTCAGAGACGCAGGAGGTCCTGAATCACCTGCAGCTCGTTTCTGTGAAGCCCAACTACATGGAGGGAGAAGCGGCCGCCAGCAGAGGGCAGCAGGGAGCATGCACGTCCTCGCAGGAGCTGCTGCTGCTGCAGGAACTGGAGTCTGCTTTTGGGAGAACAGAGGAGCTGCAGGAGGAACAGCAGGAGGGGAAGAGGGAGGAGAAGAAAGAGGAGAAGGAGGAGGAGAAGGAGGAGAAGAAGGAGGAAGAGGAGGAGGGGAGGACTTCCAACCACTGACAATGTTACAGTTTAATCTCCATCTACTCATTTCCACACTAACAAATCGGTCCTTCTGCTGCTGTTATTGTTTAACTCTTTCAATTCTAGAAACTTCCTAATTTATGGTTGCACAGAACTGCAACACAAACTCACAAACTCTGAAACTAAATTACAAATTTACTGAAACACATTATAAAGAACTCTGAAACAAAATAACAGGTTCCTGAAACAAATTAAAAAACTAAAAATGACAATTTCCTGAAACATTTTTTTTATAAACTCTCAAACAAAATTTAAATTTAAAAATTACTTTTAAAACAAAATGACAAGTTCCTGAAACAAATTTGCAAATTCAAAATTACAATTTCCTGAAACGAATACAAAAAAAACGTTTTAAACAAAATGACAAGTTCCTAAAACAACTTTACAATTTCCTGAACCAAATTTAAATTAAACTTTTGAAACAAAACTACAAGTTCCTGAAACAACTTTACAATTTCCTGAAACAGAAGTAGAATTTCCTGAAGGAAAATTCACGATCCTGAAACAAAATTACAATTTCCAAAGTGTCTAAATTGTTTTTAGAGTTTGTACATTTGTTTTGCACGTCTGGACCACCGAAGATTTTAACAATCATGATTTTAAGTCATACTGCAGTAGAAACGCTCCTGCGCGGCCACCAGGGGGCAGCGCCGCTCTTTCTTTTTCACTGTCTTAAAGAGTAAAGCCTCTTGAACACGGACTCCTGCCAACTTTTTATTTTCTCTGGACTTTTTAAATAACGTGGAGAAATGTTTCCCCTACATTTATTTGCGTCCAGGTTGAAGGGAACATTTTCACTAAATGAACCTTAAATGACTTGTCTTGCTGCTCCATGCTTCAGTGAGTATCAGGTGGTGACTTTAAGAGAATCTCCATCATCATCATCATCACCATCATCATCATCATCATCCTCTGGAGAGTCTTTTTTGTCTTTGATTTTAACACCAGAACTCTAGTTGTCGAATTCTCAGCCTCTTGTGTCGGAATTCTCTTCCAATAAAATGTCCTTTGACTGGAGCGAGTGCAGAGATTTACAGTCAGTGGAACATCTGCAGAAAGAGGAACCGAGAGCGACCCACTGGACCAGAACCAGCCTGAGGGTCCAAGAGGATCTGGCTGACCTGGAACCAGCTGACCTCTGATCTACTGATCTGACAACGGATCTCACCGACACGGACGCTTTAAGTGTCTAAATGCCCGGAGGTGACACACATACACACACACACACACACACACACACACACAGCTGTCCAGGCCTGCCAGGGTTGCAACATCAACAAAAAAAAAATATATATATATATATATATATAAATTGTAAAAGAAAAGTGTGTTTAAATGTGTTGCCATTCACACAAATACCGACAGAACCGCAGCATCTGCCGGGTCGCACCAGAACTTTTTGTCAAAGTTTTATTTTTTAATCAAGAATCTTTCGACTTTGTGTAGTTTTGGTGAGAGAGGTCAAAGGTCGCCCGATGGAGTAGAGACACACACTCGTTCTCTCCGCTGAAATGTGACCTGACTCAATCTCTGCACATTAGTTATTGTGTGTGTGTGTGTGTCTGTGTGTGTGTGTGCAGATGTCTTGCTTCTTAATTTGCGTAGAGTGCAACAATTGGCTCCATCTGTCCCAGTTTCTACTTTCCCCCTCCTTAGAGATCACCTCTCTGCCCCCGCCCCTAAATCTCCTCCCTAATGCACACACACACACGAACACACACACGAACACATACACACACACGGACACACACACACACACAGCTCTGGCTGTGCATGGTTTATTGAAGTCTAATCTAAAAGCTATAGGAAAGTGCTTTAGAGTCGGAGGGAGTCGTTCCGCCCTCCCTCCTTCACTCCCTCCTCCTCCCCCATGTCCCCCCCAGCCGACCCCCCGCCATCGCCCCGGGACCTGAGGCCTCAGACCAGGATGGAGGTTGGTGGACAGATGGACCTGCGACTAAAGAAGTTACTGATGACATCATCACTCACCTGGACAGTGGAACCTTTATTGACGGAGTCTCAGAAGAGAAATAACTCATATATTATAGTTGATATCAACAACATTATATCTTCATATTACTTTATTAGTGTTGTTGTTGTTGTTGTTGTTGTTGTTGTTGTTGTTTGTCCCATTTATTGTTCCATGTCTGCCTCAACAGGCCTCGGTAACACATTTTGTTCTATCGTCGAAAATGGATTTACAGTCAAATATATTTTAATTTCTTTATCAATTACAACAATAGGGTCAATAACAACGTAAATAACAAACTCATTCATAAAAATAGCCACAAAATAAAGAACTACAATTGCAAAACACCATTAACTTTAATTACCAACAATAAGAACAATAAATAGCAACAACACAAATGACAACGTTAACATTTACATCAATTATAACAATGATCGAATCAACAAAAATAATAACAATGATAATTGATGTTAATGATGGCCTTGATAACAACAATATAATCCTAAACAAAAGAAGATAACAAAATAACAAAAAAATAAATAGTATTAAAACAACAACTACAACAACCATAGTGTCAACAACGGCAATAAGTACAATCGTATCCAAAACAAAAAGTATAATTACAACAATATCTCCAAAACCAACCACATCAATGACTACAATAGAAACACAAACAATATCAACCACTAACATGTTCATCAATAACAACAATAGGATTAAAACAACAACTACAACATCAATGACAACGACGTCATAATTACAATAGCATCCAAAACTAAAGCAAAACCACTTTCATCAATAACATAAACAATAGCCCCAAGAAAATCAATAACAAGAAAACCATCATCGATAATAACAACATTAACATTGAAAAAACAACTACAACATCAATAACATCAACCTTTGCATAAACAACAATAGGATCAATAACAACGATAGCATAAGAAAGACAATCTTAATCCGAATGATCATAATTAACAAACACAATCGTTTTTATAAACAACTACAACTTCAATAAGAACAACCATATCATCAAATACACCAGTAACTACAACAATAGTATCAGTAATGACAACAGAAGCAACAACAACTAAAAAATGGTAACAACAACAAACGTATCAGTAACGACGACAGAAGAAACAACAACTAAAACATCAGTAACAACAACAAACGTATCAGTAACGACGACAGAAGCAACAACAACTAAAACATCAGTAACAACAACAAACGTATCAGTAACGATGACAGAAGCAACAACAACTAAAACATCAGTAACAACAACAAACGTATCAGTAACGACGACAGAAGCAACAACAACTAAAACATCAGTAACAACAACAAAAAACGTATCAGTAACGACGCACAACAACAACTAAAACATCAGTAACAACAACAAACGTATCAGTAACGACGACAGAAGCAACAGCAACTAAAACATCAGTAACAACAACAAACGTATCAGTAACGACGACAGAAGCAACAACAACTAAAACATCAGTAACAACAACAAAAAACGTATCAGTAACGACGCACAACAACAACTAAAACATCAGTAACAACAAAAAACGTATCAGAAACGATGACAGAAGAAACAACAACTAAAACATCAGTAACAACAACAAACGTATCAGTAACGACGACAAGAAGCAACAACAACTAAAACATCAGTAACAACAACAAAAAACGGATCAGTAACGACGCACAACAACAACTAAAACATCAGTAACAACAACAAAAAACGTATCAGTAACGACGCACAACAACAACTAAAACATCAGTAACAACAACAAACGTATCAGTAAAAACGACAGAGGCAACAACAAAAAAACATCAGTAACAACATCACTAGTAACGACAACAGTTTTGTCAGTTTGAAATACTTTTGTCGTATGTTAGGGTCTCAACATGAAAGTTATTATGTTGAACTTTGTCAAAGTTTCTAACTACACCATAAACTGAACACAACGAGGAGCGAACAATGGCCGACACTTCCTGTCCGTGCCGACCACCGAGGGTCGGAACACGTTCAGAGAAACGTTTCTTCTTCTCCGAGGACGACGGGCTTCAGTCGAGGGGTTCAGCCCGAGCTCAGCCAGAGGGTCTCACCCTCCTCTCGCCGAAACACAACGAGTCGCCGACCAACAAAGAGGCTCTTTCTCCGAGCTCACAGTGCCGCTGATTAAGAGGCGCTGGCTCAAAGGCACAAAGGAAGCCGCTGCACTTATCCAATAAAGAGGAGAGCGGCCACAATGGGATCCCTGCTGACATCACACTCTGGAGATCAGGACGACCTGGAGTAGAGGAGCACACTCCACCACACCACTTGTGTGTTGTGTGGCTCTTGTGAGCTCGCTGGAGTGTGTCAACATTTTCATGCACACTTGCTGCTCGCGTGACTCCACCTGAGGAGCAGGTATGACGACTCGTAGCCGCGTCCAGATGTTCCTCAGCCTCACTCACATGTTAGATGCATAGGGTTTTCTTTCAGGTAAAAGTGAAGGCCATCATCTCATCTTATGTGTTGGGTTCTTCTTTTATTTGAGGAGATTTTATAGTGTGGGATAGAATCTTGAATTAAAATGTGTTGCATCAATATGGAGCCCGTTTGTTTCTGGTTTTTATTCAGTGAAAAATTGTGCTTAAAAGAGTTTATTTAATTAAAAGAAAGTCGCTTCAATAAAAAAATGACATCACAAAAAGTTTATTCAATCAAAAAAAAATGTTTCTCAATCCAAGTTTTTTTTTCAATTTTAAAAAGTAGCTTCGAACGGAAAAGGTGCTTCAAAAAAATAATCTATTAAAGAAAAGTATTTTTTAGGAAGTTTCTTTAAAAAAGGTGATGGAAATTTTCCATTTTGCTGAAAGTTTCTTAAATGAAAAATGTTTGATCAAATATTATATTATTCAAGAAACTTTTTCGATTGAATGTAAGAGCGAATTCGATCGATGACGTCAGCAGACTTTCCTCCTCAGGTCAGAGGTCAGACACACACCTGGTCTCACCTGGACTCACCTGGACCAGGACCTCCATTATCCTCACTTTCTTCTACTTCTGCTAAATTTGTTTGTTTTCTCGCCTCCACCTGTGGTCAAGTGACCCGCCAGATTTTGATGATTGACAGTTAATCTGTAAAATCTAGATCCAGATCAGAACCTCTGCCTCCAGGTGCCTGAACTGTGACCTCTGACCTTACCCAGGAGGAAGTAGGTTCAAACGTCCACGACCACGGCTCCCCAAGGACCTCCCTCCTCCCTCTGGGGAGAGGAAGAGGCGGGGTGGGGGGGTTGTTGATGGGGGGGGGGGTCCTGGAGGACATCGGTATTCACTTGTTTCTATTGTCCCACACACAGAGTGTGTATCCTTGTGTGTCTTCATGTGCGCATTTGTCAGCATGTGCGTCCATGTCCAGTCACATTATTGTGCGTATATGTGTATGTAGATGTGTTTGTGTGGGTATAGTCTACAAGTGTGTGTGTGCACGTTGGTATGACTGTGTGTATCATTATATGTGTGTTGATTAATCTTGTGTGTTTTTGTGCCAGTGTGTATAATATAATCCACAATTGTTTGTGTGCATGTTGTTATGAATGTGTGTATCATTATGCGTGGATGCATGTATGTTGTGTGTTTTTGAGCCAGTGTTTGTGTTATAATCTACAAGTGTGTGTGTGCACGTTGCTATGTGCATACATTGATGTTGTGTGTGTGTGCATTCATTTTGTGCGTGTGATCATGCACGTGCATTCATGTTGTGTGTGTATATGTGTGAATTCATGTGGTTATTGTGTGCGTTTTGTGTTTCATTGTGTGCATGCATTGACATTGTTTGTGTCATTCATGTTGTGTGTGTCTCCATTCATGTTGTGTGCGTACATTCATGTTTTGTGTGTGCGTGCATTAATGGGGTGTGTGTGCATGCATTAATGATGTGTGTACATGTGCATTCATGTTGTGTGCTTACATTCATGTTGCGTGTGTGCGTACACTCGTGTTGTGTGCGTACATGTGCGCTCATGTTGTGTATGTGTGTGTCTTAATGTGGTGTGTGTCTTCATGCAGTGTATCTGTGGGTAAATTCATGTTGTGTGTGTCTTCATGTGGTGTGTGTGCATGCATTCATATTGTTTGTGCATTAATGTTGTGTGTGCATTAAGGTTGTGTGTGTGCGTACATTCATGAAGTTTGTGTATGTGTGTATTCATGTTATGTGTATGCATTAATGTTGTGTGTTTGCGTACATTCATGTAGTGTGTGCATTAAAGTTGTGTGTTTGCGTACATTCATGTAGTGTGTGCATTAATGTTGTGTGTGTGCGTACATTCATGAAGTTTGTGTATGTGTGTATTCATGTTATGTGTATGCATTAATGTTGTGTGTGTGCGTGCATTCATGTAGTGTGTGCATTAAAGTTGTGTGTTTGCGTACATTCATGTAGTGTGTGCATTAATGTTGTGTGTGTGCGTACATTCATGTAGTGTGTGCATTAAAGTTGTGTGTTTGCGTACATCCATGTAGTGTGTGC
This sequence comes from Callionymus lyra, assembly GCF_982586985.1. Lineage (NCBI taxonomy): Eukaryota > Metazoa > Chordata > Actinopteri > Syngnathiformes > Callionymidae > Callionymus > Callionymus lyra. The sequence goes on from NC_141826.1 coordinate 19,389,808, forward strand.
ATTAATGTTGTGTGTGTGCATGCATTAATGTTGTTTGTGTGCGTGCATTCATGAAGTGTGTGTATGTGTGCGCATTCATGTTATGTGTGTGTGCGTACATTCGTGTGGTGTGTGTGTGTGTGTGTGTGGTTGTGAAAAAGCTATTAAAAGAATATTTTCTGGGGGGGGCTTCCTCGCCTCGTCGGACCCTCGACGACCACACAGACGAATGCAAATGTTTGTGAGGAGCTGCAGAGAGAGGTGCGGCGGGGAGGTGGAGGGGGGACCCCCGTTTGAGAGGGACTCTGAATGGGCTCTAAAGGAGGGTCTAATTAATCTAAGTACGGCTCCAATAGGCCCACTTGGAGCTTTTTCTTCACCCCTTTATCTGAATGGGAGGGCCGAGGGGGGGTTGCTGGGAGGGGTGGGGGGCGCTGAAATAAAGAAAGAAAAGAGAGAAGGGATCAGACTTCCTCCCAGGACCGGCCTCTCTCACCCCTCCCTCGCCGAGGGGGTGTTCTGGTCTAACTTGTGACGGCCCGGTGCGGCGCTGAAGGTTGGGATGGTACTGGTGATGAATCTTCGGCGTACAGGTGCAGCCGCCGCCGCCGCCGCCGGCAACAATGGCAGCAGAAGGCCGCAGATGAATGTGTTTGGGTGAATCAGTAACGGAGCTAAAGGGCAGACGCCTGCGGGGAATCCTGCGCTTCTAAAGGGGCTTTAAGAGGGGCTTCATTCATATGGACCCAAAGAGATTTGAATTGCCTCCTTCACAATCACTTGAAAGGATGAGCTCGGGGTGTTCCGAAACAAAGTGGAAATCACTGCCTCCTTTCAGGACGTCTAATAAGCTTTTAACTATTTTACATTACGCTCCCACCCTCAGCCCCTCACCCTCCATTGTGGTCATCGCCAGCTCGGCCGACTTAATGTCTGATTTATACTTTTCTTCACGCTGGATTGTCTGGAGTCAGACAGACACTCAGTGACCGACAGACACTCATGGACAGACAGACACTCAGTGACCGACAGACACTAATGGACAGACAGACAGACAGACACTCATGGACAGACAGACACTCATGGACAGACGGACACTAATGGACAGACGGACACTAATGGACAGACAAACAGACAGACACTCATGGACAGACAGACACTCATGGACAGACAGACACTCAAGGACAGACAGACACTCATGGACAGACAGACATTCAGTGACCGACAGACACTCAAGGACAGACAGACAGACAGACGCTCAGGGACCGACAGACACTCATGGACAGACAGACAGACAGACACTCAGTGACCGACAGACACTCAAGGACAGACAGACAGACAGACGCTCAGGGACCGACAGACACTCATGGACAGACAGACAGACAGACACTCATGGACAGACAGACAAACAGACAGACAGACACTCAGGGACAGACAGACAGACACACAGAGACAGGCAGACACTCAGGGACAGACAGATAGACAGAAACTCAGGGACAGACAGACAGACACTCAGGGACAGACAGGTAGACAGAAACTCAGGCACAGACAGAAGAAACTCAGGGAAAGACAGACACTCATGGACAGACACACAGACACTCAGGGAAAGACAGACAGACACACACTCAGGGACAGACAGAAACTTAGGGACTGACAGACACTCAGGGACAGACAGACAGGCAGACAGACAGACAGACACTAAGGGACAGACAGACAGACAGACAGACGGACGGACACTAAGGTACAGACAGACAGACAGACGGACGGACGGACACTAAGGGACAGACAGACAGACAGACAATAAGGGACAGACAGACACTAAGGTACAGACAGACAGACAGACAGACAGACAGACAGACAGACAGACACTAAGGGACAGACAGACAGACAAACACTAAGGGACAGACAGACAGACAGACTGACACTAAGGGACAGACAGACAGACAGACAAACACTAAGGGACAGACAGACAGACAGACAGACTGACACTAAGGGACAGACAGACAGACAGACAGACAAACACTAAGGGACAGACAGACACTAAGGTACAGACAGACAGACAGACAGACAGACAGACAGACAGACAGACAGACAGACACTAAGGGACAGACAGACAGACAGACAGACAGACAGACAGACAGACAGACAGACAGACACTAAGGGACAGACAGACAGACAGACAGACAAACACTAAGGGACAGACAGACAGACAGACTGACACTAAGGGACAGACAGACAGACAGACAGACACTAAGGGACAGACAGAAAGTTTGGAACAGACAGAGAGACAGGCTGTTTCAAAAACAACACGAGAAGGTTTTAGTTCCTAATACTTCCAGAGCAGCAGAGCTCCATCGCTCTAGAAACACCCGTAGAGAAGCAGAGGTCAAGGGTCAAGCAGGGCTTGATGGGTGAAGTGAACCTGCAAATTTGAGGGAGGGGCTCCCTGAGGGGGGTGGGGGGTAGGGGGGGGCATGATGCAGGAGATTAAGAGGCTGATCATGTTGGTGATGAAGATGATATTTATGAAGAAGATGAAGATGAAGAAGATATTTATGAAGAAGATGAAGATGAAGAAGATATTTATGAAGAAGAAGATGATGAAAATGAAGAAAATGAAGTTGATGATAACGATAATGCTGCCGATGAAGATTATATTAATGAAGAAGATAAAGATGAAGAAGATGAAGATGATATTTATGAAGAAGAAGATGATGAAGACGATATTTATGAAGATGATGATATTTATGAAGAAGAAAATGATGAAGACGATATTTATGAAGAAGGTGAAGATGATATTTATGAAGAAGAAGATGAAGTAGCTGATGAAGATTATATTTATGAAGAAGATGATGATGAAGAGGATGAAGAAGATGGTGAAGATGATGAAGATGATGATGAAGATGATATTTATGAAGAAGATGATGAAGAAGATGAAGAAGAAGATGGTGAAGATGATGATGAAGATGATATTTATGAAGAAGATGATGATGAAGAAGATGAAGAAGAAGATGGTGAAGATGATGAAGAAGAAGATGAAGATGATATTTATGAAGAAGAAGATGATGAAGAAGAAGATGAAGAAGAAGATGATGAAGAAGAAAATGAAGATGATATTGATGAAGAAGATGAAGAAGAAGATGATGAAGATGATGAAGAAGAAGATGAAGATGATATTTATGAAGAAGAAGATGATGAAGAAGATGATGAAGAAGATGAAGAAGATGAAGAAGAAGATGATGAAGAAGAAGATGAAGATGATATTTATGAAGAAGATGAAGAAGAAGATGAAGATGATGAAGAAGATGATATTTATGAAGAAGATGATGAAGATGATGAAGATGATGAAGAATATGATAAATATGATATTTATGAAGAAGAAGATGAAGATGATGAAGATAATGAAGAAGATGATAAAGATGATATATATGAAGAAGAAGATGAAGTTTATGGTGATGTTGATGATGAAATGGATGATGATGAAGATGATGAAGATGATGAAGATGTTGAAGAGCAGTTGACAGCTGCTCCTCAGGGTCTTCAGAGCTTCAATCAAGACAACTTTTTTTTTTTTTTATAAAAACGTAAAAACTTTATTCTGTAGAAAAACACCGTAAAGCTCTGTCTGTACAAACATCATCTCGAACACATCAAGTCCAAGAATAAATAACAACAAGGTCTGGCTCTGTGTGGGGGTCTGGGGGGGTCAGTGGGGGGGCCAGGGAGCCCCTTCTTTTGTTGGCCCGTAGAAACTCGATTTTCACGCTTCGTTTTGTTTTCCTTCACACAACAAATTGTAAAATTGACTTTTCACCTCTGACACCTGGAGCCCCTGACGAGAGAAAGTGCAACATGTTGACAGAGAAGATTAAATTAATTTAAGGCAAATCGGGGGTTTTTAAGTCCAGCGGGTGCTTTTAGTCTTTAGGTTCTGGTTCTGGTTCGGGTCAGTAGATGTTCGGCACGAATCCGCGGAACCCGAACAGGGCCTCCGGCTGCGTGAAGCCGAACCGGTCGTGGGTCTCGGGGCTCCCGGGGCTGGACGAGCGGGCCGGGGAGGAGGCGGAACCGGAACCGGAGCTCCAGGACCCGCTGGGACTCGGCGCGTCGCTGATGTCGACGGGGGTCCGCGTGTCCCTCGGGGGCCTCCCCTTCTGCAGGTCCGCGATCCGGATGGTCTCGGACAGAGCCCAGATGTAGTTGTGGGCGAACCTCAGGGTCTCGATCTTGGTGAGCTTGGTCTCGTCCGGGAAGGCGGGCAGGACCTCCCGCAGCTCGTCCAGCGCGTCGTTCAGGTTGTGCATGCGGTTCCGCTCCCGGTCGTTGGCCTTGAGCCGCCGCGTCTTCTTCACCACCGGGACCGTGCCGTCGCCGCGGGCGCGTCCCCGCCGCCGCTTCTTCTGCTGCTGGGCGGGCGGGGTCGCGCAGGAGTCCGGCGAGGACGCGCTCAGGCTCGAGTCCTCGTCCTCCTCCGAGTGCGGGAAGAAGTCGCAGCTGTTGCTGTCGATGTCGGAGTACAGGGAGTCCATCTGATGGGGGGAGAGAGAGAGGGTGAGAGGAGCCCGGAGGAGAGAGGAGCAGCAGCAGGTGAACTTACTTCAAGGGTCTCAGAGGTTCTGGTCCAGATCTCTGCGGGAGGTTTTCTTTTTTTTTTTTTTTGCAAGTTCGCGTGTGTCAGCTCGTGTGAGCCGCTGATCCTGGCACACGACCGACCTCAGTCCAACTTATATACTCCGGCCGGGACAATGCGCGGCCCCCAGGTGGCCCCGGGGCTCGGCCCCCCCACACCAGCGTGTGCGCTGCCCCCGTGCCAGCGAGCAGCTCATTAGCATAAAGAAGCGTGCCGGTGATCTCAGGCAACCAATCACAGGCGGCCCTGCGACACGCGAGCAACCCTCCTCTTCCTCACCTCCTCTTCCTCCCTTTACGACCATAAACATTCTACTGCACCCCCTCACAAGTACACACACACACTATCACACAAACACACATACAAAGAGTTTCTTTTTCTGCGTGTGACGTCATCAGCTCGATATATCGACTCAGAAGTTGATCTGTCAATCTCTCAATCAGTTTGTTAGAGTCTGTTTGCGTAAACAATGGAACATGCTGGTTGTAAACACACTTGGAAGAGGTTGACCTGTGGTGACGTCACAAAAAGTTGTGTTGATAAAAGAAGTTGATGAAGATTTAAAGAGTAAAGAACTTCTACATAGGAATTAAAAAAGGATTGAATAAAAAAGAAAAGCTGAAGAAAACCCTAAAGGGATTAAAGACGCCATGGTAAAGAGTTTAAGAAGTGCTGAAAGAAGAACTGGAGAGTGGCAGGAGTTTAAAAAAAGTTGGAACAAAGTTGAAAAAGTAAAGTAGATTTGAATGAAATGTAAAGAAAAGTTGAAGAACAGTTAAGAATACAGAGAGAAGAGCTGAAGGAGAAAATGAAAAGTTGAAGAATTAAAAGAGTTAAGAAAGGGAAGAAGGTTTGAGAAGAGTTAGCTGAAGAAGGGTTTAAAGTTGATGAAAAACAGGTGAAAACTTGAAGAAGTTCTGAAGATGAGCTGAAGGAGGAGGAACTGAAGAAAGGTTGAACAAGAAGTGAAGAAGAGCTGCAGAAAAGTGAAAGAAATGTTAGAGAAGAAATTAAAAATAATTTAAGAAAAGGCTGAAGAAGTGTTGAAGAATAAAAGAAGATAAAAAGAATAACTGAAGAAAAGTGGAAGAGTTGGGAAAGAGCTGAAAAAGATGAAGAAAAATTGAAGAAGAGTTGAACAATAACTAAAAAAAGAGATGAAGAATAGCAGAAGAGAAAATAGTCAGAAAGGAGTTGAAAGTTGACAAAAGACTGGCAAAGAGTTGAGGAAGAACTGAAGATGAGTTGAAGAAAAGTTGAAGAAAAGTTGAAGAAAAGTGGAGCAAGAACGGAAGAAGGGATGAAGAAAAACTGAATAAGAGATAAAAGACAAATTAAGAAAAGAGTTTAAGAGAAATCTGAAATGAAGAAGATTTAGAAAAAGGGCCTAAGAAAAGTTGAATAACAGCTTAAATGAGATTTAAGGGATTAACTGAAGAAAAGTTGAGCAAATACTTAAGGGTTAAAGAATGCAGGGGTTGAAAGTTGAAGAAGAACTGAAGCAGAGTTGAAGAAGAACTGAGGAACAGCTAAAGAATAACTGAAGATGAATTGAAAAATGATCAAAAACTGAAAAAAAGAATAGTTGAAAATAGTTCAAGAAGAGTTGAAGAAGATTAGGTTAAGAGTTGAAGAATTGATTAAAAAAAAATAGTTAGCGTAGAGTTGGAAAGGAGTTGAAGAAGAGTTAAAAGAGATATAAGAGAAATAAAGAAAAGTTGAAGATTTGAAAAAACAGTTGAAGAAAAGTTCAATAAGAGTTTGAATTTGAAGAAGGGTTTAAGAGGAGTTTAAAGAAGAGTTTAAAAGGAGTTTAAAGAAGAGTTTAAAAGGAGTTTAAAGAAGTGTTTAAGAGGAGTTTTAAACGAGTTGAAGAAGAGTTTAATAAAAAGTTAAAGAAGAGTTTAATAAATAGTAGAAAAGGAGTAAAGAATATTTTCATAAATAGTTGAAGAAGAGTTTAATAAATAGTTGAAGAGGAGTAAAGCAGAGTTTAAAGAATAGTTATAGAAGAGTTTAAGAGGAGTTTAATAACTAGTTAAAGGAGAGTTTAAGAAGAGTTGAATACAAGTTAAAAAAGAGTTAAAGAAGAGTTAAAGAAGAGTTATAGAAGAGTTGAAGAAGAGTTTAAGAAGAGTTGAATAAGAGTTCAAAAAGAGTTAAAGAAGAGTTAAAGAAGAGTTATAGAAGAGTTGAAGAAGAGTTGAAGAATAGTTTAATAAATAGTTGAAGAAGTTGAGTAGTTAAATAAGAGTTATAGAAGAGTTGAAGAAGAGTTATAGAAGAGTTGAAGAAGAGTTATAGAAGAGTTAAAGAAGAGTTATAGAAGAGTTGAAGAAGAGTTGAAGAAGAGTTGAAGAAGAGTTGAAGAAGAGTTATAGAAGAGTTGAAGAACAGTTATAGAAGAGTTAAAGAAGAGTTATAGAAGAGTTGAAGAAGAGTTGAAGAAGAGTTGAAGAAGAGTTGAAGAAGAGTTATAGAAGAGTTGAAGAACAGTTATAGAAGAGTTGAAGAAGAGTTATAGAAGAGTTGAAGAAGAGTTGAAGAAGAGTTGAAGAAGAGTTATAGAAGAGTTGAAGAAGAGTTATAGAAGAGTTGAAGAAGAGGTAAAGAACAGTTGAAGAAGACTTTAATAAATAGTTGGAAAAGAGTTTAATAAATTGTTGAAGAAGAGTGGAGAAGAGTTGAAGAATAGTTTAATAAATAGTTGAAGAAGAATTAAAGAAGAGTGGAGAACAGTTTAATAAATAGTTGAAGATGAGTTGAGTAGTTCAATAAGAGTTGAAGAAGAGTTTAATAAATAGTAGAAGAATATTAAAGACAAGATTAAAGAAGAGTTATAGAAGAGTTGAAGGAGAGTTGAAGAAACGTTAAAGGAGTGTTGAAGAAGAGTTCAAGAAGAGTTTATTAAATAGTTAAAGAAGAGTCAAAGAAGAGTTTAAGAAGAGTTGAAGAAGAGTTAAAGAAGAGTTGAAGAAGAATTAAAGAAAAGTTAAAGAAAAGTTAAAGAAGAGTTGAAGAAGAGTCCAGGAAGAGTTTAAGAAGAGTTGAAGGAGAGTTTAATAAATAGTTGAAGAAGAGTTGATTTCAAGTGGTTTTAAAGATTTGTAAGTTTATTGTTGTGTTCAGGAGGTTTTAAAGAATAGAAAGTATGAAAAAGGAATGATCGTCCACACGGAGACGAGTCGCTCGCATCAACCTCTGAGTTTATGCTTCTTTCATCCTCATCAATGATCTCCGGAGTCGAACCTCCTTCAGCTGAAAGTGATGAGTGTGAAAAGTGTCGCGGAAGTGATGACAGGTTGAGATAGTGATCAGTGTAATTGGGAGGATGTGTTGCAGTGACCTGTCATCACCAGCAGAGGCGCTGCCATCTAAGTGTGTTTTAAAGACTTGCTCATGAGACAAGCGTACAATTCTCCATTAATTATTCCATTCAAGGAGTTTGTGTGTCTGTAGGAACCTGCAGAGTCTTTCTGCTGATGGGCAAGTGTGTGTGTGTGTGTGAGGGGGGGGTTCTCCTAGTAAAGGGGTGCAAGTCGTGGGGGGGGCTCATTTATAAATAATTACACAATGTTTGGGGTCTTCAGGCATGTATAATATATCAAAGCCATTAGAAGGTGAATTGTTCCTTTGTGCCCGTTCACCCTGCACTCCTTTCACTCCTCCTGGTTTGTCCCGGGTCCAGATTCAGCTCTCGGCTCTTTTGTGCTCGGTTCTTTCTGCCTCAGTCGCTCTATTGGCTTCTTTCTCATTCAAATGTCCTCCGCAGGAGCACAACAGAACCGAGCTGAACACAAATCATCTCGGCTGGCTGCAGGGCCGGCACAAGTCCGGGTGAGGCCCCGACACCGGACCCCAAATCCCCTGAAAGAGACTTCAGTCTTTTTCAAATAACAACAAAATAATCCCTCGGAAGAAAAGACTGGGAAGGTTTTCACACGTGACGTCTGCGGATCAGAACTTCACTCTCTGGGTGAGATTCTAATCACATTTCACACACAAAGATCCGGACTCGTGCTGGCGCTGGAGGCCCGCCGGGCCTGAACCACGTACGGACCTTCACGCTGAGGAAACAAACAAGCGTGGACCAGAGTCTTAAAACACAACTGAGAGAAATTGACGCTGTGATGATGTCACTTATTCACATTTGTTGAAGATCTGGATCCACGGTCCGAACCCGGAGCCACAATCACATTTCCTCAGGGGCCACTTTTGGCTGTTGAGGGGCCGTCGAGACAAAATAAAGGAGAAAAAATAATGAATCTAGTCATTAAATGAAGCTAAAATGAACTTTTAATTTAATTTTGGAAACTTTCTTTTTTTAAATCTCATATAAAAGCACTTTTTCCCCAATTTTCTTTTTCTATATTCACTTAAATATTTTTAAGGGGCTATAAATACTTAGAAAATCCGAGGGTGAGAATCCTAAAACAAAAACCCTTATATTTATATTTTGAGTCTTGGACGAATAATAGAAACAAATAGAAAATGAAGTTTGTTTCTACCTGATCTTTGACCCCATGAGGGCCACATATAACCACACACTTTGCGGTGGTTCTGATCCGAAACCCGGACCTGGATCAACTCCCAGGTTCTGCGATGATTCGGGCTAATGATGACTGAAGTCATTCGGGGAGGTTTTCGGGGTTTGTGAGTCTTTTCAGGACTCTGTGTCGTTTCCATGACGACGGGAGGAGGCAGATAAACAATGCAGAGGTAAATTATGACTCCGTGTAAACACAAGCGACAAGTGAAAAGGAAGCGGCATCTCCCATAATGCACCAGTATGGGGGTACAGGGGGGGTTGGGGGGGTCCAATGGGTGCTACGTCTGATTAAAACCTTCCGGAACAAGTGTGCGATGTAAAGCAGACGGGAAGACAAACGCTCATCCGACCATTCTGGAAAAAAAAGCATGTGTGCGGCGAGCAAATACACTATTTGTCCGTGTGAAGACACATGGATGTGTGACGCAGACACACACATTTGTCACCGTGTTGTTTGGACAACGATTTCTCCTCCCGCGTTCACTGGAAACATCAAGTCCTGATGGATCAGCAGAAACCAACGACGCTCACTTCATCTTGTGTGTCGGCCTCAGAAATCAAACCCAAAACCATCTCTCCGCGCCGTCTGCAGACTGGAGTGAAGGGGAATTTGTCTACAAATTTTAAATAAAGTGTGTTTTTTTATTGATTATTTTTCTAATAAAGCATTTTTTCTGTTTGAAGCAACTTTTTTTAAATTCTCATTGAGTTAAGCAATTTATTATTGAAGCTACTTTAATTTGAATAGACTTTTTTTTTTTCAATTGATGCTTTAATTGAACGTTTTGTGATTGTTTATTAAAGGAACTTTTATTAATTGAAGCATCTCTTTTGATTGAAGCAACTTTTTTTATTCAAGCAGCCTTTGTTTTTCATTGAAAATACTTTTTTTTGGTTTAAGCAACCTTTTTTTATTGAAGCTACTTTAATTTGGATAGAAAATGTTCTTTTGGTTGAAATAACATTTTTTAATTGAAGCAACTTTTTTCAATTAAAGGTATTTATTTGACTTAAATAAAAATATTGAAGCATTTCTTTCTTTTTTTTAATTTAAGAAATTCCATATCCTAAATGAAGAAACCTTTTATTCTGATTGGAACTCTTTTTTTTTTCCAATTTTCAAGTTATATATTGTTTTGGTTAAGCAACTTTTTATTGAAGCTACTTCAATTTATCTTGAAAACAATATTTTTGAAGCAACTTTTTTGATTGAAACACTATTTTTTTCAATTAAACATTTGTATATATTTGTAGTTTCTTAAAAATTAAAGCTACTTTAAATTGGATTCAAACTTCTTCTTTTTTTAAATTAAAAGTATTTATTCGACTGAAGAAACGTATTGTGATTGCGTAATAAAGAAACAAATCTACTTCATGATATACGAGGACGTACTGGGTTCTGTTGATTCCACCATCGCACAACAGAAAAGCTTGTGTGTGTGTTGTGTGTGTGTGTGTGAAAATGCAGCAGAAAAATACACAACTGTAGCCGACCGCCTAGTGTATGAAGACACACTCAACATGTTCTCATGTCGAGAGTTGCAGGTGCGACTTTAACTTACCTGGAAGGGCCTGAACACCTAGGTGGCGCTGTTCACTTGACTCTCCACACCAACAAATACTAAAACTCAATTTTCCTGAACCCAACGACATGAACAACCGGGTGTGTGTGTGTGTGTTGGGGGGGGGTCGTGTTTTTTGGGGGAGCAATAACTGAGTTCTCAGTGACAAAGAGGAGTTGAGGAGCAGCCGAGAGTCTTGACTCAACAAAAGCTGAGAAAACTTCTTTCAGTCTAATGAAGCTGTTGTCTGGGGGGGCGGGGGGGCGGGGCAAGTGGGGTCGCAGGATGGCGGGGGGGGGGGGGGGGTATGGGGGTGTGAGGACGTGATTTGTCATACAATCTGAATCTTTAGGAGGCAGCGGAGGGCGAGAGAGAGACCTCCTCCCCATATGTCCACTTGTTAGCATCTGAAAGAGCGAGTGTTCTTCCTCACCTTCACCCTCATCTTCATCAGCGCACCGCCTCCACATCGCCCTCTGCTGGCGGACCGTTGGAGCGAAACGTTGAGACGCGGGTCTCCTCGTTTTCACTGCCGCGCTCTGTCGCCATCTGGCGTCAGTAACACGACATGACGCGTCTAGCGTTGAATAGTTGGCTAGGACAATAAATGACGTAATTATAATTTAATAAATGTAAAAATGTACAAATAAATGTATAAATAAATCAATGATTGATTATCAAAACATCCAAATAAATTTTCAAAATAAATAAAAAACTAAAAGTAGAAAAAACGGAAATGAATAAAAAGCGAAACGTATAAACCATGAATTAATACGCAAATGCATAAATAACTAAATGTAAGTAAGTAAGTAATATTTGAAGAGCGCTTTTCTCGACCAGGGTCACAAAGCGCTTAAACAATCAAAACAATACTCAATAAAATGTATGCTTAAAAGGTCAAGACACCGCCGAAAACAATTTAACAATATTCTTTTTAAATAGATACATTTATTAATACACAAAAATCGCACAATTATTCGACAAATAAAATAAGTTAATTCAGTTGAATTTTATTTATTTTAACATTTGACATTCATCCACATATTTATTTACATATTTAATATTGTATGTATTTATACATGTATTTATAATGTAATTGATCGTCATACATACATTTGTGTTTGCATGTAAACGGCTGTCATGTGTTTTAGGCTCAAACTGCCAATTTGGAATTCATTGATTCAGAATCAAGAATCTTTTCTGCAGAACACAAATGCCTTTTGATTAAATAAATAATATCAATGCAATATACAAAAACATAAAGGATGATGGAAAAAAATACAAATTGAACGTGAAACAGTCTCCTCTACTGGACCAGCGGTGCAAAACTAAAATGTTAAACTCCGAAACAACAAATGTTAATAATGTTAATAATAATAAATGTATTATACAATTTCAACACATTTGTAAACTCTTAATATAAATGTTCCATTTGAGGACATTATAAATATGTTTTTTTTATTTGTCTGCGTACATTGTTATTTTGTTTTAAAAGTTTGTGAATTTATTTTGCACTTGTAGTCCTAACATATGTCATTTGAATGCTTAAAATAAACGCGAATAAATCCGGATGAGGCCTGATGTCACCGACGAGGTTCCGTCCTGACGTCATCAATCCCGCGCCGCTCGACTCTGACAGCAACAGCAACACGCGGAGATGTTTACACTGCTGCAGGAGAAGGTCGGAAAGGTTCTGGTCCCGGGAGATGAGTTCTGCCTCCGCACAGATGACACCATCTCTCTGTCGGAACCACAGAAGGTGGAGAAGATGGTTTGTGGACCGGGTCTGAGGCGCAGCGGCGACAGAGTCCTGGTCTACAAGAGCGGACTCCTGCGACACAAACAGCCGAATATGTTCTGGATGGACTCACAACAGAAGCGGGTGTGTGTGTGTGTGTGTGTGTGTGTGAGAGAGTGTGAGTGTGTGTATTGTTGTGTACTTGACGTGTCTCTGCCTCCTCAGTACGTCCCGGCCCGCGGCGACACTGTGATCGGGGTGGTCACTGCCAAGTCCGGGGACGTGTTCAAGGTGGAGGTGGGCGGTACCGAGGCTGCGTCACTGTCTTACCTGGCCTTCGAGGGCGCCACCAAGAGGAACCGACCCAACGTGCAGGTGAACCTCATCTGAACCTCGAATCATCTGGCTCATCCAGTTCCCTTTTGATACATGTAACCACTGCTGAGTTGCGTTTTAAAGTGTGTGTGTGTGTGTGTGTGTGTGTTCACGGACAGGTGGGCGACCTGGTGTTCGCTCAGCTCGTGGTAGCCAATCAGCACATGGAGCCCGAGCTGGTGTGTGTCGACGCTTCCGGGCGAGCCAACGGTCTGGGAGTTTTTGGAGCAGATGGGCTCATGTTCCGGGTGTCCCTAGGACTCGTGAGGAGGTACACACTCGTCTACACACACTAGCTGTGTGAGGAAACTATTGACACACAGATATGTTGCAACCTTTTTTCGGTATTCAGAAGCATAGTTCTTTAAATCGATATACATTCTCACGTTTTTTTCTCTCTTCTCACCAATATATACATGCGGGCAAAATTTGGAGCTGCTTGACCAATGGGGCGTCAATGTTTTGGTCATGTGATGCAAGAATTTTGACAGCGACGTCTAAGCGTTTATGAACCATTTTTAAATGATACGACAAGAACAACAATTTTATTTATACATAAGTACGTTTTTAAAGCGCCTTTTACAGACCAGGGTCTCAAGGCGCTTAAACAACCAAACAATAAGTGATTATTGCATTAATACAGGGTATAAAATGTTTGGTAATGACATAATAAATACCGTTTTTGTAGTATTATTCCAGGAAGCATATTACTATGGAGCCTCTGTGTAATACTAGCACTAAAGCAGGATTAAAAGATAAGTCTTAAAAGTAAGTAAAGGTTATTTGTAAAGCGCTTAAACAATCAAAACAATACACAGTTAAAAATATATACTTTAAAAGGTCAAGACATCGTAGAGATAGAATTAAGTTATTGGATTTCTCAGTTACATTAGCTATACTTTAACAATTAAAGCAGGTCTACAAAATAAATAGTCTAAACTACTTGAGTGGCATTAATGTAATGGAATTAGGTGTTTTACGAGACAGAGGCCTCTAGTGGTTACAAAGCGCGACTGCATGCAAACAGTTACTATCCTAATTGTAGAAAAAAAATTGTAACCGTTGTCAACCCCTGATGGCTTTTCTGTTTGTTACAATTACATTTCCAGCCGCTTGATTGCTGTAGTGATTGTGTCCTCTGTAGCTAAAGGAACAATGAAATGGTGTGAGATCCTGAGGACGAGAGGATACAGTCCACTCCAGCAGCTTTTAAAGCTGATGTTTGGACATATTTTGGTTTAAAAACAAACAAATGCAGTTACGACTTCATCAAGAGTCATGTGGTCTGTACATTCTGCAACACCAGAGTCAAGTACTCGACAATACTACAAATATATCCTGGCTACTACAATATCACGACGTATCACTGTGTTGTAACACAAGATTCCTTCCAATAGACTATTGTAACACACGCAGACACAAGTTGTTTTGGTTCTACAACAAGCAAACTAGCCTCTGGTCAGCTGACACAACCGGTCCTGTGCCTCTCCCTCTTCTACAGGCTGCTGTCACCGAGCAGTGACCTGCAGGTGGCGCTGCAAAAACTGTTTCCATGCGAGATGGTGGTCGGAATGAACGGACGTCTGTGGGTCAAGTCATCCAGCGTCCAGCGGACGCTCATCATCGCCGCCCTGCTGGAGAGCTGCGAGAACATGTCGGCGTCACAGAGGCAGCAGCTTTTCCAGCGGGCGGCCCAGGGGGCGCTATAGAGTTTTTTCAACTGTTGTGATTTTGTAATAAAAACGCTGGACGACACGACAGTTGTCTTGTGAGGTCTGAGCATGAATGACATGTCTGACCACAGATGGTGTTGTGAGCAGAGTTCAGAGGTATCTCTGATTATTACACCGGTTACCATGGAGACCATAAGAAAAGATGACGAACATGATTTTTTATTTACTGAAAAGTTTCAAATTCTTAATGGTCGTCCGCCTATTAGAAGCCACGCCCCTTCACTCAGACGACTCCTCACTGCTCTTCTGTTGTTTCTGAAACAAAATGACATTTTATTTAATTCATCAGATTGGGCCGACACCTGGACCGCCCGGTTCCGGTCCAACTCACCCGCAGGTTGTCGTAGTGCGTGCGACTGCTGCAGTGAAGCTTCTTTGCCGTTTCTTCGTCGGTGAAGAAAAGGGAACAAGCATGACAGTAGAAGCCCGACTCCACCTGGTCCTCACCTGCAGACGCACACGCACGCTCAGTTTGACACACAAATGCGCACACACACACACTTTCTCACTCACCCAGGGGGGTTTCAGGGTCAAAGGGCGGCAGTGTCCCCGCTTGCGTCTCGTCATTCCCATCACTTTCGTACGTCACTTCCTGTTTCACCTTCAACAAAAAAAAGGAACGATGAGCGGGTCTCACTGCCGAACTCGTGGAACCAGAACTCACCGTGACTGGAACCATGGCCTCTGGGTCACCGTTCTGGTCCAAAGGTTCTGAACTCTCCTCCATCTTCGCGTCCTGGTCTTCCGTGTTGCTCTCCTTGTTCTCCTCGTCTTCTTCTTCTTCTTCTTGGGTCTCATCTTTCTTCTCCTCCTCCTCGACCTCCCTCTCCTCGTCGTCCTGCGCCTCCTGCTGTGGTCTCACTCTCTTGGTGGCCGGCTCCTGCGAGTCGTCGGGAGTCGGCGAGCTTCCGTGTTCTCGCTTCTCTGTAGTTCGGAACACATGCCTGGAGAACAAGCAACACGTGTGGAAGTTCAGTGTCATCAGAACATTTCAAGTTTTGAAACTTTGAATTTCTTTATTAATAACATTTAACAAAAAAAAAGAAAATAACCTTTTTTAATAATTTGTACATTGAAAGGTTGAATTCGATTTTTTATCTTTTTTTTTTACAGTTTGATATTCTATTTTTAATATATATATATATATATATATATATATATATATATATATTATAAATATCTTCAATAAACTCAAAATTGTTTAACTGGTACTCTTTTAAATTCAAAACAAAGATATTGGTATCAAAGTGCCATCAGACCAAAAGAGTACCGAGCTACTTGATCCAACTTTCAGCCAATGCGTCAACATTTATATATTGAAATAAAAAAAACGTACAAACTAAAAAATATTGAATTTAAGAAAATATCTTTTTGGATTATTGGAAAAAGAACAAACTGTTTTAACGTAATTTTGGAAATTATTTTCTTAGATTTAATTATGTAAAAATCATTAAACTGACCTTAAAATAAATATGAAACACTTTCTCAACCTTCGAAATGTTAATTTCAACCATTAGATAAGGGTGGTTCACTGTAATCGTCTTGCTCAAGGGCACTGACCCGTATTTCAGTTGTCTGTACTTCCTGCTCACGTAGACCGTCAGTCGCTTTCCGTTGAACCTCGGCGGGTCGGCCTTGCACGCCTCGGCCATCTTCTCCGCCTCGTCCGCCGTGTCCATCTCTATGAAGCACTGAAACATACGCGCGTGAGCCTGAGAGTGGCGCCCCCTAGCGGCCACTCGGTCACCCTACCTCTCTCTTGTTCCTGTTGAGGAAGTACTTCCGGACTTTTCCATACGGGTCGGCCATTTTCAGGAGAGAGCTGTCGGAGTATTTGCTGGTCGGAATCTGTCCCACGTACACGACTTTGCTGGAGCCGCACTGGAGAGCAGGAGATCGTCAGAACCAAATATACGTCCGGCAAACACGCGTGACTCACCCTGATGGTGGGATACGCCAGCGAGTGTGCGATCCGGACCATGCGTCCGCACACCGTCGCCGTCACGTTGGTGCTGTAGAACTTGGCCATCGCCAGAGCTTCCTGCTCCGTCTCAAACTGCACGTACGCCTGGAAGGAAACGGACATAATCATGCTTCTGTCGGCGAACGTTGTAGCCGGGGCGGGTCAGTACCTGTGGCTTCAGGTCCAGAACCAGGTTCCTCTTCACCTCCCCGAAAGGTTTTGCCAGAGCCAGGATCTCACCCAGGAAATTGTGACCTCGTCTGAAACCAACAACGCTGACCACTCGCATGCCCTACACACAATTATCAAGAGTGAGTGTGTGTTTGTGTGTTTGTGTGCGAGTGTGTGTTGTATTTACCCCTTTCCTGCCGGGTTCTGCAGAGAAACGCGTGAAAAGAAGAAGGTCAGACTTTTTTGTATCATTTTAAAATGACGTTTTCTGTGATCAAAGTCACCTATGTCGTTGAACTCCGAGTCCTGACCATCGTCCTCTTCCAACGCCACCTCGTCCAGAGTCACAAAGTCCTCCATGTTTTCCGGGACGTCCAGATCCTCCTACAATCCCACACACACACACACACTTTACCAGCTCCTTGCATCGGATTGGCTGGACAAAAACAGCGTACCGGGCCGGACAGATCTCCCTTGTTGTTGTCGTAATTCTCTGCGTCTGCGTGAGGCTGAACTCTGCTCTCCTCAGACTCTTCTTTTTGCTCGGTCGACTCGTCCACTCCGGCCTCCTCCGCCCTACCCCCGTCTGCAGGCGTCTCCATGGCAACCTCCTGTGTACGTCAAGGGTCAGATCTCTGGACCAGTTTGATACCAGTGAGCTGGTCTTACTTGTTCCTGATTGTCCGTGCGTTGGTCGTCCATCCTGGTCGTCTGCTGGTCCCTCTGCGCCTCCTTATCCTGCCCGGCGGGTTTGACTTCCTTCTTGGTCTTGGACATGGCTTTGGACTGGGTTCTGGGTCCAGTCCAGGATCCTTCACTCCTCTGACCGCGACCGTCTTCAAACTGACTATTCTGTCTGCGGTTGACACTGGGAAAGTCCATAGTCAGTATCATCACCGTCACAACGAACCATCAACAACACTTAAGAACTAACGTCATGTTTTAGAGTTATTTTGATTTAACATCTATTTATATTTATAGTTCAACATATGAACATGAATCCACTTTCATTTGGGCTTGAGTTTTACACATGCTTTAGAGTTTTTAATCCTGTCCTGCCTACCGGGATGTTGAGAGTTTAAATTACAAATTGATTACATTTTGATCCTTTATTTTTCAAGCCACTTCCTGGAAGTGAACTTTGGTTAGAGGTTAGTAACAAAAACATTCATAGCTTATACAATAATGTACTAAAATTAATCAAAATACTAGTAGGAACAATTGGATCCAGTATATATTAGGGCTTTAGCGATAAATAATCACACAATACAATATAATCATCTCACAATACGATTTGATACAATATATTCCTGTACACCTTTTTAATTTTCGCAATGATTTTAAAGGGACAATGAATGTTAGTGACATCTTCTTTAAAACCCAGCTGAATTCTATCCTCTAGTTCTCAGTCTTTAACAGGATTTCACTGTTACTTTAGGACGTGACTGCCATCTAGCGGCCAGAAGTATAATTGCAAGAACAAAATGATAAAATGTTATTTGTAAATAATAATAATCCAATCATTTTATTTTCCACACCCCTAATAGAAAATAAATATTCCAAACGTGTAAATATTTGAAAACCAAAACTAAATAAAAAGAATAATAAATGAAAAAATACAGAGCTGTTGAACATCGATTACCTTAGAAAAAAGATCTATATATTGGTGTATACATTTTTTCCCTCACACCATTAGTATGTATCGGCTTTTTAAGTGAAAACAATGGTTTTCACACCTAAATCATCATCTTCAGATATTAACAACACCATCTCAGAGCAGCTTCTGACATTGACATGCGTGTAAAATCCAAATCTTGCCGATCGCAGTCAAATGTGTGGAAGAGTAAAGGTTTTTATCAAATCAGATTAGCTGCAGGACTCACTTCAAGGTTTTGTACTTGGTGCAGATGTTGAGATGGACCGGGTGTCCCCTGATGGTCAGAGGGTTGACGGTGTAATACTTGACCAGCATCTCTGCGTCTTCAGGTGACCCCATCTGGACGAAGGCCTGAAAAGAGAGAAAGAGACATGTTTAGACGTCAACTGCTGACCTTGAGAAGGCATGTGCAGCAGGCGCGTTGGACTGACCTGGTCTGTTAAGAAGAGATGTTTCTCCACCGTGCCGAAGCGCTCGGCGATGGTCAGCAGCTCCCTCTTCTTGGCGTCTTCTCTGGGCAGTTTGGAGAAGAAAACCACTTGACTTCCCTGACCCGGGGACTGTACAAATATTGACACACATGTATATTTTCTTTCATGATAGTGTATATTATACATATATCCACACAAAACAGCACAACTTTCATCATTTCTTAATGCTTTACATTTCAAAAAGGTTTGCATAAAATAAATATAAATATATATATATTTTTTTGTTTGTTTACAATTAACATGCAAATATTAACAGCTAAAGTAACAATACAATGCTGCAAGATCTCGGCAATGACTGAGGACGAGGGGATACAGTCAACTCCAGCGGCTTTTAAAGCTATGAATGAATATGGAATATTATGTTTCAAAACAGTGGTTAATGTGTGTGTGTGGGGGGGTCATACCTCGATAACCATCATCCTCTCAGAGAGGTAGATGTTCAACGGCTTTCCGAAGAGTGAAGATTGATTCTGTTGGTAGTATTCCACCATGTCCTTGGCCGCCTCATGAGAATCCATCTCCAGGAAGGCCTGAACACACATGATGCACCTCAAAGTCTGGACTTGCTCAACTGTGAGAAGCTGCTGCTGCTGCTGCTATACCTTGTTCTTCAAGATCAGTTGTTTTCTCAGGCGCCCGAACCGCTTGGTCAAGGACAGGAGCATTTGTGTGTTCTGAGGTTTTCTGTCGTACTTCACAACGACCACCTTGCTCCTGAGCTGGAACCATCACACGCACACATCTTAATTGACTCTTGAATTCCATCAAAGACTCGAAAGACTTACGCTTTGTCCAGGACGAGCTCCTGATGGACCTGCTGGGAGACGACCACGTTTGTCAGGTGAAGGAATACGGAAGTACATCGGTGTCGTCAGAATAATGAATTGAATTGAACAAGCGATGATGATGATGAGTCTCACCCCAGCTGGACATCATTCCACCAGACATGGTTCCCGAGGACATGGGAGGAGGTCCCAGCAGGCCAGGAGACATGTTGGAGGATTCCACCCTTCTGCAGTAGAGAGCAAAACATCTCAACTCTGTGTGTGTGTCTTTCTGTGTTCACCTCTATGTACTGTATGTTCGACCAACCTCCTGCCAGACGACATGAACGGGTCCCAGTCTGGATACCTGACAACACACGTGTTAAAATATACCCACAAACAAGTACAAGATGAACACAACCTAGTGAAGACTCACATGTTGAGCAGCATTCGTCGGTTTTCTGCATGACGTTGTCCCTGTACGTGTTGGTTCCATTCCTGTACACGCACACACACCTCTTAGACCAGGGGTCTCAAACGTGGGGCCACCAGAGGTCAATTATTTTTGTTCAATGTTCTTATTGATTTTGACTGTGGTTTCAAATGTGAATTTGGGCCAATATATCTAATAATGGACAGGTTTCCCAGATTGGATCATTCTGAAGGACGTAAGAAGGCTTTTGGGTTCGGCTGAGAAAGGAGGACTAAGTTGCAAGCGTTTCCCAGACGTAGAATTTTGAAGATCAAACCAAACACGCTTTGTAAGAACCTCTCAGTAGGAGCTGTCCACCGCAATGGTTCTGAAACTGAATCAATGGACAGCATAGTGCGAACTTTGACAACGGCAAAATATAGAATAGCAAATGGAGCATCTCCGAGTCCAATCAGAACCGTTTCATTTATATCTGTGAAAGGCCACGGGTTGAATCGTTTTCCTCTCCAGCCAACGTCTGTTGTTTGTCAGCCAATGAAAGCCCAGGATGATGAAGGTCTTTACTAATGCTGTTACTCAAGTGTTGCCTTGCGCAATTTCTGTCTGACACATGCAAGTATTTACATGTAGCACTATAAATAATTATATGCAGATGTGTTTAAAAACTTAAATAAAAACATTATTTTATTATTTGTAAAAGTGGAGGATATAAATGTCCCTGCTGTGGCTTTATCACTGAGAATTAAGTTATCCTTAGAAAGATTTCCTTCTTTCACTGCGTTCTTAAAAGCGCTCTTATAAAGATCGTAGCGCATAGGAACTTCTTGAACAATTTGGGAAACCGGGCCATTATGTGTCATTTTCTAAATCAGTTCCATCTTGACTAAACTCAAAGCTACATAAAATTACATTTATTGTGATGATTATTATTACATAACTCTCTGACATTGAACAATAAAGGTGTTCCTTGATCTGCCTACACTCCTAGAAACGTAAGGCAAGAAATGTAGGGCTGCAGATTATCACGTCACTGGCCACAAATGTCCCGCGGGCAGCAAGTTTCAGACTGATGTGTATGTTAAGGGAGTTCAGAGTTAAACTGCGCCAGAGAAGAAAAGGTTCTGTGTGGACTTTACTAAATTCTGAGCTGCATAAAGACAGTTCAAGGAAGTCAACTTCAAACATGAAGACTGAATAAGTGAATTATGAATTTGTGTCCACTGTCCAAATGTAAAGAACAAACAAGTTGACAGGGCAGAAGCGAAGAACAAAATGCGAGTCCAGAGGAAGTTAGGCGTGCTACTCACCATCAGGGAAAAAACGTCAAAGTCACACAGAGAACAGACGTGCGGGAACATGTTGGGCAACGTTCCAAGGAAGTCCTGGACCTTTCCATAGGACGGAGAGCCCATTCTTCGCTGCTGGAACCCTGAGTCGGGCGGTGCCATGTCCATGCTGCTGTAGGAGTCATGACGAGGAACGTTGTTGTAGCCTCTATCTCGGCCTCCGCTGAAGTTCAAGCTGCGGCTGGAGGAGTCCTGCATGGAGCCCCTCCCAAAGTCTGAAGAGGCCGAACTCTGGCCCAGAGAGGAAGACCTGCCCCCGCCAGAGGACATGCAACTAGGCCCCTGCCACTTGCCAGAATCCGCTTTTTGGCTTTTGAGCTTCATGAGTATCTGAGGGAGCGTCTCTATGCTGATGTTCTCTTCGGGGATCAGAGCCAGTGCGTCTAGGTCTGAGGGCGACAGGCCCAAACTTGCGACTAGTTTCACAGTGCTGCCCAGATGACCACCCGAACCCCTTTGGTTGGCCTGGCCGCCGCCCGGCCCCCCCATGCTGCCCCCCATCCCCAGCCGAGACGGCATGATGCCTCCCTGATGGTCGTTCATGCTAAAGTTCAAGGTCTCAGCAGCGGCTAGGAGCCCCCGACCAGCCAAAAGGCCGGTCTGGCTGCCGTCCAACTGTGAGCGCTGAGACATGGCTGGTTCCGATCCAGCAGAGGCTTAAGATCTTGGGAGAAGCAGACTCTTGAGAGCAGAACCAGCAGTGTCTGTCAAGTTGTGAGGAACAAGTGAGGTCTTTGGTTTCTGGTCCTGGTTGTGTTCCAGTGCTAAGAAAACAGAAGCAAGTGAAGAAGCAACAACATGCATCAATCATTCAGTCACATGGGAGTCGCATGATAGCTGGACCATAATCATAAAAGCAGGAAGACAATTTTCAACAAACAGTCAGGAAAAAGGAGAACGAGCCTGTGGTGGCATTAGTCTTCTAGATGATTGACAGTACCACTGTGTGATATGGTTCGGATAAAGTTTTTCGACAACAAAAATGTAGCTGATAAGGGCAGCCAAAGTGATGATCTCATCAATGTTTGTACTGTGGCTTTATAGAAAGGTGCCACGTTTACAGCTCCAGCAGCCACAAGAAGCCACTCGGAGTAGCACGTTTCATTGCCTCAACAACAAGAGAGATTCTGTGCAGAAAGAACCCAATGACACACTCAGAAGCACAAGTCTAATGGCCTCTAGAGAAGCCGGTTGAGGGTTAAATTGGATAGGATTGTTGTGTTTTGACGCCAACAACTCTCAGTGAGTGGCAACAAGAGGAGGATGCTTCATAGCACTGTACTTGTTAGCACCGTGTAGCAAGAAGGTTGTGGGTTTGAATACCAGAAGAGTTACCAATTAGGAGCGTAATGATGTTTGCAAGTCACTTGGATATTCACAGAATATGATGAAATAAACAGCGACTAGTTTAGCTCCAGATTAGTGAATGAACACAAACATACCGTTTCTTAAATATGGATTTATGGTCATAGAACTGAGTTAGTAGACAGAAATCCAAACTCCCATGACATCACAGCAAACTCTCCAGTAGTTTAACCATCAATATAAACCAGAAACACACTGACTAAAGCAAGAGTGAAGTGATGTGTTTTGCTTTCGTACTGCTTCACATTTCGTTCGTATTACTTTGAGAAAGGAAGAAACTTAACTGGCCAATATTTTTGCAAGAAAGTGGTGAAAGCATTTGGTACAGATCCTGGTGTTGGACTCTATGTTAAGGGGAACAGTTTAAGATCTCGCGAGAACACGGTGAAAACCTAGGACGGTACGACGCTAATGGTTAAAAATAATCTGCTAACTTTCTTTGCACCAACCGTGACAGCTCGTCTTTATCGTTCGAATCACTAACAAAGAAAATTAAGATTTAAAGCCACTTAGACGGCTGCAATACATTGCATGTGTCCGTAGATATGACTCAACGTGCTAACCTAGCATAGCATTTGCACACCGACTTGATATTAAACACGATCTATTATTAGATATTGTCTAACAAATTAGATAACGTTTTTTTTTTGTATTGAACCAGCATTAGATCGGCCAGCCTTACCTTTATTCAGATGTCGATCTAAAGTCGAGACAATAAACCACGACAACAAAGCTGCGAAACAACCTTTTGATGAACGAAGACTACAGCGCCACTGGCAGGTCAGGAGGAGAACTACACCGGGTTTAAAATGAACTGATCTCTCAGGGTGCGTCATATGATTGGGTAAATTCCACTTCTTATTTACTTTAACTTAGGAAACAAGATTAAAAAATCGTTTAAAGTATTTTCGGTCGAGTTATGAGACAAATCACATCCCGAAACACCGGGGATCGGTGATTGGCTGTGAGCCACATGACTCTGCCGCTGAGCCAATGAGAAAAGAGGTCACATAAGTCAACAAACGCAGAACTTTTCGGAGGAGCGTCACCCCCGTGAACCCGTCGCACCCCGGAGCATGAAGGACCGCATCAAGATGACGGTCAGCGAGGAGGTCATCCTACAGCAGGTCCTGCAGCAACTGGACCTGGATCAGGTCAACTCCCTCCAGGAAGTTGACCAGGAGGACCCGTTTGCGGACTACATGTGGATGGAGAACGAAGAGGAGTTTAACCAACAGGTAAGACTTTATTTTTCTGGACACACGACGGAGGGATCGGAACAGAGGGCACGGGAGGAGGAGGAGGTAGGGGGTGAGGAGGAGTGACAGGCGCGCGCCTGTGACAGGTGGAGGAGCAGCTGCGCGAGGAGGACTTCATCGAGCGCTGCTTCCAGGAGATGTTCGAGGAGGAGGAGCGGGACTGCTTCATCCCGTCCAGGGATCTCCCCGCGGGTCAGGCCGGGTCAGCCGTCGACGCCGGACAGAACCAGGTTTGGATTCCAATAAGGTGCACAGTACTCGTGATCCTTTATATAAATGCGCGTGTGTTTCACAGATCTCCAGCAGCACCCTCAACCCACATGCCAGAGAGTTCATCCCAGGAATGCCTCAGCACGTCATGTGACTGTGACCCTCTTCCACCAGAGACTTGCCAAAGTTGTTTTTATTAGAGAAAGTTTCATGTTTCTACTGTCCTGAATACTTGATAAAAGTTTATGGTTAACCACGTGTTTGTGCCTGGGTGTGACTGAGCAGGTGGTAATTGAATCTGAATACTTGAATACACACACACAATAGGTCGCCATGACAACAGGTTAACAAGTAAACATTAGTTGGATATCATAGAAATCAGAGATGTTTACAGGAAAAAAGTCGTGGTGACCAGCAGGGGGCGACGTCTGTCTTTTTATGAGCAGCGTTCCGGGACAACAGGTGCGAGCGCGCATGCACGCGTCCATGCGTGTATTTATATGGATATGGTCTTTCGCGCGCGCGCGTGTGTGTGTAAATCTCACCGCGTGTATTTGCGTGTGTCTCTCATCAATATTGGAGAAACGTTCGTCCTGCTGTTGGAATTGTGTGTAAAAAATTAACGACTTTGTTTGTCTCATTGAAATTTTAAAATTCCACTTTGTACCTGATCATTTATTTACTAACGAGGTTGTTGACGTCAACACAGGTTTACGTCAATAACTGACTACACAGAACCCCAGTAACACACACACACACACACACAGACACACACGTGTGTGTCCCAGACACTCTGTAGTCCTTCCATGTCTCAAGTCCATTAGTGAGTGAGAGAGAGTGTGTTTGTGTGCGTGTGTGTGTGTGTGGGGGTGTGTGTGTGTGTGTGTGTGGGTGTGTGTGTGTGTGTGTGTGTGTGTCCTCGTGGGACAGGCTACTGTTGTGTTCATGTTGTTCAGATCACCGGCAACTACGTTTGGCAGCGTCTGGCGACGTTAATTGAGTTTCGGTGCCAAACACACAATAACGTCGTAATTAAAGTGAGAGCAAAGGATTGTGGGAGGGAATGGTAATGTGACACACTAACTCACACCCACACACACACACACTCTCCTTCTATATTAGACTGGACTGACCGACTGACCCGTCTGAGGCCCCGGACATGTGTTCTTGTCTCTCGTCGTTCAAAGAAAGCGCTAAAGTGTAGGCCTCAGTGCCGCAACCATAGTGCTGGATAGAATACAGTAATACTATACAGGAGAAACGATACGATATATTGTTATACTGTAGTAACAAGGATATATGTGTAGTATTGTCGAGTACTTGACTCTGGTGTTGCAGAATTTACAGACCACATGACTTTTGATGAAGTCATAACTTCTTTAATTTGTTTTGAAACCAAAATATGTCCAAACATCAGCTTTAAAATCAGCTGGACTGTATCCTCTCGTCCTCAGTCATCACCGGGATTTTGCAGTAATTGACTTTTATTATAGCTGTGGAGGACGCAACGACTGCTGCTATCCATCGGTCAGAAGTTTAATTGCAAAACAAAAATGAGAATCAATAACTTTTATTTCCAGTGTAACGATAACATAGTATTTTCTTTGTGGTGGTATTACAGTAGAATAATGAAATAAGACAACAAACAAAAAATCAAATAACCACAATAAGTTAATGAATAAAAATAACAAACAAAATAATCAATATTTACATGTTAATTTTAAATATTGTTGATATTGTTGCAGATTTTTTTTTAACCCATGTTTTATCTCAGGGTCAAGGTGACCTGAAGGCCTGAAAACAAATGTGTTTGTGTTATCCCTTGTATTTTGGTCTCTGGGTCAAGGTGAACCACCTTCACTACTAAATTTGCATTCATGGAAGCCAGGGAGGTCAAACACATTTATTTTGGTTCCTGTCGGGTCACCTTGACCCTGAGGTAACACAAGAGTTTAAAGTAATATTTTGAACATAGCGATTATTTTCTCAAATCCCGATCCAGAACCCACTCCCACGTCGGACCTCCGGGTACGTAGAGGAAACCCAAGAAGAAAAGAAGATTCCCTTCTGTGATGTCCCAGAATGGTCAGGGTCGGTTCTCACCCACATGTGCGTTAGTGTGAGCGCGAGCGTGTGTGTCTCCCGGTACCAGAACGGAACCGGGTCATGATTATTTGATGACGTGGGTTCTGAATCCGACGGCAGCTGCTAATTGGACTAAATTAATTGACCTGCGGCGCCGATGTTGGTGAATAAGTGATGCTCGTCGGCGCCACCGACTGTTTGAATCATTTAAGCTACAATCTGCTAATTAGCTGCGAGAAGAAGCAGCTTTCAGCCACAATTACGAGCAGCTCCGTCAGTCTGGAGCTCCGTCTCCTCGTCCTCTGAGCAGATGCTGATGGGGGTTGGCTGGAGCAGGAGTGGGGGGTGGAGGAGGAGGAGGAGGAGGAAGGAGGGAGTTGGCAAGGGGGAAGAAAGAACTCTCACACACACTCTGATCCGTGAACCACCCGGTGAAGAACCTTCGTGTGTGTGTGGGTCACTCAACGGTGTTAACACAAAAACGACACAACTTTTTCATGCCCCAACGAGACCTGGTGCGAGTGTTGTCGTAACACACACCTGAAGAAAGGTCACGACCTCCGACAGTTTCAAGTGAGATGATGTGACATGATGCTGAGTGGCGGGAGCAGTCGTGTCATGTGACTTCCTGGTTCCTGGTCCAGGAGGCGGGCCAGACCCATGGATGTGTTCCCGATGTTTGGAGGGGTAACACACGGGACGGTTATTTGCGGGGAACGCTCCGGCAGTTGGCGGCGCTCCTCGCTGCAGAGAAAAAAGTCTTTGATCAGGAAGTCTCCACCGCCTCGTTGACTGTTGTGAGATGAGGAGAATCCGTGAGGACGCGGGGATTTTGTCGGTGAGCCCAAAACTTACACCTGGGAGTTAGAAGCAGCGCCGACAGAATTGAAAGAGGAGGAGGAGGAAGATCTCTGATGGTTTGGCTCTCCTCCACCCTCGTGTTCGCTTCCCCAGGTGCCTGCTGGGACGTGAGACGCGCCGACTGACGTACGATTATTAATCAGTCTCTGAAAGACAGCTGGTCTACAGGGTCCAGGTCAAGGAGACGGCGCAGTCTTGGTCAGAGGAACCAGGAACCAGAAAAAAAAAACAGATCAGAAGTTTCAAGAATTCCAGGACAGCTGGTCAGAATTCCTGAGTGGTGGGAAATGTGGCCACATGTTCCATTAAGAAGTGATGAGTCAGGTCCCGGTAGACGCCGCCCGTCCTCCTCCAGATGGCCCGCCTCCTGCTGGCAACTAGTCATGTGATGTGCCTCACGGTCCAGCTGATACTGCTGTCTCCTGTCGCCATGGGAACAGTTCTGTCAATCATTCTAATTATCGAGGTGTGGGAGCCTTAAAGTAGTGAAGGTAGCGTGTCAACGATTGACAAAAAGTAAGA